>NC_071993.2:40397500-41022500 GCF_028885655.2 Pongo abelii
TGTAGAATCTGCAAGTGTTTATTTGGATCGCTTTGACGCCTATGCTGGAAAAGGAAATATTTTCACCTAAAAACTACACAGAAGCATTCTCAGAAACTTCTGTGTGATGAGTGCATTCAACTCCCAGACTTGAACGTTTCTTTTGATAGGATAGTTTTGCAACACTCCTTTTGTAGAATCTGAAGTGTTTATTTGGATCGCTTTCATGCCTATGCTGGAAAAGGATATGTCTTCACCTAAAAAATACACAGAAGCATTCTCAGAAACTTCTGTGTGATGAGTGCATTCTATTCACAGAGTTGAAGTCTCTTTTTGGGGGAAGTGTTTTCAACCTCTGTTTTTGTAGAATCTACAATTGCATATTTGGAGCGCTCCGAGGCCTATGCTGGGAAATGAAATATCTTCACCTAAAAACTACACAGAAGCATTCTCTGAAACTTCTGTGTGATGAGTGCATTCAACTCACAGACTTGAACCTTTCTTTTGATAGGACAGTTTTGAAACACTCCTTTCCTAGAATCTGCAAGTGTTTATTTCGAGCGCTTTGAGGCCTATGCTGGAAAAGGAAGCATCTTCACATAACAACTACACAGAAGCATTCTCAGAAACTTCTTTGTGATGAGTGCATTCAACTCACAGACTTGAGCCTTCCTTTTGAAAGAGCAGTTTTGTAGCACTCTTTTTGTAGAGTCTGAAAGTGGATATTAGGAGGGCTTTGAGGCCTACGCTGGGAAAAGAAATATCTTCACCTAAAAACTAGACAGAAACATTCTGACAAACATCTGTCTGATTAGTGCATTCAACTCACAGACTTGAACATTCCCTCTGATAGGGCAGTTTGGAAACACTCCTTTTGTAGAATCTGCAAGTGTTTATTTGGAGCGCTTTGACGCCTATGCTGGAAAAGGAAATATCTTCACATAAAAACTAGCCAGAAGCATTCTCAGAAACTTCTTTGTGATGAGTGCATTCTACTCACAGACTTGAACATTCCTCTTGAGAGAGCAGTTTGGAAACACTCCTTTTGTAGAATCTGCAAGTGTTTATTTGGATCGCTTTGACGCCTATGCTGGAAAAGGAAATATCTTCACCTAAAAACTACACAGAAGCATTTTCAGAAACTTCTGTGTGATGAGTGCATTCAACTCACAGACTTGAACGTTTCTTTTGATAGGACAGTTTTGAAACACTCCTTTTGTAGAATCTGCAAGTGTTTATTTCGAGCGGTTTGAGGCCTATGCTGGAAAAGGAAGTATCTTCACCCAAAAACTACACAGAAGCATTCTCAGAAACTTCTGTGTGATGAGTGCATTCAACTCACAGACTTGAGCCTTTCTTTTGAAAGAGCAGTTTTGAAACACTCTTTTTGTAGAATCTGCAAGTGGATATTTGGAGCGCTTAAAGGCCTATTCGGGGAAAAGAAATATCTTTACATAAAAACTAGACAGAAGCATTCTCACAAACTTCTGTGTGATTAGTGCATTCAACTCACAGACTTGAACATTCCTTTTGATACAGCAGTTTGGAAACACTCCTTTTGTAGAATCTGCAAGTGTTTATTTGGAGCGATTTGATGCCTATGCTGGAAAAGGAAATATCTTCACATAAAAACTAGACAGAAGCATTCTCAGAAACTTCTGTGTGATGAGTGCATTCTACTCACAGAGTTGAAGCCTGTTTTTGGTGGAAGAGTTTTCAACCTCTCTTTTTGTAGAATCTGCAAGTGCATATTTGGAGCGCTTCGAGGCCTATGCTGGGAAATGAAATATCTTCACCTAAAAACTACACAGAAGCATTCTCAGAATCTTCTGTGTGATGAGTGCATTCAACTCACAGACTTGAACGTTTCTTTTGATAGGACAGTTTTGAAACACTCCTTTCGTAGAATCTGCAAGTGTTTATTTCGAGCGCTTTGAGGCCTAAGCTGGAAAAGGAAGTATCTTCACATAACAACTACACAGAAGCATTCTCAGAAACTTTTTTGTGATGGGTGCATTCAACTCACAGACTTGAGCCTTCCCTTTGAAAGAGCAGTTTTGAAGCACTCTGTTTGTAGAGTCTGCAAGTGGATATTTGGAGGGCTTTGAGGCCTATGCTGGGAAAAGAAATATTTTCATCTAAAAACTAGACAGAAGCCTTCTCAGAAACTTCTGTCTGATTAGTGCATTCAACTCACAGACTTGAACATTCCCTCGGATAGAGCAGTTTGGAAACACTCCTTTTGTAGAATCTGCAAGTGCTTATTTGGAACGCTTTTACGCACATGCTGGAAAAGGAAATATCTTCACATAAAAACTAGATAGAAGCCTTCTCAGAAACTTCTTTGTGATGAGTCCATTCTACTCAAAGACTTGAACATTCCTCTTGAGAGAGCAGTTTGGAAACACTCCTTTTGTAGAATCTGCGAGTGTTTATTTGGATCGCTTTCACCCCTATGCAGGAAAAGGAAATATCTTCAACTAAAAACAACACAGAAGCATTCTCAGAAACTTCTGTGTGATGAGTGCATTCAACTCACAGACTTGAACGTTTCTATTGATAGGACAGTTTTGAAACACTCCTTTCGTAGAATCTGCAAGTGTTTATTTCGAGCGCTTTGAAGCCTATGGTGGAAAAGGAAGTATCTTCACATAACAACTACACAGAAGCATTCTCAGAAACTTCTTTGTGATGAGTGCATTCTACTCACAGAGTTGAAGCCTCTTTTTGGTGGAAGTGTTTTCAACCTCTGTTTTTGTAGAATCTGCACGTGCATATTTGGAGTGCTCCGAGGCCTATGCTGGGAAATGAAATATCTTCACCTAAAAACTACACAGAAGCATTCTCAGAAACTTCTGTGTGATGAGTGTTTTCAACTCACGGACTTGAGCCTTCCTTTTGAAAGAGCAGTTTTGAAACACTCCTTTCGTAGAATCTGCAAGTGTTTATTTCGAGCGCTTTGAGGCCTATGCTGGAAAAGGAACTATCTTCACATAACAATTACACTGAAGCATTCTCAGAAACTTCTTTGTGATGAGTGCATTCAACTCACAGACTTTAGCCTTCCTTTTAAAAGAGCAGTTTTGAAGCACTCTTTTTGTAGAGTCTGCAAGTGGATATTTGGAGGGCTTTGAGGCATGTGCTGGGAAAAGAAATATCTTCACATAAAAACTAGACAGAAGCATAATCAGAAACTTCTGTCTGATTAGATCATTCAACTCACAGAGTTGAAAATTCCCTCGTATAGAGCAGTTTGGAAACACTCCTTTTGTAGAATCTGCAAGTGTTTATTTGGAGCGCTTTGACGCCTATGCTGGAAAAGGAAATATCTTCACATAAAAACTAGTCAGAAGCATTCTCAGAAACTTCTTTGTGATGAGTGCATTCTACTCACAGACTTGAACATTCCTCTTGATAGAGCAGTTTGGAAACACTCCTTTTGTAGAATCTGCAAGTGTTTATTTGGATCGCTTTGACGTCTATGCTGGAAAAGGAAATATTTTCACCTAAAAACTACACAGAAGCATTCTCAGAAACTTCTGTGTGATGAGTGCATTCAACTCCCAGACTTGAACGTTTCTTTTGATAGGATAGTTTTGCAACACTCCTTTTGTAGAATCTGCAAGTGTTTATTTGGATCGCTTTCATGCCTATGCTGGAAAAGGATATATCTTCACCTAAAAACTACACAGAAGCATTCTCAGAAACTTCTGTGTGATGAGGGCATTCAACTCACACACTTGAACGTTTCTTTTGATAGGACACTTTTGAAACACTCCTTCGTAAAATCTGCAAGTGTTTATTTCGAGCGCTTTGAGGCCTATGCTGGAAAAGGAAGTATCTTCACATAAAAACTACACAGAAGCATTCTCAGAAACTTCTTTGTGATGAGTGCATTCATCTCACAGACATGAGCCTTCCTTTTGAAAGAGCAGTTTTGAAACACTCTTTTTGTAGAGTCTGGAAGTTGATATTTGGTGGGCTTTGAGGCCTATGCTGGGAAAAGGAATATCTTCACTTAAAAACTAGACAGAAGCATTCTCACAAACTTCCCTGTGATTAGTGCATTCAACTAACAGACTTGAATATTGCCTCTGATAGAGCAGTTTGGAAACAATCCTTTTGTAGAATCTGCAAGTGTTTATTTCGAGTGCTTTGACGCCTAGGCTGAAAAAGGAAATATCTTCACATAACAACTACACAGAAGCATTCTCAGAAACTTCTTTGTGATGAGTACATTCTACTCACAGAGTTGAAGCCTCTTTTTGGTGGAAGTGTTTTCAACCTCTGTTTTTGTAGAATCTGCAATTGCATATTTGGAGCGCTCCGAGGCCTATGCTGGGAAATGAAATATCTTCAGCTGAAAACTACACAGAAGCATTCTCAGAAACTTCTGTGTGATGAGTGCATTCAACTCACAGACTTGAGCCTTCCTTTTGAAAGAGCAGTTTTGAAACACTCTTTTTGTAGAGTCTGCAAGTGGATATTTGGAGGGCTTGGAGGCCTATGCTGGGAAAAGAAATATCTGCACCTAAAAACTAGACAGAAGCATTCTCACAAACTTCTGTCTGATTAGTGCGTTCAACTCACAGACTTGAACATTCCCTCGGATAGAGCAGTTTGGAAACACTCCTTTTGTAGAATCTGCAAGTGTTTATTTGGAACGCTTTGACGCCTATGCTGGAAAAGGAAATATATTCACATAAAAACTAGGCAGAAGCATTCTCAGAAACTTCTTTGTGATGAGTGTATTCTACTCACAGGCTTGAACATTCCTCTTTAGAGAGCAGTTTGGAAACACTCCTTTTGTAGAATCTGCAAGTGTTTATTTGGATCCCTTTCACGCCAATGCTGGAAAAGGAAATATCTTCACCTAAAAACTACACAGAAGTATTCTCAGAAACTTCTTTGTGATGAGTGCATTCTACTCACAGACTTGAACATTCCTCTTGAGAGAGCAGTTTGGAAACACTACTTTTGTAGAACCTGCAAAGTACAGTGTTTATTTGGATCGCTTTTGCGCCTATGCTGGAAAAGGAAATATCTTCACCTAAAAACAACACAGAAGCATTCTCAGAAACTTCTGTGTGATGAGTGCATTCAACTCACAGACTTGAACGTTTCTTTTGATAGGACAGTTTTGAAACACTCCTTTTGGAGAATCTGCAACTGTTTATTTCTAGCGCTTTGGGGCCTAGGCTGGAAAAGGAAGTATCTTCACATAACAACTACACAGAAGCATTCTCAGACACTTCTTTGTGATGAGTGCATTCAACTCACAGACTTGAGCCTTTCTTTTGAAAGAGCAGTTTTGAAACACTCTTTTTGTAGAATCTGCAAGTGAATATTTGGAGCGCTTTAAAGCCTCTTCTGGGAAAAGAAATATCTTCACCTAAAAACTAGACAGAAGCATTCTGAAAAACATCTGTGTGATTAGTGCATTCAACTCACAGACTTGAACATTCCCTCTAATAGGGCAGTTTGGAAACACTCCTTTTGTAGAATCTGCAAGTGTTAATTTGGAGTGCTTTGACGCCTATGATGGAAAAGGAAATATCTTCACATAAAAACTAGACAGAAGGATTCTTAGAAACTTCTTTGTGATGAGTGCATTCTACTCACAGAGTTGAAGCCTCTTTTTCGTGGAAGAGTTTTCAACCTCTCTTTTTGTAGAATCTGCAAGTGCATATTTGGAGCGCTCCGAGGCCTATGCTGGCAAATGGAATATCTTCACCTAAAAACTATACAGAAGCATTCCCAGAAACTTCTGTGTGATGAGTGCATTCAACTCACAGACGAGCCTTTCTTTTGAAAGAACAGTTTTGAAACACTCTTTTTGTAGAATCTGCAAGTGGATATTTGGAGGGCTGTGAGGCCTATGCTGGGAAAAGAAATATCTTCACCTAAAAACTAGACAGAAGCATTCTCACAAACTTCTGTCTGATTAGTGCATTCAACTCACAGAGTTGAACATTGCCTCGTATAGAGCAGTTTGGAAACACTCCTTTTGTAGAATCTGCTAGTGTTTATTTGGAGCGCTTTGACGCCTATGCTGGAAAAGGAAATATCTTCACATAAAAACTAGACAGAAGCATTCTCAGTAACTTCTTTGTGATGAGTGCATTCTACTCACAGACTTGAACATTCCTCATGAGAGAGCAGTTTGGAAACACTCCTTTTGTAGAATCTGCAAGTGTTTATTTGGATCGCTTTGACGCCTATGCTGGAAAAGGAAATATCTTCACCTAAAAACTGCACAGAAGCATTCTCAGAAACTTCTGGGCGATGAGTGCATTCAACTCACAGACTTGAACGTTTCTTTTGATAGGATAGTTTTGAAACACTCCTTTTGTAGGATCTGCAAGTGTTTATTTCGAGCGCTTTGAGGCCTATGCTGGAAAAGGAAGTATCTTCACATAACAACTACACAGAAGCATTCTCAGACACTTCTTTGTAATGAGTGCATTCAACTCACAGACTTGAGCCTTTCTTTTGAAAGAGCAGTTTTGAAACAATCTTTTTGTAGAGTCTGCAAGTGGATATTTGGAGGCCTTTGAGGCCTATGCTGGGAAAAGAAATATCTTCACCTAAAAACTAGACAGAAGCATTCTCATAAACTTCTGTCTGATTAGCGCATTCAACTCACCGACTTGAACATTCCCTCGGATAGAGGAGTTTGGAAACACTCCTTTGGGAGAATCTGCTAGTGTTTATTTGGAACGCTTTGAAGCCTATAATGGAAAAGGAAATATATTCACATAAAAACTAGCCAGACGCATTCTCAGAAACTTCTTTGTGATGAGTGCATTCTACTCACCGACTTGAACATTCGTCTTGAGAGAGCAGTTTGGAAACACTCCTTTTGTAGAATCTGCAAGTGTTTATTTGGATCGCTTTCACGCCTATGCTGGAAAAGGAAATATCTTCACCTAAAAAGTACACAGAAGCATTCTCAGAAACTTCTGTGTGATGAGTGCATTCAACTCACAGACTTGAACGTTTCTTTTGATAGGACACTTTTGAAACACTCCTTTCGTAGAATCTGCAAGTGTTTATTTCGAGCGCCTTGAGGCCTAAGCTGGAAAAGGAAGTATCTTCACATAACAACTACACAGAAGCATTCTCAGAAACTTCTTTCTGATGAGTGCATTCAACTCACAGACTTGAGCCTTCCCTTTGAAAGAGCAGTTTTGAAGCACTCTGTTTGTAGAGTCTGCAAGTGGATATTTGGAGGGCTTTGAGGCCTATGCTGGGAAAAGAAATATTTTCATCTAAAAACTAGACAGAAGCATTCTCAGAAACTTCTGTCTGATTAGTGCATTCAACTCACAGACTTGAACATTCCCTCGGATAGAGCAGTTTGGAAACACTCCTTTTGTAGAATCTGCAAGTGCTTATTTGGAACGCTTTTACGCACATGCTGGAAAAGGAAATATCTTCACATAAAAACTAGATAGAAGCATTCTCAGAAACTTCTTTGTGATGAGTCCATTCTACTCACAGACATGAACATTCCTCTTGAGAGAGCAGTTTGGAAACACTCCTTTTGTAGAATCTGCAAGTGTTTATTTGGATCGCTTTCACCCCTATGCAGGAAAAGGAAATATCTTCAACTAAAAACAACACAGAAGCATTCTCAGAAACTTCTGTGTGATGAGTGCATTCAACTCACAGACTTGAACGTTTCTATTCATAGGACAGTTTTGAAACACTCCTTTCGTAGAATCTGCAAGTGTTTATTTCGAGCGCTTTGAAGCCTATGGTGGAAAAGGAAGTATCTTCACATAACAACTACACAGAAGCATTCTCAGAAACTTCTTTGTGATGAGTGCATTCTACTCACAGAGTTGTAGCCTCTTTTTGGTGGAAGTGTTTTCAACCTCTGTTTTTGTAGAATCTGCGCGTGCATATTTGGAGTGGTCCGAGGCCTATGCTGGGAAATGAAATATCTTCACCTAAAAACTACACAGAAGCATTCTCAGAAACTTCTGTGTGATGAGTTCATTCAACTCACGGACTTGAGCCTTCCTTTTGAAAGAGCAGTTTTGAAACACTCCTTTCGTAGAATCTGCAAGTGTTTATTTCGAGCGCTTTGAGGCCTATGCTGGCAAAGGAACTATCTTCACATAACAATTACACAGAAGCATTCTCAGAAACTTCTTTGTGATGAGTGCATTCAACTCACAGACTTTAGCCTTCCTTTTAAAAGAGCAGTTTTGAAGCACTCTTTTTGTAGAGTCTGCAAGTGGATATTTGGAGGGCTTTGAGGCCTGTGCTGGGAAAAGAAATATCTTCACATAAAAACTAGACAGAAGCATAATCAGAAACTTCTGTCTGATTAGTTCATTCAACTCACAGAGTTGAAAATTCCCTCGTATAGAGCAGTTTGGAAACACTCCTTTTGTAGAATCTGCAAGTGTTTATTTGGAGCGCTTTGACGCCTATGCTGGAAAAGGAAATATCTTCACATAAAAACTAGACAGAAGCATTCTCAGAAACTTCTTTGTGATGAGTGCATTCTACTCACAGACTTGAACATTCCTCTTGATAGAGCAGTTTGGAAACACTCCTTTTGTAGAATCTGCAAGTGTTTATTTGGATCGCTTTGACGCCTATGCTCGAAAAGGAAATATTTTCACCTAAAAACTACACAGAAGCATTCTCAGAAACTTCTGTGTGATGAGTGCATTCAACTCCCAGACTTGAACGTTTCTTTTGATAGGACACTTTTGAAACACTCCTTCGTAAAATCTGCAAGTGTTTATTTCGAGCGCTTTGAGGCCTATGCTGGAAAAGGAAGTATCTTCACATAAAAACTACACAGAAGCATTCTCAGAAACTTCTTTGTGATGAGTGCATTCATCTCACAGACTTGAGCCTTCCTTTTGAAAGAGCAGTTTTGAAACACTCTTTTTGTAGAGTCTGGAAGTTGATATTTGGTGGGCTTTGAGGCTTATGCTGGGAAAAGGAATATCTTCACTTAAAAACTAGACAGAAGCATTCTCACAAACTTCTCTGTGATTAGTGCATTCAACTAACAGACTTGAATATTGCCTCTGATAGAGCAGTTTGGAAACAATCCTTTTGTAGAATCTGCAAGTGTTTATTTCGAGTGCTTTGACGCCTAGGCTGAAAAAGGAAATATCTTCACATAACAACTACACAGAAGCATTCTCAGAAACTTCTTTGTGATGAGTGCATTCTACTCACAGAGTTGAAGCCTCTTTTTGGTGGAAGTGTTTTCAACCTCTGTTTTTGTAGAATCTGCAATTGCATATTTGGAGCGCTCCGAGGCCTATGCTGGGAAATGAAATATCTTCAGCTGAAAACTACACAGAAGCATTCTCAGAAACTTCTGTGTGATGAGTGCATTCAACTCACAGACTTGAGCCTTCCTTTTGAAAGAGCAGTTTTGAAACACTCTTTTTGTAGAGTCTGCAAGTGGATATTTGGAGGGCTTGGAGGCCTATGCTGGGAAAAGAAATATCTGCACCTAAAAACTAGACAGAAGCATTCTCACAAACTTCTGTCTGATTAGTGCGTTCAACTCACAGACTTGAACATTCCCTCGGATAGAGCAGTTTGGAAACACTCCTTTTGTAGAATCTGCAAGTGTTTATTTGGAACGCTTTGACGCCTATGCTGGAAAAGGAAATATATTCACATAAAAACTAGGCAGAAGCATTCTCAGAAACTTCTTTGTGATGAGTGCATTCTACTCACAGGCTTGAACATTCCTCTTTAGAGAGCAGTTTGGAAACACTCCTTTTGTAGAATCTGCAAGTGTTTATTTGGATCCCTTTCACGCCAATGCTGGAAAAGGAAATATCTTCACCTAAAAACTACACAGAAGTATTCTCAGAAACTTCTTTGTGATGAGTGCATTCTACTCACAGACTTGAACATTCCTCTTGAGAGAGCAGTTTGGAAACACTACTTTTGTAGAACCTGCAAGTGTTTATTTGGATCGCTTTTGCGCCTATGCTGGAAAAGGAAATATCTTCACCTAAAAACAACACAGAAGCATTCTCAGAAACTTCTGTGTGATGAGTGCATTCAACTCACAGACTTGAACGTTTCTTTTGATAGGACAGTTTTGAAACACTCCTTTCGTAGAATCTGCAAGTGTTTATTTCGAACGCTTTGAGGCCTACGCTGGAAAAGGAAGTATCTTCACATAACAACTACACAGAAGCATTCTCAGAAACTTCTTTGTGATGAGTGCATTCATCTCACAGACATGAGCCTTCCTTTTGAAAGAGCAGTTTTGAAACACTCTTTTTGTAGAGTCTGCAAGTTGATATTTGGAGGGCTTTGAGGCCTATGCTGGGAAAAGAAATATCTTCACCTAAAAACTAGACAGAAGCATTCTCACAAACTTCTGTCTGATTAGTGCATTCAACTCACAGATTCAACATTCCCTCTGATAGAGCAGTTTAGAAACAATCCTTTTGTAGAATCTGCAAGTGTTTATTTGGAGCGCTTTGACGCCTATGCTGGAAAAGGAAATATCTTCACATAAAAACTAGACAGAAGCATTCTCAGAAACTTCTTTGGTATGAGTGCATTCTACTCACAGAGTTGAAGCCTCTTTTTGGTGGAAGAGTTTTCAAGCTCCCATTTTGTAGAATCTGCAAGTGCATATTTGGAGCGCTCCGAGGGCTACGCTGAGAAATGAAATATCTTCACCTAAAAACTACACAGAAGCATTCTCAGAAACTTCTGTGTGATGAGTGCATTCAACTCACAGACGAGCCTTTCTTTTGAGAGAACAGTTTTGAAACACTCTTTTTGTAGAATCTGCAAGTGGATATTTGGAGGGCTGTGAGGCCTATGCTGGGAAAAGAAATATCTTCACCTAAAAACTAGACAGAAGCATTCTCACAAACTTCTGTCTGATTAGTGCATTCAACTCACAGAGTTGAACATTCCCTCGTATAGAGCAGTTTGGAAACACTCCTTTTGTAGAATCTGCAAGTGTTTATTTGGAGCGCTTTGACGCCTATGCTGGAAAAGGAAATATCTTCACATAAAAACTAGACAGAAGCATTCTCAGTAACTACTTTGTGATGAGTGCATTCTACTCACAGACTTGAACATTCCTTTTGAGAGAGCAGTTTGGAAACACTCCTTTTGTAGAATCTGCAAGTGTTTATTTGGATCGCTTTGACGCCTATGCTGGAAAAGGAAATATCTTCACCTAAAAACTGCACAGAAGCATTCTCAGAAACTTCTGTGCGATGAGTGCATTCAACTCACAGACTTGAACGTTTCTTTTGATAGGATAGTTTTGAAACACTCCTTTTGTAGGATCTGCAAGTGTTTATTTCGAGCGCTTTGAGGCCTATGCTGGAAAAGGAAGTATCTTCACATAACAACTACACAGAAGCATTCTCAGACACTTCTTTGTGATGAGTGCATTCAACTCACAGACTTGAGCCTTTCTTTTGAAAGAGCAGTTTTGAAACAATCTTTTTGTAGAGTCTGCAAGTGGATATTTGGAGGCCTTTGAGGCCTATACTGGGAAAAGAAATATCTTCACCTAAAAACTAGACAGAAGCATTCTCACAAACTTCTGTGTGATTAGTGCATTCAACTCACAGACTTGAACATTCCTTTTGATAGAGCAGTTTGGAAACACTCCTTTTGTAGAATCTGCTAGTGTTTATTTGGAGCGCTTTGACGCCTATGCTGGAAAAGGAAATATCTTCACATAAAAACTAGACAGAAGCATTCTCAGAAAATTCTTTGTGATGAGTGCATTCTACTCACAGTCTTGAGCATTCCTCTTGAGAGAGCAGTTTGGAAACACTCCTTTTGTAGATTCTGCAAGTGTTTATTTGGATCGCTTTGACGCCGATGGTGGAAAAGGAAATATCTTCACCTAAAAACTACACAGAAGCATTCTCAGAAACTTCTGTGTGATGAGTGCATTCAACTCACAGACTTGAACGTTTCTTTTGATAGGACAGTTTTGAAACACTCCATTCGTAGAATCTGCAAGTGTTTATTTCGAGCGCTTTGAAGCCTATGTTGGGAAAGGGAGTATCTTCACATAACAACTACACAGAAGGATTCTCAGAAACTTCTTTGTGATGAGTGCATTCTACTCACGGAGTTAAAGCTTCTTTTTGGTGGAAGAGTTTTCAACCTCTGTTTTTGTAGAATCTGCAAGTGCATATTTGGAGCGCTCCGAGGCCTATACTGGGAAATGAAATATCTTCACCTATAAACTACACAGAAGCATTCTCAGAAACTTCTGTGTGATGAGTGCATTCAACTCACAGACTTGAACGTTTCTTTTTTTAGGACAGTTTTGAAACACTCCTTTCGTAGAATCTGCAAGTGTTTCTATCGAGCGCTTTGAGGCCTATGCTGGAAAAGGAAGTATCTTCACATAACAACTACACAGAAGCATTCTCAGAAATTTCTTTGTGATGAGTGCATTCATCTTACAGACATGAGCCTTCCTTTTGGAAGAGCAGTTTTGAAACACTCTTTTTGTAGAGTCTGCAAGTGGATATTTGGAGGTCTTTGAGGCCTATGCTGGGAAAAGAAATATCTTCACCTAAAAACTAGACAGAAGCATTCTCACAAACTTCTGTCTGATTCGTGCATTCAACTCACAGACTTGAACATTCCCTCGGATAGAGCAGTTTGGAAACACTCCTTTTGTAGTATCTGCAAATGTTTATTTGGAGCGCTTTGACGCCTATGCTGGAAAAGGAAATATCTTCACATAAAAACTAGACAGAAGCATTGTCAGAAACTTCTTTGTGATGAGTGCATTCTACTCACAGACTTGAACATTCCTCTTGAGAGAGCAGTTTGGAAACACTCCTTTTGTAGAATCTGCAAGTGTTTATTTGGATCGCTTTGACGTCAATGCTGGAAAAGGAAATATCTTCACCTAAAAACTACACAGAAGCATTCTCAGAAACTTCTGTGTGATGAGTGCATTCAACTCACAGAGTTGAACGTTTCTTTTGATAGGACAGTTTTGAAACACTCCTTTTGTAGAATCTGCAAGTGTTTATTTCGAGCGCTTTGAGGCCAATGCTGGAAAAGGGAGTATCTTCGCATAACAACTACACAGAAGCATTCTCAGACACTTCTTTGTGATGAGTGCATTCAACTCACAGACTTGAGCCTTTCTTCTGAAAGAGCAGTTTTGAAACACTCTTTTTGTAGAATCTGCAAGTGGATATTTGGAGAGCTTTAAGGCCTATTCTGGGAAAAAAAATATCTTCACCTCAAAACTAGACAGAAGCATTCTCAGAAACTTCTGTCTGATTAGTGCATTCAACTCACAGACTTGAACATACCTCTTGAGAGAGCAGTTTGGAAACACTCCTTTTGTAGAATCTGCAAGTGTTTATTTGGATCGCTTTGACGCCGATGGTGGAAAAGGAAATATCTTCAAATAAAAACTACACAGAAGCATTCTCAGAAACTTCTGTGTGATGAGTGCATTCAACTCACTGACTTGAACGTTTCTTTTGATAGAGCAGTTTGGAAACACTCCTTTCGTAAAATCTGCAATTGTTTATTTCGTGCGCTTTGAGGCCTATGCTGGAAAAGGAAGTGTCTTCACATAACAACTACGCAGAAGCATTCTCAGAAACTTCTTGGTGATGAGTGCATTCATCCCACAGACTTCAGCAATGCTTCTGAAAGAGCAGTTTTGAAACACTCTTTTTGTAGATTCTGCAAGTGGATATTTGGAGTTCTTTGAGATCTATGCTGGGAAAAGAAATATCTTCACCTAAAAACTAGACAGAAGCATTCTCACAAACTTCTGCCTGATTAGTGCATTCAACTCACAGACTTGAACATTCCCTCTGATAGAGCAGTTTGGAAACAATCCTTTTGTAGTATCCGCAAGTGTTTATTTGGAGCACTTTGACGCCTGTGCTGGAAAAGGAAATATCTTCACATAAAAACTAGACAGAAGCATTCTCAGAAACTTCTTTGTTATGAGTGCATTCTACTCACAGAGTTGAAGCCCCATTTGGTGGAAGAGTTTTCAAGCTGCCTTTTTGTAGGATCTGCAAGTGCATAATTGGAGCGCTCCGAATCCAATGCTGGGAAATGAAATATCTTCACCTAAAAACTACACAGAAGCATTCTCAGAAACTTCTGTGTGATGAGTGCATTCAACTCACAGACTTGAACGTTTCTTTTGATAGGACAGTTTTGAAACACTCCTTTCGTAAAATCTGCAAGTGTTTGTTTCGTGCGCTTTGAGGCCTATGCTGGAAAAGGAAGTGTCTTCACATAACAACTACACAGAAGCATTCTCTGAAACTTCTTGGTGATGAATGCATTCATCCCACAGACTTCAGCAATCCTTTTGAAAGAGCAGTTTTGAAACTCTCTTTTTGTAGGGTCTGCAAGTGGATATTTGGAGGGCTTTCAGGCCTATGCTGGGAAAAGAAATATCTTCACCTAAAAACTAGACAGAAGCATTCTCACAAACTTCTGCCTGATTAGTGCATTCAACTCACAGACTTGAACATTCCCTCTGATAGAGCAGTTTGGAAACAATCCTTTTGTAGAATCTGCAAGTGTTTATTTGGAGCGCTTTGACGCCTGTGCTGGAAAAGGAAATATCTTCACATAAAAACTAGACAGAAGCATTCTCAGAAACTTCTTTCTGATGAGTGCATTCTACTCACAGAGTTGAAGCCTCTTTTTGGCGGAAGAGTTTTCAAGCTCTCTTTTTGTAGAATCTGCAAGTGCATTTTTGGAGCGCTCCGAGGCCTATGCTGGGAAATGAAATATCTTCACCTAAAAACTACACAGATGCATTCTCAGAAACTTCTGTGTGATGAGTGCATTCAACTCACAGACTTGAACGTTTCTTTTGATAGGACAGTTTTGAAACACTCCTTTCGTAGAATCTGCAAGTGTTTATTTCGAGCGCTTTGAGGCCTATGCTGGAAAAGGAACTATCTTCACCTAAAAACTAGACAGAATCATTCTCAGAAACTTCTTTGTGATGAGTGCATTCTACTCACAGAGTTGAAGCCCCTTTTGCTGAAAGAGTTTTCAAGCTCCCTTTTTGTAGAATCTGCAAGTGCATATTTGGAGGGCTCCGAGGCCTATGCTGGGAAATGAAATATCTTCACCTAAAAACTACACAGAAGCATTCTCAGAAACTTCTGTCTGATGAGTGCATTCAACTCACAGACTTGAACGTTTCTTTTGATAGGACAGTTTTGAAACACTCCTTTCGTAGAATCTGCAAGTGTGTATTTCAAGCGCTTTGAGGCCTATTTTGGAAAAGGAAGTATCTTCACATAACAACTACACAGAAGCATTCTCAGAAACTTCTTTGGGATGACTGCATTCTACTCAAAGAGTTGAAGCCTCTTTTTTGCGGAAGAGTTTTCAAGCTCTCTTTTTGTAGAATCTGCAAGTGCATATTTGGAGCGCTCCGAGGCCTATACTGGGAAATGAAATATCTTCACCTAAAAACTACACAGAAGCATTCTCAGAAACTTCTGTGTGATGAGTGCATTCAACTCACAGACTTGAACGTTTCTTTTGATAGGACAGTTTTGAAACACTCCTTTCGTAGAATCTGCAAGTGTTTATTTCGAGCGCTTTCAGGCCTATTTTGGAAAAGGAAGTATCTTCAAATAACAACTACACAGAAGCATTCTCAGAAACTTCTTTGTGATGGGTGCATTCTATTCACAGAGTTGAAGCCTCTTTTTGGCGGAAAAGTTTTCAAGCTCTCTTTTTGTAGAATCTGCAATTGCATATTTGTAGCGCTCCGAGGCCAATGCTGGGAAATGTAATATCTTCACCTAAAATCTACACAGAAGCATTCTCAGAAACTTCTGTGTGATGAGTGCATTCTACTCCCAGACTGGAACGTTTCTTTTGATAGGGCAGTTTTGAAACACTCCTTTCGTAGAATCTGCAATTGTTTATTTCGAGAGATTTGAGGCCTATAGTAGAAAAGGAAGTATCTTCACATGACAACTGCACAGAAGCATTCTCAGAAAATTCTTTGTGATGAGTGCATTCAACTCACAGACTTGAGCCTTCCTTTTGAAACAGTAGTTTTGAAACACTCTTTTTGTGGAGTCTGCAAGTGGATATTTGGAGGGCTTTGAGGCCTAAGCTGGGAATAGAAGTATCTTCACCTAAAAACTAGACAGAAGCATTCTCACATACTTCTGTCTGATTAGTGCATTCAACTCACAGACATGAACATTCCCTCTGATAGAGCAGTTTGGAAACACTCCTTTTGTAGAATCTGCAAGTGTTTATTTTGAACGCTTTGACGCCTATGCTGGAAAAGGAAATATCTTCACATAAATACTAGCCAGAAGCATTCTCAGAAACTTCTTTGTGATGAGTGCATTCTACTCACAGACTTGAACATTCTTCTTGAGAGAGCAGTTTGGAAACACTCCTTTTGTAGAATCTGCATGTGTTTATTTGGATCGGTTTGTCGCGTATGCTGCAAAAGGAAATATCATCACCTAAAAACTACACAGAAGCATTCTCAGAAACTTCTCTGTGATGAGTGCATTCAACTCACAGACTTGAACGTTTCTTTTGATAGGACAGTTTTGAAACACTCCTTTCGTAGAATCTGCAAGTGTTTACTTCGAGCGCTTTGAAGCCTATGGTGGAAAAGGAAGCATCTTCACATAACAACTACACAGAAGCATTCTCAGAAACTTTTTTGTGATGAGTGCATTCAACTCACAGACTTGAACCTTCCTTTTGAAAGAGCAGTTTTGAAGCACTCTTTTTGTAGAGTCTGCAAGTGGATATTTGGAGGGCTTTGAGGCCTATGCTGGGAAAAGAAATATCTTCACCTAAAAACTAGACAGAAGCATTCTCACAAACTTCTGTCTGATTAGTGCATTCAACTCACCGACTTCAACATTCCCTCGGATATAGCAGTTTGGAAACACTCCTTTTGTAGAATCTGCAAGTGTTTATTGGGAATGCTTTGACGCCTATGCTGGAAAAGCAAATACCTTCACAAAAAAACTAGCCAGAAGCATTCTCAGAAACTTCTTTGTGATGAGTGCATTCAACTCACAGACGAGCCTTTCTTTTGAAAGAACAGTTTTGAAACACTCTTTTTGTAGAATCTGCAAGCGGATATTTGGAGGGCTTTGAGGCCTATGCTGGGAAAAGAAATATCTTCACCTAAAAACTACACAGAAGCATTCTCACAAACTTCTGTCTGATTAGTGCATTCAACTCACAGAGTTGAACATTCCCTCGTATAGAGCAGTTTGGAAACACTCCTTTGGTAGTATCTGCAAGTGTTTATTTGGAACGCTTTGACGCCTACGCTGGAAAAGGAAATATATTCACATAAAAACTAGCCAGACGCATTCTAAGAAATTTCTTTGTGATGAGTGCATTCTACTCACCGACTTGAACATTCCTCTTGAGAGAGCTGTTTGGAAACACTACTTTTTTGGAATCTGGAACTGTTTATTTGGATCGCTTTGACGCCTATGCTGGAAAAGGAAATATCTTCACCTAAAAACTACACAGAAGCATTCTCAGAAACTTCTGTGTGATGAGTGCATTCAACTCACAGACATGAACGTTTCTTTTGATAGGACAGTTTTGAAACACTCCTTTTGTAGAATCTGCAAGTGCTTATTTGGAGCGCTTTGACGCCTATGCTGGAAAAGGAAATATCTTCACATAAAAACCAGACAGAAGCATTCTCAGAAACTTCTTTGGGATGAGTGCATTCTACTCACAGAGTTGAAGCCTCTTTTTGGTGGAAGAGTTTTCAAGCTCTCTTTTTGATGAATCTGCAAGTGCATATTTGGAGCGCTCCGAGGCCTATGCTGGGAAATGAAATATCTTCACCTAAAAACTACACAGAAGCATTCTCAGAAACTTCTGTGTGATGAGTGCATTCAACTCACAGACTTGAACGTTTCTTTTGATAGGACAGTTTTGAAACACTCCTTTCGTAGAATCTGCAAGTGTTTATTTCGAGCGCTTTGAGGCCTATGCCGGAAAAGGAAGTATCTTCACATAACAACTACACAGAAGCATTCTCAGAAACTTCTTTGTGATGAGTGCATTCATCTCACAGACTTGAGCCTTCCTTTTGAACGAGCAGTTTTGAAACAAACTTTTTGTAGAGTCTGCAAGTGGATATTTGGAGGGCTTTGAGGCCTATGCTGGGAAAAGAAATATCTTCACCTAAAAACTAGACAGAAGCATTTTCACAAACTTCTCTCTGATTAGTGCATTCAACTCACAGACTTGAACATTCCCTCGGATAGAGCAGTTTGGAAACACTCCTTTTGTAGAATCTGCAAGTGTTTATTTGGATCGCTTTGACGCCTATGCTTGAAAAGGAAATATCTTCACCTAAAAACTACACAGAAGCATTCTCAGAAACTTCTGTGTGATGAGTGCATTCAACTCATAGACTTGAACGTTTCTTTTGATAGGACAGTTTTGAAACAATCCTTTTGTAGAATCTGCAAGTGTTTATTTCGAGCGCTTTGAGGCCTATGCTGGAAAAGGAAGTATCTTCACATAACAACTACACAGAAGCATTCTCAGACACTTCTTTGTGATGAGTGCATTCAACTCACAGACTTGAGCCTTTCTTTTGAAAGAGCAGTTTTGAAACACTCTTTTTGTAGAATCTGCAAGTGGATATTTGGAGCGCTTTAAGGCCTATTCTGGGAAAAGAAATATCTTCACCTAAAAACTAGACAGAAGCATTCTCACAAACTTCTGTGTGATTAGTGCATTCAACTCACAGACTTGAACATTCCTTTTGATAGAGCAGTTTGGAAACACTCCTTTTGTAGAATCTGCAAGTGTTTATTTGGAGCGCTTTGACGCCGATGGTGGAAAAGGGAATATCTTCACATAAAAACTAGACAGAAGCATTCTCAGAAACTTCTTTGTGATGAGTGCATTCCACTCACAGACTTGAACATTCCTCTTCAGAGAGCAGTTTGGAAACACTCCTTTTGTAGAATCTGCAAGTGTTTATTTGGATCGCTTTGACGCCTATGCTAGAAAAGGAAATATCTTCACATAAAAACTAGACAGAAGCATTCTCACAAACTTCTGTGTGTTGAGTGAATTCTACTCGCAGAGTTGAAGCCTCTTTTTGTTGGAAGAGTTTTCAAGCTCTCTTTTTGTAGAATATGCAAGTGCATATTTGGAGCGCTCCGAGGCCTATGCTGGGAAATGAAATATCTTCACCTAAAAACTACACAGAAGCATTCTCAGAAACTTCTGTGTGATGAGTGCATTCAACTCACAGACTTGAACGTTTCTTTTGATAGGACAGTTTTGAAACACTCCTTTCGTAGAATCTGCAAGTGTTTATTTCGAGCGCTTTCAGGCCTATTTTGGAAAAGGAAGTATCTTCAAATAACAACTACACAGAAGCATTCTCAGAAACTTCTTTGTGATGGGTGCATTCTATTCACAGAGTTGAAGCCTCTTTTTGGCGGAAAAGTTTTCAAGCTCTCTTTTTGTAGAATCTGCAATTGCATATTTGTAGCGCTCCGAGGCCAATGCTGGGAAATGTAATATCTTCACCTAAAATCTACACAGAAGCATTCTCAGAAACTTCTGTGTGATGAGTGCATTCTACTCCCAGACTGGAACGTTTCTTTTGATAGGGCAGTTTTGAAACACTCCTTTCGTAGAATCTGCAATTGTTTATTTCGAGAGATTTGAGGCCTATAGTAGAAAAGGAAGTATCTTCACATGACAACTGCACAGAAGCATTCTCAGAAAATTCTTTGTGATGAGTGCATTCAACTCACAGACTTGAGCCTTCCTTTTGAAACAGTAGTTTTGAAACACTCTTTTTGTGGAGTCTGCAAGTGGATATTTGGAGGGCTTTGAGGCCTAAGCTGGGAATAGAAGTATCTTCACCTAAAAACTAGACAGAAGCATTCTCACATACTTCTGTCTGATTAGTGCATTCAACTCACAGACATGAACATTCCCTCTGATAGAGCAGTTTGGAAACACTCCTTTTGTAGAATCTGCAAGTGTTTATTTTGAACGCTTTGACGCCTATGCTGGAAAAGGAAATATCTTCACATAAATACTAGCCAGAAGCATTCTCAGAAACTTCTTTGTGATGAGTGCATTCTACTCACAGACTTGAACATTCTTCTTGAGAGAGCAGTTTGGAAACACTCCTTTTGTAGAATCTGCATGTGTTTATTTGGATCGGTTTGTCGCGTATGCTGCAAAAGGAAATATCATCACCTAAAAACTACACAGAAGCATTCTCAGAAACTTCTCTGTGATGAGTGCATTCAACTCACAGACTTGAACGTTTCTTTTGATAGGACAGTTTTGAAACACTCCTTTCGTAGAATCTGCAAGTGTTTACTTCGAGCGCTTTGAAGCCTATGGTGGAAAAGGAAGCATCTTCACATAACAACTACACAGAAGCATTCTCAGAAACTTCTTTGTGATGAGTGCATTCAACTCACAGACTTGAACCTTCCTTTTGAAAGAGCAGTTTTGAAGCACTCTTTTTGTAGAGTCTGCAAGTGGATATTTGGAGGGCTTTGAGGCCTATGCTGGGAAAAGAAATATCTTCACCTAAAAACTAGACAGAAGCATTCTCACAAACTTCTGTCTGATTAGTGCATTCAACTCACCGACTTCAACATTCCCTCGGATATAGCAGTTTGGAAACACTCCTTTTGTAGAATCTGCAAGTGTTTATTGGGAATGCTTTGACGCCTATGCTGGAAAAGCAAATACCTTCACAAAAAAACTAGCCAGAAGCATTCTCAGAAACTTCTTTGTGATGAGTGCATTCAACTCACAGACGAGCCTTTCTTTTGAAAGAACAGTTTTGAAACACTCTTTTTGTAGAATCTGCAAGCGGATATTTGGAGGGCTTTGAGGCCTATGCTGGGAAAAGAAATATCTTCACCTAAAAACTACACAGAAGCATTCTCACAAACTTCTGTCTGATTAGTGCATTCAACTCACAGAGTTGAACATTCCCTCGTATAGAGCAGTTTGGAAACACTCCTTTGGTAGTATCTGCAAGTGTTTATTTGGAACGCTTTGACGCCTACGCTGGAAAAGGAAATATATTCACATAAAAACTAGCCAGACGCATTCTAAGAAATTTCTTTGTGATGAGTGCATTCTACTCACCGACTTGAACATTCCTCTTGAGAGAGCTGTTTGGAAACACTACTTTTTTGGAATCTGGAACTGTTTATTTGGATCGCTTTGACGCCTATGCTGGAAAAGGAAATATCTTCACCTAAAAACTACACAGAAGCATTCTCAGAAACTTCTGTGTGATGAGTGCATTCAACTCACAGACATGAACGTTTCTTTTGATAGGACAGTTTTGAAACACTCCTTTTGTAGAATCTGCAAGTGCTTATTTGGAGCGCTTTGACGCCTATGCTGGAAAAGGAAATATCTTCACATAAAAACCAGACAGAAGCATTCTCAGAAACTTCTTTGGGATGAGTGCATTCTACTCACAGAGTTGAAGCCTCTTTTTGGTGGAAGAGTTTTCAAGCTCTCTTTTTGATGAATCTGCAAGTGCATATTTGGAGCGCTCCGAGGCCTATGCTGGGAAATGAAATATCTTCACCTAAAAACTACACAGAAGCATTCTCAGAAACTTCTGTGTGATGAGTGCATTCAACTCACAGACTTGAACGTTTCTTTTGATAGGACAGTTTTGAAACACTCCTTTCGTAGAATCTGCAAGTGTTTATTTCGAGCGCTTTGAGGCCTATGCCGGAAAAGGAAGTATCTTCACATAACAACTACACAGAAGCATTCTCAGAAACTTCTTTGTGATGAGTGCATTCATCTCACAGACTTGAGCCTTCCTTTTGAACGAGCAGTTTTGAAACAAACTTTTTGTAGAGTCTGCAAGTGGATATTTGGAGGGCTTTGAGGCCTATGCTGGGAAAAGAAATATCTTCACCTAAAAACTAGACAGAAGCATTTTCACAAACTTCTCTCTGATTAGTGCATTCAACTCACAGACTTGAACATTCCCTCGGATAGAGCAGTTTGGAAACACTCCTTTTGTAGAATCTGCAAGTGTTTATTTGGATCGCTTTGACGCCTATGCTTGAAAAGGAAATATCTTCACCTAAAAACTACACAGAAGCATTCTCAGAAACTTCTGTGTGATGAGTGCATTCAACTCATAGACTTGAACGTTTCTTTTGATAGGACAGTTTTGAAACAATCCTTTTGTAGAATCTGCAAGTGTTTATTTCGAGCGCTTTGAGGCCTATGCTGGAAAAGGAAGTATCTTCACATAACAACTACACAGAAGCATTCTCAGACACTTCTTTGTGATGAGTGCATTCAACTCACAGACTTGAGCCTTTCTTTTGAAAGAGCAGTTTTGAAACACTCTTTTTGTAGAATCTGCAAGTGGATATTTGGAGCGCTTTAAGGCCTATTCTGGGAAAAGAAATATCTTCACCTAAAAACTAGACAGAAGCATTCTCACAAACTTCTGTGTGATTAGTGCATTCAACTCACAGACTTGAACATTCCTTTTGATAGAGCAGTTTGGAAACACTCCTTTTGTAGAATCTGCAAGTGTTTATTTGGAGCGCTTTGACGCCGATGGTGGAAAAGGGAATATCTTCACATAAAAACTAGACAGAAGCATTCTCAGAAACTTCTTTGTGATGAGTGCATTCCACTCACAGACTTGAACATTCCTCTTCAGAGAGCAGTTTGGAAACACTCCTTTTGTAGAATCTGCAAGTGTTTATTTGGATCGCTTTGACGCCTATGCTAGAAAAGGAAATATCTTCACATAAAAACTAGACAGAAGCATTCTCACAAACTTCTGTGTGTTGAGTGAATTCTACTCGCAGAGTTGAAGCCTCTTTTTGTTGGAAGAGTTTTCAAGCTCTCTTTTTGTAGAATATGCAAGTGCATATTTGGAGCGCTCCGAGGCCTATGCTGGGAAATGAAATATCTTCACCTAAAAACTACACAGAAGCATTCTCAGAAACTTCTGTGTGATGAGTGCATTCAACTCACAGACTTGAACGTTTCTTTTGATAGGACAGTTTTGAAACACTCCTTTCGTAGGATTTGCAAGTTTTTATTTCGAACGCTTTGAGGCCTACGCTGGAAAAGGAAGTATCTTCACATAACAACTACACAGAAGCATTCTCAGAAACTTCTTTGTGATTAGTGCATTCATCTCACAGACTTGAGCCTTCCTTTTGAAAGAGCAGTTTTGAAACACTCTTTTTGTACAGTCTGCAAATGGATATTTGTAGGGCTTTGAGGCCTATGCTGGGAAAAGAAATACCTTCACCTAAAAACTACACAGAAGGATTCTCACAAACATCTGTATGATTAGTGCATTCAACTCACAGAGTTAAACAGTCCCTCTGATACGGCAGTTTGGAAACACTCCTTTTGTAGAATCTGCAAGTGTTTATTTGGAGCGCTTTGACGCCTATGCTGGAAAATGAAATATCTTCACATAAAAACTAGACAGAAGCATTCTCAGAAACTTCTTTGTGATGAGTGCATTCTACTCACGGACTTGAACATTCCTTTTGATAGAGCAGTTTGGAAACACTCCTTTTGTAGAATCTGCAAGTGTTTATTTGGAGCGCTTTCACGCCTATGCTGGAAAAGGAAATGTCTTCACCTAAAAACTACAGAGAAGCATTCCCAGAAACTTCTTTGTAACGTCTGCATTAAACTCACAGATTTACACCTTTCTTTCGATACAGAAGTTTTGAAACACTCTTTTAGAAGAATCTTCAAGTGGATGGATGGAGTGCTTTGAGGCCTGTCCTGGACAAGGAAATATCTTCACATAGAAACTAGACAAAAGCATTCGCAGAAAGTTCCCTCTGCTTTGTGCATTCAACTCACAGAGTCCAACCTGCCTTTTGAAAGAGCAGTTTTGAAACACTCTTTTTGTAGAGTCTGCAAGAGGATATTTGGAGGGCTTTGAGGCCTATACTGGGAAAAGAAATATTTTCAACTAAAAAGTAGACAGAAGAATTCTCACAAACATCTGTGTGATTAGTGCATTCAACTCACAGACTTGAATATTCACTCTGATAGGGCAGTTTGGAAACACTCCTTTTGTAGAATCTGCAGGTGTTTATTTGGATCGCTTTGACGCCTATGCTGGAAAAGGAAATATCTTCACATAAAAACTAGCCAGAAGCATTCTCAGAAACTTCTGTGTGATGAGTGCATTCTACTCACAGACTTGAACGTTTCTTTTGATAGGACAGTTTTGAAACACTCCTTTCGTAGAATCTGCAAGTGTTTATTTCGAGCGCTTTGAGGCCTATGGTAGAAAAGGAAGTATCTTCACATGACAACTGCACAGAAGCATTCTCAGAAAATTCTTTGTGATGAGTGCATTCAACTCTCAGACTTGAGCCTTCCTTTTGAAAGAGCAGTTTTGAAACACTCTTTTTGTGGAGTCTGCAAGTGGATATTTGGAGGGCTTTGAGGCCTAACCTGGGAAAAGAAGTATCTTCACCTAAAAACTAGACAGAAGCATTCTCACAAACTTCTGTCTGATTAGTGCATTCAACTCACAGACTTGAACATTTCCTCTGATAGAGCAGTTTGGAAACACTCCTTTTGTAGAATCTGCAAGTATTTATTTGGAACGCTTTGACGCCTATGCTGGAAAAGGAAATATCTTCACATAAAAACTAGCCAGAAGCATTCTCAGAAACTTCTTTGTGATGAGTGCATTCTACTCACAGACTTGAACATTCCTCTTGAGAGAGCAGTTTGGAAACACCCCTTTTGTAGAATCTGCATGTGTTTATTTGGATCGCTTTGTCGCGTATGCTGCAAAAGGAAATATCATCACCTAAAAACTACACAGAAGCATTCTCAGAAACTTCTTTGTGATGAGTGCTTTCTACTCACAGAGTTGAAGCCTCCTCTTGGTGGAAGAGTTTTCAAGCTCTCTTTTTGTAGAATCTGCAAGTGCATATTTGGAGCGCTCCGAGGCCTATGCTGGGAAATGAAATATCTTCACATAAAAACTACACAGATGCATTCTCAGAAACTTCTGTGTGATGAGTGCATTCAACTCACTGATTTGAACGTTTCTTTTGATAGGACAGTTTTGAAACACTCCTTTTGTAGAATCTGCAAGTGTTTATTTGGAGCGCTTTGAGGCCTATGCTGGAAAAGGAAGTATCTTCACATAACAACTACACAGAAGCATTCTCAGACACTTCTTTGTGATGAGTGCATTCATCTCACAGACTTGAGCCTTCCTTTTGAAAGAGCAGTTTTGAAACACTCTTTTTGTACAGTCTGCAAATGGATATTTGTAGGGCTTTGAGGCCTATGCTGGGAAAAGGAATACCTTCACCTAAAAACTAGACAGAAGGATTCTCACAAACATCTGTATGATTAGTGCATTCAACTCACAGAGTTAAACAGTCCGTCTGATAGGGCAGTTTGGAAACACTCCTTTTGTAGAATCTGCAAGTGTTTATTTGGAGCGCTTTGACGCCTATGCTGGAAAATGAAATATCTTCACATAAAAACTAGACAGAAGCATTCTCAGAAACTTCTTTGTGATGAGTGCATTCTACTCACGGACTTGAACATTCCTTTTGATAGAGCAGTTTGGAAACACTCCTTTTGTAGAATCTGCAAGTGTTTATTTGGAGCGCTTTAACGCCTATGCTGGAAAAGGAAATGTCTTCACCTAAAAACTACAGAGAAGCATTCCCAGAAACTTCTTTGTAACGTCTGCATTAAACTCACAGATTTACACCTTTCTTTCGATACAGAAGTTTTGAAACACTCTTTTAGAAGAATCTTCAAGTGGATGGATGGAGTGCTTTGAGGCCTGTCCTGGACAAGGAAATATCTTCACATAGAAACTAGACAAAAGCATTCGCAGAAAGTTCCCTCTGCTTTGTGCATTCAACTCACAGAGTCCAACCTGCCTTTTGAAAGAGCAGTTTTGAAACACTCTTTTTGTAGAGTCTGCAAGAGGATATTTGGAGGGCTTTGAGGCCTATACTGGGAAAAGAAATATTTTCAACTAAAAAGTAGACAGAAGAATTCTCACAAACATCTGTGTGATTAGTGCATTCAACTCACAGACTTGAATATTCACTCTGATAGGGCAGTTTGGAAACACTCCTTTTGTAGAATCTGCAGGTGTTTATTTGGATCGCTTTGACGCCTATGCTGGAAAAGGAAATATCTTCACATAAAAACTAGCCAGAAGCATTCTCAGAAACTTCTGTGTGATGAGTGCATTCTACTCACAGACTTGAACGTTCCTTTTGATAGGACAGTTTTGAAACACTCCTTTCGTAGAATCTGCAAGTGTTTATTTCGAGCGCTTTGAGGCCTATGGTAGAAAAGGAAGTATCTTCACATGACAACAGCACAGAAGCATTCTCAGAAAATTCTTTGTGATGAGTGCATTCAACTCTCAGACTTGAGCCTTCCTTTTGAAAGAGCAGTTTTGAAACACTCTTTTTGTGGAGTCTGCAAGTGGATATTTGGAGGGCTTTGAGGCCTAACCTGGGAAAAGAAGTATCTTCACCTAAAAACTAGACAGAAGCATTCTCACAAACTTCTGTCTGATTAGTGCATTCAACTCACAGACTTGAACATTTCCTCTGATAGAGCAGTTTGGAAACACCCCTTTTGTAGAATCTGCAAGTATTTATTTGGAACGCTTTGACGCCTATGCTGGAAAAGGAAATATCTTCACATAAAAACTAGCCAGAAGCATTCTCAGAAACTTCTTTGTGATGAGTGCATTCTACTCACAGACTTGAACATTCCTCTTGAGAGAGCAGTTTGGAAACACCCCTTTTGTAGAATCTGCATGTGTTTATTTGGATCGCTTTGTCGCGTATGCTGCAAAAGGAAATATCATCACCTAAAAACTACACAGAAGCATTCTCAGAAACTTCTTTGTGATGAGTGCTTTCTACTCACAGAGTTGAAGCCTCCTCTTGGTGGAAGAGTTTTCAAGCTCTCTTTTTGTAGAATCTGCAAGTGCATATTTGGAGCGCTCCGAGGCCTATGCTGGGAAATGAAATATCTTCACATAAAAACTACACAGATGCATTCTCAGAAACTTCTGTGTGATGAGTGCATTCAACTCACTGATTTGAACGTTTCTTTTGATAGGACAGTTTTGAAACACTCCTTTTGTAGAATCTGCAAGTGTTTATTTGGAGCGTTTTGACGCCTATGCTGGAAAAGGAAATATCTTCACATAAAAACTAGACAGAAGCATTCTCAGAAACTTCTTTGGGATGAGTGCATTCTACTCACAGACTTGAACATTCCTCTTGAGAGAGCAGTTTGGAAACACTCCTTTTGTAGAGTCTGCAAGTGTTTATTTGGATCGTTTTGACGCCTCTGCTGGAAAAGGAAATATCTTCACCTAAAAATTACGCAGAAGCATTCTCAGAAACTTCTGTGTGATGAGTGCATTCAACTCACAGACTTGAACGTTTCTTTTGATAGGACAGTTTTGAAACACTCCTTTTGTAGAATCTGCAAGTGTTTACTTCGAGCGCTTTGAGGCCTATGCTGGAAAAGGAACTATCTTCACATAAAAACTAGACAGAATCATTCTCAGAAACTTCTTTGTGATGAGTGCATTCTACTCACAGAGTTGAAGCCCCTTTTGCTGGAAGAGTTTTCAAGCTCCCTTTTTGTAGAATCTGCAAGTGCATATTTGGAGGGCTCCGAGGCCTATGCTGGGAAATGAAATACCTTCACCTAAAAACTACACAGAAGCATTCACAGAAATTTCTGTCTGATGAGTGCATTCAACTCACAGACTTGAACGTTTCTTTTGATAGGACAGTTTTGAAACACTCCTTTCGTAGAATCTGCAAGTGTGTATTTCAAGCGCTTTGAGGCCTATTTTGGAAAAGGAAGTATCTTCACATAACAACTACACAGAAGCATTCTCAGAAACTTCTTTGGGATGAGTGCATTCTACTCACAGAGTTGAAGCCTCTTTTTTGCGGAAGAGTTTTCAAGCTCTCTTTTTGTAGAATCTGCAAGTGCATATTTGGAGCGCTCCGAGGCCTATGCTGGGAAATGAAATATCTTCACCTAAAAACTACACAGAAGCATTCTCAGAAACTTCTCTGTGATGAGTGCATTCAACTCACTGATTTGAACGTTTCTTTTGATAGGACAGTTTTGAAACACTCCTTTTGTAGAATCTGCAAGTGTTTATTTGGAGCGCTTTGACGCCTATGCTGGAAAAGGAAATATCTTCACATAAAAACTACACAGAAGCATTCTCAGAAACGTCTTTGTGATGAGTGCATTCTACTCACAGACTTGAACATTCCTCTTGAGAGAGCAGTTTGGAAACACTCCTTTTGTAGAATCTGCAAGTGTTTATTTGGATCGCTTTGACGCCTATGATGGTAAAGGAAATATCTTCACCTAAAAACTACACAGAAGCATTCTCAGAAACTTCTGTGTGATGAGTGCATTCAACTCACAGACTTGAACGTTTCTTTTGATAGGACAGTTTTGAAACACTCCTTTCCTAGAATCTGCAAGTGTTTATTTCGAGCGCTTTGAGGCCTATGCTGGAAAAGGAAGCATCTTCACATAACAACTACACAGAAGCATTCTCAGAAACTTCTTTGTGATGAGTGCATTCAACTCACAGACTTGAACCTTCCTTTTGAAAGAGCAGTTTTGAAGCACTCTTTTTGTAGAGTCTGAAAGTGGATATTAGGAGGGCTTTGAGGCCTACACTGGGAAAAGAAATATCTTCACCTAAAAACTAGACAGAAGCATTCTCACAAACTTCTGTCTGATTAGTGGATTCAACCCACAGACTTGAACATTCCCTCGGATATAGCAGTTTGGAAACACTCCTTTTGTAGAATCTGCAAGTGTTTATTGGGAACGCTTTGATGCCTATGCTGGAAAAGGAAATACCTTCACATAAAAACTAGCCAGAAGCATTCTCAGAAACTTCCTTGTGATGAGTGCATTCAACTCACAGACGAGCCTTTCTTTTGAAATAACAGTTTTGAAACACTCTTTTTGTAGAATCTGCAAGTGGATATTTGGAGGGCTGTGAGGACTATGCTGGGAAAAGAAATATCTTCACCTAAATACTAGACAGAAGCATTCTCACAAACTTCTGTCTGATTATTGCATTCACCTCACAGATTTGAACATTCCCTCATATAGAGCAGTTTGGAAACACTCCTTTTGTAGTATCTGCAAGTGTTTATTTGGATCGCTTTGACGCCTATGCTGGAAAAGGAAATATCTTCACCTAAAAACTACACAGAAGCATTCTCAGAAACTTCTGTGTGATGAGTGCATTCAACTCACAGACTTGAACGTTTCTTTTGATAGGATAGTTTTGCAACACTCCTTTTGTAGAATCTGCAAGTGTTTATTTGGATCGCTTTGACGCCTATGCTGGAAAAGGATATATCTTCACCTAAAAACTACACAGAAGCATTCTCAGAAACTTCTGTGTGATGAGTGCATTCAACTCACACACTTGAACGTTTCTTTTGATAGGACACTTTTGAAACACTCCTTTCGTAAAATCTGCAAGTGTTTATTTCGAGCGCTTTGAGGCCTATGCTGGAAAAGGAAGTATCTTCACATAAAAACTACGCAGAAGCATTCTCCGAAACTTCTTTGTGATGAGTGCATTCATCTCACAGACTTGAGCCTTCCTTTTAAAAGAGCAGTTTTGAAGCACTCTTTTTGTAGAGTCTGCAAGTGGATATTTGGAGGGCTTTGAGGCCTGTGCTGGGAAAAGAAATATCTTCACATAAAAACTAGACAGAAGCATAATCAGAAACTTCTGTCTGATTAGTTCATTCAACTCACAGAGTTGAAAATTCCCTCGTATAGAGCAGTTTGGAAACACTCCTTTTGTAGAATCTGCAAGTGTTTATTTGGAGCGCTTTGACGCCTATGCTGGAAAAGGAAATATCTTCACATAAAAACTAGCCAGAAGCATTCTCATAAACTTCTTTGTGATGAGTGCATTCTACTCACAGACTTGAACATTCCTCTTGAGAGAGCAGTTTGGAAACACTCCTTTTGTAGAATCTGCAAGTGTTTATTTGGATCGCTTTGACGCCTATGCTGGAAAAGGAAATATCTTCACCTAAAAACTGCACAGAAGCATTCCCAGAATCTTCTGGGCGATGAGTGCATTCAACTCACAGACTTGAACGTTTCTTTTGATAGGATAGTTTTGAAACACTCCTTTTGTAGGATCTGCAAGTGTTTATTTCGAGCGCTTTGAGGCCTATGCTGGAAAAGGAAGTATCTTCACATAACAACTACACAGAAGCATTCTCAGACACTTCTTTGTGATGAGTGCATTCAACTCACAGACTTGAGCCTTTCTTTTGAAAGAGCAGTTTTGAAACAATCTTTTTGTAGTGTCTGCAAGTGGATATTTGGAGGCCTTTGAGGCCTATTCTGGGAAAAGAAATATATTCACCTAAAAACTAGACAGAAGCATTCTCACAAACTTCTGTGTGATTAGTGAATTCAACTCACAGACTTGAACATTCCTTTTGATAGAGCAGTTTGGAAACACTCCTTTTGTAGAATCTGCAAGTGTTTATTTGGAGCGCTTTGACGCCGATGGTGGAAAAGGGAATATCTTCACATAAAAACTAGACAGAAGCATTCTCAGAAACTTCTTTGTGATGAGTGCATTCCACTCACATACTTGAACATTCCTCTTGAGAGAGCAGTTTGGAAACACTCCTTTTGTAGAATCTGCAAGTGTTTATTTGGATCGCTTTGACGCCTATGCTAGAAAAGGAAATATCTTCACATAAAAACTAGACAGAAGCATTCTCACAAACTTCTGTGTGATGAGTGAATTCTACTCGCAGAGTTGAAGCCTCTTTTTGTTGGAAGAGTTTTCAAGCTCTCTTTTTGTAGAATGTGCAAGTGCATATTTGGAGCGCTCCAAGGCCTATGCTAGGAAATGAAATATCTTCACCTAAAAACTACACAGAAGCATTCTCAGAAACTTCTGTGTGATGAGTGCATTCAACTCACAGACTTGAACGTTTCTTTTGATAGGACAGTTTTGAAAGACTCCTTTCGTAGGATCTGCAAGTTTTTATTTCGAACGCTTTGAGGCCTACGCTGGAAAAGGAAGTATCTTCACATAACAAATACACAGAAGCATTCTCAGAAACTTCTTTTTGATTAGTGCATTCATCTCACAGACTTGAGCCTTCCTTTTGAAAGAGCAGTTTTGAAACACTCTTTTTGTACAGTCTGCAAATGGATATTTGTAGGGCTTTGAGGCCTATGCTGGGAAAAGGAATACCTTCACCTAAAAACTAGACAGAAGGATTCTCACAAACATCTGTATGATTAGTGCATTCAACTCACAGAGTTAAACAGTCCGTCTGATAGGGCAGTTTGGAAACACTCCTTTTGTAGAATCTGCAAGTGTTTATTTGGAGCGCTTTGACGCCTATGCTGGAAAATGAAATATCTTCACATAAAAACTAGACAGAAGCATTCTCAGAAACTTCTTTGTGATGAGTGCATTCTACTCACGGACTTGAACATTCCTTTTGATAGAGCAGTTTGGAAACACTCCTTTTGTAGAATCTGCAAGTGTTTATTTGGAGCGCTTTAACGCCTATGCTGGAAAAGGAAATGTCTTCACCTAAAAACTACAGAGAAGCATTCCCAGAAACTTCTTTGTAACGTCTGCATTAAACTCACAGATTTACACCTTTCTTTCGATACAGAAGTTTTGAAACACTCTTTTAGAAGAATCTTCAAGTGGATGGATGGAGTGCTTTGAGGCCTGTCCTGGACAAGGAAATATCTTCACATAGAAACTAGACAAAAGCATTCGCAGAAAGTTCCCTCTGCTTTGTGCATTCAACTCACAGAGTCCAACCTGCCTTTTGAAAGAGCAGTTTTGAAACACTCTTTTTGTAGAGTCTGCAAGAGGATATTTGGAGGGCTTTGAGGCCTATACTGGGAAAAGAAATATTTTCAACTAAAAAGTAGACAGAAGAATTCTCACAAACATCTGTGTGATTAGTGCATTCAACTCACAGACTTGAATATTCACTCTGATAGGGCAGTTTGGAAACACTCCTTTTGTAGAATCTGCAGGTGTTTATTTGGATCGCTTTGACGCCTATGCTGGAAAAGGAAATATCTTCACATAAAAACTAGCCAGAAGCATTCTCAGAAACTTCTGTGTGATGAGTGCATTCTACTCACAGACTTGAACGTTTCTTTTGATAGGACAGTTTTGAAACACTCCTTTCGTAGAATCTGCAAGTGTTTATTTCGAGCGCTTTGAGGCCTATGGTAGAAAAGGAAGTATCTTCACATGACAACAGCACAGAAGCATTCTCAGAAAATTCTTTGTGATGAGTGCATTCAACTCTCAGACTTGAGCCTTCCTTTTGAAAGAGCAGTTTTGAAACACTCTTTTTGTGGAGTCTGCAAGTGGATATTTGGAGGGCTTTGAGGCCTAACCTGGGAAAAGAAGTATCTTCACCTAAAAACTAGACAGAAGCATTCTCACAAACTTCTGTCTGATTAGTGCATTCAACTCACAGACTTGAACATTTCCTCTGATAGAGCAGTTTGGAAACACTCCTTTTGTAGAATCTGCAAGTATTTATTTGGAACGCTTTGACGCCTATGCTGGAAAAGGAAATATCTTCACATAAAAACTAGCCAGAAGCATTCTCAGAAACTTCTTTGTGATGAGTGCATTCTACTCACAGACTTGAACATTCCTCTTGAGAGAGCAGTTTGGAAACACCCCTTTTGTAGAATCTGCATGTGTTTATTTGGATCGCTTTGTCGCGTATGCTGCAAAAGGAAATATCATCACCTAAAAACTACACAGAAGCATTCTCAGAAACTTCTTTGTGATGAGTGCTTTCTACTCACAGAGTTGAAGCCTCCTCTTGGTGGAAGAGTTTTCAAGCTCTCTTTTTGTAGAATCTGCAAGTGCATATTTGGAGCGCTCCGAGGCCTATGCTGGGAAATGAAATATCTTCACATAAAAACTACACAGATGCATTCTCAGAAACTTCTGTGTGATGAGTGCATTCAACTCACTGATTTGAACGTTTCTTTTGATAGGACAGTTTTGAAACACTCCTTTTGTAGAATCTGCAAGTGTTTATTTGGAGCGCTTTGACGCCTATGCTGGAAAAGGAAATATCTTCACATAAAAACTAGACAGAAGCATTCTCAGAAACTTCTTTGGGATGAGTGCATTCTACTCACAGACTTGAACATTCCTCTTGAGAGAGCAGTTTGGAAACACTCCTTTTGTAGAGTCTGCAAGTGTTTATTTGGATCGTTTTGACGCCTCTGCTGGAAAAGGAAATATCTTCACCTAAAAATTACGCAGAAGCATTCTCAGAAACTTCTGTGTGATGAGTGCATTCAACTCACAGACTTGAACGTTTCTTTTGATAGGACAGTTTTGAAACACTCCTTTTGTAGAATCTGCAAGTGTTTACTTCGAGCGCTTTGAGGCCTATGCTGGAAAAGGAACTATCTTCACATAAAAACTAGACAGAATCATTCTCAGAAACTTCTTTGTGATGAGTGCATTCTACTCACAGAGTTGAAGCCCCTTTTGCTGGAAGAGTTTTCAAGCTCCCTTTTTGTAGAATCTGCAAGTGCATATTTGGAGGGCTCCGAGGCCTATGCTGGGAAATGAAATACCTTCACCTAAAAACTACACAGAAGCATTCACAGAAATTTCTGTCTGATGAGTGCATTCAACTCACAGACTTGAACGTTTCTTTTGATAGGACAGTTTTGAAACACTCCTTTCGTAGAATCTGCAAGTGTGTATTTCAAGCGCTTTGAGGCCTATTTTGGAAAAGGAAGTATCTTCACATAACAACTACACAGAAGCATTCTCAGAAACTTCTTTGGGATGAGTGCATTCTACTCACAGAGTTGAAGCCTCTTTTTTGCGGAAGAGTTTTCAAGCTCTCTTTTTGTAGAATCTGCAAGTGCATATTTGGAGCGCTCCGAGGCCTATGCTGGGAAATGAAATATCTTCACCTAAAAACTACACAGAAGCATTCTCAGAAACTTCTCTGTGATGAGTGCATTCAACTCACTGATTTGAACGTTTCTTTTGATAGGACAGTTTTGAAACACTCCTTTTGTAGAATCTGCAAGTGTTTATTTGGAGCGCTTTGACGCCTATGCTGGAAAAGGAAATATCTTCACATAAAAACTACACAGAAGCATTCTCAGAAACGTCTTTGTGATGAGTGCATTCTACTCACAGACTTGAACATTCCTCTTGAGAGAGCAGTTTGGAAACACTCCTTTTGTAGAATCTGCAAGTGTTTATTTGGATCGCTTTGACGCCTATGATGGTAAAGGAAATATCTTCACCTAAAAACTACACAGAAGCATTCTCAGAAACTTCTGTGTGATGAGTGCATTCAACTCACAGACTTGAACGTTTCTTTTGATAGGACAGTTTTGAAACACTCCTTTCCTAGAATCTGCAAGTGTTTATTTCGAGCGCTTTGAGGCCTATGCTGGAAAAGGAAGCATCTTCACATAACAACTACACAGAAGCATTCTCAGAAACTTCTTTGTGATGAGTGCATTCAACTCACAGACTTGAACCTTCCTTTTGAAAGAGCAGTTTTGAAGCACTCTTTTTGTAGAGTCTGAAAGTGGATATTAGGAGGGCTTTGAGGCCTACACTGGGAAAAGAAATATCTTCACCTAAAAACTAGACAGAAGCATTCTCACAAACTTCTGTCTGATTAGTGGATTCAACCCACAGACTTGAACATTCCCTCGGATATAGCAGTTTGGAAACACTCCTTTTGTAGAATCTGCAAGTGTTTATTGGGAAAGCTTTGATGCCTATGCTGGAAAAGGAAATACCTTCACATAAAAACTAGCCAGAAGCATTCTCAGAAACTTCCTTGTGATGAGTGCATTCAACTCACAGACGAGCCTTTCTTTTGAAATAACAGTTTTGAAACACTCTTTTTGTAGAATCTGCAAGTGGATATTTGGAGGGCTGTGAGGACTATGCTGGGAAAAGAAATATCTTCACCTAAATACTAGACAGAAGCATTCTCACAAACTTCTGTCTGATTATTGCATTCACCTCACAGATTTGAACATTCCCTCATATAGAGCAGTTTGGAAACACTCCTTTTGTAGTATCTGCAAGTGTTTATTTGGATCGCTTTGACGCCTATGCTGGAAAAGGAAATATCTTCACCTAAAAACTACACAGAAGCATTCTCAGAAACTTCTGTGTGATGAGTGCATTCAACTCACAGACTTGAACGTTTCTTTTGATAGGATAGTTTTGCAACACTCCTTTTGTAGAATCTGCAAGTGTTTATTTGGATCGCTTTGACGCCTATGCTGGAAAAGGATATATCTTCACCTAAAAACTACACAGAAGCATTCTCAGAAACTTCTGTGTGATGAGTGCATTCAACTCACACACTTGAACGTTTCTTTTGATAGGACACTTTTGAAACACTCCTTTCGTAAAATCTGCAAGTGTTTATTTCGAGCGCTTTGAGGCCTATGCTGGAAAAGGAAGTATCTTCACATAAAAACTACGCAGAAGCATTCTCCGAAACTTCTTTGTGATGAGTGCATTCATCTCACAGACTTGAGCCTTCCTTTTAAAAGAGCAGTTTTGAAGCACTCTTTTTGTAGAGTCTGCAAGTGGATATTTGGAGGGCTTTGAGGCCTGTGCTGGGAAAAGAAATATCTTCACATAAAAACTAGACAGAAGCATAATCAGAAACTTCTGTCTGATTAGTTCATTCAACTCACAGAGTTGAAAATTCCCTCGTATAGAGCAGTTTGGAAACACTCCTTTTGTAGAATCTGCAAGTGTTTATTTGGAGCGCTTTGACGCCTATGCTGGAAAAGGAAATATCTTCACATAAAAACTAGACAGAAGCATTCTCAGAAACTTCTTTGTGATGAGTGCATTCTACTCACAGACTTGAACATTCCTCTTGATAGAGCAGTTTGGAAACACTCCTTTTGTAGAATCTGCAAGTGTTTATTTGGATCGCTTTGACGCCTATGCTGGAAAAGGAAATATTTTCACCTAAAAACTACACAGAAGCATTCTCAGAAACTTCTGTGTGATGAGTGCATTCAACTCCCAGACTTGAACGTTTCTTTTGATAGGATAGTTTCGCAACACTCCTTTTGTAGAATCTGAAGTGTTTATTTGGATCGCTTTCATGCCTATGCTGGAAAAGGATATATCTTCACCTAAAAACTACACAGAAGCATTCTCAGAAACTTCTGTGTGATGAGTGCATTCAACTCACACACTTGAACGTTTCTTTTGATAGGACACTTTTGAAACACTCCTTCGTAAAATCTGCAAGTGTTTATTTCGAGCGCTTTGAGGCCTATGCTGGAAAAGGAAGTATCTTCACATAAAAACTACACAGAAGCATTCTCAGAAACTTCTTTGTGATGAGTGCATTCATCTCACAGACTTGAGCCTTCCTTTTGAAAGAGCAGTTTTGAAACACTCTTTTTGTAGAGTCTGCAAGTTGATATTTGGTGGGCTTTGAGGCCTATGCTGGGAAAAGGAATATCTTCACTTAAAAACTAGACAGAAGCATTCTCACAAACTTCTCTGTGATTAGTGCATTCAACTAACAGACTTGAATATTGCCTCTGATAGAGCAGTTTGGAAACAATCCTTTTGTAGAATCTGCAAGTGTTTATTTCGAGTGCTTTGACGCCTAGGCTGAAAAAGGAAATATCTTCACATAACAACTACACAGAAGCATTCTCAGAAACTTCTTTGTGATGAGTGCATTCTACTCACAGAGTTGAAGCCTCTTTTTGGTGGAAATGTTTTCAACCAGTGTTTTTGTAGAATCGGCAATGGCATATTTGGAGCGCTCCGAGGCCTATGCTGGGAAATGAAATATCTTCAGCTGAAAACTACACAGAAGCATTCTCAGAAACTTCTGTGTGATGAGTGCATTCAACTCACAGACTTGAGCCTTCCTTTTGAAAGAGCAGTTTTGAAACACTCTTTTTGTAGAGTCTGCAAGTGGATATTTGGAGGGCTTGGAGGCCTATGCTGGGAAAAGAAATATCTGCACCTAAAAACTAGACAGAAGCATTCTCACAAACTTCTGTCTGATTAGTGTGTTCAACTCACAGACTTGAACATTCCCTCGGATAGAGCAGTTTGGAAACACTCCTTTTGTAGAATCTGCAAGTGTTTATTTGGAACGCTTTGACGCCTATGCTGGAAAAGGAAATATATTCACATAAAAACTAGGCAGAAGCATTCTCAGAAACTTCTTTGTGATGAGTGCATTCTACTCACAGGCTTGAACATTCCTCTTTAGAGAGCAGTTTGGAAACACTCCTTTTGTAGAATCTGCAAGTGTTTATTTGGATCCCTTTCACGCCAATGCTGGAAAAGGAAATATCTTCACCTAAAAACTACACAGAAGTATTCTTAGAAACTTCTTTGTGATGAGTGCATTCTACTCACAGACTTGAACATTCCTCTTGAGAGAGCAGTTTGGAAACACTACTTTTGTAGAACCTGCAAGTGTTTATTTGGATCGCTTTTGCGCCTATGCTGGAAAAGGAAATATCTTCACCTAAAAACAACACAGAAGCATTCTCAGAAACTTCTGTGTGATGAGTGCATTCAACTCACAGACTTGAAGGTTTCTTTTGATAGGACAGTTTTGAAACACTCCTTTCGTAGAATCTGCAACTGTTTATTTCGAACGCTTTGAGGCCTACGCTGGAAAAGGAAGTATCTTCACATAACAACTACACAGAAGCATTCTCAGAAACTTCTTTGTGATGAGTGCATTCATCTCACAGACATGAGCCTTCCTTTTGAAAGAGCAGTTTTGAAACACTCTTTTTGTAGAGTCTGCAAGTTGATATTTGGAGGGCTTTGAGGCCTATGCTGGGAAAAGAAATATCTTCACCTAAAAACTAGACAGAAGCATTCTCACAAACTTCTGTCTGATTAGTGCATTCAACTCACAGACTTCAACATTCCCTCTGATAGAGCAGTTTGGAAACAATCCTTTTGTAGAATCTGCAAGTGTTTATTTGGAGCGCTTTGATGCCTATGCTGGAAAAGGAAATATCTTCACATAAAAACTAGACAGAAGCATTCTCAGAAACTTCTTTGGGATGAGTGCATTCTACTCACAGAGTTGAAGCCTCTTTTTGGTGGAAGTGTTTTCAAGCTCCCATTTTGTAGAATCTGCAAGTGCATATTTGGAGCGCTCCGAGGGCTACGCTGGGAAATGAAATATCTTCACCTAAAAACTACACAGAAGCATTCTCAGAAACTTCTGTGTGATGAGTGCATTCAACTCACAGACGAGCCTTTCTTTTGAAAGAACAGTTTTGAAACACTCTTTTTGTAGAATCTGCAAGTGGATATTTCGAGGGCTGTGAGGCCTATGCTGGGAAAAGAAATATCTTCACCTAAAAACTAGACAGAAGCATTCTCACAAACTTCTGTCTGATTAGTGCATTCAACTCACAGAGTTGAACATTGCCTCGTATACAGCAGTTTGGAAACACTCCTTTTGTAGAATCTGCTAGTGTTTATTTGGAGCGCTTTGACGCCCATGCTGGAAAAGGAAATATCTTCACATAAAAACTAGACAGAAGCATTCTCAGTAACTTCTTTGTGATGAGTGCATTCTACTCACAGACTTGAACATTCCTCTTGAGAGAGCAGTTTGGAAACACTCCTTTTGTAGAATCTGCAAGTGTTTATTTGGATCGCTTTGACGCCTATGCTGGAAAAGGAAATATCTTCACCTAAAAACTGCACAGAAGCATTCCCAGAATCTTCTGGGCGATGAGTGCATTCAACTCACAGACTTGAACGTTTCTTTTGATAGGATAGTTTTGAAACACTCCTTTTGTAGGATCTGCAAGTGTTTATTTCGAGCGCTTTGAGGCCTATGCTGGAAAAGGAAGTATCTTCACATAACAACTACACAGAAGCATTCTCAGACACTTCTTTGTGATGAGTGCATTCAACTCACAGACTTGAGCCTTTCTTTTGAAAGAGCAGTTTTGAAACAATCTTTTTGTAGTGTCTGCAAGTGGATATTTGGAGGCCTTTGAGGCCTATTCTGGGAAAAGAAATATATTCACCTAAAAACTAGACAGAAGCATTCTCACAAACTTCTGTGTGATTAGTGAATTCAACTCACAGACTTGAACATTCCTTTTGATAGAGCAGTTTGGAAACACTCCTTTTGTAGAATCTGCAAGTGTTTATTTGGAGCGCTTTGACGCCGATGGTGGAAAAGGGAATATCTTCACATAAAAACTAGACAGAAGCATTCTCAGAAACTTCTTTGTGATGAGTGCATTCCACTCACATACTTGAACATTCCTCTTGAGAGAGCAGTTTGGAAACACTCCTTTTGTAGAATCTGCAAGTGTTTATTTGGATCGCTTTGACGCCTATGCTAGAAAAGGAAATATCTTCACATAAAAACTAGACAGAAGCATTCTCACAAACTTCTGTGTGATGAGTGAATTCTACTCGCAGAGTTGAAGCCTCTTTTTGTTGGAAGAGTTTTCAAGCTCTCTTTTTGTAGAATGTGCAAGTGCATATTTGGAGCGCTCCAAGGCCTATGCTAGGAAATGAAATATCTTCACCTAAAAACTACACAGAAGCATTCTCAGAAACTTCTGTGTGATGAGTGCATTCAACTCACAGACTTGAACGTTTCTTTTGATAGGACAGTTTTGAAAGACTCCTTTCGTAGGATCTGCAAGTTTTTATTTCGAACGCTTTGAGGCCTACGCTGGAAAAGGAAGTATCTTCACATAACAAATACACAGAAGCATTCTCAGAAACTTCTTTGTGATTAGTGCATTCATCTCACAGACTTGAGCCTTCCTTTTGAAAGAGCAGTTTTGAAACACTCTTTTTGTACAGTCTGCAAATGGATATTTGTAGGGCTTTGAGGCCTATGCTGGGAAAAGGAATACCTTCACCTAAAAACTAGACAGAAGGATTCTCACAAACATCTGTATGATTAGTGCATTCAACTCACAGAGTTAAACAGTCCGTCTGATAGGGCAGTTTGGAAACACTCCTTTTGTAGAATCTGCAAGTGTTTATTTGGAGCGCTTTGACGCCTATGCTGGAAAATGAAATATCTTCACATAAAAACTAGACAGAAGCATTCTCAGAAACTTCTTTGTGATGAGTGCATTCTACTCACGGACTTGAACATTCCTTTTGATAGAGCAGTTTGGAAACACTCCTTTTGTAGAATCTGCAAGTGTTTATTTGGAGCGCTTTAACGCCTATGCTGGAAAAGGAAATGTCTTCACCTAAAAACTACAGAGAAGCATTCCCAGAAACTTCTTTGTAACGTCTGCATTAAACTCACAGATTTACACCTTTCTTTCGATACAGAAGTTTTGAAACACTCTTTTAGAAGAATCTTCAAGTGGATGGATGGAGTGCTTTGAGGCCTGTCCTGGACAAGGAAATATCTTCACATAGAAACTAGACAAAAGCATTCGCAGAAAGTTCCCTCTGCTTTGTGCATTCAACTCACAGAGTCCAACCTGCCTTTTGAAAGAGCAGTTTTGAAACACTCTTTTTGTAGAGTCTGCAAGAGGATATTTGGAGGGCTTTGAGGCCTATACTGGGAAAAGAAATATTTTCAACTAAAAAGTAGACAGAAGAATTCTCACAAACATCTGTGTGATTAGTGCATTCAACTCACAGACTTGAATATTCACTCTGATAGGGCAGTTTGGAAACACTCCTTTTGTAGAATCTGCAGGTGTTTATTTGGATCGCTTTGACGCCTATGCTGGAAAAGGAAATATCTTCACATAAAAACTAGCCAGAAGCATTCTCAGAAACTTCTGTGTGATGAGTGCATTCTACTCACAGACTTGAACGTTTCTTTTGATAGGACAGTTTTGAAACACTCCTTTCGTAGAATCTGCAAGTGTTTATTTCGAGCGCTTTGAGGCCTATGGTAGAAAAGGAAGTATCTTCACATGACAACAGCACAGAAGCATTCTCAGAAAATTCTTTGTGATGAGTGCATTCAACTCTCAGACTTGAGCCTTCCTTTTGAAAGAGCAGTTTTGAAACACTCTTTTTGTGGAGTCTGCAAGTGGATATTTGGAGGGCTTTGAGGCCTAACCTGGGAAAAGAAGTATCTTCACCTAAAAACTAGACAGAAGCATTCTCACAAACTTCTGTCTGATTAGTGCATTCAACTCACAGACTTGAACATTTCCTCTGATAGAGCAGTTTGGAAACACTCCTTTTGTAGAATCTGCAAGTATTTATTTGGAACGCTTTGACGCCTATGCTGGAAAAGGAAATATCTTCACATAAAAACTAGCCAGAAGCATTCTCAGAAACTTCTTTGTGATGAGTGCATTCTACTCACAGACTTGAACATTCCTCTTGAGAGAGCAGTTTGGAAACACCCCTTTTGTAGAATCTGCATGTGTTTATTTGGATCGCTTTGTCGCGTATGCTGCAAAAGGAAATATCATCACCTAAAAACTACACAGAAGCATTCTCAGAAACTTCTTTGTGATGAGTGCTTTCTACTCACAGAGTTGAAGCCTCCTCTTGGTGGAAGAGTTTTCAAGCTCTCTTTTTGTAGAATCTGCAAGTGCATATTTGGAGCGCTCCGAGGCCTATGCTGGGAAATGAAATATCTTCACATAAAAACTACACAGATGCATTCTCAGAAACTTCTGTGTGATGAGTGCATTCAACTCACTGATTTGAACGTTTCTTTTGATAGGACAGTTTTGAAACACTCCTTTTGTAGAATCTGCAAGTGTTTATTTGGAGCGCTTTGAGGCCTATGCTGGAAAAGGAAGTATCTTCACATAACAACTACACAGAAGCATTCTCAGACACTTCTTTGTGATGAGTGCATTCATCTCACAGACTTGAGCCTTCCTTTTGAAAGAGCAGTTTTGAAACACTCTTTTTGTACAGTCTGCAAATGGATATTTGTAGGGCTTTGAGGCCTATGCTGGGAAAAGGAATACCTTCACCTAAAAACTAGACAGAAGGATTCTCACAAACATCTGTATGATTAGTGCATTCAACTCACAGAGTTAAACAGTCCGTCTGATAGGGCAGTTTGGAAACACTCCTTTTGTAGAATCTGCAAGTGTTTATTTGGAGCGCTTTGACGCCTATGCTGGAAAATGAAATATCTTCACATAAAAACTAGACAGAAGCATTCTCAGAAACTTCTTTGTGATGAGTGCATTCTACTCACGGACTTGAACATTCCTTTTGATAGAGCAGTTTGGAAACACTCCTTTTGTAGAATCTGCAAGTGTTTATTTGGAGCGCTTTAACGCCTATGCTGGAAAAGGAAATGTCTTCACCTAAAAACTACAGAGAAGCATTCCCAGAAACTTCTTTGTAACGTCTGCATTAAACTCACAGATTTACACCTTTCTTTCGATACAGAAGTTTTGAAACACTCTTTTAGAAGAATCTTCAAGTGGATGGATGGAGTGCTTTGAGGCCTGTCCTGGACAAGGAAATATCTTCACATAGAAACTAGACAAAAGCATTCGCAGAAAGTTCCCTCTGCTTTGTGCATTCAACTCACAGAGTCCAACCTGCCTTTTGAAAGAGCAGTTTTGAAACACTCTTTTTGTAGAGTCTGCAAGAGGATATTTGGAGGGCTTTGAGGCCTATACTGGGAAAAGAAATATTTTCAACTAAAAAGTAGACAGAAGAATTCTCACAAACATCTGTGTGATTAGTGCATTCAACTCACAGACTTGAATATTCACTCTGATAGGGCAGTTTGGAAACACTCCTTTTGTAGAATCTGCAGGTGTTTATTTGGATCGCTTTGACGCCTATGCTGGAAAAGGAAATATCTTCACATAAAAACTAGCCAGAAGCATTCTCAGAAACTTCTGTGTGATGAGTGCATTCTACTCACAGACTTGAACGTTTCTTTTGATAGGACAGTTTTGAAACACTCCTTTCGTAGAATCTGCAAGTGTTTATTTCGAGCGCTTTGAGGCCTATGGTAGAAAAGGAAGTATCTTCACATGACAACAGCACAGAAGCATTCTCAGAAAATTCTTTGTGATGAGTGCATTCAACTCTCAGACTTGAGCCTTCCTTTTGAAAGAGCAGTTTTGAAACACTCTTTTTGTGGAGTCTGCAAGTGGATATTTGGAGGGCTTTGAGGCCTAACCTGGGAAAAGAAGTATCTTCACCTAAAAACTAGACAGAAGCATTCTCACAAACTTCTGTCTGATTAGTGCATTCAACTCACAGACTTGAACATTTCCTCTGATAGAGCAGTTTGGAAACACTCCTTTTGTAGAATCTGCAAGTATTTATTTGGAACGCTTTGACGCCTATGCTGGAAAAGGAAATATCTTCACATAAAAACTAGCCAGAAGCATTCTCAGAAACTTCTTTGTGATGAGTGCATTCTACTCACAGACTTGAACATTCCTCTTGAGAGAGCAGTTTGGAAACACCCCTTTTGTAGAATCTGCATGTGTTTATTTGGATCGCTTTGTCGCGTATGCTGCAAAAGGAAATATCATCACCTAAAAACTACACAGAAGCATTCTCAGAAACTTCTTTGTGATGAGTGCTTTCTACTCACAGAGTTGAAGCCTCCTCTTGGTGGAAGAGTTTTCAAGCTCTCTTTTTGTAGAATCTGCAAGTGCATATTTGGAGCGCTCCGAGGCCTATGCTGGGAAATGAAATATCTTCACATAAAAACTACACAGATGCATTCTCAGAAACTTCTGTGTGATGAGTGCATTCAACTCACTGATTTGAACGTTTCTTTTGATAGGACAGTTTTGAAACACTCCTTTTGTAGAATCTGCAAGTGTTTATTTGGAGCGCTTTGAGGCCTATGCTGGAAAAGGAAGTATCTTCACATAACAACTACACAGAAGCATTCTCAGACACTTCTTTGTGATGAGTGCATTCAACTCACAGACTTGAGCCTTTCTTTTGAAAGAGCAGTTTTGAAACACTCTTTTTGTAGAGTCTGCAAGTGGATATTTGGAGGGCTTTGAGGCCTATGCTGGGAAAAGAAATATCTTCACCTAAAAACTAGACAGAAGCATTCTCATAAACTTCTGTCTGATTAGGGCATTCAACTCACAGACTTGAACATTCCCTAGGATAGAGCAGTTTGGAAACACTCCTTTGGTAGTATCTGCAAGTGTTTATTTGGAACGCTTTGACGCCTACGCTGGAAAAGGAAATATATTCACATAAAAACTAGCCAGACGCATTGTCAGAAATTTCTTTGTGATGAGTGCATTCTACTCACCGACTTGAACATTCCTCTTGAGAGAGCTGTTTGGAAACACTACTTTTTTGGAATCTGGAAGTGTTTATTTGGATCGCTTTGACGCCTATGCTGGAAAAGGAAATATCTTCAGCTAAAAACTACACAGAAGCATTCTCAGAAACTTCTGTGTGATGAGTGCATTCAACTCACAGACTTCAACGTTTCTTTTGATAGGACAGTTTTGAAACACTCCTTTTGTAGAATCTGCAAGTGTTTATTTGGAGCGCTTTGACGCCTATGCTGGAAAAGGAAATATCTTCACATAAAAACCAGACAGAAGCATTCTCAGAAACTTCTTTGGGATGAGTGCATTCTACTCACAGAGTTGAAGCCTCTTTTTGGTGGAAGAGTTTTCAAGCTCTCTTTTTGAAGAATCTGCAAGTGCATATTTGGAGCACTCCGAGGCCTATGCTGGGAAATGAAATATCTTCACCTAAAAACTACACAGAAGCATTCTCAGAAACTTCTGTGTGATGAGTGCATTCAACTCACAGACTTGAACGTTTCTTTTCATAGGACACTTTTGAAACACTCCTTTCGTAAAATCTGCAAGTGTTTATTTCGAGCGCTTTGAGGCCTATGTTGGAAAAGGAAGTATCTTCACATGAAAACTACACAGAAGCATTCTCAGAAACTTCTTTGTGATGAGTGCATTCTATTCACAGAGTTGAAGCCTCTTTTTGGGGGAAGTGTTTTCAACCTCTGTTTTTGTAGAATCTGCAATTGCATATTTGGAGCGCTCCGAGGCCTATGCTGGGAAATGAAATATCTTCACCTAAAAACTACACAGAAGCATTCTCAGAAACTTCTGTGTGATGAGTGCATTCAACTCACAGACTTGAACGTTTCTTTTGATAGGACAGTTTTGAAACACTCCTTTCCTAGAATCTGCAAGTGTTTATTTCGAGCGCTTTGAGGCCTATGCTGGAAAAGGAAGCATCTTCACATAACAACTACACAGAAGCATTCTCAGAAACTTCTTTGTGATGAGTGCATTCAACTCACAGACTTGAACCTTCCTTTTGAAAGAGCAGTTTTGAAGCACTCTTTTTGTAGAGTCTGAAAGTGGATATTAGGAGGGCTTTGAGGCCTACACTGGGAAAAGAAATATCTTCACCTAAAAACTAGACAGAAGCATTCTCACAAACTTCTGTCTGATTAGTGGATTCAACCCACAGACTTGAACATTCCCTCGGATATAGCAGTTTGGAAACACTCCTTTTGTAGAATCTGCAAGTGTTTATTGGGAACGCTTTGATGCCTATGCTGGAAAAGGAAATACCTTCACATAAAAACTAGCCAGAAGCATTCTCAGAAACTTCCTTGTGATGAGTGCATTCAACTCACAGACGAGCCTTTCTTTTGAAATAACAGTTTTGAAACACTCTTTTTGTAGAATCTGCAAGTGGATATTTGGAGGGCTGTGAGGACTATGCTGGGAAAAGAAATATCTTCACCTAAATACTAGACAGAAGCATTCTCACAAACTTCTGTCTGATTATTGCATTCACCTCACAGATTTGAACATTCCCTCATATAGAGCAGTTTGGAAACACTCCTTTTGTAGTATCTGCAAGTGTTTATTTGGATCGCTTTGACGCCTATGCTGGAAAAGGAAATATCTTCACCTAAAAACTACACAGAAGCATTCTCAGAAACTTCTGTGTGATGAGTGCATTCAACTCACAGACTTGAACGTTTCTTTTGATAGGATAGTTTTGCAACACTCCTTTTGTAGAATCTGCAAGTGTTTATTTGGATCGCTTTGACGCCTATGCTGGAAAAGGATATATCTTCACCTAAAAACTACACAGAAGCATTCTCAGAAACTTCTGTGTGATGAGTGCATTCAACTCACACACTTGAACGTTTCTTTTGATAGGACACTTTTGAAACACTCCTTTCGTAAAATCTGCAAGTGTTTATTTCGAGCGCTTTGAGGCCTATGCTGGAAAAGGAAGTATCTTCACATAAAAACTACGCAGAAGCATTCTCCGAAACTTCTTTGTGATGAGTGCATTCATCTCACAGACTTGAGCCTTCCTTTTAAAAGAGCAGTTTTGAAGCACTCTTTTTGTAGAGTCTGCAAGTGGATATTTGGAGGGCTTTGAGGCCTGTGCTGGGAAAAGAAATATCTTCACATAAAAACTAGACAGAAGCATAATCAGAAACTTCTGTCTGATTAGTTCATTCAACTCACAGAGTTGAAAATTCCCTCGTATAGAGCAGTTTGGAAACACTCCTTTTGTAGAATCTGCAAGTGTTTATTTGGAGCGCTTTGACGCCTATGCTGGAAAAGGAAATATCTTCACATAAAAACTAGCCAGAAGCATTCTCATAAACTTCTTTGTGATGAGTGCATTCTACTCACAGACTTGAACATTCCTCTTGAGAGAGCAGTTTGGAAACACTCCTTTTGTAGAATCTGCAAGTGTTTATTTGGATCGCTTTGACGCCTATGCTGGAAAAGGAAATATCTTCACCTAAAAACTGCACAGAAGCATTCCCAGAATCTTCTGGGCGATGAGTGCATTCAACTCACAGACTTGAACGTTTCTTTTGATAGGATAGTTTTGAAACACTCCTTTTGTAGGATCTGCAAGTGTTTATTTCGAGCGCTTTGAGGCCTATGCTGGAAAAGGAAGTATCTTCACATAACAACTACACAGAAGCATTCTCAGACACTTCTTTGTGATGAGTGCATTCAACTCACAGACTTGAGCCTTTCTTTTGAAAGAGCAGTTTTGAAACAATCTTTTTGTAGTGTCTGCAAGTGGATATTTGGAGGCCTTTGAGGCCTATTCTGGGAAAAGAAATATATTCACCTAAAAACTAGACAGAAGCATTCTCACAAACTTCTGTGTGATTAGTGAATTCAACTCACAGACTTGAACATTCCTTTTGATAGAGCAGTTTGGAAACACTCCTTTTGTAGAATCTGCAAGTGTTTATTTGGAGCGCTTTGACGCCGATGGTGGAAAAGGGAATATCTTCACATAAAAACTAGACAGAAGCATTCTCAGAAACTTCTTTGTGATGAGTGCATTCCACTCACATACTTGAACATTCCTCTTGAGAGAGCAGTTTGGAAACACTCCTTTTGTAGAATCTGCAAGTGTTTATTTGGATCGCTTTGACGCCTATGCTAGAAAAGGAAATATCTTCACATAAAAACTAGACAGAAGCATTCTCACAAACTTCTGTGTGATGAGTGAATTCTACTCGCAGAGTTGAAGCCTCTTTTTGTTGGAAGAGTTTTCAAGCTCTCTTTTTGTAGAATGTGCAAGTGCATATTTGGAGCGCTCCAAGGCCTATGCTAGGAAATGAAATATCTTCACCTAAAAACTACACAGAAGCATTCTCAGAAACTTCTGTGTGATGAGTGCATTCAACTCACAGACTTGAACGTTTCTTTTGATAGGACAGTTTTGAAAGACTCCTTTCGTAGGATCTGCAAGTTTTTATTTCGAACGCTTTGAGGCCTACGCTGGAAAAGGAAGTATCTTCACATAACAAATACACAGAAGCATTCTCAGAAACTTCTTTGTGATTAGTGCATTCATCTCACAGACTTGAGCCTTCCTTTTGAAAGAGCAGTTTTGAAACACTCTTTTTGTACAGTCTGCAAATGGATATTTGTAGGGCTTTGAGGCCTATGCTGGGAAAAGGAATACCTTCACCTAAAAACTAGACAGAAGGATTCTCACAAACATCTGTATGATTAGTGCATTCAACTCACAGAGTTAAACAGTCCGTCTGATAGGGCAGTTTGGAAACACTCCTTTTGTAGAATCTGCAAGTGTTTATTTGGAGCGCTTTGACGCCTATGCTGGAAAATGAAATATCTTCACATAAAAACTAGACAGAAGCATTCTCAGAAACTTCTTTGTGATGAGTGCATTCTACTCACGGACTTGAACATTCCTTTTGATAGAGCAGTTTGGAAACACTCCTTTTGTAGAATCTGCAAGTGTTTATTTGGAGCGCTTTAACGCCTATGCTGGAAAAGGAAATGTCTTCACCTAAAAACTACAGAGAAGCATTCCCAGAAACTTCTTTGTAACGTCTGCATTAAACTCACAGATTTACACCTTTCTTTCGATACAGAAGTTTTGAAACACTCTTTTAGAAGAATCTTCAAGTGGATGGATGGAGTGCTTTGAGGCCTGTCCTGGACAAGGAAATATCTTCACATAGAAACTAGACAAAAGCATTCGCAGAAAGTTCCCTCTGCTTTGTGCATTCAACTCACAGAGTCCAACCTGCCTTTTGAAAGAGCAGTTTTGAAACACTCTTTTTGTAGAGTCTGCAAGAGGATATTTGGAGGGCTTTGAGGCCTATACTGGGAAAAGAAATATTTTCAACTAAAAAGTAGACAGAAGAATTCTCACAAACATCTGTGTGATTAGTGCATTCAACTCACAGACTTGAATATTCACTCTGATAGGGCAGTTTGGAAACACTCCTTTTGTAGAATCTGCAGGTGTTTATTTGGATCGCTTTGACGCCTATGCTGGAAAAGGAAATATCTTCACATAAAAACTAGCCAGAAGCATTCTCAGAAACTTCTGTGTGATGAGTGCATTCTACTCACAGACTTGAACGTTTCTTTTGATAGGACAGTTTTGAAACACTCCTTTCGTAGAATCTGCAAGTGTTTATTTCGAGCGCTTTGAGGCCTATGGTAGAAAAGGAAGTATCTTCACATGACAACAGCACAGAAGCATTCTCAGAAAATTCTTTGTGATGAGTGCATTCAACTCTCAGACTTGAGCCTTCCTTTTGAAAGAGCAGTTTTGAAACACTCTTTTTGTGGAGTCTGCAAGTGGATATTTGGAGGGCTTTGAGGCCTAACCTGGGAAAAGAAGTATCTTCACCTAAAAACTAGACAGAAGCATTCTCACAAACTTCTGTCTGATTAGTGCATTCAACTCACAGACTTGAACATTTCCTCTGATAGAGCAGTTTGGAAACACTCCTTTTGTAGAATCTGCAAGTATTTATTTGGAACGCTTTGACGCCTATGCTGGAAAAGGAAATATCTTCACATAAAAACTAGCCAGAAGCATTCTCAGAAACTTCTTTGTGATGAGTGCATTCTACTCACAGACTTGAACATTCCTCTTGAGAGAGCAGTTTGGAAACACCCCTTTTGTAGAATCTGCATGTGTTTATTTGGATCGCTTTGTCGCGTATGCTGCAAAAGGAAATATCATCACCTAAAAACTACACAGAAGCATTCTCAGAAACTTCTTTGTGATGAGTGCTTTCTACTCACAGAGTTGAAGCCTCCTCTTGGTGGAAGAGTTTTCAAGCTCTCTTTTTGTAGAATCTGCAAGTGCATATTTGGAGCGCTCCGAGGCCTATGCTGGGAAATGAAATATCTTCACATAAAAACTACACAGATGCATTCTCAGAAACTTCTGTGTGATGAGTGCATTCAACTCACTGATTTGAACGTTTCTTTTGATAGGACAGTTTTGAAACACTCCTTTTGTAGAATCTGCAAGTGTTTATTTGGAGCGCTTTGACGCCTATGCTGGAAAAGGAAATATCTTCACATAAAAACTAGACAGAAGCATTCTCAGAAACTTCTTTGGGATGAGTGCATTCTACTCACAGACTTGAACATTCCTCTTGAGAGAGCAGTTTGGAAACACTCCTTTTGTAGAGTCTGCAAGTGTTTATTTGGATCGTTTTGACGCCTCTGCTGGAAAAGGAAATATCTTCACCTAAAAATTACGCAGAAGCATTCTCAGAAACTTCTGTGTGATGAGTGCATTCAACTCACAGACTTGAACGTTTCTTTTGATAGGACAGTTTTGAAACACTCCTTTTGTAGAATCTGCAAGTGTTTACTTCGAGCGCTTTGAGGCCTATGCTGGAAAAGGAACTATCTTCACATAAAAACTAGACAGAATCATTCTCAGAAACTTCTTTGTGATGAGTGCATTCTACTCACAGAGTTGAAGCCCCTTTTGCTGGAAGAGTTTTCAAGCTCCCTTTTTGTAGAATCTGCAAGTGCATATTTGGAGGGCTCCGAGGCCTATGCTGGGAAATGAAATACCTTCACCTAAAAACTACACAGAAGCATTCACAGAAATTTCTGTCTGATGAGTGCATTCAACTCACAGACTTGAACGTTTCTTTTGATAGGACAGTTTTGAAACACTCCTTTCGTAGAATCTGCAAGTGTGTATTTCAAGCGCTTTGAGGCCTATTTTGGAAAAGGAAGTATCTTCACATAACAACTACACAGAAGCATTCTCAGAAACTTCTTTGGGATGAGTGCATTCTACTCACAGAGTTGAAGCCTCTTTTTTGCGGAAGAGTTTTCAAGCTCTCTTTTTGTAGAATCTGCAAGTGCATATTTGGAGCGCTCCGAGGCCTATGCTGGGAAATGAAATATCTTCACCTAAAAACTACACAGAAGCATTCTCAGAAACTTCTCTGTGATGAGTGCATTCAACTCACTGATTTGAACTTTTCTTTTGATAGGACAGTTTTGAAACACTCCTTTTGTAGAATCTGCAAGTGTTTATTTGGAGCGCTTTGACGCCTATGCTGGAAAAGGAAATATCTTCACATAAAAACTACACAGAAGCATTCTCAGAAACGTCTTTGTGATGAGTGCATTCTACTCACAGACTTGAACATTCCTCTTGAGAGAGCAGTTTGGAAACACTCCTTTTGTAGAATCTGCAAGTGTTTATTTGGATCGCTTTGACGCCTATGATGGTAAAGGAAATATCTTCACCTAAAAACTACACAGAAGCATTCTCAGAAACTTCTGTGTGATGAGTGCATTCAACTCACAGACTTGAACGTTTCTTTTGATAGGACAGTTTTGAAACACTCCTTTCCTAGAATCTGCAAGTGTTTATTTCGAGCGCTTTGAGGCCTATGCTGGAAAAGGAAGCATCTTCACATAACAACTACACAGAAGCATTCTCAGAAACTTCTTTGTGATGAGTGCATTCAACTCACAGACTTGAACCTTCCTTTTGAAAGAGCAGTTTTGAAGCACTCTTTTTGTAGAGTCTGAAAGTGGATATTAGGAGGGCTTTGAGGCCTACACTGGGAAAAGAAATATCTTCACCTAAAAACTAGACAGAAGCATTCTCACAAACTTCTGTCTGATTAGTGGATTCAACCCACAGACTTGAACATTCCCTCGGATATAGCAGTTTGGAAACACTCCTTTTGTAGAATCTGCAAGTGTTTATTGGGAACGCTTTGATGCCTATGCTGGAAAAGGAAATACCTTCACATAAAAACTAGCCAGAAGCATTCTCAGAAACTTCCTTGTGATGAGTGCATTCAACTCACAGACGAGCCTTTCTTTTGAAATAACAGTTTTGAAACACTCTTTTTGTAGAATCTGCAAGTGGATATTTGGAGGGCTGTGAGGACTATGCTGGGAAAAGAAATATCTTCACCTAAATACTAGACAGAAGCATTCTCACAAACTTCTGTCTGATTATTGCATTCACCTCACAGATTTGAACATTCCCTCATATAGAGCAGTTTGGAAACACTCCTTTTGTAGTATCTGCAAGTGTTTATTTGGATCGCTTTGACGCCTATGCTGGAAAAGGAAATATCTTCACCTAAAAACTACACAGAAGCATTCTCAGAAACTTCTGTGTGATGAGTGCATTCAACTCACAGACTTGAACGTTTCTTTTGATAGGATAGTTTTGCAACACTCCTTTTGTAGAATCTGCAAGTGTTTATTTGGATCGCTTTGACGCCTATGCTGGAAAAGGATATATCTTCACCTAAAAACTACACAGAAGCATTCTCAGAAACTTCTGTGTGATGAGTGCATTCAACTCACACACTTGAACGTTTCTTTTGATAGGACACTTTTGAAACACTCCTTTCGTAAAATCTGCAAGTGTTTATTTCGAGCGCTTTGAGGCCTATGCTGGAAAAGGAAGTATCTTCACATAAAAACTACGCAGAAGCATTCTCCGAAACTTCTTTGTGATGAGTGCATTCATCTCACAGACTTGAGCCTTCCTTTTAAAAGAGCAGTTTTGAAGCACTCTTTTTGTAGAGTCTGCAAGTGGATATTTGGAGGGCTTTGAGGCCTGTGCTGGGAAAAGAAATATCTTCACATAAAAACTAGACAGAAGCATAATCAGAAACTTCTGTCTGATTAGTTCATTCAACTCACAGAGTTGAAAATTCCCTCGTATAGAGCAGTTTGGAAACACTCCTTTTGTAGAATCTGCAAGTGTTTATTTGGAGCGCTTTGACGCCTATGCTGGAAAAGGAAATATCTTCACATAAAAACTAGCCAGAAGCATTCTCATAAACTTCTTTGTGATGAGTGCATTCTACTCACAGACTTGAACATTCCTCTTGAGAGAGCAGTTTGGAAACACTCCTTTTGTAGAATCTGCAAGTGTTTATTTGGATCGCTTTGACGCCTATGCTGGAAAAGGAAATATCTTCACCTGAAAACTACACAGAAGCATTCTCAGAAACTTCTGTGTGATGAGTGCATTCAACTCACAGACTTGAACGTTTCCTTTGATAGGACAGTTTTGAAACACTCCTTTCGTAGAATCTGCAAGTGTTTATTTCGAGCGCTTTGAGGCCTATGCTGGAAAAGGAAGTATCTTCACATAACAACAACACAGAAGCATTCTCAGAAACATCTTTGTGATGAGTGCATTCAACTCACAGACTTGAGCCTTTCTTTTGAAAGAACGGTTTTGAAACCCTCTTTTTGTAGAATCTGCAAGTGGATATTTGGAGCGCTTTAAGGCCTATTCTGGGAAAAGAAATATCTTCACCTAAAAACTAGACAGAACCATTCTCACAAACTTCTGTGTGATTAGTGCATTCAACTCACAGACTTGAACATTCCTTTTGATAGAGCAGTTTGGAAACACTCCTTTTGTAGAATCTGCAAGTGTTTATTTGGAGCGCTTTGACGCCTAGGTTGGAAAACGAAATATCTTCACAAAAACTAGACAGAAGCATTCTCAGAAACTTCTTTGTGATGAAGGCATTCTACTCACAGACTTGAACATTCCTCTTGAGAGAGCAGTTTGGAAACACTCCTTTTGTAGAATCTGCATGTGTTTATTTGGATCGCTTTGACTCCTATGCTGGAAAATGAAATATCTTCACCTGAAAACTACACAGAAGCATTCTCAGAAACTTCTGTGTGATGAGTGCATTCAACTCACAGACTTGAACGTTTCTTTTGATAGGACAGTTTTGAAACACTCCTTTCGTAGAATCTGCAACTGTTTATTTCGAGAGCTTTGAAACCTATGGTGGAAAAGGAAGTATCTTCACATAACAACTACACAGAAGCATTCTCAGAAACTTCTTTGTGATGTGTGCATTCAACTCACAGACTTTAGCCTTCCTTTTAAAAGAGCAGTTTTGAAGCACTCTTTTTGTAGAGTCTGCAAGTGGATATTTGGAGGGCTTTGAGGCCTGTGCTGGGAAAAGAAATATCTTCACATAAAAACTAGACAGAAGCATAATCAGAAACTTCTGTCTGATTAGTTCATTCAACTCACAGAGTTGAAAATTCCCTCGTATAGAGCAGTTTGGAAACACTCCTTTTGTAGAATCTGCAAGTGTTTATTTGGAGCGCTTTGACGCCTATGCTGGAAAAGGAAATATCTTCACATAAAAACTAGACAGAAGCATTCTCAGAAACTTCTTTGTGATGAGTGCATTCTACTCACAGACTTGAACATTCCTCTTGATAGAGCAGTTTGGAAACACTCCTTTTGTAGAATCTGCAAGTGTTTATTTGGATCGCTTTGACGCCTATGCTGGAAAAGGAAATATTTTCACCTAAAAACTACACAGAAGCATTCTCAGAAACTTCTGTGTGATGAGTGCATTCAACTCCCAGACTTGAACGTTTCTTTTGATAGGATAGTTTTGCAACACTCCTTTTGTAGAATCTGCAAGTGTTTATTTGGATCGCTTTCATGCCTATGCTGGAAAAGGATATATCTTCACCTAAAAACTACACAGAAGCATTCTCAGAAACTTCTGTGTGATGAGTGCATTCAACTCACACACTTGAACGTTTCTTTTGATAGGACACTTTTGAAACACTCCTTCGTAAAATCTGCAAGTGTTTATTTCGAGCGCTTTGAGGCCTATGCTGGAAAAGGAAGTATCTTCACATAAAAACTACACAGAAGCATTCTCAGAAACTTCTTTGTGATGAGTGCATTCATCTCACAGACTTGAGCCTTCCTTTTGAAAGAGCAGTTTTGAAACACTCTTTTTGTAGAGGCTGGAAGTTGATATTTGGTGGGCTTTGAGGCCTATGCTGGGAAAAGGAATATCTTCACTTAAAAACTAGACAGAAGCATTCTCACAAACTTCCCTGTGATTAGTGCATTCAACTAACAGACTTGAATATTGCCTCTGATAGAGCAGTTTGGAAACAATCCTTTTGTAGAATCTGCAAGTGTTTATTTCGAGTGCTTTGACGCCTAGGCTGAAAAAGGAAATATCTTCACATAACAACTACACAGAAGCATTCTCAGAAACTTCTTTGTGATGAGTGCATTCCACTCACAGAGTTGAAGCCTCTTTTTGGTGGAAGTGTTTTCAACCTCTGTTTTTGTAGAATCTGCAATGGCATATTTGGAGCGCTCCGAGGCCTATGCTGGGAAATGAAATATCTTCAGCTGAAAACTACACAGAAGCATTCTCAGAAACTTCTGTGTGATGAGTGCATTCAACTCACAGACTTGAGCCTTCCTTTTGAAAGAGCAGTTTTGAAACACTCTTTTTGTAGAGTCTGCAAGTGGATATTTGGAGGGCTTGGAGGCCTATGCTGGGAAAAGAAATATCTGCACCTAAAAACTAGACAGAAGCATTCTCACAAACTTCTGTCTGATTAGTGCGTTCAACTCACAGACTTGAACATTCCCTCGGATAGAGCAGTTTGGAAACCCTCCTTTTGTAGAATCTGCAAGTGTTTATTTGGAACGCTTTGACGCCTATGCTGGAAAAGGAAATATATTCACATAAAAACTAGGCAGAAGCATTCTCAGAAACTTCTTTGTGATGAGTGCATTCTACTCACAGGCTTGAACATTCCTCTTTAGAGAGCAGTTTGGAAACACTCCTTTTGTAGAATCTGCAAGTGTTTATTTGGATCCCTTTCACGCCAATGCTGGAAAAGGAAATATCTTCACCTAAAACTACACAGAAGTATTCTCAGAAACTTCTTTGTGATGAGTGCATTCTACTCACAGACTTGAACATTCCTCTTGAGAGAGCAGTTTGGAAACACTACTTTTGTAGAACCTGCAAGTGTTTATTTGGATCGCTTTTGCGCCTATGCTGGAAAAGGAAATATCTTCACCTAAAAACAACACAGAAGCATTCTCAGAAACTTCTGTGTGATGAGTGCATTCAACTCACAGACTTGAACGTTTCTTTTGATAGGACAGTTTTGAAACACTCCTTTTGGAGAATCTGCAAGTGTTTATTTCTAGCGCTTTGGGGCCTAGGCTGGAAAAGGAAGTATCTTCACATAACAACTACACAGAAGCATTCTCAGACACTTCTTTGTGATGAGTGCATTCAACTCACAGACTTGAGCCTTTCTTTTGAAAGAGCAGTTTTGAAACACTCTTTTTGTAGAATCTGCAAGTGAATATTTGGAGCGCTTTAAAGCCTCTTCTGGGAAAAGAAATATCTTCACCTAAAAACTAGACAGAAGCATTCTGAAAAACATCTGTGTGATTAGTGCATTCAACTCACAGACTTGAACATTCCCTCTGATAGGGCAGTTTGGAAACACTCCTTTTGTAGAATCTGCAAGTGTTTATTTGGAGCGCTTTGACGCCTATGATGGAAAAGGAAATATCTTCACATAAAAACTAGACAGAAGGATTCTTAGAAACTTCTTTGTGATGAGTGCATTCTACTCACAGAGTTGAAGCCTCTTTTTCGTGGAAGAGTTTTCAACCTCTCTTTTTGTAGAATCTGCAAGTGCATATTTGGAGCGCTCCGAGGCCTATGCTGGCAAATGGAATATCTTCACCTAAAAACTATACAGAAGCATTCCCAGAAACTTCAGTGTGATGAGTGCATTCAACTCACATACTTGAACGTTTCTTTTGATAGGACAGTTTTCAAACACTCCTTTCGTAGAGTCTGCAAGTGTTTATTTCGAACGATTTGAGGCCTATGCTGGAAAAGGAAGTATCTTCACATAACAACTACACAGAAGCATTCTCAGAAACTTCTTTGTGATGAGTGCATTCATCTCACAGACATGAGCCTTCCTTTTGAAAGAGCAGTTTTGAAACACTCTTTTTGTAGAGTCTGCAAGTTGATATTTGGAGAGCTTTGAGGCCTATGCTGGGAAAAGAAATATCTTCACCTAAAAACTAGACAGAAGCATTCTCACAAACTTCTGTCTGATTAGTGCATTCAACTCACAGACTTCAACATTCCCTCTGATAGAGCAGTTTGGAAACAATCCTTTTGTAGAATCTGCAAGTGTTTATTTGGAGCGCTTTGACGCCTATGCTGGAAAAGGAAATATCTTCACATAAAAACTAGACAGAAGCATTCTCAGAAACTTATTTGGGATGAGTGCATTCTACTCACAGAGTTGAAGCCTCTTTTTGGTGGAAGAGTTTTCAAGCTCTCTTTTTGTAGAATCTCCAAGTGCATATTTGGAGCGCTCCGAGGGCTACGCTGGGAAATGAAATATCTTCACCTAAAAACTACAGAGAAGCATTCCCAGTAACTTCTTTGTAACGTCTGCATTCAACTCACAGAGTTACACCTTTCTTTCGATAAAGAAGTTTTGAAACACTCTTTTAGAAGAATCTTCAAGTGGATGGATGGAGTGCTTTGAGGCCTGTCCTGGACAAGGAAATATCTTCAACTAGAAACTAGACAAAAGCATTCGCAGAAAGTTCCCTCTGCTTTGTGCATTCAACTCACAGAGTCAAACCTGCCTTTTGAAAGAGCAGTTTTGAAACACTCTTTTTGTAGAGTCTGCAAGAGGATATTTGGAGGGCTTTGAGGCCTATACTGGGAAAAGAAATATTTTCAACTAAAAAGTAGACAGAAGAATTCTCACAAACATCTGTGTGATTAGTGCATTCAACTCACAGACTTGAACATTCCCTCTGATAGGGCAGTTTGGAAACACTCCTTTTGTAGAATCTGCAAGTGTTTATTTGGATCGCTTTGACGCCTATGGTGGAAAAGGAAATATCTTCAACTAAAAACTACACAGAAGCATTCTCAGAAACTTCTGTGTGATGAGTGCATTCAACTCACAGACTTGAACGTTTCTTTTGATAGGACACTTTTGAAACACTCCTTTCGTAAAATCTGCAAGTGTTTATTTCGAGCGCTTTGAGGCCTATGTTGGAAAAGGAAGTATCTTCACATAAAAACTACACAGAAGCATTCTCAGAAACTTCTTTGTGATGAGTGCATTCTATTCACAGAGTTGAAGCCTCTTTTTGGGGGAAGTGTTTTCAACCTCTGTTTTTGTAGAATCTGCAATTGCATATTTGGAGCGCTCCGAGGCCTATGCTGGGAAATGAAATATCTTCACCTAAAAACTACACAGAAGCATTCTCAGAAACTTCTGTGTGATGAGTGCATTCAACTCACAGACTTGAACGTTTCTTTTGATAGGACAGTTTTGAAACACTCCTTTCCTAGAATCTGCAAGTGTTTATTTCGAGCACTTTGAGGCCTATGCTGGAAAAGGAAGCATCTTCACATAACAACTACACAGAAGCATTCTCAGAAACTTCTTTGTGATGAGTGCATTCAACTCACAGACTTGAGCCTTCCTTTTGAAAGAGCAGTTTTGAAGCACTCTTTTTGTAGAGTCTGAAAGTGGATAATAGGAGGGCTTTGAGGCCTACGCTGGGAAAAGAAATATCTTCACCTAAAAACTAGACAGAAGCATTCTCACAAACTTCTGTCTGATTAGTGCATTCAACCCACAGACTTGAACATTCCCTCGGATATAGCAGTTTGGAAACACTCCTTTTGTAGAATCTGCAAGTGTTTATTGGGAACGCTTTGATGCCTATGCTGGAAAAGGAAATACCTTCACATAAAAACTAGCCAGAAGCATTCTCAGAAACTTCCTTGTGATGAGTGCATTCAACTCACAGACGAGCCTTTCTTTTGAAATAACAGTTTTGAAACACTCTTTTTGTAGAATCTGCAAGTGGATATTTGGAGGGCTGTGAGGACTATGCTGGGAAAAGAAATATCTTCACCTAAATACTAGACAGAAGCATTCTCACAAACTTCTGTCTGATTATTGCATTCAACTCACAGATTTGAACATTCCCTCGTATAGAGCAGTTTGGAAACACTCCTTTTGTAGAATCTGCAAGTGTTTATTTGGATCGCTTTGACGCCTATGCTGGAAAAGGAAATATCTTCACCTAAAAACTACACAGAAGCATTCTCAGAAACTTCTGTGTGATGAGTGCATTCAACTCACAGACTTGAACGTTTCTTTTGATAGGATAGTTTTGCAACACTCCTTTTGTAGAATCTGCAAGTGTTTATTTGGATCGCTTTGACGCCTATGCTGGAAAAGGATATATCTTCACCTAAAAACTACACAGAAGCATTCTCAGAAACTTCTGTGTGATGAGTGCATTCAACTCACACACTTGAACGTTTCTTTTGATAGGACACTTTTGAAACACTCCTTTCGTAAAATCTGCAAGTGTTTATTTCGTGCGCTTTGAGGCCTATGCTGGAAAAGGAAGTATCTTCACATAAAAACTACGCAGAAGCATTCTCCGAAACTTCTTTGTGATGAGTGCATTCATCTCACAGACTTGAGCCTTCCTTTTAAAAGAGCAGTTTTGAAGCACTCTTTTTGTAGAGTCTGCAAGTGGATATTTGGAGGGCTTTGAGGCCTGTGCTGGGAAAAGAAATATCTTCACATAAAAACTAGACAGAAGCATAATCAGAAACTTCTGTCTGATTAGTTCATTCAACTCACAGAGTTGAAAATTCCCTCGTATAGAGCAGTTTGGAAACACTCCTTTTGTAGAATCTGCAAGTGTTTATTTGGAGCGCTTTGACGCCTATGCTGGAAAAGGAAATATCTTCACATAAAAACTAGACAGAAGCATTCTCAGAAACTTCTTTGTGATGAGTGCATTCTACTCACAGACTTGAACATTCCTCTTGATAGAGCAGTTTGGAAACACTCCTTTTGTAGAATCTGCAAGTGTTTATTTGGATCGCTTTGACGCCTATGCTGGAAAAGGAAATATTTTCACCTAAAAACTACACAGAAGCATTCTCAGAAACTTCTGTGTGATGAGTGCATTCAACTCCCAGACTTGAACGTTTCTTTTGATAGGATAGTTTCGCAACACTCCTTTTGTAGAATCTGAAGTGTTTATTTGGATCGCTTTCATGCCTATGCTGGAAAAGGATATATCTTCACCTAAAAACTACACAGAAGCATTCTCAGAAACTTCTGTGTGATGAGTGCATTCAACTCACACACTTGAACGTTTCTTTTGATAGGACACTTTTGAAACACTCCTTCGTAAAATCTGCAAGTGTTTATTTCGAGCGCTTTGAGGCCTATGCTGGAAAAGGAAGTATCTTCACATAAAAACTACACAGAAGCATTCTCAGAAACTTCTTTGTGATGAGTGCATTCATCTCACAGACTTGAGCCTTCCTTTTGAAAGAGCAGTTTTGAAACACTCTTTTTGTAGAGTCTGCAAGTTGATATTTGGTGGGCTTTGAGGCCTATGCTGGGAAAAGGAATATCTTCACTTAAAAACTAGACAGAAGCATTCTCACAAACTTCTCTGTGATTAGTGCATTCAACTAACAGACTTGAATATTGCCTCTGATAGAGCAGTTTGGAAACAATCCTTTTGTAGAATCTGCAAGTGTTTATTTCGAGTGCTTTGACGCCTAGGCTGAAAAAGGAAATATCTTCACATAACAACTACACAGAAGCATTCTCAGAAACTTCTTTGTGATGAGTGCATTCTACTCACAGAGTTGAAGCCTCTTTTTGGTGGAAATGTTTTCAACCAGTGTTTTTGTAGAATCGGCAATGGCATATTTGGAGCGCTCCGAGGCCTATGCTGGGAAATGAAATATCTTCAGCTGAAAACTACACAGAAGCATTCTCAGAAACTTCTGTGTGATGAGTGCATTCAACTCACAGACTTGAGCCTTCCTTTTGAAAGAGCAGTTTTGAAACACTCTTTTTGTAGAGTCTGCAAGTGGATATTTGGAGGGCTTGGAGGCCTATGCTGGGAAAAGAAATATCTGCACCTAAAAACTAGACAGAAGCATTCTCACAAACTTCTGTCTGATTAGTGTGTTCAACTCACAGACTTGAACATTCCCTCGGATAGAGCAGTTTGGAAACACTCCTTTTGTAGAATCTGCAAGTGTTTATTTGGAACGCTTTGACGCCTATGCTGGAAAAGGAAATATATTCACATAAAAACTAGGCAGAAGCATTCTCAGAAACTTCTTTGTGATGAGTGCATTCTACTCACAGGCTTGAACATTCCTCTTTAGAGAGCAGTTTGGAAACACTCCTTTTGTAGAATCTGCAAGTGTTTATTTGGATCCCTTTCACGCCAATGCTGGAAAAGGAAATATCTTCACCTAAAAACTACACAGAAGTATTCTTAGAAACTTCTTTGTGATGAGTGCATTCTACTCACAGACTTGAACATTCCTCTTGAGAGAGCAGTTTGGAAACACTACTTTTGTAGAACCTGCAAGTGTTTATTTGGATCGCTTTTGCGCCTATGCTGGAAAAGGAAATATCTTCACCTAAAAACAACACAGAAGCATTCTCAGAAACTTCTGTGTGATGAGTGCATTCAACTCACAGACTTGAAGGTTTCTTTTGATAGGACAGTTTTGAAACACTCCTTTCGTAGAATCTGCAACTGTTTATTTCGAACGCTTTGAGGCCTACGCTGGAAAAGGAAGTATCTTCACATAACAACTACACAGAAGCATTCTCAGAAACTTCTTTGTGATGAGTGCATTCATCTCACAGACATGAGCCTTCCTTTTGAAAGAGCAGTTTTGAAACACTCTTTTTGTAGAGTCTGCAAGTTGATATTTGGAGGGCTTTGAGGCCTATGCTGGGAAAAGAAATATCTTCACCTAAAAACTAGACAGAAGCATTCTCACAAACTTCTGTCTGATTAGTGCATTCAACTCACAGACTTCAACATTCCCTCTGATAGAGCAGTTTGGAAACAATCCTTTTGTAGAATCTGCAAGTGTTTATTTGGAGTGCTTTGATGCCTATGCTGGAAAAGGAAATATCTTCACATAAAAACTAGACAGAAGCATTCTCAGAAACTTCTTTGGGATGAGTGCATTCTACTCACAGAGTTGAAGCCTCTTTTTGGTGGAAGTGTTTTCAAGCTCCCATTTTGTAGAATCTGCAAGTGCATATTTGGAGCGCTCCGAGGGCTACGCTGGGAAATGAAATATCTTCACCTAAAAACTACACAGAAGCATTCTCAGAAACTTCTGTGTGATGAGTGCATTCAACTCACAGACGAGCCTTTCTTTTGAAAGAACAGTTTTGAAACACTCTTTTTGTAGAATCTGCAAGTGGATATTTCGAGGGCTGTGAGGCCTATGCTGGGAAAAGAAATATCTTCACCTAAAAACTAGACAGAAGCATTCTCACAAACTTCTGTCTGATTAGTGCATTCAACTCACAGAGTTGAACATTGCCTCGTATACAGCAGTTTGGAAACACTCCTTTTGTAGAATCTGCTAGTGTTTATTTGGAGCGCTTTGACGCCTATGCTGGAAAAGGAAATATCTTCACATAAAAACTAGACAGAAGCATTCTCAGTAACTTCTTTGTGATGAGTGCATTCTACTCACAGACTTGAACATTCCTCTTGAGAGAGCAGTTTGGAAACACTCCTTTTGTAGAATCTGCAAGTGTTTATTTGGATCGCTTTGACGCCTATGCTGGAAAAGGAAATATCTTCACCTAAAAACTGCACAGAAGCATTCCCAGAATCTTCTGGGCGATGAGTGCATTCAACTCACAGACTTGAACGTTTCTTTTGATAGGATAGTTTTGAAACACTCCTTTTGTAGGATCTGCAAGTGTTTATTTCGAGCGCTTTGAGGCCTATGCTGGAAAAGGAAGTATCTTCACATAACAACTACACAGAAGCATTCTCAGACACTTCTTTGTGATGAGTGCATTCAACTCACAGACTTGAGCCTTTCTTTTGAAAGAGCAGTTTTGAAACAATCTTTTTGTAGTGTCTGCAAGTGGATATTTGGAGGCCTTTGAGGCCTATTCTGGGAAAAGAAATATATTCACCTAAAAACTAGACAGAAGCATTCTCACAAACTTCTGTGTGATTAGTGAATTCAACTCACAGACTTGAACATTCCTTTTGATAGAGCAGTTTGGAAACACTCCTTTTGTAGAATCTGCAAGTGTTTATTTGGAGCGCTTTGACGCCGATGGTGGAAAAGGGAATATCTTCACATAAAAACTAGACAGAAGCATTCTCAGAAACTTCTTTGTGATGAGTGCATTCCACTCACATACTTGAACATTCCTCTTGAGAGAGCAGTTTGGAAACACTCCTTTTGTAGAATCTGCAAGTGTTTATTTGGATCGCTTTGACGCCTATGCTAGAAAAGGAAATATCTTCACATAAAAACTAGACAGAAGCATTCTCACAAACTTCTGTGTGATGAGTGAATTCTACTCGCAGAGTTGAAGCCTCTTTTTGTTGGAAGAGTTTTCAAGCTCTCTTTTTGTAGAATGTGCAAGTGCATATTTGGAGCGCTCCAAGGCCTATGCTAGGAAATGAAATATCTTCACCTAAAAACTACACAGAAGCATTCTCAGAAACTTCTGTGTGATGAGTGCATTCAACTCACAGACTTGAACGTTTCTTTTGATAGGACAGTTTTGAAAGACTCCTTTCGTAGGATCTGCAAGTTTTTATTTCGAACGCTTTGAGGCCTACGCTGGAAAAGGAAGTATCTTCACATAACAAATACACAGAAGCATTCTCAGAAACTTCTTTGTGATTAGTGCATTCATCTCACAGACTTGAGCCTTCCTTTTGAAAGAGCAGTTTTGAAACACTCTTTTTGTACAGTCTGCAAATGGATATTTGTAGGGCTTTGAGGCCTATGCTGGGAAAAGGAATACCTTCACCTAAAAACTAGACAGAAGGATTCTCACAAACATCTGTATGATTAGTGCATTCAACTCACAGAGTTAAACAGTCCGTCTGATAGGGCAGTTTGGAAACACTCCTTTTGTAGAATCTGCAAGTGTTTATTTGGAGCGCTTTGACGCCTATGCTGGAAAATGAAATATCTTCACATAAAAACTAGACAGAAGCATTCTCAGAAACTTCTTTGTGATGAGTGCATTCTACTCACGGACTTGAACATTCCTTTTGATAGAGCAGTTTGGAAACACTCCTTTTGTAGAATCTGCAAGCGTTTATTTGGAGCGCTTTAACGCCTATGCTGGAAAAGGAAATGTCTTCACCTAAAAACTACAGAGAAGCATTCCCAGAAACTTCTTTGTAACGTCTGCATTAAACTCACAGATTTACACCTTTCTTTCGATACAGAAGTTTTGAAACACTCTTTTAGAAGAATCTTCAAGTGGATGGATGGAGTGCTTTGAGGCCTGTCCTGGACAAGGAAATATCTTCACATAGAAACTAGACAAAAGCATTCGCAGAAAGTTCCCTCTGCTTTGTGCATTCAACTCACAGAGTCCAACCTGCCTTTTGAAAGAGCAGTTTTGAAACACTCTTTTTGTAGAGTCTGCAAGAGGATATTTGGAGGGCTTTGAGGCCTATACTGGGAAAAGAAATATTTTCAACTAAAAAGTAGACAGAAGAATTCTCACAAACATCTGTGTGATTAGTGCATTCAACTCACAGACTTGAATATTCACTCTGATAGGGCAGTTTGGAAACACTCCTTTTGTAGAATCTGCAGGTGTTTATTTGGATCGCTTTGACGCCTATGCTGGAAAAGGAAATATCTTCACATAAAAACTAGCCAGAAGCATTCTCAGAAACTTCTGTGTGATGAGTGCATTCTACTCACAGACTTGAACGTTTCTTTTGATAGGACAGTTTTGAAACACTCCTTTCGTAGAATCTGCAAGTGTTTATTTCGAGCGCTTTGAGGCCTATGGTAGAAAAGGAAGTATCTTCACATGACAACAGCACAGAAGCATTCTCAGAAAATTCTTTGTGATGAGTGCATTCAACTCTCAGACTTGAGCCTTCCTTTTGAAAGAGCAGTTTTGAAACACTCTTTTTGTGGAGTCTGCAAGTGGATATTTGGAGGGCTTTGAGGCCTAACCTGGGAAAAGAAGTATCTTCACCTAAAAACTAGACAGAAGCATTCTCACAAACTTCTGTCTGATTAGTGCATTCAACTCACAGACTTGAACATTTCCTCTGATAGAGCAGTTTGGAAACACTCCTTTTGTAGAATCTGCAAGTATTTATTTGGAACGCTTTGACGCCTATGCTGGAAAAGGAAATATCTTCACATAAAAACTAGCCAGAAGCATTCTCAGAAACTTCTTTGTGATGAGTGCATTCTACTCACAGACTTGAACATTCCTCTTGAGAGAGCAGTTTGGAAACACCCCTTTTGTAGAATCTGCATGTGTTTATTTGGATCGCTTTGTCGCGTATGCTGCAAAAGGAAATATCATCACCTAAAAACTACACAGAAGCATTCTCAGAAACTTCTTTGTGATGAGTGCTTTCTACTCACAGAGTTGAAGCCTCCTCTTGGTGGAAGAGTTTTCAAGCTCTCTTTTTGTAGAATCTGCAAGTGCATATTTGGAGCGCTCCGAGGCCTATGCTGGGAAATGAAATATCTTCACATAAAAACTACACAGATGCATTCTCAGAAACTTCTGTGTGATGAGTGCATTCAACTCACTGATTTGAACGTTTCTTTTGATAGGACAGTTTTGAAACACTCCTTTTGTAGAATCTGCAAGTGTTTATTTGGAGCGCTTTGACGCCTATGCTGGAAAAGGAAATATCTTCACATAAAAACTAGACAGAAGCATTCTCAGAAACTTCTTTGGGATGAGTGCATTCTACTCACAGACTTGAACATTCCTCTTGAGAGAGCAGTTTGGAAACACTCCTTTTGTAGAGTCTGCAAGTGTTTATTTGGATCGTTTTGACGCCTCTGCTGGAAAAGGAAATATCTTCACCTAAAAATTACGCAGAAGCATTCTCAGAAACTTCTGTGTGATGAGTGCATTCAACTCACAGACTTGAACGTTTCTTTTGATAGGACAGTTTTGAAACACTCCTTTTGTAGAATCTGCAAGTGTTTACTTCGAGCGCTTTGAGGCCTATGCTGGAAAAGGAACTATCTTCACATAAAAACTAGACAGAATCATTCTCAGAAACTTCTTTGTGATGAGTGCATTCTACTCACAGAGTTGAAGCCCCTTTTGCTGGAAGAGTTTTCAAGCTCCCTTTTTGTAGAATCTGCAAGTGCATATTTGGAGGGCTCCGAGGCCTATGCTGGGAAATGAAATACCTTCACCTAAAAACTACACAGAAGCATTCACAGAAATTTCTGTCTGATGAGTGCATTCAACTCACAGACTTGAACGTTTCTTTTGATAGGACAGTTTTGAAACACTCCTTTCGTAGAATCTGCAAGTGTGTATTTCAAGCGCTTTGAGGCCTATTTTGGAAAAGGAAGTATCTTCACATAACAACTACACAGAAGCATTCTCAGAAACTTCTTTGGGATGAGTGCATTCTACTCACAGAGTTGAAGCCTCTTTTTTGCGGAAGAGTTTTCAAGCTCTCTTTTTGTAGAATCTGCAAGTGCATATTTGGAGCGCTCCGAGGCCTATGCTGGGAAATGAAATATCTTCACCTAAAAACTACACAGAAGCATTCTCAGAAACTTCTCTGTGATGAGTGCATTCAACTCACTGATTTGAACGTTTCTTTTGATAGGACAGTTTTGAAACACTCCTTTTGTAGAATCTGCAAGTGTTTATTTGGATCGCTTTGACGCCTATGATGGTAAAGGAAATATCTTCACCTAAAAACTACACAGAAGCATTCTCAGAAACTTCTGTGTGATGAGTGCATTCAACTCACAGACTTGAACGTTTCTATTGATAGGATAGTTTTGAAACACTCCCTTTGTAGAATCTGCAAGTGTTTATTTCGAGCGCTTTGAGGCCTATGCTGGAAAAGGAAGTATCTTCACATAACAACTACACAGAAGCATTCTCAGACACTTCTTTGTGATGAGTGCATTCAACTCACAGACTTGAGCCTTTCTTTTGAAAGAGCAGTTTTGAAACACTCTTTTTGTAGAGTCTGCAAGTGGATATTTGGAGGGCTTTGAGGCCTATGCTGGGAAAAGAAATATCTTCACCTAAAAACTAGACAGAAGCATTCTCATAAACTTCTGTCTGATTAGGGCATTCAACTCACAGACTTGAACATTCCCTAGGATAGAGCAGTTTGGAAACACTCCTTTGGTAGTATCTGCAAGTGTTTATTTGGAACGCTTTGACGCCTACGCTGGAAAAGGAAATATATTCACATAAAAACTAGCCAGACGCATTGTCAGAAATTTCTTTGTGATGAGTGCATTCTACTCACCGACTTGAACATTCCTCTTGAGAGAGCTGTTTGGAAACACTACTTTTTTGGAATCTGGAAGTGTTTATTTGGATCGCTTTGACGCCTATGCTGGAAAAGGAAATATCTTCAGCTAAAAACTACACAGAAGCATTCTCAGAAACTTCTGTGTGATGAGTGCATTCAACTCACAGACTTCAACGTTTCTTTTGATAGGACAGTTTTGAAACACTCCTTTTGTAGAATCTGCAAGTGTTTATTTGGAGCGCTTTGACGCCTATGCTGGAAAAGGAAATATCTTCACATAAAAACCAGACAGAAGCATTCTCAGAAACTTCTTTGGGATGAGTGCATTCTACTCACAGAGTTGAAGCCTCTTTTTGGTGGAAGAGTTTTCAAGCTCTCTTTTTGAAGAATCTGCAAGTGCATATTTGGAGCACTCCGAGGCCTATGCTGGGAAATGAAATATCTTCACATAACAATTACACTGAAGCATTCTCAGAAACTTCTGTGTGATGAGTGCATTCAACTCACAGACTTGAACGTTTCTTTTGATAGGACACTTTTGAAACACTCCTTTCGTAAAATCTGCAAGTGTTTATTTCGAGCGCTTTGAGGCCTATGTTGGAAAAGGAAGTATCTTCACATGAAAACTACACAGAAGCATTCTCAGAAACTTCTTTGTGATGAGTGCATTCTATTCACAGAGTTGAAGCCTCTTTTTGGGGGAAGTGTTTTCAACCTCTGTTTTTGTAGAATCTGCAATTGCATATTTGGAGCGCTCCGAGGCCTATGCTGGGAAATGAAATATCTTCACCTAAAAACTACACAGAAGCATTCTCAGAAACTTCTGTGTGATGAGTGCATTCAACTCACAGACTTGAACGTTTCTTTTGATAGGACAGTTTTGAAACACTCCTTTCCTAGAATCTGCAAGTGTTTATTTCGAGTGCTTTGAGGCCTATGCTGGAAAAGGAAGCATCTTCACATAACAACTACACAGAAGCATTCTCAGAAACTTCTTTGTGATGAGTGCATTCAACTCACAGACTTGAACCTTCCTTTTGAAAGAGCAGTTTTGAAGCACTCTTTTTGTAGAGTCTGAAAGTGGATATTAGGAAGGCTTTGAGGCCTACACTGGGAAAAGAAATATCTTCACCTAAAAACTAGACAGAAGCATTCTCACAAACTTCTGTCTGATTAGTGGATTCAACCCACAGACTTGAACATTCCCTCGGATATAGCAGTTTGGAAACACTCCTTTTGTAGAATCTGCAAGTGTTTATTGGGAACGCTTTGATGCCTATGCTGGAAAAGGAAATACCTTCACATAAAAACTAGCCAGAAGCATTCTCAGAAACTTCCTTGTGATGAGTGCATTCAACTCACAGACGAGCCTTTCTTTTGAAATAACAGTTTTGAAACACTCTTTTTGTAGAATCTGCAAGTGGATATTTGGAGGGCTGTGAGGACTATGCTGGGAAAAGAAATATCTTCACCTAAATACTAGACAGAAGCATTCTCACAAACTTCTGTCTGATTATTGCATTCACCTCACAGATTTGAACATTCCCTCATATAGAGCAGTTTGGAAACACTCCTTTTGTAGTATCTGCAAGTGTTTATTTGGATCGCTTTGACGCCTATGCTGGAAAAGGAAATATCTTCACCTAAAAACTACACAGAAGCATTCTCAGAAACTTCTGTGTGATGAGTGCATTCAACTCACAGACTTGAACGTTTCTTTTGATAGGATAGTTTTGCAACACTCCTTTTGTAGAATCTGCAAGTGTTTATTTGGATCGCTTTGACGCCTATGCTGGAAAAGGATATATCTTCACCTAAAAACTACACAGAAGCATTCTCAGAAACTTCTGTGTGATGAGTGCATTCAACTCACACACTTGAACGTTTCTTTTGATAGGACACTTTTGAAACACTCCTTTCGTAAAATCTGCAAGTGTTTATTTCGAGCGCTTTGAGGCCTATGCTGGAAAAGGAAGTATCTTCACATAAAAACTACGCAGAAGCATTCTCCGAAACTTCTTTGTGATGAGTGCATTCATCTCACAGACTTGAGCCTTCCTTTTAAAAGAGCAGTTTTGAAGCACTCTTTTTGTAGAGTCTGCAAGTGGATATTTGGAGGGCTTTGAGGCCTGTGCTGGGAAAAGAAATATCTTCACATAAAAACTAGACAGAAGCATAATCAGAAACTTCTGTCTGATTAGTTCATTCAACTCACAGAGTTGAAAATTCCCTCGTATAGAGCAGTTTGGAAACACTCCTTTTGTAGAATCTGCAAGTGTTTATTTGGAGCGCTTTGACGCCTATGCTGGAAAAGGAAATATCTTCACATAAAAACTAGCCAGAAGCATTCTCATAAACTTCTTTGTGATGAGTGCATTCTACTCACAGACTTGAACATTCCTCTTGAGAGAGCAGTTTGGAAACACTCCTTTTGTAGAATCTGCAAGTGTTTATTTGGATCGCTTTGACGCCTATGCTGGAAAAGGAAATATCTTCACCTAAAAACTGCACAGAAGCATTCCCAGAATCTTCTGGGCGATGAGTGCATTCAACTCACAGACTTGAACGTTTCTTTTGATAGGATAGTTTTGAAACACTCCTTTTGTAGGATCTGCAAGTGTTTATTTCGAGCGCTTTGAGGCCTATGCTGGAAAAGGAAGTATCTTCACATAACAACTACACAGAAGCATTCTCAGACACTTCTTTGTGATGAGTGCATTCAACTCACAGACTTGAGCCTTTCTTTTGAAAGAGCAGTTTTGAAACAATCTTTTTGTAGTGTCTGCAAGTGGATATTTGGAGGCCTTTGAGGCCTATTCTGGGAAAAGAAATATATTCACCTAAAAACTAGACAGAAGCATTCTCACAAACTTCTGTGTGATTAGTGAATTCAACTCACAGACTTGAACATTCCTTTTGATAGAGCAGTTTGGAAACACTCCTTTTGTAGAATCTGCAAGTGTTTATTTGGAGCGCTTTGACGCCGATGGTGGAAAAGGGAATATCTTCACATAAAAACTAGACAGAAGCATTCTCAGAAACTTCTTTGTGATGAGTGCATTCCACTCACATACTTGAACATTCCTCTTGAGAGAGCAGTTTGGAAACACTCCTTTTGTAGAATCTGCAAGTGTTTATTTGGATCGCTTTGACGCCTATGCTAGAAAAGGAAATATCTTCACATAAAAACTAGACAGAAGCATTCTCACAAACTTCTGTGTGATGAGTGAATTCTACTCGCAGAGTTGAAGCCTCTTTTTGTTGGAAGAGTTTTCAAGCTCTCTTTTTGTAGAATGTGCAAGTGCATATTTGGAGCGCTCCAAGGCCTATGCTAGGAAATGAAATATCTTCACCTAAAAACTACACAGAAGCATTCTCAGAAACTTCTGTGTGATGAGTGCATTCAACTCACAGACTTGAACGTTTCTTTTGATAGGACAGTTTTGAAAGACTCCTTTCGTAGGATCTGCAAGTTTTTATTTCGAACGCTTTGAGGCCTACGCTGGAAAAGGAAGTATCTTCACATAACAAATACACAGAAGCATTCTCAGAAACTTCTTTGTGATTAGTGCATTCATCTCACAGACTAGAGCCTTCCTTTTGAAAGAGCAGTTTTGAAACACTCTTTTTGTACAGTCTGCAAATGGATATTTGTAGGGCTTTGAGGCCTATGCTGGGAAAAGGAATACCTTCACCTAAAAACTAGACAGAAGGATTCTCACAAACATCTGTATGATTAGTGCATTCAACTCACAGAGTTAAACAGTCCGTCTGATAGGGCAGTTTGGAAACACTCCTTTTGTAGAATCTGCAAGTGTTTATTTGGAGCGCTTTGACGCCTATGCTGGAAAATGAAATATCTTCACATAAAAACTAGACAGAAGCATTCTCAGAAACTTCTTTGTGATGAGTGCATTCTACTCACGGACTTGAACATTCCTTTTGATAGAGCAGTTTGGAAACACTCCTTTTGTAGAATCTGCAAGTGTTTATTTGGAGCGCTTTAACGCCTATGCTGGAAAAGGAAATGTCTTCACCTAAAAACTACAGAGAAGCATTCCCAGAAACTTCTTTGTAACGTCTGCATTAAACTCACAGATTTACACCTTTCTTTCGATACAGAAGTTTTGAAACACTCTTTTAGAAGAATCTTCAAGTGGATGGATGGAGTGCTTTGAGGCCTGTCCTGGACAAGGAAATATCTTCACATAGAAACTAGACAAAAGCATTCGCAGAAAGTTCCCTCTGCTTTGTGCATTCAACTCACAGAGTCCAACCTGCCTTTTGAAAGAGCAGTTTTGAAACACTCTTTTTGTAGAGTCTGCAAGAGGATATTTGGAGGGCTTTGAGGCCTATACTGGGAAAAGAAATATTTTCAACTAAAAAGTAGACAGAAGAATTCTCACAAACATCTGTGTGATTAGTGCATTCAACTCACAGACTTGAATATTCACTCTGATAGGGCAGTTTGGAAACACTCCTTTTGTAGAATCTGCAGGTGTTTATTTGGATCGCTTTGACGCCTATGCTGGAAAAGGAAATATCTTCACATAAAAACTAGCCAGAAGCATTCTCAGAAACTTCTGTGTGATGAGTGCATTCTACTCACAGACTTGAACGTTTCTTTTGATAGGACAGTTTTGAAACACTCCTTTCGTAGAATCTGCAAGTGTTTATTTCGAGCGCTTTGAGGCCTATGGTAGAAAAGGAAGTATCTTCACATGACAACAGCACAGAAGCATTCTCAGAAAATTCTTTGTGATGAGTGCATTCAACTCTCAGACTTGAGCCTTCCTTTTGAAAGAGCAGTTTTGAAACACTCTTTTTGTGGAGTCTGCAAGTGGATATTTGGAGGGCTTTGAGGCCTAACCTGGGAAAAGAAGTATCTTCACCTAAAAACTAGACAGAAGCATTCTCACAAACTTCTGTCTGATTAGTGCATTCAACTCACAGACTTGAACATTTCCTCTGATAGAGCAGTTTGGAAACACTCCTTTTGTAGAATCTGCAAGTATTTATTTGGAACGCTTTGACGCCTATGCTGGAAAAGGAAATATCTTCACATAAAAACTAGCCAGAAGCATTCTCAGAAACTTCTTTGTGATGAGTGCATTCTACTCACAGACTTGAACATTCCTCTTGAGAGAGCAGTTTGGAAACACCCCTTTTGTAGAATCTGCATGTGTTTATTTGGATCGCTTTGTCGCGTATGCTGCAAAAGGAAATATCATCACCTAAAAACTACACAGAAGCATTCTCAGAAACTTCTTTGTGATGAGTGCTTTCTACTCACAGAGTTGAAGCCTCCTCTTGGTGGAAGAGTTTTCAAGCTCTCTTTTTGTAGAATCTGCAAGTGCATATTTGGAGCGCTCCGAGGCCTATGCTGGGAAATGAAATATCTTCACATAAAAACTACACAGATGCATTCTCAGAAACTTCTGTGTGATGAGTGCATTCAACTCACTGATTTGAACGTTTCTTTTGATAGGACAGTTTTGAAACACTCCTTTTGTAGAATCTGCAAGTGTTTATTTGGAGCGCTTTGACGCCTATGCTGGAAAAGGAAATATCTTCACATAAAAACTAGACAGAAGCATTCTCAGAAACTTCTTTGGGATGAGTGCATTCTACTCACAGACTTGAACATTCCTCTTGAGAGAGCAGTTTGGAAACACTCCTTTTGTAGAGTCTGCAAGTGTTTATTTGGATCGTTTTGACGCCTCTGCTGGAAAAGGAAATATCTTCACCTAAAAATTACGCAGAAGCATTCTCAGAAACTTCTGTGTGATGAGTGCATTCAACTCACAGACTTGAACGTTTCTTTTGATAGGACAGTTTTGAAACACTCCTTTTGTAGAATCTGCAAGTGTTTACTTCGAGCGCTTTGAGGCCTATGCTGGAAAAGGAACTATCTTCACATAAAAACTAGACAGAATCATTCTCAGAAACTTCTTTGTGATGAGTGCATTCTACTCACAGAGTTGAAGCCCCTTTTGCTGGAAGAGTTTTCAAGCTCCCTTTTTGTAGAATCTGCAAGTGCATATTTGGAGGGCTCCGAGGCCTATGCTGGGAAATGAAATACCTTCACCTAAAAACTACACAGAAGCATTCACAGAAATTTCTGTCTGATGAGTGCATTCAACTCACAGACTTGAACGTTTCTTTTGATAGGACAGTTTTGAAACACTCCTTTCGTAGAATCTGCAAGTGTGTATTTCAAGCGCTTTGAGGCCTATTTTGGAAAAGGAAGTATCTTCACATAACAACTACACAGAAGCATTCTCAGAAACTTCTTTGGGATGAGTGCATTCTACTCACAGAGTTGAAGCCTCTTTTTTGCGGAAGAGTTTTCAAGCTCTCTTTTTGTAGAATCTGCAAGTGCATATTTGGAGCGCTCCGAGGCCTATGCTGGGAAATGAAATATCTTCACATAAAAACTACACAGAAGCATTCTCAGAAACTTCTCTGTGATGAGTGCATTCAACTCACTGATTTGAACGTTTCTTTTGATAGGACAGTTTTGAAACACTCCTTTTGTAGAATCTGCAAGTGTTTATTTGGAGCGCTTTGACGCCTATGCTGGAAAAGGAAATATCTTCACATAAAAACTACACAGAAGCATTCTCAGAAACGTCTTTGTGATGAGTGCATTCTACTCACAGACTTGAACATTCCTCTTGAGAGAGCAGTTTGGAAACACTCCTTTTGTAGAATCTGCAAGTGTTTATTTGGATCGCTTTGACGCCTATGATGGTAAAGGAAATATCTTCACCTAAAAACTACACAGAAGCATTCTCAGAAACTTCTGTGTGATGAGTGCATTCAACTCACAGACTTGAACGTTTCTTTTGATAGGACAGTTTTGAAACACTCCTTTCCTAGAATCTGCAAGTGTTTATTTCGAGCGCTTTGAGGCCTATGCTGGAAAAGGAAGCATCTTCACATAACAACTACACAGAAGCATTCTCAGAAACTTCTTTGTGATGAGTGCATTCAACTCACAGACTTGAACCTTCCTTTTGAAAGAGCAGTTTTGAAGCACTCTTTTTGTAGAGTCTGAAAGTGGATATTAGGAGGGCTTTGAGGCCTACACTGGGAAAAGAAATATCTTCACCTAAAAACTAGACAGAAGCATTCTCACAAACTTCTGTCTGATTAGTGGATTCAACCCACAGACTTGAACATTCCCTCGGATATAGCAGTTTGGAAACACTCCTTTTGTAGAATCTGCAAGTGTTTATTGGGAACGCTTTGATGCCTATGCTGGAAAAGGAAATACCTTCACATAAAAACTAGCCAGAAGCATTCTCAGAAACTTCCTTGTGATGAGTGCATTCAACTCACAGACGAGCCTTTCTTTTGAAATAACAGTTTTGAAACACTCTTTTTGTAGAATCTGCAAGTGGATATTTGGAGGGCTGTGAGGACTATGCTGGGAAAAGAAATATCTTCACCTAAATACTAGACAGAAGCATTCTCACAAACTTCTGTCTGATTATTGCATTCACCTCACAGATTTGAACATTCCCTCATATAGAGCAGTTTGGAAACACTCCTTTTGTAGTATCTGCAAGTGTTTATTTGGATCGCTTTGACGCCTATGCTGGAAAAGGAAATATCTTCACCTAAAAACTACACAGAAGCATTCTCAGAAACTTCTGTGTGATGAGTGCATTCAACTCACAGACTTGAACGTTTCTTTTGATAGGATAGTTTTGCAACACTCCTTTTGTAGAATCTGCAAGTGTTTATTTGGATCGCTTTGACGCCTATGCTGGAAAAGGATATATCTTCACCTAAAAACTACACAGAAGCATTCTCAGAAACTTCTGTGTGATGAGTGCATTCAACTCACACACTTGAACGTTTCTTTTGATAGGACACTTTTGAAACACTCCTTTCGTAAAATCTGCAAGTGTTTATTTCGAGCGCTTTGAGGCCTATGCTGGAAAAGGAAGTATCTTCACATAAAAACTACGCAGAAGCATTCTCCGAAACTTCTTTGTGATGAGTGCATTCATCTCACAGACTTGAGCCTTCCTTTTAAAAGAGCAGTTTTGAAGCACTCTTTTTGTAGAGTCTGCAAGTGGATATTTGGAGGGCTTTGAGGCCTGTGCTGGGAAAAGAAATATCTTCACATAAAAACTAGACAGAAGCATAATCAGAAACTTCTGTCTGATTAGTTCATTCAACTCACAGAGTTGAAAATTCCCTCGTATAGAGCAGTTTGGAAACACTCCTTTTGTAGAATCTGCAAGTGTTTATTTGGAGCGCTTTGACGCCTATGCTGGAAAAGGAAATATCTTCACATAAAAACTAGCCAGAAGCATTCTCATAAACTTCTTTGTGATGAGTGCATTCTACTCACAGACTTGAACATTCCTCTTGAGAGAGCAGTTTGGAAACACTCCTTTTGTAGAATCTGCAAGTGTTTATTTGGATCGCTTTGACGCCTATGCTGGAAAAGGAAATATCTTCACCTGAAAACTACACAGAAGCATTCTCAGAAACTTCTGTGTGATGAGTGCATTCAACTCACAGACTTGAACGTTTCCTTTGATAGGACAGTTTTGAAACACTCCTTTCGTAGAATCTGCAAGTGTTTATTTCGAGCGCTTTGAGGCCTATGCTGGAAAAGGAAGTATCTTCACATAACAACAACACAGAAGCATTCTCAGAAACATCTTTGTGATGAGTGCATTCAACTCACAGACTTGAGCCTTTCTTTTGAAAGAACGGTTTTGAAACCCTCTTTTTGTAGAATCTGCAAGTGGATATTTGGAGCGCTTTAAGGCCTATTCTGGGAAAAGAAATATCTTCACCTAAAAACTAGACAGAACCATTCTCACAAACTTCTGTGTGATTAGTGCATTCAACTCACAGACTTGAACATTCCTTTTGATAGAGCAGTTTGGAAACACTCCTTTTGTAGAATCTGCAAGTGTTTATTTGGAGCGCTTTGACGCCTAGGTTGGAAAACGAAATATCTTCACAAAAACTAGACAGAAGCATTCTCAGAAACTTCTTTGTGATGAATGCATTCTACTCACAGACTTGAACATTCCTCTTGAGAGAGCAGTTTGGAAACACTCCTTTTGTAGAATCTGCATGTGTTTATTTGGATCGCTTTGACTCCTATGCTGGAAAACGAAATATCTTCACCTGAAAACTACACAGAAGCATTCTCAGAAACTTCTGTGTGATGAGTGCATTCAACTCACAGACTTGAACGTTTCTTTTGATAGGACAGTTTTGAAACACTCCTTTCGTAGAATCTGCAACTGTTTATTTCGAGAGCTTTGAAACCTATGGTGGAAAAGGAAGTATCTTCACATAACAACTACACAGAAGCATTCTCAGAAACTTCTTTGTGATGAGTGCATTCAACTCACAGACTTGAGCCTTCCTTTTGAAAGAGCAGTTTTGAAACACTCTTTTTGTAGAGTTTGCAAGTGGATATTTGGAGGGCTTTGAGGCCTATGCTGGGAAAAGAAATATCTTCACCTAAAAACTAGACAGAAGCATTCTGACAAACTTGTGTCTGATTAGTGCATTCAACTCACAGACTTGAACATTCCCTCTGTTAGAGCAGTTTGGAAACACTCCTTTTGTAGAATCTGCAAGTGTTTATATCGAGCGCTTTGAGGCCTATGCTGGAAAAGGAAATATCTTCACATAACAACTACACAGAAGCATTCTCAGAAACATTTTTGTGATGAGTGCATTCAACTCACAGACTTGAGGCTTTCTTTTCAAAGAGCAGTTTTGAAACACTCTTTTAGTAGAATCTGCAAGTGGATATTTGGAGCGATTTATGCCCTATGCTGGGAAAAGAAATATCTTCCCCTAAAAACTGGACAGAAGCATTCTCAAAAACTTCTTTGTAATGAGGGCATTCTATTCACAGACTTGAACATTCCTCTTGAGAGAGCAGTTTGGAAACACTCCTTTTGTAGAATCTGCAAGTGTTTATTTGGATCGCTTTGACGCCTATGCTGGAAAAGGAAATATCTTCACCTAAAAACTACACAGAAGCATTCTCAGAAACTTCTGTGTGATGAGTGCATTCAACTCACAGACTTGAACGCTTCTTTTGATAGGACAGTTTTGAAACACTCCTTTTGTAGAATTGCAAGTGTTTATTTGGAGCGTTTTGGCGCCTATGCTGGAAAAGGAAATATCTTCAAATAAAAACTAGACAGAAACATTCTCAGAAACTTCTGTGTGATGAGTGCATTCTACTCACAGAGTTGAAGCCTGTTTTTGGTGGAAGAGTTTTCAACCTCTCTTTTTGTAGAGTCTGCAAGTGCATATTTGGAGCGCTGCGAGGCCTATGCTGGGAAATGAAATATCTTCACCTAAAAACTACACAGATGCATTCTCAGAAACTTCTGTGTGATGAGTGCATTCGACTCACAGACTTGAACGTTTCTCTTGATAGGACAGTTTTGAAACACTCCTTTCGTAGAATCTGCAAGTGTTTATTTCGAGCGCTTTGAGGCCTATGCTGGAAAAGGAAGTATCTTCAAATAACAACTACACAGAAGCATTCTCAGAAACTTCTTTGTGATGAGTGCATTCTATTCACAGACTTGAGCCTTCCCTTTGAAAGAGCAGTTTTGAAGCACTCTGTTTGTAGAGTCTGCAAGTGGATATTTGGAGGGCTTTGAGGCCTATGCTGGGAAAAGAAATACCTTCATCTAAAAACTAGACAGAAGCATTCTCACAAACTTCTGTCTGATTAGTTCATTCAACTCACAGAGTTGAACATTTCCTCGTATAGAGCAGTTTGGAAACACTCCTTTTGTAGAATCTGCAAGTGTTTATTTGGAGCGCTTTGACGCCTATGCTGGAAAAGGAAATATCTTCACATAAAAACTAGACAGAAGCATTCTCAGTAACTTCTTTGTGATGAGTGCATTCTACTCACAGACTTGAACATTCCTCTTGAGAGAGCAGTTTGGAAACACTCCTTTTGTAGAATCTGCAAGTGTTTATTTGGATCGCTTTGACGCCTATGCTGGAAAAGGAAATATCTTCACATAAAAACTAGACAGAAGCATTCTCAGAAACTTCTTTGGGATGAGCGCATTCTACTCACAGAGTTGAAGCCTCTTTTTGGTGGAAGAGTTTTCAAGCTCTCTTTCTGTAGAATCTGCAAGTGCATATTTGGAGCGCTCCGAGGGCTACGCTGGGAAATGAAATATCTTCACCTAAAAACTACGGAGAAGCATTCCCAGTAACTTCTTTGTAACGTCTGCATTCAACTCACAGAGTTACACCTTTCTTTCGATAGAGAAGTTTTGAAACACTCTTTTAGAAGAATCTTCAAGTGGATGGATGGAGTGCTTTGAGGCCCGTCCTGGACAAGGAAATATCTTCAACTAGAAACTAGACAAAAGCATTCGCAGAAAGTTCCCTCTGCTTTGTGCATTCAACTCAGAGTCAAACCTGCCTTTTGAAAGAGCAGTTTTGAAACACTCTTTTTGTAGAGTCTGCAAGTGGATATTTGGAGGGCTTTGAGGCCTATACTGGGAAAGGAAATATTTTCAACTAAAAACTAGACAGAAGCATTCTCACAAACATCTGTATGATTAGTGCATTCAACTCACAAACTTGAACATTCCCTCTGATAGGGCGGTTTGGAAACACTCCTTTTGTAGAATCTGCAAGTGTTTATTTGGATCGCTTTGACGCCTATGCTGGAAAAGGAAATATCTTCACATAAAAACTAGCCAGAAGCATTCTCAGAAACTTCTTTGTGATGAGTGCATTCTACTCACGGACTTGAACATTCCCCATGAGAGAGCAGTTTGGAAACACTCCTTTTGTAGAATCTGCAAGTGTTTATTTGGATCGCTTTGACGGCTATGGTGGAAAAGGAAATATCTTCACCTAAAAACTACACAGAAGCATTCTCAGAAACTTCTGTGTGATGAGTGCATTCAACTCACAGACTTGAACGTTTCTTTTGATAGGACACTTTTGAAACACTCCTTTCGTAAAATCTGCAAGTGTTTATTTCGAGCGCTTTGAGGCCTATGTTGGAAAAGGAAGTATCTTCACATAAAAACTACACAGAAGCATTCTCAGAAACTTCTTTGTGATGAGTGCATTCTATTCACAGAGTTGAAGCCTCTTTTTGGGGGAAGTGTTTTCAACCTCTGTTTTTGTAGAATCTGCAATTGCATATTTGGAGCGCTCCGAGGCCTATGCTGGGAAATGAAATATCTTCATCTAAAAACTACACAGAAGCATTCTCAGAAACTTCTGTGTGATGAGTGCATTCAACTCACAGACTTGAAAGTTTCTTTTGATAGGACAGTTTTGAAACACTCCTTTCCTAGAATCTGCAAGTGTTTATTTCGAGCGCTTTGAGGCCTATGCTGGAAAAGGAAGCATCTTCACATAACAACTACACAGAAGCATTCTCAGAAACTTCTTTGTGATGAGTGCATTCAACTCACAGACTTGAGCCTTCCTTTTGAAAGAGCAGTTTTGAAGCACTCTTTTTGTAGAGTCTGAAAGTGGATATTAGGAGGGCTTTGAGGCCTACGCTGGGAAAAGAAATATCTTCACCTAAAAACTAGACAGAAGCATTCTCACAAACTTCTGTCTGATTAGTGCATTCAACCCACAGACTTGAACATTCCCTCGGATATAGCAGTTTGGAAACACTCCTTTTGTAGAATCTGCAAGTGTTTATTGGGAACGCTTTGATGCCTATGCTGGAAAAGGAAATACCTTCACATAAAAACTAGCCAGAAGCATTCTCAGAAACTTCCTTGTGATGAGTGCATTCAACTCACAGACGAGCCTTTCTTTTGAAATAACAGTTTTGAAACACTCTTTTTGTGGAATCTGCAAGTGGATATTTGGAGGGCTGTGAGGACTATGCTGGGAAAAGAAATATCTTCACCTAAATACTAGACAGAAGCATTCTCACAAACTTCTGTCTGATTATTGCATTCAACTCACAGATTTGAACATTCCCTCGTATAGAGCAGTTTGGAAACACTCCTTTTGTAGTATCTGCAAGTGTTTATTTGGATCGCTTTGACGCCTATGCTGGAAAAGGAAATATCTTCACCTAAAAACTACACAGAAGCATTCTCAGAAACTTCTGTGTGATGAGTGCATTCAACTCACAGACTTGAACGTTTCTTTTGATAGGATAGTTTTGCAACACTCCTTTTGTAGAATCTGCAAGTGTTTATTTGGATCGCTTTGACGCCTATGCTGGAAAAGGATATATCTTCACCTAAAAACTACACAGAAGCATTCTCAGAAACTTCTGTGTGATGAGTGCATTCAACTCACACACTTGAACGTTTCTTTTGATAGGACACTTTTGAAACACTCCTTTCGTAAAATCTGCAAGTGTTTATTTCGAGCGCTTTGAGGCCTATGCTGGAAAAGGAAGTATCTTCACATAAAAACTACGCAGAAGCATTCTCCGAAACTTCTTTGTGATAAGTGCATTCATCTCACAGACTTGAGCCTTCCTTTTAAAAGAGCAGTTTTGAAGCACTCTTTTTGTAGAGTCTGCAAGTGGATATTTGGAGGGCTTTGAGGCCTGTGCTGGGAAAAGAAATATCTTCACATAAAAACTAGACAGAAGCATAATCAGAAACTTCTGTCTGATTAGTTCACTCAACTCACAGAGTTGAAAATTCCCTCGTATAGAGCAGTTTGGAAACACTCCTTTGTAGAATCTGCAAGTGTTTATTTGGAGCGCTTTGACGCCTATGCTGGAAAAGGAAATATCTTCACATAAAAACTAGACAGAAGCATTCTCAGAAACTTCTTTGTGATGAGTGCATTCTACTCACAGACTTGAACATTCCTCTTGATAGAGCAGTCTGGAAACACTCCTTTTGTAGAATCTGCAAGTGTTTATTTGGATCGCTTTGACGCCTATGCTGGAAAAGGAAATATTTTCACCTAAAAACTACACAGAAGCATTCTCAGAAACTTCTGTGTGATGAGTGCATTCAACTCCCAGACTTGAACGTTTCTTTTGATAGGATAGTTTTGCAACACTCCTTTTGTAGAATCTGAAGTGTTTATTTGGATCGCTTTCATGCCTATGCTGGAAAAGGATATGTCTTCACCTAAAAAATACACAGAAGCATTCTCAGAAACTTCTGTGTGATGAGTGCATTCTATTCACAGAGTTGAAGTCTCTTTTTGGGGGAAGTGTTTTCAACCTCTGTTTTTGTAGAATCTACAATTGCATATTTGGAGCGCTCCGAGGCCTATGCTGGGAAATGAAATATCTTCACCTAAAAACTACACAGAAGCATTCTCTGAAACTTCTGTGTGATGAGTGCATTCAACTCACAGACTTGAACCTTTCTTTTGATAGGACAGTTTTGAAACACTCCTTTCCTAGAATCTGCAAGTGTTTATTTCGAGCGCTTTGAGGCCTATGCTGGAAAAGGAAGCATCTTCACATAACAACTACACAGAAGCATTCTCAGAAACTTCTTTGTGATGAGTGCATTCAACTCACAGACTTGAGCCTTCCTTTTGAAAGAGCAGTTTTGTAGCACTCTTTTTGTAGAGTCTGAAAGTGGATATTAGGAGGGCTTTGAGGCCTACGCTGGGAAAAGAAATATCTTCACCTAAAAACTAGACAGAAACATTCTGACAAACATCTGTCTGATTAGTGCATTCAACTCACAGACTTGAACATTCCCTCTGATAGGGCAGTTTGGAAACACTCCTTTTGTAGAATCTGCAAGTGTTTATTTGGAGCGCTTTGACGCCTATGCTGGAAAAGGAAATATCTTCACATAAAAACTAGCCAGAAGCATTCTCAGAAACTTCTTTGTGATGAGTGCATTCTACTCACAGACTTGAACATTCCTCTTGAGAGAGCAGTTTGGAAACACTCCTTTTGTAGAATCTGCAAGTGTTTATTTGGATCGCTTTGACGCCTATGCTGGAAAAGGAAATATCTTCACCTAAAAACTACACAGAAGCATTTTCAGAAACTTCTGTGTGATGAGTGCATTCAACTCACAGACTTGAACGTTTCTTTTGATAGGACAGTTTTGAAACACTCCTTTTGTAGAATCTGCAAGTGTTTATTTCGAGCGGTTTGAGGCCTATGCTGGAAAAGGAAGTATCTTCACCCAAAAACTACACAGAAGCATTCTCAGAAACTTCTGTGTGATGAGTGCATTCAACTCACAGACTTGAGCCTTTCTTTTGAAAGAGCAGTTTTGAAACACTCTTTTTGTAGAATCTGCAAGTGGATATTTGGAGCGCTTAAAGGCCTATTCGGGGAAAAGAAATATCTTTACATAAAAACTAGACAGAAGCATTCTCACAAACTTCTGTGTGATTAGTGCATTCAACTCACAGACTTGAACATTCCTTTTGATAGAGCAGTTTGGAAACACTCCTTTTGTAGAATCTGCAAGTGTTTATTTGGAGCGATTTGATGCCTATGCTGGAAAAGGAAATATCTTCACATAAAAACTAGACAGAAGCATTCTCAGAAACTTCTGTGTGATGAGTGCATTCTACTCACAGAGTTGAAGCCTGTTTTTGGTGGAAGAGTTTTCAACCTCTCTTTTTGTAGAATCTGCAAGTGCATATTTGGAGCGCTTCGAGGCCTATGCTGGGAAATGAAATATCTTCACCTAAAAACTACACAGAAGCATTCTCAGAATCTTCTGTGTGATGAGTGCATTCAACTCACAGACTTGAACGTTTCTTTTGATAGGACAGTTTTGAAACACTCCTTTCGTAGAATCTGCAAGTGTTTATTTCGAGCGCTTTGAGGCCTAAGCTGGAAAAGGAAGTATCTTCACATAACAACTACACAGAAGCATTCTCAGAAACTTTTTTGTGATGGGTGCATTCAACTCACAGACTTGAGCCTTCCCTTTGAAAGAGCAGTTTTGAAGCACTCTGTTTGTAGAGTCTGCAAGTGGATATTTGGAGGGCTTTGAGGCCTATGCTGGGAAAAGAAATATTTTCATCTAAAAACTAGACAGAAGCCTTCTCAGAAACTTCTGTCTGATTAGTGCATTCAACTCACAGACTTGAACATTCCCTCGGATAGAGCAGTTTGGAAACACTCCTTTTGTAGAATCTGCAAGTGCTTATTTGGAACGCTTTTACGCACATGCTGGAAAAGGAAATATCTTCACATAAAAACTAGATAGAAGCCTTCTCAGAAACTTCTTTGTGATGAGTCCATTCTACTCAAAGACTTGAACATTCCTCTTGAGAGAGCAGTTTGGAAACACTCCTTTTGTAGAATCTGCGAGTGTTTATTTGGATCGCTTTCACCCCTATGCAGGAAAAGGAAATATCTTCAACTAAAAACAACACAGAAGCATTCTCAGAAACTTCTGTGTGATGAGTGCATTCAACTCACAGACTTGAACGTTTCTATTGATAGGACAGTTTTGAAACACTCCTTTCGTAGAATCTGCAAGTGTTTATTTCGAGCGCTTTGAAGCCTATGGTGGAAAAGGAAGTATCTTCACATAACAACTACACAGAAGCATTCTCAGAAACTTCTTTGTGATGAGTGCATTCTACTCACAGAGTTGAAGCCTCTTTTTGGTGGAAGTGTTTTCAACCTCTGTTTTTGTAGAATCTGCACGTGCATATTTGGAGTGCTCCGAGGCCTATGCTGGGAAATGAAATATCTTCACCTAAAAACTACACAGAAGCATTCTCAGAAACTTCTGTGTGATGAGTGTTTTCAACTCACGGACTTGAGCCTTCCTTTTGAAAGAGCAGTTTTGAAACACTCCTTTCGTAGAATCTGCAAGTGTTTATTTCGAGCGCTTTGAGGCCTATGCTGGAAAAGGAACTATCTTCACATAACAATTACACTGAAGCATTCTCAGAAACTTCTTTGTGATGAGTGCATTCAACTCACAGACTTTAGCCTTCCTTTTAAAAGAGCAGTTTTGAAGCACTCTTTTTGTAGAGTCTGCAAGTGGATATTTGGAGGGCTTTGAGGCATGTGCTGGGAAAAGAAATATCTTCACATAAAAACTAGACAGAAGCATAATCAGAAACTTCTGTCTGATTAGATCATTCAACTCACAGAGTTGAAAATTCCCTCGTATAGAGCAGTTTGGAAACACTCCTTTTGTAGAATCTGCAAGTGTTTATTTGGAGCGCTTTGACGCCTATGCTGGAAAAGGAAATATCTTCACATAAAAACTAGTCAGAAGCATTCTCAGAAACTTCTTTGTGATGAGTGCATTCTACTCACAGACTTGAACATTCCTCTTGATAGAGCAGTTTGGAAACACTCCTTTTGTAGAATCTGCAAGTGTTTATTTGGATCGCTTTGACGTCTATGCTGGAAAAGGAAATATTTTCACCTAAAAACTACACAGAAGCATTCTCAGAAACTTCTGTGTGATGAGTGCATTCAACTCCCAGACTTGAACGTTTCTTTTGATAGGATAGTTTTGCAACACTCCTTTTGTAGAATCTGCAAGTGTTTATTTGGATCGCTTTCATGCCTATGCTGGAAAAGGATATATCTTCACCTAAAAACTACACAGAAGCATTCTCAGAAACTTCTGTGTGATGAGGGCATTCAACTCACACACTTGAACGTTTCTTTTGATAGGACACTTTTGAAACACTCCTTCGTAAAATCTGCAAGTGTTTATTTCGAGCGCTTTGAGGCCTATGCTGGAAAAGGAAGTATCTTCACATAAAAACTACACAGAAGCATTCTCAGAAACTTCTTTGTGATGAGTGCATTCATCTCACAGACATGAGCCTTCCTTTTGAAAGAGCAGTTTTGAAACACTCTTTTTGTAGAGTCTGCAAGTTGATATTTGGTGGGCTTTGAGGCCTATGCTGGGAAAAGGAATATCTTCACTTAAAAACTAGACAGAAGCATTCTCACAAACTTCCCTGTGATTAGTGCATTCAACTAACAGACTTGAATATTGCCTCTGATAGAGCAGTTTGGAAACAATCCTTTTGTAGAATCTGCAAGTGTTTATTTCGAGTGCTTTGACGCCTAGGCTGAAAAAGGAAATATCTTCACATAACAACTACACAGAAGCATTCTCAGAAACTTCTTTGTGATGAGTACATTCTACTCACAGAGTTGAAGCCTCTTTTTGGTGGAAGTGTTTTCAACCTCTGTTTTTGTAGAATCTGCAATTGCATATTTGGAGCGCTCCGAGGCCTATGCTGGGAAATGAAATATCTTCAGCTGAAAACTACACAGAAGCATTCTCAGAAACTTCTGTGTGATGAGTGCATTCAACTCACAGACTTGAGCCTTCCTTTTGAAAGAGCAGTTTTGAAACACTCTTTTTGTAGAGTCTGCAAGTGGATATTTGGAGGGCTTGGAGGCCTATGCTGGGAAAAGAAATATCTGCACCTAAAAACTAGACAGAAGCATTCTCACAAACTTCTGTCTGATTAGTGCGTTCAACTCACAGACTTGAACATTCCCTCGGATAGAGCAGTTTGGAAACACTCCTTTTGTAGAATCTGCAAGTGTTTATTTGGAACGCTTTGACGCCTATGCTGGAAAAGGAAATATATTCACATAAAAACTAGGCAGAAGCATTCTCAGAAACTTCTTTGTGATGAGTGTATTCTACTCACAGGCTTGAACATTCCTCTTTAGAGAGCAGTTTGGAAACACTCCTTTTGTAGAATCTGCAAGTGTTTATTTGGATCCCTTTCACGCCAATGCTGGAAAAGGAAATATCTTCACCTAAAAACTACACAGAAGTATTCTCAGAAACTTCTTTGTGATGAGTGCATTCTACTCACAGACTTGAACATTCCTCTTGAGAGAGCAGTTTGGAAACACTACTTTTGTAGAACCTGCAAAGTACAGTGTTTATTTGGATCGCTTTTGCGCCTATGCTGGAAAAGGAAATATCTTCACCTAAAAACAACACAGAAGCATTCTCAGAAACTTCTGTGTGATGAGTGCATTCAACTCACAGACTTGAACGTTTCTTTTGATAGGACAGTTTTGAAACACTCCTTTTGGAGAATCTGCAACTGTTTATTTCTAGCGCTTTGGGGCCTAGGCTGGAAAAGGAAGTATCTTCACATAACAACTACACAGAAGCATTCTCAGACACTTCTTTGTGATGAGTGCATTCAACTCACAGACTTGAGCCTTTCTTTTGAAAGAGCAGTTTTGAAACACTCTTTTTGTAGAATCTGCAAGTGAATATTTGGAGCGCTTTAAAGCCTCTTCTGGGAAAAGAAATATCTTCACCTAAAAACTAGACAGAAGCATTCTGAAAAACATCTGTGTGATTAGTGCATTCAACTCACAGACTTGAACATTCCCTCTAATAGGGCAGTTTGGAAACACTCCTTTTGTAGAATCTGCAAGTGTTAATTTGGAGTGCTTTGACGCCTATGATGGAAAAGGAAATATCTTCACATAAAAACTAGACAGAAGGATTCTTAGAAACTTCTTTGTGATGAGTGCATTCTACTCACAGAGTTGAAGCCTCTTTTTCGTGGAAGAGTTTTCAACCTCTCTTTTTGTAGAATCTGCAAGTGCATATTTGGAGCGCTCCGAGGCCTATGCTGGCAAATGGAATATCTTCACCTAAAAACTATACAGAAGCATTCCCAGAAACTTCTGTGTGATGAGTGCATTCAACTCACAGACGAGCCTTTCTTTTGAAAGAACAGTTTTGAAACACTCTTTTTGTAGAATCTGCAAGTGGATATTTGGAGGGCTGTGAGGCCTATGCTGGGAAAAGAAATATCTTCACCTAAAAACTAGACAGAAGCATTCTCACAAACTTCTGTCTGATTAGTGCATTCAACTCACAGAGTTGAACATTGCCTCGTATAGAGCAGTTTGGAAACACTCCTTTTGTAGAATCTGCTAGTGTTTATTTGGAGCGCTTTGACGCCTATGCTGGAAAAGGAAATATCTTCACATAAAAACTAGACAGAAGCATTCTCAGTAACTTCTTTGTGATGAGTGCATTCTACTCACAGACTTGAACATTCCTCATGAGAGAGCAGTTTGGAAACACTCCTTTTGTAGAATCTGCAAGTGTTTATTTGGATCGCTTTGACGCCTATGCTGGAAAAGGAAATATCTTCACCTAAAAACTGCACAGAAGCATTCTCAGAAACTTCTGGGCGATGAGTGCATTCAACTCACAGACTTGAACGTTTCTTTTGATAGGATAGTTTTGAAACACTCCTTTTGTAGGATCTGCAAGTGTTTATTTCGAGCGCTTTGAGGCCTATGCTGGAAAAGGAAGTATCTTCACATAACAACTACACAGAAGCATTCTCAGACACTTCTTTGTAATGAGTGCATTCAACTCACAGACTTGAGCCTTTCTTTTGAAAGAGCAGTTTTGAAACAATCTTTTTGTAGAGTCTGCAAGTGGATATTTGGAGGCCTTTGAGGCCTATGCTGGGAAAAGAAATATCTTCACCTAAAAACTAGACAGAAGCATTCTCATAAACTTCTGTCTGATTAGCGCATTCAACTCACCGACTTGAACATTCCCTCGGATAGAGGAGTTTGGAAACACTCCTTTGGGAGAATCTGCTAGTGTTTATTTGGAACGCTTTGAAGCCTATAATGGAAAAGGAAATATATTCACATAAAAACTAGCCAGACGCATTCTCAGAAACTTCTTTGTGATGAGTGCATTCTACTCACCGACTTGAACATTCGTCTTGAGAGAGCAGTTTGGAAACACTCCTTTTGTAGAACCTGCAAGTGTTTATTTGGATCGCTTTCACGCCTATGCTGGAAAAGGAAATATCTTCACCTAAAAAGTACACAGAAGCATTCTCAGAAACTTCTGTGTGATGAGTGCATTCAACTCACAGACTTGAACGTTTCTTTTGATAGGACACTTTTGAAACACTCCTTTCGTAGAATCTGCAAGTGTTTATTTCGAGCGCCTTGAGGCCTAAGCTGGAAAAGGAAGTATCTTCACATAACAACTACACAGAAGCATTCTCAGAAACTTCTTTCTGATGAGTGCATTCAACTCACAGACTTGAGCCTTCCCTTTGAAAGAGCAGTTTTGAAGCACTCTGTTTGTAGAGTCTGCAAGTGGATATTTGGAGGGCTTTGAGGCCTATGCTGGGAAAAGAAATATTTTCATCTAAAAACTAGACAGAAGCATTCTCAGAAACTTCTGTCTGATTAGTGCATTCAACTCACAGACTTGAACATTCCCTCGGATAGAGCAGTTTGGAAACACTCCTTTTGTAGAATCTGCAAGTGCTTATTTGGAACGCTTTTACGCACATGCTGGAAAAGGAAATATCTTCACATAAAAACTAGATAGAAGCATTCTCAGAAACTTCTTTGTGATGAGTCCATTCTACTCACAGACATGAACATTCCTCTTGAGAGAGCAGTTTGGAAACACTCCTTTTGTAGAATCTGCAAGTGTTTATTTGGATCGCTTTCACCCCTATGCAGGAAAAGGAAATATCTTCAACTAAAAACAACACAGAAGCATTCTCAGAAACTTCTGTGTGATGAGTGCATTCAACTCACAGACTTGAACGTTTCTATTCATAGGACAGTTTTGAAACACTCCTTTCGTAGAATCTGCAAGTGTTTATTTCGAGCGCTTTGAAGCCTATGGTGGAAAAGGAAGTATCTTCACATAACAACTACACAGAAGCATTCTCAGAAACTTCTTTGTGATGAGTGCATTCTACTCACAGAGTTGTAGCCTCTTTTTGGTGGAAGTGTTTTCAACCTCTGTTTTTGTAGAATCTGCGCGTGCATATTTGGAGTGGTCCGAGGCCTATGCTGGGAAATGAAATATCTTCACCTAAAAACTACACAGAAGCATTCTCAGAAACTTCTGTGTGATGAGTTCATTCAACTCACGGACTTGAGCCTTCCTTTTGAAAGAGCAGTTTTGAAACACTCCTTTCGTAGAATCTGCAAGTGTTTATTTCGAGCGCTTTGAGGCCTATGCTGGCAAAGGAACTATCTTCACATAACAATTACACAGAAGCATTCTCAGAAACTTCTTTGTGATGAGTGCATTCAACTCACAGACTTTAGCCTTCCTTTTAAAAGAGCAGTTTTGAAGCACTCTTTTTGTAGAGTCTGCAAGTGGATATTTGGAGGGCTTTGAGGCCTGTGCTGGGAAAAGAAATATCTTCACATAAAAACTAGACAGAAGCATAATCAGAAACTTCTGTCTGATTAGTTCATTCAACTCACAGAGTTGAAAATTCCCTCGTATAGAGCAGTTTGGAAACACTCCTTTTGTAGAATCTGCAAGTGTTTATTTGGAGCGCTTTGACGCCTATGCTGGAAAAGGAAATATCTTCACATAAAAACTAGACAGAAGCATTCTCAGAAACTTCTTTGTGATGAGTGCATTCTACTCACAGACTTGAACATTCCTCTTGATAGAGCAGTTTGGAAACACTCCTTTTGTAGAATCTGCAAGTGTTTATTTGGATCGCTTTGACGCCTATGCTCGAAAAGGAAATATTTTCACCTAAAAACTACACAGAAGCATTCTCAGAAACTTCTGTGTGATGAGTGCATTCAACTCCCAGACTTGAACGTTTCTTTTGATAGGACACTTTTGAAACACTCCTTCGTAAAATCTGCAAGTGTTTATTTCGAGCGCTTTGAGGCCTATGCTGGAAAAGGAAGTATCTTCACATAAAAACTACACAGAAGCATTCTCAGAAACTTCTTTGTGATGAGTGCATTCATCTCACAGACTTGAGCCTTCCTTTTGAAAGAGCAGTTTTGAAACACTCTTTTTGTAGAGTCTGGAAGTTGATATTTGGTGGGCTTTGAGGCTTATGCTGGGAAAAGGAATATCTTCACTTAAAAACTAGACAGAAGCATTCTCACAAACTTCTCTGTGATTAGTGCATTCAACTAACAGACTTGAATATTGCCTCTGATAGAGCAGTTTGGAAACAATCCTTTTGTAGAATCTGCAAGTGTTTATTTCGAGTGCTTTGACGCCTAGGCTGAAAAAGGAAATATCTTCACATAACAACTACACAGAAGCATTCTCAGAAACTTCTTTGTGATGAGTGCATTCTACTCACAGAGTTGAAGCCTCTTTTTGGTGGAAGTGTTTTCAACCTCTGTTTTTGTAGAATCTGCAATTGCATATTTGGAGCGCTCCGAGGCCTATGCTGGGAAATGAAATATCTTCAGCTGAAAACTACACAGAAGCATTCTCAGAAACTTCTGTGTGATGAGTGCATTCAACTCACAGACTTGAGCCTTCCTTTTGAAAGAGCAGTTTTGAAACACTCTTTTTGTAGAGTCTGCAAGTGGATATTTGGAGGGCTTGGAGGCCTATGCTGGGAAAAGAAATATCTGCACCTAAAAACTAGACAGAAGCATTCTCACAAACTTCTGTCTGATTAGTGCGTTCAACTCACAGACTTGAACATTCCCTCGGATAGAGCAGTTTGGAAACACTCCTTTTGTAGATTCTGCAAGTGTTTATTTGGAACGCTTTGACGCCTATGCTGGAAAAGGAAATATATTCACATAAAAACTAGGCAGAAGCATTCTCAGAAACTTCTTTGTGATGAGTGCATTCTACTCACAGGCTTGAACATTCCTCTTTAGAGAGCAGTTTGGAAACACTCCTTTTGTAGAATCTGCAAGTGTTTATTTGGATCCCTTTCACGCCAATGCTGGAAAAGGAAATATCTTCACCTAAAAACTACACAGAAGTATTCTCAGAAACTTCTTTGTGATGAGTGCATTCTACTCACAGACTTGAACATTCCTCTTGAGAGAGCAGTTTGGAAACACTACTTTTGTAGAACCTGCAAGTGTTTATTTGGATCGCTTTTGCGCCTATGCTGGAAAAGGAAATATCTTCACCTAAAAACAACACAGAAGCATTCTCAGAAACTTCTGTGTGATGAGTGCATTCAACTCACAGACTTGAACGTTTCTTTTGATAGGACAGTTTTGAAACACTCCTTTCGTAGAATCTGCAAGTGTTTATTTCGAACGCTTTGAGGCCTACGCTGGAAAAGGAAGTATCTTCACATAACAACTACACAGAAGCATTCTCAGAAACTTCTTTGTGATGAGTGCATTCATCTCACAGACATGAGCCTTCCTTTTGAAAGAGCAGTTTTGAAACACTCTTTTTGTAGAGTCTGCAAGTTGATATTTGGAGGGCTTTGAGGCCTATGCTGGGAAAAGAAATATCTTCACCTAAAAACTAGACAGAAGCATTCTCACAAACTTCTGTCTGATTAGTGCATTCAACTCACAGATTCAACATTCCCTCTGATAGAGCAGTTTAGAAACAATCCTTTTGTAGAATCTGCAAGTGTTTATTTGGAGCGCTTTGACGCCTATGCTGGAAAAGGAAATATCTTCACATAAAAACTAGACAGAAGCATTCTCAGAAACTTCTTTGGTATGAGTGCATTCTACTCACAGAGTTGAAGCCTCTTTTTGGTGGAAGAGTTTTCAAGCTCCCATTTTGTAGAATCTGCAAGTGCATATTTGGAGCGCTCCGAGGGCTACGCTGAGAAATGAAATATCTTCACCTAAAAACTACACAGAAGCATTCTCAGAAACTTCTGTGTGATGAGTGCATTCAACTCACAGACAAGCCTTTCTTTTGAGAGAACAGTTTTGAAACACTCTTTTTGTAGAATCTGCAAGTGGATATTTGGAGGGCTGTGAGGCCTATGCTGGGAAAAGAAATATCTTCACCTAAAAACTAGACAGAAGCATTCTCACAAACTTCTGTCTGATTAGTGCATTCAACTCACAGAGTTGAACATTCCCTCGTATAGAGCAGTTTGGAAACACTCCTTTTGTAGAATCTGCAAGTGTTTATTTGGAGCGCTTTGACGCCTATGCTGGAAAAGGAAATATCTTCACATAAAAACTAGACAGAAGCATTCTCAGTAACTACTTTGTGATGAGTGCATTCTACTCACAGACTTGAACATTCCTTTTGAGAGAGCAGTTTGGAAACACTCCTTTTGTAGAATCTGCAAGTGTTTATTTGGATCGCTTTGACGCCTATGCTGGAAAAGGAAATATCTTCACCTAAAAACTGCACAGAAGCATTCTCAGAAACTTCTGTGCGATGAGTGCATTCAACTCACAGACTTGAACGTTTCTTTTGATAGGATAGTTTTGAAACACTCCTTTTGTAGGATCTGCAAGTGTTTATTTCGAGCGCTTTGAGGCCTATGCTGGAAAAGGAAGTATCTTCACATAACAACTACACAGAAGCATTCTCAGACACTTCTTTGTGATGAGTGCATTCAACTCACAGACTTGAGCCTTTCTTTTGAAAGAGCAGTTTTGAAACAATCTTTTTGTAGAGTCTGCAAGTGGATATTTGGAGGCCTTTGAGGCCTATACTGGGAAAAGAAATATCTTCACCTAAAAACTAGACAGAAGCATTCTCACAAACTTCTGTGTGATTAGTGCATTCAACTCACAGACTTGAACATTCCTTTTGATAGAGCAGTTTGGAAACACTCCTTTTGTAGAATCTGCTAGTGTTTATTTGGAGCGCTTTGACGCCTATGCTGGAAAAGGAAATATCTTCACATAAAAACTAGACAGAAGCATTCTCAGAAAATTCTTTGTGATGAGTGCATTCTACTCACAGTCTTGAGCATTCCTCTTGAGAGAGCAGTTTGGAAACACTCCTTTTGTAGATTCTGCAAGTGTTTATTTGGATCGCTTTGACGCCGATGGTGGAAAAGGAAATATCTTCACCTAAAAACTACACAGAAGCATTCTCAGAAACTTCTGTGTGATGAGTGCATTCAACTCACAGACTTGAACGTTTCTTTTGATAGGACAGTTTTGAAACACTCCATTCGTAGAATCTGCAAGTGTTTATTTCGAGCGCTTTGAAGCCTATGTTGGGAAAGGGAGTATCTTCACATAACAACTACACAGAAGGATTCTCAGAAACTTCTTTGTGATGAGTGCATTCTACTCACGGAGTTAAAGCTTCTTTTTGGTGGAAGAGTTTTCAACCTCTGTTTTTGTAGAATCTGCAAGTGCATATTTGGAGCGCTCCGAGGCCTATACTGGGAAATGAAATATCTTCACCTATAAACTACACAGAAGCATTCTCAGAAACTTCTGTGTGATGAGTGCATTCAACTCACAGACTTGAACGTTTCTTTTTTTAGGACAGTTTTGAAACACTCCTTTCGTAGAATCTGCAAGTGTTTCTATCGAGCGCTTTGAGGCCTATGCTGGAAAAGGAAGTATCTTCACATAACAACTACACAGAAGCATTCTCAGAAATTTCTTTGTGATGAGTGCATTCATCTTACAGACATGAGCCTTCCTTTTGGAAGAGCAGTTTTGAAACACTCTTTTTGTAGAGTCTGCAAGTGGATATTTGGAGGTCTTTGAGGCCTATGCTGGGAAAAGAAATATCTTCACCTAAAAACTAGACAGAAGCATTCTCACAAACTTCTGTCTGATTCGTGCATTCAACTCACAGACTTGAACATTCCCTCGGATAGAGCAGTTTGGAAACACTCCTTTTGTAGTATCTGCAAATGTTTATTTGGAGCGCTTTGACGCCTATGCTGGAAAAGGAAATATCTTCACATAAAAACTAGACAGAAGCATTGTCAGAAACTTCTTTGTGATGAGTGCATTCTACTCACAGACTTGAACATTCCTCTTGAGAGAGCAGTTTGGAAACACTCCTTTTGTAGAATCTGCAAGTGTTTATTTGGATCGCTTTGACGTCAATGCTGGAAAAGGAAATATCTTCACCTAAAAACTACACAGAAGCATTCTCAGAAACTTCTGTGTGATGAGTGCATTCAACTCACAGAGTTGAACGTTTCTTTTGATAGGACAGTTTTGAAACACTCCTTTTGTAGAATCTGCAAGTGTTTATTTCGAGCGCTTTGAGGCCAATGCTGGAAAAGGGAGTATCTTCGCATAACAACTACACAGAAGCATTCTCAGACACTTCTTTGTGATGAGTGCATTCAACTCACAGACTTGAGCCTTTCTTCTGAAAGAGCAGTTTTGAAACACTCTTTTTGTAGAATCTGCAAGTGGATATTTGGAGAGCTTTAAGGCCTATTCTGGGAAAAAAAATATCTTCACCTCAAAACTAGACAGAAGCATTCTCAGAAACTTCTGTCTGATTAGTGCATTCAACTCACAGACTTGAACATACCTCTTGAGAGAGCAGTTTGGAAACACTCCTTTTGTAGAATCTGCAAGTGTTTATTTGGATCGCTTTGACGCCGATGGTGGAAAAGGAAATATCTTCAAATAAAAACTACACAGAAGCATTCTCAGAAACTTCTGTGTGATGAGTGCATTCAACTCACTGACTTGAACGTTTCTTTTGATAGAGCAGTTTGGAAACACTCCTTTCGTAAAATCTGCAATTGTTTATTTCGTGCGCTTTGAGGCCTATGCTGGAAAAGGAAGTGTCTTCACATAACAACTACGCAGAAGCATTCTCAGAAACTTCTTGGTGATGAGTGCATTCATCCCACAGACTTCAGCAATGCTTCTGAAAGAGCAGTTTTGAAACACTCTTTTTGTAGATTCTGCAAGTGGATATTTGGAGTTCTTTGAGATCTATGCTGGGAAAAGAAATATCTTCACCTAAAAACTAGACAGAAGCATTCTCACAAACTTCTGCCTGATTAGTGCATTCAACTCACAGACTTGAACATTCCCTCTGATAGAGCAGTTTGGAAACAATCCTTTTGTAGTATCCGCAAGTGTTTATTTGGAGCACTTTGACGCCTGTGCTGGAAAAGGAAATATCTTCACATAAAAACTAGACAGAAGCATTCTCAGAAACTTCTTTGTTATGAGTGCATTCTACTCACAGAGTTGAAGCCCCATTTGGTGGAAGAGTTTTCAAGCTGCCTTTTTGTAGGATCTGCAAGTGCATAATTGGAGCGCTCCGAATCCAATGCTGGGAAATGAAATATCTTCACCTAAAAACTACACAGAAGCATTCTCAGAAACTTCTGTGTGATGAGTGCATTCAACTCACAGACTTGAACGTTTCTTTTGATAGGACAGTTTTGAAACACTCCTTTCGTAAAATCTGCAAGTGTTTGTTTCGTGCGCTTTGAGGCCTATGCTGGAAAAGGAAGTGTCTTCACATAACAACTACACAGAAGCATTCTCTGAAACTTCTTGGTGATGAATGCATTCATCCCACAGACTTCAGCAATCCTTTTGAAAGAGCAGTTTTGAAACTCTCTTTTTGTAGGGTCTGCAAGTGGATATTTGGAGGGCTTTCAGGCCTATGCTGGGAAAAGAAATATCTTCACCTAAAAACTAGACAGAAGCATTCTCACAAACTTCTGCCTGATTAGTGCATTCAACTCACAGACTTGAACATTCCCTCTGATAGAGCAGTTTGGAAACAATCCTTTTGTAGAATCTGCAAGTGTTTATTTGGAGCGCTTTGACGCCTGTGCTGGAAAAGGAAATATCTTCACATAAAAACTAGACAGAAGCATTCTCAGAAACTTCTTTCTGATGAGTGCATTCTACTCACAGAGTTGAAGCCTCTTTTTGGCGGAAGAGTTTTCAAGCTCTCTTTTTGTAGAATCTGCAAGTGCATTTTTGGAGCGCTCCGAGGCCTATGCTGGGAAATGAAATATCTTCACCTAAAAACTACACAGATGCATTCTCAGAAACTTCTGTGTGATGAGTGCATTCAACTCACAGACTTGAACGTTTCTTTTGATAGGACAGTTTTGAAACACTCCTTTCGTAGAATCTGCAAGTGTTTATTTCGAGCGCTTTGAGGCCTATGCTGGAAAAGGAACTATCTTCACCTAAAAACTAGACAGAATCATTCTCAGAAACTTCTTTGTGATGAGTGCATTCTACTCACAGAGTTGAAGCCCCTTTTGCTGAAAGAGTTTTCAAGCTCCCTTTTTGTAGAATCTGCAAGTGCATATTTGGAGGGCTCCGAGGCCTATGCTGGGAAATGAAATATCTTCACCTAAAAACTACACAGAAGCATTCTCAGAAACTTCTGTCTGATGAGTGCATTCAACTCACAGACTTGAACGTTTCTTTTGATAGGACAGTTTTGAAACACTCCTTTCGTAGAATCTGCAAGTGTGTATTTCAAGCGCTTTGAGGCCTATTTTGGAAAAGGAAGTATCTTCACATAACAACTACACAGAAGCATTCTCAGAAACTTCTTTGGGATGACTGCATTCTACTCAAAGAGTTGAAGCCTCTTTTTTGCGGAAGAGTTTTCAAGCTCTCTTTTTGTAGAATCTGCAAGTGCATATTTGGAGCGCTCCGAGGCCTATACTGGGAAATGAAATATCTTCACCTAAAAACTACACAGAAGCATTCTCAGAAACTTCTGTGTGATGAGTGCATTCAACTCACAGACTTGAACGTTTCTTTTGATAGGACAGTTTTGAAACACTCCTTTCGTAGAATCTGCAAGTGTTTATTTCGAGCGCTTTCAGGCCTATTTTGGAAAAGGAAGTATCTTCAAATAACAACTACACAGAAGCATTCTCAGAAACTTCTTTGTGATGGGTGCATTCTATTCACAGAGTTGAAGCCTCTTTTTGGCGGAAAAGTTTTCAAGCTCTCTTTTTGTAGAATCTGCAATTGCATATTTGTAGCGCTCCGAGGCCAATGCTGGGAAATGTAATATCTTCACCTAAAATCTACACAGAAGCATTCTCAGAAACTTCTGTGTGATGAGTGCATTCTACTCCCAGACTGGAACGTTTCTTTTGATAGGGCAGTTTTGAAACACTCCTTTCGTAGAATCTGCAATTGTTTATTTCGAGAGATTTGAGGCCTATAGTAGAAAAGGAAGTATCTTCACATGACAACTGCACAGAAGCATTCTCAGAAAATTCTTTGTGATGAGTGCATTCAACTCACAGACTTGAGCCTTCCTTTTGAAACAGTAGTTTTGAAACACTCTTTTTGTGGAGTCTGCAAGTGGATATTTGGAGGGCTTTGAGGCCTAAGCTGGGAATAGAAGTATCTTCACCTAAAAACTAGACAGAAGCATTCTCACATACTTCTGTCTGATTAGTGCATTCAACTCACAGACATGAACATTCCCTCTGATAGAGCAGTTTGGAAACACTCCTTTTGTAGAATCTGCAAGTGTTTATTTTGAACGCTTTGACGCCTATGCTGGAAAAGGAAATATCTTCACATAAATACTAGCCAGAAGCATTCTCAGAAACTTCTTTGTGATGAGTGCATTCTACTCACAGACTTGAACATTCTTCTTGAGAGAGCAGTTTGGAAACACTCCTTTTGTAGAATCTGCATGTGTTTATTTGGATCGGTTTGTCGCGTATGCTGCAAAAGGAAATATCATCACCTAAAAACTACACAGAAGCATTCTCAGAAACTTCTCTGTGATGAGTGCATTCAACTCACAGACTTGAACGTTTCTTTTGATAGGACAGTTTTGAAACACTCCTTTCGTAGAATCTGCAAGTGTTTACTTCGAGCGCTTTGAAGCCTATGGTGGAAAAGGAAGCATCTTCACATAACAACTACACAGAAGCATTCTCAGAAACTTTTTTGTGATGAGTGCATTCAACTCACAGACTTGAACCTTCCTTTTGAAAGAGCAGTTTTGAAGCACTCTTTTTGTAGAGTCTGCAAGTGGATATTTGGAGGGCTTTGAGGCCTATGCTGGGAAAAGAAATATCTTCACCTAAAAACTAGACAGAAGCATTCTCACAAACTTCTGTCTGATTAGTGCATTCAACTCACCGACTTCAACATTCCCTCGGATATAGCAGTTTGGAAACACTCCTTTTGTAGAATCTGCAAGTGTTTATTGGGAATGCTTTGACGCCTATGCTGGAAAAGCAAATACCTTCACAAAAAAACTAGCCAGAAGCATTCTCAGAAACTTCTTTGTGATGAGTGCATTCAACTCACAGACGAGCCTTTCTTTTGAAAGAACAGTTTTGAAACACTCTTTTTGTAGAATCTGCAAGCGGATATTTGGAGGGCTTTGAGGCCTATGCTGGGAAAAGAAATATCTTCACCTAAAAACTACACAGAAGCATTCTCACAAACTTCTGTCTGATTAGTGCATTCAACTCACAGAGTTGAACATTCCCTCGTATAGAGCAGTTTGGAAACACTCCTTTGGTAGTATCTGCAAGTGTTTATTTGGAACGCTTTGACGCCTACGCTGGAAAAGGAAATATATTCACATAAAAACTAGCCAGACGCATTCTAAGAAATTTCTTTGTGATGAGTGCATTCTACTCACCGACTTGAACATTCCTCTTGAGAGAGCTGTTTGGAAACACTACTTTTTTGGAATCTGGAACTGTTTATTTGGATCGCTTTGACGCCTATGCTGGAAAAGGAAATATCTTCACCTAAAAACTACACAGAAGCATTCTCAGAAACTTCTGTGTGATGAGTGCATTCAACTCACAGACATGAACGTTTCTTTTGATAGGACAGTTTTGAAACACTCCTTTTGTAGAATCTGCAAGTGCTTATTTGGAGCGCTTTGACGCCTATGCTGGAAAAGGAAATATCTTCACATAAAAACCAGACAGAAGCATTCTCAGAAACTTCTTTGGGATGAGTGCATTCTACTCACAGAGTTGAAGCCTCTTTTTGGTGGAAGAGTTTTCAAGCTCTCTTTTTGATGAATCTGCAAGTGCATATTTGGAGCGCTCCGAGGCCTATGCTGGGAAATGAAATATCTTCACCTAAAAACTACACAGAAGCATTCTCAGAAACTTCTGTGTGATGAGTGCATTCAACTCACAGACTTGAACGTTTCTTTTGATAGGACAGTTTTGAAACACTCCTTTCGTAGAATCTGCAAGTGTTTATTTCGAGCGCTTTGAGGCCTATGCCGGAAAAGGAAGTATCTTCACATAACAACTACACAGAAGCATTCTCAGAAACTTCTTTGTGATGAGTGCATTCATCTCACAGACTTGAGCCTTCCTTTTGAACGAGCAGTTTTGAAACAAACTTTTTGTAGAGTCTGCAAGTGGATATTTGGAGGGCTTTGAGGCCTATGCTGGGAAAAGAAATATCTTCACCTAAAAACTAGACAGAAGCATTTTCACAAACTTCTCTCTGATTAGTGCATTCAACTCACAGACTTGAACATTCCCTCGGATAGAGCAGTTTGGAAACACTCCTTTTGTAGAATCTGCAAGTGTTTATTTGGATCGCTTTGACGCCTATGCTTGAAAAGGAAATATCTTCACCTAAAAACTACACAGAAGCATTCTCAGAAACTTCTGTGTGATGAGTGCATTCAACTCATAGACTTGAACGTTTCTTTTGATAGGACAGTTTTGAAACAATCCTTTTGTAGAATCTGCAAGTGTTTATTTCGAGCGCTTTGAGGCCTATGCTGGAAAAGGAAGTATCTTCACATAACAACTACACAGAAGCATTCTCAGACACTTCTTTGTGATGAGTGCATTCAACTCACAGACTTGAGCCTTTCTTTTGAAAGAGCAGTTTTGAAACACTCTTTTTGTAGAATCTGCAAGTGGATATTTGGAGCGCTTTAAGGCCTATTCTGGGAAAAGAAATATCTTCACCTAAAAACTAGACAGAAGCATTCTCACAAACTTCTGTGTGATTAGTGCATTCAACTCACAGACTTGAACATTCCTTTTGATAGAGCAGTTTGGAAACACTCCTTTTGTAGAATCTGCAAGTGTTTATTTGGAGCGCTTTGACGCCGATGGTGGAAAAGGGAATATCTTCACATAAAAACTAGACAGAAGCATTCTCAGAAACTTCTTTGTGATGAGTGCATTCCACTCACAGACTTGAACATTCCTCTTCAGAGAGCAGTTTGGAAACACTCCTTTTGTAGAATCTGCAAGTGTTTATTTGGATCGCTTTGACGCCTATGCTAGAAAAGGAAATATCTTCACATAAAAACTAGACAGAAGCATTCTCACAAACTTCTGTGTGTTGAGTGAATTCTACTCGCAGAGTTGAAGCCTCTTTTTGTTGGAAGAGTTTTCAAGCTCTCTTTTTGTAGAATATGCAAGTGCATATTTGGAGCGCTCCGAGGCCTATGCTGGGAAATGAAATATCTTCACCTAAAAACTACACAGAAGCATTCTCAGAAACTTCTGTGTGATGAGTGCATTCAACTCACAGACTTGAACGTTTCTTTTGATAGGACAGTTTTGAAACACTCCTTTCGTAGAATCTGCAAGTGTTTATTTCGAGCGCTTTCAGGCCTATTTTGGAAAAGGAAGTATCTTCAAATAACAACTACACAGAAGCATTCTCAGAAACTTCTTTGTGATGGGTGCATTCTATTCACAGAGTTGAAGCCTCTTTTTGGCGGAAAAGTTTTCAAGCTCTCTTTTTGTAGAATCTGCAATTGCATATTTGTAGCGCTCCGAGGCCAATGCTGGGAAATGTAATATCTTCACCTAAAATCTACACAGAAGCATTCTCAGAAACTTCTGTGTGATGAGTGCATTCTACTCCCAGACTGGAACGTTTCTTTTGATAGGGCAGTTTTGAAACACTCCTTTCGTAGAATCTGCAATTGTTTATTTCGAGAGATTTGAGGCCTATAGTAGAAAAGGAAGTATCTTCACATGACAACTGCACAGAAGCATTCTCAGAAAATTCTTTGTGATGAGTGCATTCAACTCACAGACTTGAGCCTTCCTTTTGAAACAGTAGTTTTGAAACACTCTTTTTGTGGAGTCTGCAAGTGGATATTTGGAGGGCTTTGAGGCCTAAGCTGGGAATAGAAGTATCTTCACCTAAAAACTAGACAGAAGCATTCTCACATACTTCTGTCTGATTAGTGCATTCAACTCACAGACATGAACATTCCCTCTGATAGAGCAGTTTGGAAACACTCCTTTTGTAGAATCTGCAAGTGTTTATTTTGAACGCTTTGACGCCTATGCTGGAAAAGGAAATATCTTCACATAAATACTAGCCAGAAGCATTCTCAGAAACTTCTTTGTGATGAGTGCATTCTACTCACAGACTTGAACATTCTTCTTGAGAGAGCAGTTTGGAAACACTCCTTTTGTAGAATCTGCATGTGTTTATTTGGATCGGTTTGTCGCGTATGCTGCAAAAGGAAATATCATCACCTAAAAACTACACAGAAGCATTCTCAGAAACTTCTCTGTGATGAGTGCATTCAACTCACAGACTTGAACGTTTCTTTTGATAGGACAGTTTTGAAACACTCCTTTCGTAGAATCTGCAAGTGTTTACTTCGAGCGCTTTGAAGCCTATGGTGGAAAAGGAAGCATCTTCACATAACAACTACACAGAAGCATTCTCAGAAACTTCTTTGTGATGAGTGCATTCAACTCACAGACTTGAACCTTCCTTTTGAAAGAGCAGTTTTGAAGCACTCTTTTTGTAGAGTCTGCAAGTGGATATTTGGAGGGCTTTGAGGCCTATGCTGGGAAAAGAAATATCTTCACCTAAAAACTAGACAGAAGCATTCTCACAAACTTCTGTCTGATTAGTGCATTCAACTCACCGACTTCAACATTCCCTCGGATATAGCAGTTTGGAAACACTCCTTTTGTAGAATCTGCAAGTGTTTATTGGGAATGCTTTGACGCCTATGCTGGAAAAGCAAATACCTTCACAAAAAAACTAGCCAGAAGCATTCTCAGAAACTTCTTTGTGATGAGTGCATTCAACTCACAGACGAGCCTTTCTTTTGAAAGAACAGTTTTGAAACACTCTTTTTGTAGAATCTGCAAGCGGATATTTGGAGGGCTTTGAGGCCTATGCTGGGAAAAGAAATATCTTCACCTAAAAACTACACAGAAGCATTCTCACAAACTTCTGTCTGATTAGTGCATTCAACTCACAGAGTTGAACATTCCCTCGTATAGAGCAGTTTGGAAACACTCCTTTGGTAGTATCTGCAAGTGTTTATTTGGAACGCTTTGACGCCTACGCTGGAAAAGGAAATATATTCACATAAAAACTAGCCAGACGCATTCTAAGAAATTTCTTTGTGATGAGTGCATTCTACTCACCGACTTGAACATTCCTCTTGAGAGAGCTGTTTGGAAACACTACTTTTTTGGAATCTGGAACTGTTTATTTGGATCGCTTTGACGCCTATGCTGGAAAAGGAAATATCTTCACCTAAAAACTACACAGAAGCATTCTCAGAAACTTCTGTGTGATGAGTGCATTCAACTCACAGACATGAACGTTTCTTTTGATAGGACAGTTTTGAAACACTCCTTTTGTAGAATCTGCAAGTGCTTATTTGGAGCGCTTTGACGCCTATGCTGGAAAAGGAAATATCTTCACATAAAAACCAGACAGAAGCATTCTCAGAAACTTCTTTGGGATGAGTGCATTCTACTCACAGAGTTGAAGCCTCTTTTTGGTGGAAGAGTTTTCAAGCTCTCTTTTTGATGAATCTGCAAGTGCATATTTGGAGCGCTCCGAGGCCTATGCTGGGAAATGAAATATCTTCACCTAAAAACTACACAGAAGCATTCTCAGAAACTTCTGTGTGATGAGTGCATTCAACTCACAGACTTGAACGTTTCTTTTGATAGGACAGTTTTGAAACACTCCTTTCGTAGAATCTGCAAGTGTTTATTTCGAGCGCTTTGAGGCCTATGCCGGAAAAGGAAGTATCTTCACATAACAACTACACAGAAGCATTCTCAGAAACTTCTTTGTGATGAGTGCATTCATCTCACAGACTTGAGCCTTCCTTTTGAACGAGCAGTTTTGAAACAAACTTTTTGTAGAGTCTGCAAGTGGATATTTGGAGGGCTTTGAGGCCTATGCTGGGAAAAGAAATATCTTCACCTAAAAACTAGACAGAAGCATTTTCACAAACTTCTCTCTGATTAGTGCATTCAACTCACAGACTTGAACATTCCCTCGGATAGAGCAGTTTGGAAACACTCCTTTTGTAGAATCTGCAAGTGTTTATTTGGATCGCTTTGACGCCTATGCTTGAAAAGGAAATATCTTCACCTAAAAACTACACAGAAGCATTCTCAGAAACTTCTGTGTGATGAGTGCATTCAACTCATAGACTTGAACGTTTCTTTTGATAGGACAGTTTTGAAACAATCCTTTTGTAGAATCTGCAAGTGTTTATTTCGAGCGCTTTGAGGCCTATGCTGGAAAAGGAAGTATCTTCACATAACAACTACACAGAAGCATTCTCAGACACTTCTTTGTGATGAGTGCATTCAACTCACAGACTTGAGCCTTTCTTTTGAAAGAGCAGTTTTGAAACACTCTTTTTGTAGAATCTGCAAGTGGATATTTGGAGCGCTTTAAGGCCTATTCTGGGAAAAGAAATATCTTCACCTAAAAACTAGACAGAAGCATTCTCACAAACTTCTGTGTGATTAGTGCATTCAACTCACAGACTTGAACATTCCTTTTGATAGAGCAGTTTGGAAACACTCCTTTTGTAGAATCTGCAAGTGTTTATTTGGAGCGCTTTGACGCCGATGGTGGAAAAGGGAATATCTTCACATAAAAACTAGACAGAAGCATTCTCAGAAACTTCTTTGTGATGAGTGCATTCCACTCACAGACTTGAACATTCCTCTTCAGAGAGCAGTTTGGAAACACTCCTTTTGTAGAATCTGCAAGTGTTTATTTGGATCGCTTTGACGCCTATGCTAGAAAAGGAAATATCTTCACATAAAAACTAGACAGAAGCATTCTCACAAACTTCTGTGTGTTGAGTGAATTCTACTCGCAGAGTTGAAGCCTCTTTTTGTTGGAAGAGTTTTCAAGCTCTCTTTTTGTAGAATATGCAAGTGCATATTTGGAGCGCTCCGAGGCCTATGCTGGGAAATGAAATATCTTCACCTAAAAACTACACAGAAGCATTCTCAGAAACTTCTGTGTGATGAGTGCATTCAACTCACAGACTTGAACGTTTCTTTTGATAGGACAGTTTTGAAACACTCCTTTCGTAGGATTTGCAAGTTTTTATTTCGAACGCTTTGAGGCCTACGCTGGAAAAGGAAGTATCTTCACATAACAACTACACAGAAGCATTCTCAGAAACTTCTTTGTGATTAGTGCATTCATCTCACAGACTTGAGCCTTCCTTTTGAAAGAGCAGTTTTGAAACACTCTTTTTGTACAGTCTGCAAATGGATATTTGTAGGGCTTTGAGGCCTATGCTGGGAAAAGAAATACCTTCACCTAAAAACTAGACAGAAGGATTCTCACAAACATCTGTATGATTAGTGCATTCAACTCACAGAGTTAAACAGTCCCTCTGATACGGCAGTTTGGAAACACTCCTTTTGTAGAATCTGCAAGTGTTTATTTGGAGCGCTTTGACGCCTATGCTGGAAAATGAAATATCTTCACATAAAAACTAGACAGAAGCATTCTCAGAAACTTCTTTGTGATGAGTGCATTCTACTCACGGACTTGAACATTCCTTTTGATAGAGCAGTTTGGAAACACTCCTTTTGTAGAATCTGCAAGTGTTTATTTGGAGCGCTTTCACGCCTATGCTGGAAAAGGAAATGTCTTCACCTAAAAACTACAGAGAAGCATTCCCAGAAACTTCTTTGTAACGTCTGCATTAAACTCACAGATTTACACCTTTCTTTCGATACAGAAGTTTTGAAACACTCTTTTAGAAGAATCTTCAAGTGGATGGATGGAGTGCTTTGAGGCCTGTCCTGGACAAGGAAATATCTTCACATAGAAACTAGACAAAAGCATTCGCAGAAAGTTCCCTCTGCTTTGTGCATTCAACTCACAGAGTCCAACCTGCCTTTTGAAAGAGCAGTTTTGAAACACTCTTTTTGTAGAGTCTGCAAGAGGATATTTGGAGGGCTTTGAGGCCTATACTGGGAAAAGAAATATTTTCAACTAAAAAGTAGACAGAAGAATTCTCACAAACATCTGTGTGATTAGTGCATTCAACTCACAGACTTGAATATTCACTCTGATAGGGCAGTTTGGAAACACTCCTTTTGTAGAATCTGCAGGTGTTTATTTGGATCGCTTTGACGCCTATGCTGGAAAAGGAAATATCTTCACATAAAAACTAGCCAGAAGCATTCTCAGAAACTTCTGTGTGATGAGTGCATTCTACTCACAGACTTGAACGTTTCTTTTGATAGGACAGTTTTGAAACACTCCTTTCGTAGAATCTGCAAGTGTTTATTTCGAGCGCTTTGAGGCCTATGGTAGAAAAGGAAGTATCTTCACATGACAACTGCACAGAAGCATTCTCAGAAAATTCTTTGTGATGAGTGCATTCAACTCTCAGACTTGAGCCTTCCTTTTGAAAGAGCAGTTTTGAAACACTCTTTTTGTGGAGTCTGCAAGTGGATATTTGGAGGGCTTTGAGGCCTAACCTGGGAAAAGAAGTATCTTCACCTAAAAACTAGACAGAAGCATTCTCACAAACTTCTGTCTGATTAGTGCATTCAACTCACAGACTTGAACATTTCCTCTGATAGAGCAGTTTGGAAACACTCCTTTTGTAGAATCTGCAAGTATTTATTTGGAACGCTTTGACGCCTATGCTGGAAAAGGAAATATCTTCACATAAAAACTAGCCAGAAGCATTCTCAGAAACTTCTTTGTGATGAGTGCATTCTACTCACAGACTTGAACATTCCTCTTGAGAGAGCAGTTTGGAAACACCCCTTTTGTAGAATCTGCATGTGTTTATTTGGATCGCTTTGTCGCGTATGCTGCAAAAGGAAATATCATCACCTAAAAACTACACAGAAGCATTCTCAGAAACTTCTTTGTGATGAGTGCTTTCTACTCACAGAGTTGAAGCCTCCTCTTGGTGGAAGAGTTTTCAAGCTCTCTTTTTGTAGAATCTGCAAGTGCATATTTGGAGCGCTCCGAGGCCTATGCTGGGAAATGAAATATCTTCACATAAAAACTACACAGATGCATTCTCAGAAACTTCTGTGTGATGAGTGCATTCAACTCACTGATTTGAACGTTTCTTTTGATAGGACAGTTTTGAAACACTCCTTTTGTAGAATCTGCAAGTGTTTATTTGGAGCGCTTTGAGGCCTATGCTGGAAAAGGAAGTATCTTCACATAACAACTACACAGAAGCATTCTCAGACACTTCTTTGTGATGAGTGCATTCATCTCACAGACTTGAGCCTTCCTTTTGAAAGAGCAGTTTTGAAACACTCTTTTTGTACAGTCTGCAAATGGATATTTGTAGGGCTTTGAGGCCTATGCTGGGAAAAGGAATACCTTCACCTAAAAACTAGACAGAAGGATTCTCACAAACATCTGTATGATTAGTGCATTCAACTCACAGAGTTAAACAGTCCGTCTGATAGGGCAGTTTGGAAACACTCCTTTTGTAGAATCTGCAAGTGTTTATTTGGAGCGCTTTGACGCCTATGCTGGAAAATGAAATATCTTCACATAAAAACTAGACAGAAGCATTCTCAGAAACTTCTTTGTGATGAGTGCATTCTACTCACGGACTTGAACATTCCTTTTGATAGAGCAGTTTGGAAACACTCCTTTTGTAGAATCTGCAAGTGTTTATTTGGAGCGCTTTAACGCCTATGCTGGAAAAGGAAATGTCTTCACCTAAAAACTACAGAGAAGCATTCCCAGAAACTTCTTTGTAACGTCTGCATTAAACTCACAGATTTACACCTTTCTTTCGATACAGAAGTTTTGAAACACTCTTTTAGAAGAATCTTCAAGTGGATGGATGGAGTGCTTTGAGGCCTGTCCTGGACAAGGAAATATCTTCACATAGAAACTAGACAAAAGCATTCGCAGAAAGTTCCCTCTGCTTTGTGCATTCAACTCACAGAGTCCAACCTGCCTTTTGAAAGAGCAGTTTTGAAACACTCTTTTTGTAGAGTCTGCAAGAGGATATTTGGAGGGCTTTGAGGCCTATACTGGGAAAAGAAATATTTTCAACTAAAAAGTAGACAGAAGAATTCTCACAAACATCTGTGTGATTAGTGCATTCAACTCACAGACTTGAATATTCACTCTGATAGGGCAGTTTGGAAACACTCCTTTTGTAGAATCTGCAGGTGTTTATTTGGATCGCTTTGACGCCTATGCTGGAAAAGGAAATATCTTCACATAAAAACTAGCCAGAAGCATTCTCAGAAACTTCTGTGTGATGAGTGCATTCTACTCACAGACTTGAACGTTCCTTTTGATAGGACAGTTTTGAAACACTCCTTTCGTAGAATCTGCAAGTGTTTATTTCGAGCGCTTTGAGGCCTATGGTAGAAAAGGAAGTATCTTCACATGACAACAGCACAGAAGCATTCTCAGAAAATTCTTTGTGATGAGTGCATTCAACTCTCAGACTTGAGCCTTCCTTTTGAAAGAGCAGTTTTGAAACACTCTTTTTGTGGAGTCTGCAAGTGGATATTTGGAGGGCTTTGAGGCCTAACCTGGGAAAAGAAGTATCTTCACCTAAAAACTAGACAGAAGCATTCTCACAAACTTCTGTCTGATTAGTGCATTCAACTCACAGACTTGAACATTTCCTCTGATAGAGCAGTTTGGAAACACTCCTTTTGTAGAATCTGCAAGTATTTATTTGGAACGCTTTGACGCCTATGCTGGAAAAGGAAATATCTTCACATAAAAACTAGCCAGAAGCATTCTCAGAAACTTCTTTGTGATGAGTGCATTCTACTCACAGACTTGAACATTCCTCTTGAGAGAGCAGTTTGGAAACACCCCTTTTGTAGAATCTGCATGTGTTTATTTGGATCGCTTTGTCGCGTATGCTGCAAAAGGAAATATCATCACCTAAAAACTACACAGAAGCATTCTCAGAAACTTCTTTGTGATGAGTGCTTTCTACTCACAGAGTTGAAGCCTCCTCTTGGTGGAAGAGTTTTCAAGCTCTCTTTTTGTAGAATCTGCAAGTGCATATTTGGAGCGCTCCGAGGCCTATGCTGGGAAATGAAATATCTTCACATAAAAACTACACAGATGCATTCTCAGAAACTTCTGTGTGATGAGTGCATTCAACTCACTGATTTGAACGTTTCTTTTGATAGGACAGTTTTGAAACACTCCTTTTGTAGAATCTGCAAGTGTTTATTTGGAGCGCTTTGAGGCCTATGCTGGAAAAGGAAGTATCTTCACATAACAACTACACAGAAGCATTCTCAGACACTTCTTTGTGATGAGTGCATTCAACTCACAGACTTGAGCCTTTCTTTTGAAAGAGCAGTTTTGAAACACTCTTTTTGTAGAGTCTGCAAGTGGATATTTGGAGGGCTTTGAGGCCTATGCTGGGAAAAGAAATATCTTCACCTAAAAACTAGACAGAAGCATTCTCATAAACTTCTGTCTGATTAGGGCATTCAACTCACAGACTTGAACATTCCCTAGGATAGAGCAGTTTGGAAACACTCCTTTGGTAGTATCTGCAAGTGTTTATTTGGAACGCTTTGACGCCTACGCTGGAAAAGGAAATATATTCACATAAAAACTAGCCAGACGCATTGTCAGAAATTTCTTTGTGATGAGTGCATTCTACTCACCGACTTGAACATTCCTCTTGAGAGAGCTGTTTGGAAACACTACTTTTTTGGAATCTGGAAGTGTTTATTTGGATCGCTTTGACGCCTATGCTGGAAAAGGAAATATCTTCAGCTAAAAACTACACAGAAGCATTCTCAGAAACTTCTGTGTGATGAGTGCATTCAACTCACAGACTTCAACGTTTCTTTTGATAGGACAGTTTTGAAACACTCCTTTTGTAGAATCTGCAAGTGTTTATTTGGAGCGCTTTGACGCCTATGCTGGAAAAGGAAATATCTTCACATAAAAACCAGACAGAAGCATTCTCAGAAACTTCTTTGGGATGAGTGCATTCTACTCACAGAGTTGAAGCCTCTTTTTGGTGGAAGAGTTTTCAAGCTCTCTTTTTGAAGAATCTGCAAGTGCATATTTGGAGCACTCCGAGGCCTATGCTGGGAAATGAAATATCTTCACCTAAAAACTACACAGAAGCATTCTCAGAAACTTCTGTGTGATGAGTGCATTCAACTCACAGACTTGAACGTTTCTTTTGATAGGACACTTTTGAAACACTCCTTTCGTAAAATCTGCAAGTGTTTATTTCGAGCGCTTTGAGGCCTATGTTGGAAAAGGAAGTATCTTCACATGAAAACTACACAGAAGCATTCTCAGAAACTTCTTTGTGATGAGTGCATTCTATTCACAGAGTTGAAGCCTCTTTTTGGGGGAAGTGTTTTCAACCTCTGTTTTTGTAGAATCTGCAATTGCATATTTGGAGCGCTCCGAGGCCTATGCTGGGAAATGAAATATCTTCACCTAAAAACTACACAGAAGCATTCTCAGAAACTTCTGTGTGATGAGTGCATTCAACTCACAGACTTGAACGTTTCTTTTGATAGGACAGTTTTGAAACACTCCTTTCCTAGAATCTGCAAGTGTTTATTTCGAGCGCTTTGAGGCCTATGCTGGAAAAGGAAGCATCTTCACATAACAACTACACAGAAGCATTCTCAGAAACTTCTTTGTGATGAGTGCATTCAACTCACAGACTTGAACCTTCCTTTTGAAAGAGCAGTTTTGAAGCACTCTTTTTGTAGAGTCTGAAAGTGGATATTAGGAGGGCTTTGAGGCCTACACTGGGAAAAGAAATATCTTCACCTAAAAACTAGACAGAAGCATTCTCACAAACTTCTGTCTGATTAGTGGATTCAACCCACAGACTTGAACATTCCCTCGGATATAGCAGTTTGGAAACACTCCTTTTGTAGAATCTGCAAGTGTTTATTGGGAACGCTTTGATGCCTATGCTGGAAAAGGAAATACCTTCACATAAAAACTAGCCAGAAGCATTCTCAGAAACTTCCTTGTGATGAGTGCATTCAACTCACAGACGAGCCTTTCTTTTGAAATAACAGTTTTGAAACACTCTTTTTGTAGAATCTGCAAGTGGATATTTGGAGGGCTGTGAGGACTATGCTGGGAAAAGAAATATCTTCACCTAAATACTAGACAGAAGCATTCTCACAAACTTCTGTCTGATTATTGCATTCACCTCACAGATTTGAACATTCCCTCATATAGAGCAGTTTGGAAACACTCCTTTTGTAGTATCTGCAAGTGTTTATTTGGATCGCTTTGACGCCTATGCTGGAAAAGGAAATATCTTCACCTAAAAACTACACAGAAGCATTCTCAGAAACTTCTGTGTGATGAGTGCATTCAACTCACAGACTTGAACGTTTCTTTTGATAGGATAGTTTTGCAACACTCCTTTTGTAGAATCTGCAAGTGTTTATTTGGATCGCTTTGACGCCTATGCTGGAAAAGGATATATCTTCACCTAAAAACTACACAGAAGCATTCTCAGAAACTTCTGTGTGATGAGTGCATTCAACTCACACACTTGAACGTTTCTTTTGATAGGACACTTTTGAAACACTCCTTTCGTAAAATCTGCAAGTGTTTATTTCGAGCGCTTTGAGGCCTATGCTGGAAAAGGAAGTATCTTCACATAAAAACTACGCAGAAGCATTCTCCGAAACTTCTTTGTGATGAGTGCATTCATCTCACAGACTTGAGCCTTCCTTTTAAAAGAGCAGTTTTGAAGCACTCTTTTTGTAGAGTCTGCAAGTGGATATTTGGAGGGCTTTGAGGCCTGTGCTGGGAAAAGAAATATCTTCACATAAAAACTAGACAGAAGCATAATCAGAAACTTCTGTCTGATTAGTTCATTCAACTCACAGAGTTGAAAATTCCCTCGTATAGAGCAGTTTGGAAACACTCCTTTTGTAGAATCTGCAAGTGTTTATTTGGAGCGCTTTGACGCCTATGCTGGAAAAGGAAATATCTTCACATAAAAACTAGCCAGAAGCATTCTCATAAACTTCTTTGTGATGAGTGCATTCTACTCACAGACTTGAACATTCCTCTTGAGAGAGCAGTTTGGAAACACTCCTTTTGTAGAATCTGCAAGTGTTTATTTGGATCGCTTTGACGCCTATGCTGGAAAAGGAAATATCTTCACCTAAAAACTGCACAGAAGCATTCCCAGAATCTTCTGGGCGATGAGTGCATTCAACTCACAGACTTGAACGTTTCTTTTGATAGGATAGTTTTGAAACACTCCTTTTGTAGGATCTGCAAGTGTTTATTTCGAGCGCTTTGAGGCCTATGCTGGAAAAGGAAGTATCTTCACATAACAACTACACAGAAGCATTCTCAGACACTTCTTTGTGATGAGTGCATTCAACTCACAGACTTGAGCCTTTCTTTTGAAAGAGCAGTTTTGAAACAATCTTTTTGTAGTGTCTGCAAGTGGATATTTGGAGGCCTTTGAGGCCTATTCTGGGAAAAGAAATATATTCACCTAAAAACTAGACAGAAGCATTCTCACAAACTTCTGTGTGATTAGTGAATTCAACTCACAGACTTGAACATTCCTTTTGATAGAGCAGTTTGGAAACACTCCTTTTGTAGAATCTGCAAGTGTTTATTTGGAGCGCTTTGACGCCGATGGTGGAAAAGGGAATATCTTCACATAAAAACTAGACAGAAGCATTCTCAGAAACTTCTTTGTGATGAGTGCATTCCACTCACATACTTGAACATTCCTCTTGAGAGAGCAGTTTGGAAACACTCCTTTTGTAGAATCTGCAAGTGTTTATTTGGATCGCTTTGACGCCTATGCTAGAAAAGGAAATATCTTCACATAAAAACTAGACAGAAGCATTCTCACAAACTTCTGTGTGATGAGTGAATTCTACTCGCAGAGTTGAAGCCTCTTTTTGTTGGAAGAGTTTTCAAGCTCTCTTTTTGTAGAATGTGCAAGTGCATATTTGGAGCGCTCCAAGGCCTATGCTAGGAAATGAAATATCTTCACCTAAAAACTACACAGAAGCATTCTCAGAAACTTCTGTGTGATGAGTGCATTCAACTCACAGACTTGAACGTTTCTTTTGATAGGACAGTTTTGAAAGACTCCTTTCGTAGGATCTGCAAGTTTTTATTTCGAACGCTTTGAGGCCTACGCTGGAAAAGGAAGTATCTTCACATAACAAATACACAGAAGCATTCTCAGAAACTTCTTTGTGATTAGTGCATTCATCTCACAGACTTGAGCCTTCCTTTTGAAAGAGCAGTTTTGAAACACTCTTTTTGTACAGTCTGCAAATGGATATTTGTAGGGCTTTGAGGCCTATGCTGGGAAAAGGAATACCTTCACCTAAAAACTAGACAGAAGGATTCTCACAAACATCTGTATGATTAGTGCATTCAACTCACAGAGTTAAACAGTCCGTCTGATAGGGCAGTTTGGAAACACTCCTTTTGTAGAATCTGCAAGTGTTTATTTGGAGCGCTTTGACGCCTATGCTGGAAAATGAAATATCTTCACATAAAAACTAGACAGAAGCATTCTCAGAAACTTCTTTGTGATGAGTGCATTCTACTCACGGACTTGAACATTCCTTTTGATAGAGCAGTTTGGAAACACTCCTTTTGTAGAATCTGCAAGTGTTTATTTGGAGCGCTTTAACGCCTATGCTGGAAAAGGAAATGTCTTCACCTAAAAACTACAGAGAAGCATTCCCAGAAACTTCTTTGTAACGTCTGCATTAAACTCACAGATTTACACCTTTCTTTCGATACAGAAGTTTTGAAACACTCTTTTAGAAGAATCTTCAAGTGGATGGATGGAGTGCTTTGAGGCCTGTCCTGGACAAGGAAATATCTTCACATAGAAACTAGACAAAAGCATTCGCAGAAAGTTCCCTCTGCTTTGTGCATTCAACTCACAGAGTCCAACCTGCCTTTTGAAAGAGCAGTTTTGAAACACTCTTTTTGTAGAGTCTGCAAGAGGATATTTGGAGGGCTTTGAGGCCTATACTGGGAAAAGAAATATTTTCAACTAAAAAGTAGACAGAAGAATTCTCACAAACATCTGTGTGATTAGTGCATTCAACTCACAGACTTGAATATTCACTCTGATAGGGCAGTTTGGAAACACTCCTTTTGTAGAATCTGCAGGTGTTTATTTGGATCGCTTTGACGCCTATGCTGGAAAAGGAAATATCTTCACATAAAAACTAGCCAGAAGCATTCTCAGAAACTTCTGTGTGATGAGTGCATTCTACTCACAGACTTGAACGTTTCTTTTGATAGGACAGTTTTGAAACACTCCTTTCGTAGAATCTGCAAGTGTTTATTTCGAGCGCTTTGAGGCCTATGGTAGAAAAGGAAGTATCTTCACATGACAACAGCACAGAAGCATTCTCAGAAAATTCTTTGTGATGAGTGCATTCAACTCTCAGACTTGAGCCTTCCTTTTGAAAGAGCAGTTTTGAAACACTCTTTTTGTGGAGTCTGCAAGTGGATATTTGGAGGGCTTTGAGGCCTAACCTGGGAAAAGAAGTATCTTCACCTAAAAACTAGACAGAAGCATTCTCACAAACTTCTGTCTGATTAGTGCATTCAACTCACAGACTTGAACATTTCCTCTGATAGAGCAGTTTGGAAACACTCCTTTTGTAGAATCTGCAAGTATTTATTTGGAACGCTTTGACGCCTATGCTGGAAAAGGAAATATCTTCACATAAAAACTAGCCAGAAGCATTCTCAGAAACTTCTTTGTGATGAGTGCATTCTACTCACAGACTTGAACATTCCTCTTGAGAGAGCAGTTTGGAAACACCCCTTTTGTAGAATCTGCATGTGTTTATTTGGATCGCTTTGTCGCGTATGCTGCAAAAGGAAATATCATCACCTAAAAACTACACAGAAGCATTCTCAGAAACTTCTTTGTGATGAGTGCTTTCTACTCACAGAGTTGAAGCCTCCTCTTGGTGGAAGAGTTTTCAAGCTCTCTTTTTGTAGAATCTGCAAGTGCATATTTGGAGCGCTCCGAGGCCTATGCTGGGAAATGAAATATCTTCACATAAAAACTACACAGATGCATTCTCAGAAACTTCTGTGTGATGAGTGCATTCAACTCACTGATTTGAACGTTTCTTTTGATAGGACAGTTTTGAAACACTCCTTTTGTAGAATCTGCAAGTGTTTATTTGGAGCGCTTTGACGCCTATGCTGGAAAAGGAAATATCTTCACATAAAAACTAGACAGAAGCATTCTCAGAAACTTCTTTGGGATGAGTGCATTCTACTCACAGACTTGAACATTCCTCTTGAGAGAGCAGTTTGGAAACACTCCTTTTGTAGAGTCTGCAAGTGTTTATTTGGATCGTTTTGACGCCTCTGCTGGAAAAGGAAATATCTTCACCTAAAAATTACGCAGAAGCATTCTCAGAAACTTCTGTGTGATGAGTGCATTCAACTCACAGACTTGAACGTTTCTTTTGATAGGACAGTTTTGAAACACTCCTTTTGTAGAATCTGCAAGTGTTTACTTCGAGCGCTTTGAGGCCTATGCTGGAAAAGGAACTATCTTCACATAAAAACTAGACAGAATCATTCTCAGAAACTTCTTTGTGATGAGTGCATTCTACTCACAGAGTTGAAGCCCCTTTTGCTGGAAGAGTTTTCAAGCTCCCTTTTTGTAGAATCTGCAAGTGCATATTTGGAGGGCTCCGAGGCCTATGCTGGGAAATGAAATACCTTCACCTAAAAACTACACAGAAGCATTCACAGAAATTTCTGTCTGATGAGTGCATTCAACTCACAGACTTGAACGTTTCTTTTGATAGGACAGTTTTGAAACACTCCTTTCGTAGAATCTGCAAGTGTGTATTTCAAGCGCTTTGAGGCCTATTTTGGAAAAGGAAGTATCTTCACATAACAACTACACAGAAGCATTCTCAGAAACTTCTTTGGGATGAGTGCATTCTACTCACAGAGTTGAAGCCTCTTTTTTGCGGAAGAGTTTTCAAGCTCTCTTTTTGTAGAATCTGCAAGTGCATATTTGGAGCGCTCCGAGGCCTATGCTGGGAAATGAAATATCTTCACCTAAAAACTACACAGAAGCATTCTCAGAAACTTCTCTGTGATGAGTGCATTCAACTCACTGATTTGAACGTTTCTTTTGATAGGACAGTTTTGAAACACTCCTTTTGTAGAATCTGCAAGTGTTTATTTGGAGCGCTTTGACGCCTATGCTGGAAAAGGAAATATCTTCACATAAAAACTACACAGAAGCATTCTCAGAAACGTCTTTGTGATGAGTGCATTCTACTCACAGACTTGAACATTCCTCTTGAGAGAGCAGTTTGGAAACACTCCTTTTGTAGAATCTGCAAGTGTTTATTTGGATCGCTTTGACGCCTATGATGGTAAAGGAAATATCTTCACCTAAAAACTACACAGAAGCATTCTCAGAAACTTCTGTGTGATGAGTGCATTCAACTCACAGACTTGAACGTTTCTTTTGATAGGACAGTTTTGAAACACTCCTTTCCTAGAATCTGCAAGTGTTTATTTCGAGCGCTTTGAGGCCTATGCTGGAAAAGGAAGCATCTTCACATAACAACTACACAGAAGCATTCTCAGAAACTTCTTTGTGATGAGTGCATTCAACTCACAGACTTGAACCTTCCTTTTGAAAGAGCAGTTTTGAAGCACTCTTTTTGTAGAGTCTGAAAGTGGATATTAGGAGGGCTTTGAGGCCTACACTGGGAAAAGAAATATCTTCACCTAAAAACTAGACAGAAGCATTCTCACAAACTTCTGTCTGATTAGTGGATTCAACCCACAGACTTGAACATTCCCTCGGATATAGCAGTTTGGAAACACTCCTTTTGTAGAATCTGCAAGTGTTTATTGGGAACGCTTTGATGCCTATGCTGGAAAAGGAAATACCTTCACATAAAAACTAGCCAGAAGCATTCTCAGAAACTTCCTTGTGATGAGTGCATTCAACTCACAGACGAGCCTTTCTTTTGAAATAACAGTTTTGAAACACTCTTTTTGTAGAATCTGCAAGTGGATATTTGGAGGGCTGTGAGGACTATGCTGGGAAAAGAAATATCTTCACCTAAATACTAGACAGAAGCATTCTCACAAACTTCTGTCTGATTATTGCATTCACCTCACAGATTTGAACATTCCCTCATATAGAGCAGTTTGGAAACACTCCTTTTGTAGTATCTGCAAGTGTTTATTTGGATCGCTTTGACGCCTATGCTGGAAAAGGAAATATCTTCACCTAAAAACTACACAGAAGCATTCTCAGAAACTTCTGTGTGATGAGTGCATTCAACTCACAGACTTGAACGTTTCTTTTGATAGGATAGTTTTGCAACACTCCTTTTGTAGAATCTGCAAGTGTTTATTTGGATCGCTTTGACGCCTATGCTGGAAAAGGATATATCTTCACCTAAAAACTACACAGAAGCATTCTCAGAAACTTCTGTGTGATGAGTGCATTCAACTCACACACTTGAACGTTTCTTTTGATAGGACACTTTTGAAACACTCCTTTCGTAAAATCTGCAAGTGTTTATTTCGAGCGCTTTGAGGCCTATGCTGGAAAAGGAAGTATCTTCACATAAAAACTACGCAGAAGCATTCTCCGAAACTTCTTTGTGATGAGTGCATTCATCTCACAGACTTGAGCCTTCCTTTTAAAAGAGCAGTTTTGAAGCACTCTTTTTGTAGAGTCTGCAAGTGGATATTTGGAGGGCTTTGAGGCCTGTGCTGGGAAAAGAAATATCTTCACATAAAAACTAGACAGAAGCATAATCAGAAACTTCTGTCTGATTAGTTCATTCAACTCACAGAGTTGAAAATTCCCTCGTATAGAGCAGTTTGGAAACACTCCTTTTGTAGAATCTGCAAGTGTTTATTTGGAGCGCTTTGACGCCTATGCTGGAAAAGGAAATATCTTCACATAAAAACTAGCCAGAAGCATTCTCATAAACTTCTTTGTGATGAGTGCATTCTACTCACAGACTTGAACATTCCTCTTGAGAGAGCAGTTTGGAAACACTCCTTTTGTAGAATCTGCAAGTGTTTATTTGGATCGCTTTGACGCCTATGCTGGAAAAGGAAATATCTTCACCTGAAAACTACACAGAAGCATTCTCAGAAACTTCTGTGTGATGAGTGCATTCAACTCACAGACTTGAACGTTTCCTTTGATAGGACAGTTTTGAAACACTCCTTTCGTAGAATCTGCAAGTGTTTATTTCGAGCGCTTTGAGGCCTATGCTGGAAAAGGAAGTATCTTCACATAACAACAACACAGAAGCATTCTCAGAAACATCTTTGTGATGAGTGCATTCAACTCACAGACTTGAGCCTTTCTTTTGAAAGAACGGTTTTGAAACCCTCTTTTTGTAGAATCTGCAAGTGGATATTTGGAGCGCTTTAAGGCCTATTCTGGGAAAAGAAATATCTTCACCTAAAAACTAGACAGAACCATTCTCACAAACTTCTGTGTGATTAGTGCATTCAACTCACAGACTTGAACATTCCTTTTGATAGAGCAGTTTGGAAACACTCCTTTTGTAGAATCTGCAAGTGTTTATTTGGAGCGCTTTGACGCCTAGGTTGGAAAACGAAATATCTTCACAAAAACTAGACAGAAGCATTCTCAGAAACTTCTTTGTGATGAAGGCATTCTACTCACAGACTTGAACATTCCTCTTGAGAGAGCAGTTTGGAAACACTCCTTTTGTAGAATCTGCATGTGTTTATTTGGATCGCTTTGACTCCTATGCTGGAAAATGAAATATCTTCACCTGAAAACTACACAGAAGCATTCTCAGAAACTTCTGTGTGATGAGTGCATTCAACTCACAGACTTGAACGTTTCTTTTGATAGGACAGTTTTGAAACACTCCTTTCGTAGAATCTGCAACTGTTTATTTCGAGAGCTTTGAAACCTATGGTGGAAAAGGAAGTATCTTCACATAACAACTACACAGAAGCATTCTCAGAAACTTCTTTGTGATGTGTGCATTCAACTCACAGACTTTAGCCTTCCTTTTAAAAGAGCAGTTTTGAAGCACTCTTTTTGTAGAGTCTGCAAGTGGATATTTGGAGGGCTTTGAGGCCTGTGCTGGGAAAAGAAATATCTTCACATAAAAACTAGACAGAAGCATAATCAGAAACTTCTGTCTGATTAGTTCATTCAACTCACAGAGTTGAAAATTCCCTCGTATAGAGCAGTTTGGAAACACTCCTTTTGTAGAATCTGCAAGTGTTTATTTGGAGCGCTTTGACGCCTATGCTGGAAAAGGAAATATCTTCACATAAAAACTAGACAGAAGCATTCTCAGAAACTTCTTTGTGATGAGTGCATTCTACTCACAGACTTGAACATTCCTCTTGATAGAGCAGTTTGGAAACACTCCTTTTGTAGAATCTGCAAGTGTTTATTTGGATCGCTTTGACGCCTATGCTGGAAAAGGAAATATTTTCACCTAAAAACTACACAGAAGCATTCTCAGAAACTTCTGTGTGATGAGTGCATTCAACTCCCAGACTTGAACGTTTCTTTTGATAGGATAGTTTTGCAACACTCCTTTTGTAGAATCTGCAAGTGTTTATTTGGATCGCTTTCATGCCTATGCTGGAAAAGGATATATCTTCACCTAAAAACTACACAGAAGCATTCTCAGAAACTTCTGTGTGATGAGTGCATTCAACTCACACACTTGAACGTTTCTTTTGATAGGACACTTTTGAAACACTCCTTCGTAAAATCTGCAAGTGTTTATTTCGAGCGCTTTGAGGCCTATGCTGGAAAAGGAAGTATCTTCACATAAAAACTACACAGAAGCATTCTCAGAAACTTCTTTGTGATGAGTGCATTCATCTCACAGACTTGAGCCTTCCTTTTGAAAGAGCAGTTTTGAAACACTCTTTTTGTAGAGTCTGGAAGTTGATATTTGGTGGGCTTTGAGGCCTATGCTGGGAAAAGGAATATCTTCACTTAAAAACTAGACAGAAGCATTCTCACAAACTTCCCTGTGATTAGTGCATTCAACTAACAGACTTGAATATTGCCTCTGATAGAGCAGTTTGGAAACAATCCTTTTGTAGAATCTGCAAGTGTTTATTTCGAGTGCTTTGACGCCTAGGCTGAAAAAGGAAATATCTTCACATAACAACTACACAGAAGCATTCTCAGAAACTTCTTTGTGATGAGTGCATTCTACTCACAGAGTTGAAGCCTCTTTTTGGTGGAAGTGTTTTCAACCTCTGTTTTTGTAGAATCTGCAATGGCATATTTGGAGCGCTCCGAGGCCTATGCTGGGAAATGAAATATCTTCAGCTGAAAACTACACAGAAGCATTCTCAGAAACTTCTGTGTGATGAGTGCATTCAACTCACAGACTTGAGCCTTCCTTTTGAAAGAGCAGTTTTGAAACACTCTTTTTGTAGAGTCTGCAAGTGGATATTTGGAGGGCTTGGAGGCCTATGCTGGGAAAAGAAATATCTGCACCTAAAAACTAGACAGAAGCATTCTCACAAACTTCTGTCTGATTAGTGCGTTCAACTCACAGACTTGAACATTCCCTCGGATAGAGCAGTTTGGAAACCCTCCTTTTGTAGAATCTGCAAGTGTTTATTTGGAACGCTTTGACGCCTATGCTGGAAAAGGAAATATATTCACATAAAAACTAGGCAGAAGCATTCTCAGAAACTTCTTTGTGATGAGTGCATTCTACTCACAGGCTTGAACATTCCTCTTTAGAGAGCAGTTTGGAAACACTCCTTTTGTAGAATCTGCAAGTGTTTATTTGGATCCCTTTCACGCCAATGCTGGAAAAGGAAATATCTTCACCTAAAACTACACAGAAGTATTCTCAGAAACTTCTTTGTGATGAGTGCATTCTACTCACAGACTTGAACATTCCTCTTGAGAGAGCAGTTTGGAAACACTACTTTTGTAGAACCTGCAAGTGTTTATTTGGATCGCTTTTGCGCCTATGCTGGAAAAGGAAATATCTTCACCTAAAAACAACACAGAAGCATTCTCAGAAACTTCTGTGTGATGAGTGCATTCAACTCACAGACTTGAACGTTTCTTTTGATAGGACAGTTTTGAAACACTCCTTTTGGAGAATCTGCAAGTGTTTATTTCTAGCGCTTTGGGGCCTAGGCTGGAAAAGGAAGTATCTTCACATAACAACTACACAGAAGCATTCTCAGACACTTCTTTGTGATGAGTGCATTCAACTCACAGACTTGAGCCTTTCTTTTGAAAGAGCAGTTTTGAAACACTCTTTTTGTAGAATCTGCAAGTGAATATTTGGAGCGCTTTAAAGCCTCTTCTGGGAAAAGAAATATCTTCACCTAAAAACTAGACAGAAGCATTCTGAAAAACATCTGTGTGATTAGTGCATTCAACTCACAGACTTGAACATTCCCTCTGATAGGGCAGTTTGGAAACACTCCTTTTGTAGAATCTGCAAGTGTTTATTTGGAGCGCTTTGACGCCTATGATGGAAAAGGAAATATCTTCACATAAAAACTAGACAGAAGGATTCTTAGAAACTTCTTTGTGATGAGTGCATTCTACTCACAGAGTTGAAGCCTCTTTTTCGTGGAAGAGTTTTCAACCTCTCTTTTTGTAGAATCTGCAAGTGCATATTTGGAGCGCTCCGAGGCCTATGCTGGCAAATGGAATATCTTCACCTAAAAACTATACAGAAGCATTCCCAGAAACTTCAGTGTGATGAGTGCATTCAACTCACATACTTGAACGTTTCTTTTGATAGGACAGTTTTCAAACACTCCTTTCGTAGAGTCTGCAAGTGTTTATTTCGAACGATTTGAGGCCTACGCTGGAAAAGGAAGTATCTTCACATAACAACTACACAGAAGCATTCTCAGAAACTTCTTTGTGATGAGTGCATTCATCTCACAGACATGAGCCTTCCTTTTGAAAGAGCAGTTTTGAAACACTCTTTTTGTAGAGTCTGCAAGTTGATATTTGGAGAGCTTTGAGGCCTATGCTGGGAAAAGAAATATCTTCACCTAAAAACTAGACAGAAGCATTCTCACAAACTTCTGTCTGATTAGTGCATTCAACTCACAGACTTCAACATTCCCTCTGATAGAGCAGTTTGGAAACAATCCTTTTGTAGAATCTGCAAGTGTTTATTTGGAGCGCTTTGACGCCTATGCTGGAAAAGGAAATATCTTCACATAAAAACTAGACAGAAGCATTCTCAGAAACTTATTTGGGATGAGTGCATTCTACTCACAGAGTTGAAGCCTCTTTTTGGTGGAAGAGTTTTCAAGCTCTCTTTTTGTAGAATCTCCAAGTGCATATTTGGAGCGCTCCGAGGGCTACGCTGGGAAATGAAATATCTTCACCTAAAAACTACAGAGAAGCATTCCCAGTAACTTCTTTGTAACGTCTGCATTCAACTCACAGAGTTACACCTTTCTTTCGATAAAGAAGTTTTGAAACACTCTTTTAGAAGAATCTTCAAGTGGATGGATGGAGTGCTTTGAGGCCTGTCCTGGACAAGGAAATATCTTCAACTAGAAACTAGACAAAAGCATTCGCAGAAAGTTCCCTCTGCTTTGTGCATTCAACTCACAGAGTCAAACCTGCCTTTTGAAAGAGCAGTTTTGAAACACTCTTTTTGTAGAGTCTGCAAGAGGATATTTGGAGGGCTTTGAGGCCTATACTGGGAAAAGAAATATTTTCAACTAAAAAGTAGACAGAAGAATTCTCACAAACATCTGTGTGATTAGTGCATTCAACTCACAGACTTGAACATTCCCTCTGATAGGGCAGTTTGGAAACACTCCTTTTGTAGAATCTGCAAGTGTTTATTTGGATCGCTTTGACGCCTATGGTGGAAAAGGAAATATCTTCAACTAAAAACTACACAGAAGCATTCTCAGAAACTTCTGTGTGATGAGTGCATTCAACTCACAGACTTGAACGTTTCTTTTGATAGGACACTTTTGAAACACTCCTTTCGTAAAATCTGCAAGTGTTTATTTCGAGCGCTTTGAGGCCTATGTTGGAAAAGGAAGTATCTTCACATAAAAACTACACAGAAGCATTCTCAGAAACTTCTTTGTGATGAGTGCATTCTATTCACAGAGTTGAAGCCTCTTTTTGGGGGAAGTGTTTTCAACCTCTGTTTTTGTAGAATCTGCAATTGCATATTTGGAGCGCTCCGAGGCCTATGCTGGGAAATGAAATATCTTCACCTAAAAACTACACAGAAGCATTCTCAGAAACTTCTGTGTGATGAGTGCATTCAACTCACAGACTTGAACGTTTCTTTTGATAGGACAGTTTTGAAACACTCCTTTCCTAGAATCTGCAAGTGTTTATTTCGAGCACTTTGAGGCCTATGCTGGAAAAGGAAGCATCTTCACATAACAACTACACAGAAGCATTCTCAGAAACTTCTTTGTGATGAGTGCATTCAACTCACAGACTTGAGCCTTCCTTTTGAAAGAGCAGTTTTGAAGCACTCTTTTTGTAGAGTCTGAAAGTGGATATTAGGAGGGCTTTGAGGCCTACGCTGGGAAAAGAAATATCTTCACCTAAAAACTAGACAGAAGCATTCTCACAAACTTCTGTCTGATTAGTGCATTCAACCCACAGACTTGAACATTCCCTCGGATAGAGCAGTTTGGAAACACTCCTTTTGTAGAATCTGCAAGTGTTTATTGGGAACGCTTTGATGCCTATGCTGGAAAAGGAAATACCTTCACATAAAAACTAGCCAGAAGCATTCTCAGAAACTTCCTTGTGATGAGTGCATTCAACTCACAGACGAGCCTTTCTTTTGAAATAACAGTTTTGAAACACTCTTTTTGTAGAATCTGCAAGTGGATATTTGGAGGGCTGTGAGGACTATGCTGGGAAAAGAAATATCTTCACCTAAATACTAGACAGAAGCATTCTCACAAACTTCTGTCTGATTATTGCATTCAACTCACAGATTTGAACATTCCCTCGTATAGAGCAGTTTGGAAACACTCCTTTTGTAGAATCTGCAAGTGTTTATTTGGATCGCTTTGACGCCTATGCTGGAAAAGGAAATATCTTCACCTAAAAACTACACAGAAGCATTCTCAGAAACTTCTGTGTGATGAGTGCATTCAACTCACAGACTTGAACGTTTCTTTTGATAGGATAGTTTTGCAACACTCCTTTTGTAGAATCTGCAAGTGTTTATTTGGATCGCTTTGACGCCTATGCTGGAAAAGGATATATCTTCACCTAAAAACTACACAGAAGCATTCTCAGAAACTTCTGTGTGATGAGTGCATTCAACTCACACACTTGAACGTTTCTTTTGATAGGACACTTTTGAAACACTCCTTTCGTAAAATCTGCAAGTGTTTATTTCGTGCGCTTTGAGGCCTATGCTGGAAAAGGAAGTATCTTCACATAAAAACTACGCAGAAGCATTCTCCGAAACTTCTTTGTGATGAGTGCATTCATCTCACAGACTTGAGCCTTCCTTTTAAAAGAGCAGTTTTGAAGCACTCTTTTTGTAGAGTCTGCAAGTGGATATTTGGAGGGCTTTGAGGCCTGTGCTGGGAAAAGAAATATCTTCACATAAAAACTAGACAGAAGCATAATCAGAAACTTCTGTCTGATTAGTTCATTCAACTCACAGAGTTGAAAATTCCCTCGTATAGAGCAGTTTGGAAACACTCCTTTTGTAGAATCTGCAAGTGTTTATTTGGAGCGCTTTGACGCCTATGCTGGAAAAGGAAATATCTTCACATAAAAACTAGACAGAAGCATTCTCAGAAACTTCTTTGTGATGAGTGCATTCTACTCACAGACTTGAACATTCCTCTTGATAGAGCAGTTTGGAAACACTCCTTTTGTAGAATCTGCAAGTGTTTATTTGGATCGCTTTGACGCCTATGCTGGAAAAGGAAATATTTTCACCTAAAAACTACACAGAAGCATTCTCAGAAACTTCTGTGTGATGAGTGCATTCAACTCCCAGACTTGAACGTTTCTTTTGATAGGATAGTTTCGCAACACTCCTTTTGTAGAATCTGAAGTGTTTATTTGGATCGCTTTCATGCCTATGCTGGAAAAGGATATATCTTCACCTAAAAACTACACAGAAGCATTCTCAGAAACTTCTGTGTGATGAGTGCATTCAACTCACACACTTGAACGTTTCTTTTGATAGGACACTTTTGAAACACTCCTTCGTAAAATCTGCAAGTGTTTATTTCGAGCGCTTTGAGGCCTATGCTGGAAAAGGAAGTATCTTCACATAAAAACTACACAGAAGCATTCTCAGAAACTTCTTTGTGATGAGTGCATTCATCTCACAGACTTGAGCCTTCCTTTTGAAAGAGCAGTTTTGAAACACTCTTTTTGTAGAGTCTGCAAGTTGATATTTGGTGGGCTTTGAGGCCTATGCTGGGAAAAGGAATATCTTCACTTAAAAACTAGACAGAAGCATTCTCACAAACTTCTCTGTGATTAGTGCATTCAACTAACAGACTTGAATATTGCCTCTGATAGAGCAGTTTGGAAACAATCCTTTTGTAGAATCTGCAAGTGTTTATTTCGAGTGCTTTGACGCCTAGGCTGAAAAAGGAAATATCTTCACATAACAACTACACAGAAGCATTCTCAGAAACTTCTTTGTGATGAGTGCATTCTACTCACAGAGTTGAAGCCTCTTTTTGGTGGAAATGTTTTCAACCAGTGTTTTTGTAGAATCGGCAATGGCATATTTGGAGCGCTCCGAGGCCTATGCTGGGAAATGAAATATCTTCAGCTGAAAACTACACAGAAGCATTCTCAGAAACTTCTGTGTGATGAGTGCATTCAACTCACAGACTTGAGCCTTCCTTTTGAAAGAGCAGTTTTGAAACACTCTTTTTGTAGAGTCTGCAAGTGGATATTTGGAGGGCTTGGAGGCCTATGCTGGGAAAAGAAATATCTGCACCTAAAAACTAGACAGAAGCATTCTCACAAACTTCTGTCTGATTAGTGTGTTCAACTCACAGACTTGAACATTCCCTCGGATAGAGCAGTTTGGAAACACTCCTTTTGTAGAATCTGCAAGTGTTTATTTGGAACGCTTTGACGCCTATGCTGGAAAAGGAAATATATTCACATAAAAACTAGGCAGAAGCATTCTCAGAAACTTCTTTGTGATGAGTGCATTCTACTCACAGGCTTGAACATTCCTCTTTAGAGAGCAGTTTGGAAACACTCCTTTTGTAGAATCTGCAAGTGTTTATTTGGATCCCTTTCACGCCAATGCTGGAAAAGGAAATATCTTCACCTAAAAACTACACAGAAGTATTCTTAGAAACTTCTTTGTGATGAGTGCATTCTACTCACAGACTTGAACATTCCTCTTGAGAGAGCAGTTTGGAAACACTACTTTTGTAGAACCTGCAAGTGTTTATTTGGATCGCTTTTGCGCCTATGCTGGAAAAGGAAATATCTTCACCTAAAAACAACACAGAAGCATTCTCAGAAACTTCTGTGTGATGAGTGCATTCAACTCACAGACTTGAAGGTTTCTTTTGATAGGACAGTTTTGAAACACTCCTTTCGTAGAATCTGCAACTGTTTATTTCGAACGCTTTGAGGCCTACGCTGGAAAAGGAAGTATCTTCACATAACAACTACACAGAAGCATTCTCAGAAACTTCTTTGTGATGAGTGCATTCATCTCACAGACATGAGCCTTCCTTTTGAAAGAGCAGTTTTGAAACACTCTTTTTGTAGAGTCTGCAAGTTGATATTTGGAGGGCTTTGAGGCCTATGCTGGGAAAAGAAATATCTTCACCTAAAAACTAGACAGAAGCATTCTCACAAACTTCTGTCTGATTAGTGCATTCAACTCACAGACTTCAACATTCCCTCTGATAGAGCAGTTTGGAAACAATCCTTTTGTAGAATCTGCAAGTGTTTATTTGGAGTGCTTTGATGCCTATGCTGGAAAAGGAAATATCTTCACATAAAAACTAGACAGAAGCATTCTCAGAAACTTCTTTGGGATGAGTGCATTCTACTCACAGAGTTGAAGCCTCTTTTTGGTGGAAGTGTTTTCAAGCTCCCATTTTGTAGAATCTGCAAGTGCATATTTGGAGCGCTCCGAGGGCTACGCTGGGAAATGAAATATCTTCACCTAAAAACTACACAGAAGCATTCTCAGAAACTTCTGTGTGATGAGTGCATTCAACTCACAGACGAGCCTTTCTTTTGAAAGAACAGTTTTGAAACACTCTTTTTGTAGAATCTGCAAGTGGATATTTCGAGGGCTGTGAGGCCTATGCTGGGAAAAGAAATATCTTCACCTAAAAACTAGACAGAAGCATTCTCACAAACTTCTGTCTGATTAGTGCATTCAACTCACAGAGTTGAACATTGCCTCGTATACAGCAGTTTGGAAACACTCCTTTTGTAGAATCTGCTAGTGTTTATTTGGAGCGCTTTGACGCCTATGCTGGAAAAGGAAATATCTTCACATAAAAACTAGACAGAAGCATTCTCAGTAACTTCTTTGTGATGAGTGCATTCTACTCACAGACTTGAACATTCCTCTTGAGAGAGCAGTTTGGAAACACTCCTTTTGTAGAATCTGCAAGTGTTTATTTGGATCGCTTTGACGCCTATGCTGGAAAAGGAAATATCTTCACCTAAAAACTGCACAGAAGCATTCCCAGAATCTTCTGGGCGATGAGTGCATTCAACTCACAGACTTGAACGTTTCTTTTGATAGGATAGTTTTGAAACACTCCTTTTGTAGGATCTGCAAGTGTTTATTTCGAGCGCTTTGAGGCCTATGCTGGAAAAGGAAGTATCTTCACATAACAACTACACAGAAGCATTCTCAGACACTTCTTTGTGATGAGTGCATTCAACTCACAGACTTGAGCCTTTCTTTTGAAAGAGCAGTTTTGAAACAATCTTTTTGTAGTGTCTGCAAGTGGATATTTGGAGGCCTTTGAGGCCTATTCTGGGAAAAGAAATATATTCACCTAAAAACTAGACAGAAGCATTCTCACAAACTTCTGTGTGATTAGTGAATTCAACTCACAGACTTGAACATTCCTTTTGATAGAGCAGTTTGGAAACACTCCTTTTGTAGAATCTGCAAGTGTTTATTTGGAGCGCTTTGACGCCGATGGTGGAAAAGGGAATATCTTCACATAAAAACTAGACAGAAGCATTCTCAGAAACTTCTTTGTGATGAGTGCATTCCACTCACATACTTGAACATTCCTCTTGAGAGAGCAGTTTGGAAACACTCCTTTTGTAGAATCTGCAAGTGTTTATTTGGATCGCTTTGACGCCTATGCTAGAAAAGGAAATATCTTCACATAAAAACTAGACAGAAGCATTCTCACAAACTTCTGTGTGATGAGTGAATTCTACTCGCAGAGTTGAAGCCTCTTTTTGTTGGAAGAGTTTTCAAGCTCTCTTTTTGTAGAATGTGCAAGTGCATATTTGGAGCGCTCCAAGGCCTATGCTAGGAAATGAAATATCTTCACCTAAAAACTACACAGAAGCATTCTCAGAAACTTCTGTGTGATGAGTGCATTCAACTCACAGACTTGAACGTTTCTTTTGATAGGACAGTTTTGAAAGACTCCTTTCGTAGGATCTGCAAGTTTTTATTTCGAACGCTTTGAGGCCTACGCTGGAAAAGGAAGTATCTTCACATAACAAATACACAGAAGCATTCTCAGAAACTTCTTTGTGATTAGTGCATTCATCTCACAGACTTGAGCCTTCCTTTTGAAAGAGCAGTTTTGAAACACTCTTTTTGTACAGTCTGCAAATGGATATTTGTAGGGCTTTGAGGCCTATGCTGGGAAAAGGAATACCTTCACCTAAAAACTAGACAGAAGGATTCTCACAAACATCTGTATGATTAGTGCATTCAACTCACAGAGTTAAACAGTCCGTCTGATAGGGCAGTTTGGAAACACTCCTTTTGTAGAATCTGCAAGTGTTTATTTGGAGCGCTTTGACGCCTATGCTGGAAAATGAAATATCTTCACATAAAAACTAGACAGAAGCATTCTCAGAAACTTCTTTGTGATGAGTGCATTCTACTCACGGACTTGAACATTCCTTTTGATAGAGCAGTTTGGAAACACTCCTTTTGTAGAATCTGCAAGCGTTTATTTGGAGCGCTTTAACGCCTATGCTGGAAAAGGAAATGTCTTCACCTAAAAACTACAGAGAAGCATTCCCAGAAACTTCTTTGTAACGTCTGCATTAAACTCACAGATTTACACCTTTCTTTCGATACAGAAGTTTTGAAACACTCTTTTAGAAGAATCTTCAAGTGGATGGATGGAGTGCTTTGAGGCCTGTCCTGGACAAGGAAATATCTTCACATAGAAACTAGACAAAAGCATTCGCAGAAAGTTCCCTCTGCTTTGTGCATTCAACTCACAGAGTCCAACCTGCCTTTTGAAAGAGCAGTTTTGAAACACTCTTTTTGTAGAGTCTGCAAGAGGATATTTGGAGGGCTTTGAGGCCTATACTGGGAAAAGAAATATTTTCAACTAAAAAGTAGACAGAAGAATTCTCACAAACATCTGTGTGATTAGTGCATTCAACTCACAGACTTGAATATTCACTCTGATAGGGCAGTTTGGAAACACTCCTTTTGTAGAATCTGCAGGTGTTTATTTGGATCGCTTTGACGCCTATGCTGGAAAAGGAAATATCTTCACATAAAAACTAGCCAGAAGCATTCTCAGAAACTTCTGTGTGATGAGTGCATTCTACTCACAGACTTGAACGTTTCTTTTGATAGGACAGTTTTGAAACACTCCTTTCGTAGAATCTGCAAGTGTTTATTTCGAGCGCTTTGAGGCCTATGGTAGAAAAGGAAGTATCTTCACATGACAACAGCACAGAAGCATTCTCAGAAAATTCTTTGTGATGAGTGCATTCAACTCTCAGACTTGAGCCTTCCTTTTGAAAGAGCAGTTTTGAAACACTCTTTTTGTGGAGTCTGCAAGTGGATATTTGGAGGGCTTTGAGGCCTAACCTGGGAAAAGAAGTATCTTCACCTAAAAACTAGACAGAAGCATTCTCACAAACTTCTGTCTGATTAGTGCATTCAACTCACAGACTTGAACATTTCCTCTGATAGAGCAGTTTGGAAACACTCCTTTTGTAGAATCTGCAAGTATTTATTTGGAACGCTTTGACGCCTATGCTGGAAAAGGAAATATCTTCACATAAAAACTAGCCAGAAGCATTCTCAGAAACTTCTTTGTGATGAGTGCATTCTACTCACAGACTTGAACATTCCTCTTGAGAGAGCAGTTTGGAAACACCCCTTTTGTAGAATCTGCATGTGTTTATTTGGATCGCTTTGTCGCGTATGCTGCAAAAGGAAATATCATCACCTAAAAACTACACAGAAGCATTCTCAGAAACTTCTTTGTGATGAGTGCTTTCTACTCACAGAGTTGAAGCCTCCTCTTGGTGGAAGAGTTTTCAAGCTCTCTTTTTGTAGAATCTGCAAGTGCATATTTGGAGCGCTCCGAGGCCTATGCTGGGAAATGAAATATCTTCACATAAAAACTACACAGATGCATTCTCAGAAACTTCTGTGTGATGAGTGCATTCAACTCACTGATTTGAACGTTTCTTTTGATAGGACAGTTTTGAAACACTCCTTTTGTAGAATCTGCAAGTGTTTATTTGGAGCGCTTTGACGCCTATGCTGGAAAAGGAAATATCTTCACATAAAAACTAGACAGAAGCATTCTCAGAAACTTCTTTGGGATGAGTGCATTCTACTCACAGACTTGAACATTCCTCTTGAGAGAGCAGTTTGGAAACACTCCTTTTGTAGAGTCTGCAAGTGTTTATTTGGATCGTTTTGACGCCTCTGCTGGAAAAGGAAATATCTTCACCTAAAAATTACGCAGAAGCATTCTCAGAAACTTCTGTGTGATGAGTGCATTCAACTCACAGACTTGAACGTTTCTTTTGATAGGACAGTTTTGAAACACTCCTTTTGTAGAATCTGCAAGTGTTTACTTCGAGCGCTTTGAGGCCTATGCTGGAAAAGGAACTATCTTCACATAAAAACTAGACAGAATCATTCTCAGAAACTTCTTTGTGATGAGTGCATTCTACTCACAGAGTTGAAGCCCCTTTTGCTGGAAGAGTTTTCAAGCTCCCTTTTTGTAGAATCTGCAAGTGCATATTTGGAGGGCTCCGAGGCCTATGCTGGGAAATGAAATACCTTCACCTAAAAACTACACAGAAGCATTCACAGAAATTTCTGTCTGATGAGTGCATTCAACTCACAGACTTGAACGTTTCTTTTGATAGGACAGTTTTGAAACACTCCTTTCGTAGAATCTGCAAGTGTGTATTTCAAGCGCTTTGAGGCCTATTTTGGAAAAGGAAGTATCTTCACATAACAACTACACAGAAGCATTCTCAGAAACTTCTTTGGGATGAGTGCATTCTACTCACAGAGTTGAAGCCTCTTTTTTGCGGAAGAGTTTTCAAGCTCTCTTTTTGTAGAATCTGCAAGTGCATATTTGGAGCGCTCCGAGGCCTATGCTGGGAAATGAAATATCTTCACCTAAAAACTACACAGAAGCATTCTCAGAAACTTCTCTGTGATGAGTGCATTCAACTCACTGATTTGAACGTTTCTTTTGATAGGACAGTTTTGAAACACTCCTTTTGTAGAATCTGCAAGTGTTTATTTGGATCGCTTTGACGCCTATGATGGTAAAGGAAATATCTTCACCTAAAAACTACACAGAAGCATTCTCAGAAACTTCTGTGTGATGAGTGCATTCAACTCACAGACTTGAACGTTTCTATTGATAGGATAGTTTTGAAACACTCCCTTTGTAGAATCTGCAAGTGTTTATTTCGAGCGCTTTGAGGCCTATGCTGGAAAAGGAAGTATCTTCACATAACAACTACACAGAAGCATTCTCAGACACTTCTTTGTGATGAGTGCATTCAACTCACAGACTTGAGCCTTTCTTTTGAAAGAGCAGTTTTGAAACACTCTTTTTGTAGAGTCTGCAAGTGGATATTTGGAGGGCTTTGAGGCCTATGCTGGGAAAAGAAATATCTTCACCTAAAAACTAGACAGAAGCATTCTCATAAACTTCTGTCTGATTAGGGCATTCAACTCACAGACTTGAACATTCCCTAGGATAGAGCAGTTTGGAAACACTCCTTTGGTAGTATCTGCAAGTGTTTATTTGGAACGCTTTGACGCCTACGCTGGAAAAGGAAATATATTCACATAAAAACTAGCCAGACGCATTGTCAGAAATTTCTTTGTGATGAGTGCATTCTACTCACCGACTTGAACATTCCTCTTGAGAGAGCTGTTTGGAAACACTACTTTTTTGGAATCTGGAAGTGTTTATTTGGATCGCTTTGACGCCTATGCTGGAAAAGGAAATATCTTCAGCTAAAAACTACACAGAAGCATTCTCAGAAACTTCTGTGTGATGAGTGCATTCAACTCACAGACTTCAACGTTTCTTTTGATAGGACAGTTTTGAAACACTCCTTTTGTAGAATCTGCAAGTGTTTATTTGGAGCGCTTTGACGCCTATGCTGGAAAAGGAAATATCTTCACATAAAAACCAGACAGAAGCATTCTCAGAAACTTCTTTGGGATGAGTGCATTCTACTCACAGAGTTGAAGCCTCTTTTTGGTGGAAGAGTTTTCAAGCTCTCTTTTTGAAGAATCTGCAAGTGCATATTTGGAGCACTCCGAGGCCTATGCTGGGAAATGAAATATCTTCACCTAAAAACTACACAGAAGCATTCTCAGAAACTTCTGTGTGATGAGTGCATTCAACTCACAGACTTGAACGTTTCTTTTGATAGGACACTTTTGAAACACTCCTTTCGTAAAATCTGCAAGTGTTTATTTCGAGCGCTTTGAGGCCTATGTTGGAAAAGGAAGTATCTTCACATGAAAACTACACAGAAGCATTCTCAGAAACTTCTTTGTGATGAGTGCATTCTATTCACAGAGTTGAAGCCTCTTTTTGGGGGAAGTGTTTTCAACCTCTGTTTTTGTAGAATCTGCAATTGCATATTTGGAGCGCTCCGAGGCCTATGCTGGGAAATGAAATATCTTCACCTAAAAACTACACAGAAGCATTCTCAGAAACTTCTGTGTGATGAGTGCATTCAACTCACAGACTTGAACGTTTCTTTTGATAGGACAGTTTTGAAACACTCCTTTCCTAGAATCTGCAAGTGTTTATTTCGAGCGCTTTGAGGCCTATGCTGGAAAAGGAAGCATCTTCACATAACAACTACACAGAAGCATTCTCAGAAACTTCTTTGTGATGAGTGCATTCAACTCACAGACTTGAACCTTCCTTTTGAAAGAGCAGTTTTGAAGCACTCTTTTTGTAGAGTCTGAAAGTGGATATTAGGAAGGCTTTGAGGCCTACACTGGGAAAAGAAATATCTTCACCTAAAAACTAGACAGAAGCATTCTCACAAACTTCTGTCTGATTAGTGGATTCAACCCACAGACTTGAACATTCCCTCGGATATAGCAGTTTGGAAACACTCCTTTTGTAGAATCTGCAAGTGTTTATTGGGAACGCTTTGATGCCTATGCTGGAAAAGGAAATACCTTCACATAAAAACTAGCCAGAAGCATTCTCAGAAACTTCCTTGTGATGAGTGCATTCAACTCACAGACGAGCCTTTCTTTTGAAATAACAGTTTTGAAACACTCTTTTTGTAGAATCTGCAAGTGGATATTTGGAGGGCTGTGAGGACTATGCTGGGAAAAGAAATATCTTCACCTAAATACTAGACAGAAGCATTCTCACAAACTTCTGTCTGATTATTGCATTCACCTCACAGATTTGAACATTCCCTCATATAGAGCAGTTTGGAAACACTCCTTTTGTAGTATCTGCAAGTGTTTATTTGGATCGCTTTGACGCCTATGCTGGAAAAGGAAATATCTTCACCTAAAAACTACACAGAAGCATTCTCAGAAACTTCTGTGTGATGAGTGCATTCAACTCACAGACTTGAACGTTTCTTTTGATAGGATAGTTTTGCAACACTCCTTTTGTAGAATCTGCAAGTGTTTATTTGGATCGCTTTGACGCCTATGCTGGAAAAGGATATATCTTCACCTAAAAACTACACAGAAGCATTCTCAGAAACTTCTGTGTGATGAGTGCATTCAACTCACACACTTGAACGTTTCTTTTGATAGGACACTTTTGAAACACTCCTTTCGTAAAATCTGCAAGTGTTTATTTCGAGCGCTTTGAGGCCTATGCTGGAAAAGGAAGTATCTTCACATAAAAACTACGCAGAAGCATTCTCCGAAACTTCTTTGTGATGAGTGCATTCATCTCACAGACTTGAGCCTTCCTTTTAAAAGAGCAGTTTTGAAGCACTCTTTTTGTAGAGTCTGCAAGTGGATATTTGGAGGGCTTTGAGGCCTGTGCTGGGAAAAGAAATATCTTCACATAAAAACTAGACAGAAGCATAATCAGAAACTTCTGTCTGATTAGTTCATTCAACTCACAGAGTTGAAAATTCCCTCGTATAGAGCAGTTTGGAAACACTCCTTTTGTAGAATCTGCAAGTGTTTATTTGGAGCGCTTTGACGCCTATGCTGGAAAAGGAAATATCTTCACATAAAAACTAGCCAGAAGCATTCTCATAAACTTCTTTGTGATGAGTGCATTCTACTCACAGACTTGAACATTCCTCTTGAGAGAGCAGTTTGGAAACACTCCTTTTGTAGAATCTGCAAGTGTTTATTTGGATCGCTTTGACGCCTATGCTGGAAAAGGAAATATCTTCACCTAAAAACTGCACAGAAGCATTCCCAGAATCTTCTGGGCGATGAGTGCATTCAACTCACAGACTTGAACGTTTCTTTTGATAGGATAGTTTTGAAACACTCCTTTTGTAGGATCTGCAAGTGTTTATTTCGAGCGCTTTGAGGCCTATGCTGGAAAAGGAAGTATCTTCACATAACAACTACACAGAAGCATTCTCAGACACTTCTTTGTGATGAGTGCATTCAACTCACAGACTTGAGCCTTTCTTTTGAAAGAGCAGTTTTGAAACAATCTTTTTGTAGTGTCTGCAAGTGGATATTTGGAGGCCTTTGAGGCCTATTCTGGGAAAAGAAATATATTCACCTAAAAACTAGACAGAAGCATTCTCACAAACTTCTGTGTGATTAGTGAATTCAACTCACAGACTTGAACATTCCTTTTGATAGAGCAGTTTGGAAACACTCCTTTTGTAGAATCTGCAAGTGTTTATTTGGAGCGCTTTGACGCCGATGGTGGAAAAGGGAATATCTTCACATAAAAACTAGACAGAAGCATTCTCAGAAACTTCTTTGTGATGAGTGCATTCCACTCACATACTTGAACATTCCTCTTGAGAGAGCAGTTTGGAAACACTCCTTTTGTAGAATCTGCAAGTGTTTATTTGGATCGCTTTGACGCCTATGCTAGAAAAGGAAATATCTTCACATAAAAACTAGACAGAAGCATTCTCACAAACTTCTGTGTGATGAGTGAATTCTACTCGCAGAGTTGAAGCCTCTTTTTGTTGGAAGAGTTTTCAAGCTCTCTTTTTGTAGAATGTGCAAGTGCATATTTGGAGCGCTCCAAGGCCTATGCTAGGAAATGAAATATCTTCACCTAAAAACTACACAGAAGCATTCTCAGAAACTTCTGTGTGATGAGTGCATTCAACTCACAGACTTGAACGTTTCTTTTGATAGGACAGTTTTGAAAGACTCCTTTCGTAGGATCTGCAAGTTTTTATTTCGAACGCTTTGAGGCCTACGCTGGAAAAGGAAGTATCTTCACATAACAAATACACAGAAGCATTCTCAGAAACTTCTTTGTGATTAGTGCATTCATCTCACAGACTTGAGCCTTCCTTTTGAAAGAGCAGTTTTGAAACACTCTTTTTGTACAGTCTGCAAATGGATATTTGTAGGGCTTTGAGGCCTATGCTGGGAAAAGGAATACCTTCACCTAAAAACTAGACAGAAGGATTCTCACAAACATCTGTATGATTAGTGCATTCAACTCACAGAGTTAAACAGTCCGTCTGATAGGGCAGTTTGGAAACACTCCTTTTGTAGAATCTGCAAGTGTTTATTTGGAGCGCTTTGACGCCTATGCTGGAAAATGAAATATCTTCACATAAAAACTAGACAGAAGCATTCTCAGAAACTTCTTTGTGATGAGTGCATTCTACTCACGGACTTGAACATTCCTTTTGATAGAGCAGTTTGGAAACACTCCTTTTGTAGAATCTGCAAGTGTTTATTTGGAGCGCTTTAACGCCTATGCTGGAAAAGGAAATGTCTTCACCTAAAAACTACAGAGAAGCATTCCCAGAAACTTCTTTGTAACGTCTGCATTAAACTCACAGATTTACACCTTTCTTTCGATACAGAAGTTTTGAAACACTCTTTTAGAAGAATCTTCAAGTGGATGGATGGAGTGCTTTGAGGCCTGTCCTGGACAAGGAAATATCTTCACATAGAAACTAGACAAAAGCATTCGCAGAAAGTTCCCTCTGCTTTGTGCATTCAACTCACAGAGTCCAACCTGCCTTTTGAAAGAGCAGTTTTGAAACACTCTTTTTGTAGAGTCTGCAAGAGGATATTTGGAGGGCTTTGAGGCCTATACTGGGAAAAGAAATATTTTCAACTAAAAAGTAGACAGAAGAATTCTCACAAACATCTGTGTGATTAGTGCATTCAACTCACAGACTTGAATATTCACTCTGATAGGGCAGTTTGGAAACACTCCTTTTGTAGAATCTGCAGGTGTTTATTTGGATCGCTTTGACGCCTATGCTGGAAAAGGAAATATCTTCACATAAAAACTAGCCAGAAGCATTCTCAGAAACTTCTGTGTGATGAGTGCATTCTACTCACAGACTTGAACGTTTCTTTTGATAGGACAGTTTTGAAACACTCCTTTCGTAGAATCTGCAAGTGTTTATTTCGAGCGCTTTGAGGCCTATGGTAGAAAAGGAAGTATCTTCACATGACAACAGCACAGAAGCATTCTCAGAAAATTCTTTGTGATGAGTGCATTCAACTCTCAGACTTGAGCCTTCCTTTTGAAAGAGCAGTTTTGAAACACTCTTTTTGTGGAGTCTGCAAGTGGATATTTGGAGGGCTTTGAGGCCTAACCTGGGAAAAGAAGTATCTTCACCTAAAAACTAGACAGAAGCATTCTCACAAACTTCTGTCTGATTAGTGCATTCAACTCACAGACTTGAACATTTCCTCTGATAGAGCAGTTTGGAAACACTCCTTTTGTAGAATCTGCAAGTATTTATTTGGAACGCTTTGACGCCTATGCTGGAAAAGGAAATATCTTCACATAAAAACTAGCCAGAAGCATTCTCAGAAACTTCTTTGTGATGAGTGCATTCTACTCACAGACTTGAACATTCCTCTTGAGAGAGCAGTTTGGAAACACCCCTTTTGTAGAATCTGCATGTGTTTATTTGGATCGCTTTGTCGCGTATGCTGCAAAAGGAAATATCATCACCTAAAAACTACACAGAAGCATTCTCAGAAACTTCTTTGTGATGAGTGCTTTCTACTCACAGAGTTGAAGCCTCCTCTTGGTGGAAGAGTTTTCAAGCTCTCTTTTTGTAGAATCTGCAAGTGCATATTTGGAGCGCTCCGAGGCCTATGCTGGGAAATGAAATATCTTCACATAAAAACTACACAGATGCATTCTCAGAAACTTCTGTGTGATGAGTGCATTCAACTCACTGATTTGAACGTTTCTTTTGATAGGACAGTTTTGAAACACTCCTTTTGTAGAATCTGCAAGTGTTTATTTGGAGCGCTTTGACGCCTATGCTGGAAAAGGAAATATCTTCACATAAAAACTAGACAGAAGCATTCTCAGAAACTTCTTTGGGATGAGTGCATTCTACTCACAGACTTGAACATTCCTCTTGAGAGAGCAGTTTGGAAACACTCCTTTTGTAGAGTCTGCAAGTGTTTATTTGGATCGTTTTGACGCCTCTGCTGGAAAAGGAAATATCTTCACCTAAAAATTACGCAGAAGCATTCTCAGAAACTTCTGTGTGATGAGTGCATTCAACTCACAGACTTGAACGTTTCTTTTGATAGGACAGTTTTGAAACACTCCTTTTGTAGAATCTGCAAGTGTTTACTTCGAGCGCTTTGAGGCCTATGCTGGAAAAGGAACTATCTTCACATAAAAACTAGACAGAATCATTCTCAGAAACTTCTTTGTGATGAGTGCATTCTACTCACAGAGTTGAAGCCCCTTTTGCTGGAAGAGTTTTCAAGCTCCCTTTTTGTAGAATCTGCAAGTGCATATTTGGAGGGCTCCGAGGCCTATGCTGGGAAATGAAATACCTTCACCTAAAAACTACACAGAAGCATTCACAGAAATTTCTGTCTGATGAGTGCATTCAACTCACAGACTTGAACGTTTCTTTTGATAGGACAGTTTTGAAACACTCCTTTCGTAGAATCTGCAAGTGTGTATTTCAAGCGCTTTGAGGCCTATTTTGGAAAAGGAAGTATCTTCACATAACAACTACACAGAAGCATTCTCAGAAACTTCTTTGGGATGAGTGCATTCTACTCACAGAGTTGAAGCCTCTTTTTTGCGGAAGAGTTTTCAAGCTCTCTTTTTGTAGAATCTGCAAGTGCATATTTGGAGCGCTCCGAGGCCTATGCTGGGAAATGAAATATCTTCACCTAAAAACTACACAGAAGCATTCTCAGAAACTTCTCTGTGATGAGTGCATTCAACTCACTGATTTGAACGTTTCTTTTGATAGGACAGTTTTGAAACACTCCTTTTGTAGAATCTGCAAGTGTTTATTTGGAGCGCTTTGACGCCTATGCTGGAAAAGGAAATATCTTCACATAAAAACTACACAGAAGCATTCTCAGAAACGTCTTTGTGATGAGTGCATTCTACTCACAGACTTGAACATTCCTCTTGAGAGAGCAGTTTGGAAACACTCCTTTTGTAGAATCTGCAAGTGTTTATTTGGATCGCTTTGACGCCTATGATGGTAAAGGAAATATCTTCACCTAAAAACTACACAGAAGCATTCTCAGAAACTTCTGTGTGATGAGTGCATTCAACTCACAGACTTGAACGTTTCTTTTGATAGGACAGTTTTGAAACACTCCTTTCCTAGAATCTGCAAGTGTTTATTTCGAGCGCTTTGAGGCCTATGCTGGAAAAGGAAGCATCTTCACATAACAACTACACAGAAGCATTCTCAGAAACTTCTTTGTGATGAGTGCATTCAACTCACAGACTTGAACCTTCCTTTTGAAAGAGCAGTTTTGAAGCACTCTTTTTGTAGAGTCTGAAAGTGGATATTAGGAGGGCTTTGAGGCCTACACTGGGAAAAGAAATATCTTCACCTAAAAACTAGACAGAAGCATTCTCACAAACTTCTGTCTGATTAGTGGATTCAACCCACAGACTTGAACATTCCCTCGGATATAGCAGTTTGGAAACACTCCTTTTGTAGAATCTGCAAGTGTTTATTGGGAACGCTTTGATGCCTATGCTGGAAAAGGAAATACCTTCACATAAAAACTAGCCAGAAGCATTCTCAGAAACTTCCTTGTGATGAGTGCATTCAACTCACAGACGAGCCTTTCTTTTGAAATAACAGTTTTGAAACACTCTTTTTGTAGAATCTGCAAGTGGATATTTGGAGGGCTGTGAGGACTATGCTGGGAAAAGAAATATCTTCACCTAAATACTAGACAGAAGCATTCTCACAAACTTCTGTCTGATTATTGCATTCACCTCACAGATTTGAACATTCCCTCATATAGAGCAGTTTGGAAACACTCCTTTTGTAGTATCTGCAAGTGTTTATTTGGATCGCTTTGACGCCTATGCTGGAAAAGGAAATATCTTCACCTAAAAACTACACAGAAGCATTCTCAGAAACTTCTGTGTGATGAGTGCATTCAACTCACAGACTTGAACGTTTCTTTTGATAGGATAGTTTTGCAACACTCCTTTTGTAGAATCTGCAAGTGTTTATTTGGATCGCTTTGACGCCTATGCTGGAAAAGGATATATCTTCACCTAAAAACTACACAGAAGCATTCTCAGAAACTTCTGTGTGATGAGTGCATTCAACTCACACACTTGAACGTTTCTTTTGATAGGACACTTTTGAAACACTCCTTTCGTAAAATCTGCAAGTGTTTATTTCGAGCGCTTTGAGGCCTATGCTGGAAAAGGAAGTATCTTCACATAAAAACTACGCAGAAGCATTCTCCGAAACTTCTTTGTGATGAGTGCATTCATCTCACAGACTTGAGCCTTCCTTTTAAAAGAGCAGTTTTGAAGCACTCTTTTTGTAGAGTCTGCAAGTGGATATTTGGAGGGCTTTGAGGCCTGTGCTGGGAAAAGAAATATCTTCACATAAAAACTAGACAGAAGCATAATCAGAAACTTCTGTCTGATTAGTTCATTCAACTCACAGAGTTGAAAATTCCCTCGTATAGAGCAGTTTGGAAACACTCCTTTTGTAGAATCTGCAAGTGTTTATTTGGAGCGCTTTGACGCCTATGCTGGAAAAGGAAATATCTTCACATAAAAACTAGCCAGAAGCATTCTCATAAACTTCTTTGTGATGAGTGCATTCTACTCACAGACTTGAACATTCCTCTTGAGAGAGCAGTTTGGAAACACTCCTTTTGTAGAATCTGCAAGTGTTTATTTGGATCGCTTTGACGCCTATGCTGGAAAAGGAAATATCTTCACCTGAAAACTACACAGAAGCATTCTCAGAAACTTCTGTGTGATGAGTGCATTCAACTCACAGACTTGAACGTTTCCTTTGATAGGACAGTTTTGAAACACTCCTTTCGTAGAATCTGCAAGTGTTTATTTCGAGCGCTTTGAGGCCTATGCTGGAAAAGGAAGTATCTTCACATAACAACAACACAGAAGCATTCTCAGAAACATCTTTGTGATGAGTGCATTCAACTCACAGACTTGAGCCTTTCTTTTGAAAGAACGGTTTTGAAACCCTCTTTTTGTAGAATCTGCAAGTGGATATTTGGAGCGCTTTAAGGCCTATTCTGGGAAAAGAAATATCTTCACCTAAAAACTAGACAGAACCATTCTCACAAACTTCTGTGTGATTAGTGCATTCAACTCACAGACTTGAACATTCCTTTTGATAGAGCAGTTTGGAAACACTCCTTTTGTAGAATCTGCAAGTGTTTATTTGGAGCGCTTTGACGCCTAGGTTGGAAAACGAAATATCTTCACAAAAACTAGACAGAAGCATTCTCAGAAACTTCTTTGTGATGAATGCATTCTACTCACAGACTTGAACATTCCTCTTGAGAGAGCAGTTTGGAAACACTCCTTTTGTAGAATCTGCATGTGTTTATTTGGATCGCTTTGACTCCTATGCTGGAAAATGAAATATCTTCACCTGAAAACTACACAGAAGCATTCTCAGAAACTTCTGTGTGATGAGTGCATTCAACTCACAGACTTGAACGTTTCTTTTGATAGGACAGTTTTGAAACACTCCTTTCGTAGAATCTGCAACTGTTTATTTCGAGAGCTTTGAAACCTATGGTGGAAAAGGAAGTATCTTCACATAACAACTACACAGAAGCATTCTCAGAAACTTCTTTGTGATGAGTGCATTCAACTCACAGACTTGAGCCTTTCTTTTGAAAGAACGGTTTTGAAACCCTCTTTTTGTAGAATCTGCAAGTGGATATTTGGAGCGCTTTAAGGCCTATTCTGGGAAAAGAAATATCTTCACCTAAAAACTAGACAGAACCATTCTCACAAACTTCTGTGTGATTAGTGCATTCAACTCACAGACTTGAACATTCCTTTTGATAGAGCAGTTTGGAAACACTCCTTTTGTAGAATCTGCAAGTGTTTATTTGGAGCGCTTTGACGCCTAGGTTGGAAAACGAAATATCTTCACAAAAACTAGACAGAAGCATTCTCAGAAACTTCTTTGTGATGAATGCATTCTACTCACAGACTTGAACATTCCTCTTGAGAGAGCAGTTTGGAAACACTCCTTTTGTAGAATCTGCATGTGTTTATTTGGATCGCTTTGACTCCTATGCTGGAAAATGAAATATCTTCACCTGAAAACTACACAGAAGCATTCTCAGAAACTTCTGTGTGATGAGTGCATTCAACTCACAGACTTGAACGTTTCTTTTGATAGGACAGTTTTGAAACACTCCTTTCGTAGAATCTGCAACTGTTTATTTCGAGAGCTTTGAAACCTATGGTGGAAAAGGAAGTATCTTCACATAACAACTACACAGAAGCATTCTCAGAAACTTCTTTGTGATGAGTGCATTCAACTCACAGACTTGAGCCTTCCTTTTGAAAGAGCAGTTTTGAAACACTCTTTTTGTAGAGTTTGCAAGTGGATATTTGGAGGGCTTTGAGGCCTATGCTGGGAAAAGAAATATCTTCACCTAAAAACTAGACAGAAGCATTCTGACAAACTTGTGTCTGATTAGTGCATTCAACTCACAGACTTGAACATTCCCTCTGTTAGAGCAGTTTGGAAACACTCCTTTTGTAGAATCTGCAAGTGTTTATATCGAGCGCTTTGAGGCCTATGCTGGAAAAGGAAATATCTTCACATAACAACTACACAGAAGCATTCTCAGAAACATTTTTGTGATGAGTGCATTCAACTCACAGACTTGAGGCTTTCTTTTCAAAGAGCAGTTTTGAAACACTCTTTTTGTAGAATCTGCAAGTGGATATTTGGAGCGATTTATGCCCTATGCTGGGAAAAGAAATATCTTCCCCTAAAAACTGGACAGAAGCATTCTCAAAAACTTCTTTGTAATGAGGGCATTCTATTCACAGACTTGAACATTCCTCTTGAGAGAGCAGTTTGGAAACACTCCTTTTGTAGAATCTGCAAGTGTTTATTTGGATCGCTTTGACGCCTATGCTGGAAAAGGAAATATCTTCACCTAAAAACTACACAGAAGCATTCTCAGAAACTTCTGTGTGATGAGTGCATTCAACTCACAGACTTGAACGCTTCTTTTGATAGGACAGTTTTGAAACACTCCTTTTGTAGAATTGCAAGTGTTTATTTGGAGCGTTTTGGCGCCTATGCTGGAAAAGGAAATATCTTCAAATAAAAACTAGACAGAAACATTCTCAGAAACTTCTGTGTGATGAGTGCATTCTACTCACAGAGTTGAAGCCTGTTTTTGGTGGAAGAGTTTTCAACCTCTCTTTTTGTAGAGTCTGCAAGTGCATATTTGGAGCGCTGCGAGGCCTATGCTGGGAAATGAAATATCTTCACCTAAAAACTACACAGATGCATTCTCAGAAACTTCTGTGTGATGAGTGCATTCGACTCACAGACTTGAACGTTTCTCTTGATAGGACAGTTTTGAAACACTCCTTTCGTAGAATCTGCAAGTGTTTATTTCGAGCGCTTTGAGGCCTATGCTGGAAAAGGAAGTATCTTCAAATAACAACTACACAGAAGCATTCTCAGAAACTTCTTTGTGATGAGTGCATTCTATTCACAGACTTGAGCCTTCCCTTTGAAAGAGCAGTTTTGAAGCACTCTGTTTGTAGAGGCTGCAAGTGGATATTTGGAGGGCTTTGAGGCCTATGCTGGGAAAAGAAATACCTTCATCTAAAAACTAGACAGAAGCATTCTCACAAACTTCTGTCTGATTAGTTCATTCAACTCACAGAGTTGAACATTTCCTCGTATAGAGCAGTTTGGAAACACTCCTTTTGTAGAATCTGCAAGTGTTTATTTGGAGCGCTTTGACGCCTATGCTGGAAAAGGAAATATCTTCACATAAAAACTAGACAGAAGCATTCTCAGTAACTTCTTTGTGATGAGTGCATTCTACTCACAGACTTGAACATTCCTCTTGAGAGAGCAGTTTGGAAACACTCCTTTTGTAGAATCTGCAAGTGTTTATTTGGATCGCTTTGACGCCTATGCTGGAAAAGGAAATATCTTCACATAAAAACTAGACAGAAGCATTCTCAGAAACTTCTTTGGGATGAGCGCATTCTACTCACAGAGTTGAAGCCTCTTTTTGGTGGAAGAGTTTTCAAGCTCTCTTTCTGTAGAATCTGCAAGTGCATATTTGGAGCGCTCCGAGGGCTACGCTGGGAAATGAAATATCTTCACCTAAAAACTACGGAGAAGCATTCCCAGTAACTTCTTTGTAACGTCTGCATTCAACTCACAGAGTTACACCTTTCTTTCGATAGAGAAGTTTTGAAACACTCTTTTAGAAGAATCTTCAAGTGGATGGATGGAGTGCTTTGAGGCCCGTCCTGGACAAGGAAATATCTTCAACTAGAAACTAGACAAAAGCATTCGCAGAAAGTTCCCTCTGCTTTGTGCATTCAACTCAGAGTCAAACCTGCCTTTTGAAAGAGCAGTTTTGAAACACTCTTTTTGTAGAGTCTGCAAGTGGATATTTGGAGGGCTTTGAGGCCTATACTGGGAAAGGAAATATTTTCAACTAAAAACTAGACAGAAGCATTCTCACAAACATCTGTATGATTAGTGCATTCAACTCACAAACTTGAACATTCCCTCTGATAGGGCGGTTTGGAAACACTCCTTTTGTAGAATCTGCAAGTGTTTATTTGGATCGCTTTGACGCCTATGCTGGAAAAGGAAATATCTTCACATAAAAACTAGCCAGAAGCATTCTCAGAAACTTCTTTGTGATGAGTGCATTCTACTCACGGACTTGAACATTCCCCATGAGAGAGCAGTTTGGAAACACTCCTTTTGTAGAATCTGCAAGTGTTTATTTGGATCGCTTTGACGGCTATGGTGGAAAAGGAAATATCTTCACCTAAAAACTACACAGAAGCATTCTCAGAAACTTCTGTGTGATGAGTGCATTCAACTCACAGACTTGAACGTTTCTTTTGATAGGACACTTTTGAAACACTCCTTTCGTAAAATCTGCAAGTGTTTATTTCGAGCGCTTTGAGGCCTATGTTGGAAAAGGAAGTATCTTCACATAAAAACTACACAGAAGCATTCTCAGAAACTTCTTTGTGATGAGTGCATTCTATTCACAGAGTTGAAGCCTCTTTTTGGGGGAAGTGTTTTCAACCTCTGTTTTTGTAGAATCTGCAATTGCATATTTGGAGCGCTCCGAGGCCTATGCTGGGAAATGAAATATCTTCATCTAAAAACTACACAGAAGCATTCTCAGAAACTTCTGTGTGATGAGTGCATTCAACTCACAGACTTGAAAGTTTCTTTTGATAGGACAGTTTTGAAACACTCCTTTCCTAGAATCTGCAAGTGTTTATTTCGAGCGCTTTGAGGCCTATGCTGGAAAAGGAAGCATCTTCACATAACAACTACACAGAAGCATTCTCAGAAACTTCTTTGTGATGAGTGCATTCAACTCACAGACTTGAGCCTTCCTTTTGAAAGAGCAGTTTTGAAGCACTCTTTTTGTAGAGTCTGAAAGTGGATATTAGGAGGGCTTTGAGGCCTACGCTGGGAAAAGAAATATCTTCACCTAAAAACTAGACAGAAGCATTCTCACAAACTTCTGTCTGATTAGTGCATTCAACCCACAGACTTGAACATTCCCTCGGATATAGCAGTTTGGAAACACTCCTTTTGTAGAATCTGCAAGTGTTTATTGGGAACGCTTTGATGCCTATGCTGGAAAAGGAAATACCTTCACATAAAAACTAGCCAGAAGCATTCTCAGAAACTTCCTTGTGATGAGTGCATTCAACTCACAGACGAGCCTTTCTTTTGAAATAACAGTTTTGAAACACTCTTTTTGTGGAATCTGCAAGTGGATATTTGGAGGGCTGTGAGGACTATGCTGGGAAAAGAAATATCTTCACCTAAATACTAGACAGAAGCATTCTCACAAACTTCTGTCTGATTATTGCATTCAACTCACAGATTTGAACATTCCCTCGTATAGAGCAGTTTGGAAACACTCCTTTTGTAGTATCTGCAAGTGTTTATTTGGATCGCTTTGACGCCTATGCTGGAAAAGGAAATATCTTCACCTAAAAACTACACAGAAGCATTCTCAGAAACTTCTGTGTGATGAGTGCATTCAACTCACAGACTTGAACGTTTCTTTTGATAGGATAGTTTTGCAACACTCCTTTTGTAGAATCGGCAAGTGTTTATTTGGATCGCTTTGACGCCTATGCTGGAAAAGGATATATCTTCACCTAAAAACTACACAGAAGCATTCTCAGAAACTTCTGTGTGATGAGTGCATTCAACTCACACACTTGAACGTTTCTTTTGATAGGACACTTTTGAAACACTCCTTTCGTAAAATCTGCAAGTGTTTATTTCGAGCGCTTTGAGGCCTATGCTGGAAAAGGAAGTATCTTCACATAAAAACTACGCAGAAGCATTCTCCGAAACTTCTTTGTGATAAGTGCATTCATCTCACAGACTTGAGCCTTCCTTTTAAAAGAGCAGTTTTGAAGCACTCTTTTTGTAGAGTCTGCAAGTGGATATTTGGAGGGCTTTGAGGCCTGTGCTGGGAAAAGAAATATCTTCACATAAAAACTAGACAGAAGCATAATCAGAAACTTCTGTCTGATTAGTTCATTCAACTCACAGAGTTGAAAATTCCCTCGTATAGAGCAGTTTGGAAACACTCCTTTGTAGAATCTGCAAGTGTTTATTTGGAGCGCTTTGACGCCTATGCTGGAAAAGGAAATATCTTCACATAAAAACTAGACAGAAGCATTCTCAGAAACTTCTTTGTGATGAGTGCATTCTACTCACAGACTTGAACATTCCTCTTGATAGAGCAGTCTGGAAACACTCCTTTTGTAGAATCTGCAAGTGTTTATTTGGATCGCTTTGACGCCTATGCTGGAAAAGGAAATATTTTCACCTAAAAACTACACAGAAGCATTCTCAGAAACTTCTGTGTGATGAGTGCATTCAACTCCCAGACTTGAACGTTTCTTTTGATAGGATAGTTTTGCAACACTCCTTTTGTAGAATCTGAAGTGTTTATTTGGATCGCTTTCATGCCTATGCTGGAAAAGGATATGTCTTCACCTAAAAAATACACAGAAGCATTCTCAGAAACTTCTGTGTGATGAGTGCATTCTATTCACAGAGTTGAAGTCTCTTTTTGGGGGAAGTGTTTTCAACCTCTGTTTTTGTAGAATCTACAATTGCATATTTGGAGCGCTCCGAGGCCTATGCTGGGAAATGAAATATCTTCACCTAAAAACTACACAGAAGCATTCTCTGAAACTTCTGTGTGATGAGTGCATTCAACTCACAGACTTGAACCTTTCTTTTGATAGGACAGTTTTGAAACACTCCTTTCCTAGAATCTGCAAGTGTTTATTTCGAGCGCTTTGAGGCCTATGCTGGAAAAGGAAGCATCTTCACATAACAACTACACAGAAGCATTCTCAGAAACTTCTTTGTGATGAGTGCATTCAACTCACAGACTTGAGCCTTCCTTTTGAAAGAGCAGTTTTGTAGCACTCTTTTTGTAGAGTCTGAAAGTGGATATTAGGAGGGCTTTGAGGCCTACGCTGGGAAAAGAAATATCTTCACCTAAAAACTAGACAGAAACATTCTGACAAACATCTGTCTGATTAGTGCATTCAACTCACAGACTTGAACATTCCCTCTGATAGGGCAGTTTGGAAACACTCCTTTTGTAGAATCTGCAAGTGTTTATTTGGAGCGCTTTGACGCCTATGCTGGAAAAGGAAATATCTTCACATAAAAACTAGCCAGAAGCATTCTCAGAAACTTCTTTGTGATGAGTGCATTCTACTCACAGACTTGAACATTCCTCTTGAGAGAGCAGTTTGGAAACACTCCTTTTGTAGAATCTGCAAGTGTTTATTTGGATCGCTTTGACGCCTATGCTGGAAAAGGAAATATCTTCACCTAAAAACTACACAGAAGCATTTTCAGAAACTTCTGTGTGATGAGTGCATTCAACTCACAGACTTGAACGTTTCTTTTGATAGGACAGTTTTGAAACACTCCTTTTGTAGAATCTGCAAGTGTTTATTTCGAGCGGTTTGAGGCCTATGCTGGAAAAGGAAGTATCTTCACCCAAAAACTACACAGAAGCATTCTCAGAAACTTCTGTGTGATGAGTGCATTCAACTCACAGACTTGAGCCTTTCTTTTGAAAGAGCAGTTTTGAAACACTCTTTTTGTAGAATCTGCAAGTGGATATTTGGAGCGCTTAAAGGCCTATTCGGGGAAAAGAAATATCTTTACATAAAAACTAGACAGAAGCATTCTCACAAACTTCTGTGTGATTAGTGCATTCAACTCACAGACTTGAACATTCCTTTTGATAGAGCAGTTTGGAAACACTCCTTTTGTAGAATCTGCAAGTGTTTATTTGGAGCGATTTGATGCCTATGCTGGAAAAGGAAATATCTTCACATAAAAACTAGACAGAAGCATTCTCAGAAACTTCTGTGTGATGAGTGCATTCTACTCACAGAGTTGAAGCCTGTTTTTGGTGGAAGAGTTTTCAACCTCTCTTTTTGTAGAATCTGCAAGTGCATATTTGGAGCGCTTCGAGGCCTATGCTGGGAAATGAAATATCTTCACCTAAAAACTACACAGAAGCATTCTCAGAATCTTCTGTGTGATGAGTGCATTCAACTCACAGACTTGAACGTTTCTTTTGATAGGACAGTTTTGAAACACTCCTTTCGTAGAATCTGCAAGTGTTTATTTCGAGCGCTTTGAGGCCTAAGCTGGAAAAGGAAGTATCTTCACATAACAACTACACAGAAGCATTCTCAGAAACTTTTTTGTGATGGGTGCATTCAACTCACAGACTTGAGCCTTCCCTTTGAAAGAGCAGTTTTGAAGCACTCTGTTTGTAGAGTCTGCAAGTGGATATTTGGAGGGCTTTGAGGCCTATGCTGGGAAAAGAAATATTTTCATCTAAAAACTAGACAGAAGCCTTCTCAGAAACTTCTGTCTGATTAGTGCATTCAACTCACAGACTTGAACATTCCCTCGGATAGAGCAGTTTGGAAACACTCCTTTTGTAGAATCTGCAAGTGCTTATTTGGAACGCTTTTACGCACATGCTGGAAAAGGAAATATCTTCACATAAAAACTAGATAGAAGCCTTCTCAGAAACTTCTTTGTGATGAGTCCATTCTACTCACAGACTTGAACATTCCTCTTGAGAGAGCAGTTTGGAAACACTCCTTTTGTAGAATCTGCGAGTGTTTATTTGGATCGCTTTCACCCCTATGCAGGAAAAGGAAATATCTTCAACTAAAAACAACACAGAAGCATTCTCAGAAACTTCTGTGTGATGAGTGCATTCAACTCACAGACTTGAACGTTTCTATTGATAGGACAGTTTTGAAACACTCCTTTCGTAGAATCTGCAAGTGTTTATTTCGAGCGCTTTGAAGCCTATGGTGGAAAAGGAAGTATCTTCACATAACAACTACACAGAAGCATTCTCAGAAACTTCTTTGTGATGAGTGCATTCTACTCACAGAGTTGAAGCCTCTTTTTGGTGGAAGTGTTTACAACCTCTGTTTTTGTAGAATCTGCACGTGCATATTTGGAGTGCTCCGAGGCCTATGCTGGGAAATGAAATATCTTCACCTAAAAACTACACAGAAGCATTCTCAGAAACTTCTGTGTGATGAGTGTTTTCAACTCACGGACTTGAGCCTTCCTTTTGAAAGAGCAGTTTTGAAACACTCCTTTCGTAGAATCTGCAAGTGTTTATTTCGAGCGCTTTGAGGCCTATGCTGGAAAAGGAACTATCTTCACATAACAATTACACTGAAGCATTCTCAGAAACTTCTTTGTGATGAGTGCATTCAACTCACAGACTTTAGCCTTCCTTTTAAAAGAGCAGTTTTGAAGCACTCTTTTTGTAGAGTCTGCAAGTGGATATTTGGAGGGCTTTGAGGCATGTGCTGGGAAAAGAAATATCTTCACATAAAAACTAGACAGAAGCATAATCAGAAACTTCTGTCTGATTAGATCATTCAACTCACAGAGTTGAAAATTCCCTCGTATAGAGCAGTTTGGAAACACTCCTTTTGTAGAATCTGCAAGTGTTTATTTGGAGCGCTTTGACGCCTATGCTGGAAAAGGAAATATCTTCACATAAAAACTAGTCAGAAGCATTCTCAGAAACTTCTTTGTGATGAGTGCATTCTACTCACAGACTTGAACATTCCTCTTGATAGAGCAGTTTGGAAACACTCCTTTTGTAGAATCTGCAAGTGTTTATTTGGATCGCTTTGACGTCTATGCTGGAAAAGGAAATATTTTCACCTAAAAACTACACAGAAGCATTCTCAGAAACTTCTGTGTGATGAGTGCATTCAACTCCCAGACTTGAACGTTTCTTTTGATAGGATAGTTTTGCAACACTCCTTTTGTAGAATCTGCAAGTGTTTATTTGGATCGCTTTCATGCCTATGCTGGAAAAGGATATATCTTCACCTAAAAACTACACAGAAGCATTCTCAGAAACTTCTGTGTGATGAGGGCATTCAACTCACACACTTGAACGTTTCTTTTGATAGGACACTTTTGAAACACTCCTTCGTAAAATCTGCAAGTGTTTATTTCGAGCGCTTTGAGGCCTATGCTGGAAAAGGAAGTATCTTCACATAAAAACTACACAGAAGCATTCTCAGAAACTTCTTTGTGATGAGTGCATTCATCTCACAGACATGAGCCTTCCTTTTGAAAGAGCAGTTTTGAAACACTCTTTTTGTAGAGTCTGGAAGTTGATATTTGGTGGGCTTTGAGGCCTATGCTGGGAAAAGGAATATCTTCACTTAAAAACTAGACAGAAGCATTCTCACAAACTTCCCTGTGATTAGTGCATTCAACTAACAGACTTGAATATTGCCTCTGATAGAGCAGTTTGGAAACAATCCTTTTGTAGAATCTGCAAGTGTTTATTTCGAGTGCTTTGACGCCTAGGCTGAAAAAGGAAATATCTTCACATAACAACTACACAGAAGCATTCTCAGAAACTTCTTTGTGATGAGTACATTCTACTCACAGAGTTGAAGCCTCTTTTTGGTGGAAGTGTTTTCAACCTCTGTTTTTGTAGAATCTGCAATTGCATATTTGGAGCGCTCCGAGGCCTATGCTGGGAAATGAAATATCTTCAGCTGAAAACTACACAGAAGCATTCTCAGAAACTTCTGTGTGATGAGTGCATTCAACTCACAGACTTGAGCCTTCCTTTTGAAAGAGCAGTTTTGAAACACTCTTTTTGTAGAGTCTGCAAGTGGATATTTGGAGGGCTTGGAGGCCTATGCTGGGAAAAGAAATATCTGCACCTAAAAACTAGACAGAAGCATTCTCACAAACTTCTGTCTGATTAGTGCGTTCAACTCACAGACTTGAACATTCCCTCGGATAGAGCAGTTTGGAAACACTCCTTTTGTAGAATCTGCAAGTGTTTATTTGGAACGCTTTGACGCCTATGCTGGAAAAGGAAATATATTCACATAAAAACTAGGCAGAAGCATTCTCAGAAACTTCTTTGTGATGAGTGTATTCTACTCACAGGCTTGAACATTCCTCTTTAGAGAGCAGTTTGGAAACACTCCTTTTGTAGAATCTGCAAGTGTTTATTTGGATCCCTTTCACGCCAATGCTGGAAAAGGAAATATCTTCACCTAAAAACTACACAGAAGTATTCTCAGAAACTTCTTTGTGATGAGTGCATTCTACTCACAGACTTGAACATTCCTCTTGAGAGAGCAGTTTGGAAACACTACTTTTGTAGAACCTGCAAAGTACAGTGTTTATTTGGATCGCTTTTGCGCCTATGCTGGAAAAGGAAATATCTTCACCTAAAAACAACACAGAAGCATTCTCAGAAACTTCTGTGTGATGAGTGCATTCAACTCACAGACTTGAACGTTTCTTTTGATAGGACAGTTTTGAAACACTCCTTTTGGAGAATCTGCAACTGTTTATTTCTAGCGCTTTGGGGCCTAGGCTGGAAAAGGAAGTATCTTCACATAACAACTACACAGAAGCATTCTCAGACACTTCTTTGTGATGAGTGCATTCAACTCACAGACTTGAGCCTTTCTTTTGAAAGAGCAGTTTTGAAACACTCTTTTTGTAGAATCTGCAAGTGAATATTTGGAGCGCTTTAAAGCCTCTTCTGGGAAAAGAAATATCTTCACCTAAAAACTAGACAGAAGCATTCTGAAAAACATCTGTGTGATTAGTGCATTCAACTCACAGACTTGAACATTCCCTCTAATAGGGCAGTTTGGAAACACTCCTTTTGTAGAATCTGCAAGTGTTAATTTGGAGTGCTTTGACGCCTATGATGGAAAAGGAAATATCTTCACATAAAAACTAGACAGAAGGATTCTTAGAAACTTCTTTGTGATGAGTGCATTCTACTCACAGAGTTGAAGCCTCTTTTTCGTGGAAGAGTTTTCAACCTCTCTTTTTGTAGAATCTGCAAGTGCATATTTGGAGCGCTCCGAGGCCTATGCTGGCAAATGGAATATCTTCACCTAAAAACTATACAGAAGCATTCCCAGAAACTTCTGTGTGATGAGTGCATTCAACTCACAGACGAGCCTTTCTTTTGAAAGAACAGTTTTGAAACACTCTTTTTGTAGAATCTGCAAGTGGATATTTGGAGGGCTGTGAGGCCTATGCTGGGAAAAGAAATATCTTCACCTAAAAACTAGACAGAAGCATTCTCACAAACTTCTGTCTGATTAGTGCATTCAACTCACAGAGTTGAACATTGCCTCGTATAGAGCAGTTTGGAAACACTCCTTTTGTAGAATCTGCTAGTGTTTATTTGGAGCGCTTTGACGCCTATGCTGGAAAAGGAAATATCTTCACATAAAAACTAGACAGAAGCATTCTCAGTAACTTCTTTGTGATGAGTGCATTCTACTCACAGACTTGAACATTCCTCATGAGAGAGCAGTTTGGAAACACTCCTTTTGTAGAATCTGCAAGTGTTTATTTGGATCGCTTTGACGCCTATGCTGGAAAAGGAAATATCTTCACCTAAAAACTGCACAGAAGCATTCTCAGAAACTTCTGGGCGATGAGTGCATTCAACTCACAGACTTGAACGTTTCTTTTGATAGGATAGTTTTGAAACACTCCTTTTGTAGGATCTGCAAGTGTTTATTTCGAGCGCTTTGAGGCCTATGCTGGAAAAGGAAGTATCTTCACATAACAACTACACAGAAGCATTCTCAGACACTTCTTTGTAATGAGTGCATTCAACTCACAGACTTGAGCCTTTCTTTTGAAAGAGCAGTTTTGAAACAATCTTTTTGTAGAGTCTGCAAGTGGATATTTGGAGGCCTTTGAGGCCTATGCTGGGAAAAGAAATATCTTCACCTAAAAACTAGACAGAAGCATTCTCATAAACTTCTGTCTGATTAGCGCATTCAACTCACCGACTTGAACATTCCCTCGGATAGAGGAGTTTGGAAACACTCCTTTGGGAGAATCTGCTAGTGTTTATTTGGAACGCTTTGAAGCCTATAATGGAAAAGGAAATATATTCACATAAAAACTAGCCAGACGCATTCTCAGAAACTTCTTTGTGATGAGTGCATTCTACTCACCGACTTGAACATTCGTCTTGAGAGAGCAGTTTGGAAACACTCCTTTTGTAGAATCTGCAAGTGTTTATTTGGATCGCTTTCACGCCTATGCTGGAAAAGGAAATATCTTCACCTAAAAAGTACACAGAAGCATTCTCAGAAACTTCTGTGTGATGAGTGCATTCAACTCACAGACTTGAACGTTTCTTTTGATAGGACACTTTTGAAACACTCCTTTCGTAGAATCTGCAAGTGTTTATTTCGAGCGCCTTGAGGCCTAAGCTGGAAAAGGAAGTATCTTCACATAACAACTACACAGAAGCATTCTCAGAAACTTCTTTCTGATGAGTGCATTCAACTCACAGACTTGAGCCTTCCCTTTGAAAGAGCAGTTTTGAAGCACTCTGTTTGTAGAGTCTGCAAGTGGATATTTGGAGGGCTTTGAGGCCTATGCTGGGAAAAGAAATATTTTCATCTAAAAACTAGACAGAAGCATTCTCAGAAACTTCTGTCTGATTAGTGCATTCAACTCACAGACTTGAACATTCCCTCGGATAGAGCAGTTTGGAAACACTCCTTTTGTAGAATCTGCAAGTGCTTATTTGGAACGCTTTTACGCACATGCTGGAAAAGGAAATATCTTCACATAAAAACTAGATAGAAGCATTCTCAGAAACTTCTTTGTGATGAGTCCATTCTACTCACAGACATGAACATTCCTCTTGAGAGAGCAGTTTGGAAACACTCCTTTTGTAGAATCTGCAAGTGTTTATTTGGATCGCTTTCACCCCTATGCAGGAAAAGGAAATATCTTCAACTAAAAACAACACAGAAGCATTCTCAGAAACTTCTGTGTGATGAGTGCATTCAACTCACAGACTTGAACGTTTCTATTCATAGGACAGTTTTGAAACACTCCTTTCGTAGAATCTGCAAGTGTTTATTTCGAGCGCTTTGAAGCCTATGGTGGAAAAGGAAGTATCTTCACATAACAACTACACAGAAGCATTCTCAGAAACTTCTTTGTGATGAGTGCATTCTACTCACAGAGTTGTAGCCTCTTTTTGGTGGAAGTGTTTTCAACCTCTGTTTTTGTAGAATCTGCGCGTGCATATTTGGAGTGGTCCGAGGCCTATGCTGGGAAATGAAATATCTTCACCTAAAAACTACACAGAAGCATTCTCAGAAACTTCTGTGTGATGAGTTCATTCAACTCACGGACTTGAGCCTTCCTTTTGAAAGAGCAGTTTTGAAACACTCCTTTCGTAGAATCTGCAAGTGTTTATTTCGAGCGCTTTGAGGCCTATGCTGGCAAAGGAACTATCTTCACATAACAATTACACAGAAGCATTCTCAGAAACTTCTTTGTGATGAGTGCATTCAACTCACAGACTTTAGCCTTCCTTTTAAAAGAGCAGTTTTGAAGCACTCTTTTTGTAGAGTCTGCAAGTGGATATTTGGAGGGCTTTGAGGCCTGTGCTGGGAAAAGAAATATCTTCACATAAAAACTAGACAGAAGCATAATCAGAAACTTCTGTCTGATTAGTTCATTCAACTCACAGAGTTGAAAATTCCCTCGTATAGAGCAGTTTGGAAACACTCCTTTTGTAGAATCTGCAAGTGTTTATTTGGAGCGCTTTGACGCCTATGCTGGAAAAGGAAATATCTTCACATAAAAACTAGACAGAAGCATTCTCAGAAACTTCTTTGTGATGAGTGCATTCTACTCACAGACTTGAACATTCCTCTTGATAGAGCAGTTTGGAAACACTCCTTTTGTAGAATCTGCAAGTGTTTATTTGGATCGCTTTGACGCCTATGCTCGAAAAGGAAATATTTTCACCTAAAAACTACACAGAAGCATTCTCAGAAACTTCTGTGTGATGAGTGCATTCAACTCCCAGACTTGAACGTTTCTTTTGATAGGACACTTTTGAAACACTCCTTCGTAAAATCTGCAAGTGTTTATTTCGAGCGCTTTGAGGCCTATGCTGGAAAAGGAAGTATCTTCACATAAAAACTACACAGAAGCATTCTCAGAAACTTCTTTGTGATGAGTGCATTCATCTCACAGACTTGAGCCTTCCTTTTGAAAGAGCAGTTTTGAAACACTCTTTTTGTAGAGTCTGGAAGTAGATATTTGGTGGGCTTTGAGGCTTATGCTGGGAAAAGGAATATCTTCACTTAAAAACTAGACAGAAGCATTCTCACAAACTTCTCTGTGATTAGTGCATTCAACTAACAGACTTGAATATTGCCTCTGATAGAGCAGTTTGGAAACAATCCTTTTGTAGAATCTGCAAGTGTTTATTTCGAGTGCTTTGACGCCTAGGCTGAAAAAGGAAATATCTTCACATAACAACTACACAGAAGCATTCTCAGAAACTTCTTTGTGATGAGTGCATTCTACTCACAGAGTTGAAGCCTCTTTTTGGTGGAAGTGTTTTCAACCTCTGTTTTTGTAGAATCTGCAATTGCATATTTGGAGCGCTCCGAGGCCTATGCTGGGAAATGAAATATCTTCAGCTGAAAACTACACAGAAGCATTCTCAGAAACTTCTGTGTGATGAGTGCATTCAACTCACAGACTTGAGCCTTCCTTTTGAAAGAGCAGTTTTGAAACACTCTTTTTGTAGAGTCTGCAAGTGGATATTTGGAGGGCTTGGAGGCCTATGCTGGGAAAAGAAATATCTGCACCTAAAAACTAGACAGAAGCATTCTCACAAACTTCTGTCTGATTAGTGCGTTCAACTCACAGACTTGAACATTCCCTCGGATAGAGCAGTTTGGAAACACTCCTTTTGTAGAATCTGCAAGTGTTTATTTGGAACGCTTTGACGCCTATGCTGGAAAAGGAAATATATTCACATAAAAACTAGGCAGAAGCATTCTCAGAAACTTCTTTGTGATGAGTGCATTCTACTCACAGGCTTGAACATTCCTCTTTAGAGAGCAGTTTGGAAACACTCCTTTTGTAGAATCTGCAAGTGTTTATTTGGATCCCTTTCACGCCAATGCTGGAAAAGGAAATATCTTCACCTAAAAACTACACAGAAGTATTCTCAGAAACTTCTTTGTGATGAGTGCATTCTACTCACAGACTTGAACATTCCTCTTGAGAGAGCAGTTTGGAAACACTACTTTTGTAGAACCTGCAAGTGTTTATTTGGATCGCTTTTGCGCCTATGCTGGAAAAGGAAATATCTTCACCTAAAAACAACACAGAAGCATTCTCAGAAACTTCTGTGTGATGAGTGCATTCAACTCACAGACTTGAACGTTTCTTTTGATAGGACAGTTTTGAAACACTCCTTTCGTAGAATCTGCAAGTGTTTATTTCGAACGCTTTGAGGCCTACGCTGGAAAAGGAAGTATCTTCACATAACAACTACACAGAAGCATTCTCAGAAACTTCTTTGTGATGAGTGCATTCATCTCACAGACATGAGCCTTCCTTTTGAAAGAGCAGTTTTGAAACACTCTTTTTGTAGAGTCTGCAAGTTGATATTTGGAGGGCTTTGAGGCCTATGCTGGGAAAAGAAATATCTTCACCTAAAAACTAGACAGAAGCATTCTCACAAACTTCTGTCTGATTAGTGCATTCAACTCACAGATTCAACATTCCCTCTGATAGAGCAGTTTAGAAACAATCCTTTTGTAGAATCTGCAAGTGTTTATTTGGAGCGCTTTGACGCCTATGCTGGAAAAGGAAATATCTTCACATAAAAACTAGACAGAAGCATTCTCAGAAACTTCTTTGGGATGAGTGCATTCTACTCACAGAGTTGAAGCCTCTTTTTGGTGGAAGAGTTTTCAAGCTCCCATTTTGTAGAATCTGCAAGTGCATATTTGGAGCGCTCCGAGGGCTACGCTGAGAAATGAAATATCTTCACCTAAAAACTACACAGAAGCATTCTCAGAAACTTCTGTGTGATGAGTGCATTCAACTCACAGACGAGCCTTTCTTTTGAGAGAACAGTTTTGAAACACTCTTTTTGTAGAATCTGCAAGTGGATATTTGGAGGGCTGTGAGGCCTATGCTGGGAAAAGGAATATCTTCACCTAAAAACTAGACAGAAGCATTCTCACAAACTTCTGTCTGATTAGTGCATTCAACTCACAGAGTTGAACATTCCCTCGTATAGAGCAGTTTGGAAACACTCCTTTTGTAGAATCTGCAAGTGTTTATTTGGAGCGCTTTGACGCCTATGCTGGAAAAGGAAATATCTTCACATAAAAACTAGACAGAAGCATTCTCAGTAACTACTTTGTGATGAGTGCATTCTACTCACAGACTTGAACATTCCTTTTGAGAGAGCAGTTTGGAAACACTCCTTTTGTAGAATCTGCAAGTGTTTATTTGGATCGCTTTGACGCCTATGCTGGAAAAGGAAATATCTTCACCTAAAAACTGCACAGAAGCATTCTCAGAAACTTCTGTGCGATGAGTGCATTCAACTCACAGACTTGAACGTTTCTTTTGATAGGATAGTTTTGAAACACTCCTTTTGTAGGATCTGCAAGTGTTTATTTCGAGCGCTTTGAGGCCTATGCTGGAAAAGGAAGTATCTTCACATAACAACTACACAGAAGCATTCTCAGACACTTCTTTGTGATGAGTGCATTCAACTCACAGACTTGAGCCTTTCTTTTGAAAGAGCAGTTTTGAAACAATCTTTTTGTAGAGTCTGCAAGTGGATATTTGGAGGCCTTTGAGGCCTATACTGGGAAAAGAAATATCTTCACCTAAAAACTAGACAGAAGCATTCTCACAAACTTCTGTGTGATTAGTGCATTCAACTCACAGACTTGAACATTCCTTTTGATAGAGCAGTTTGGAAACACTCCTTTTGTAGAATCTGCTAGTGTTTATTTGGAGCGCTTTGACGCCTATGCTGGAAAAGGAAATATCTTCACATAAAAACTAGACAGAAGCATTCTCAGAAAATTCTTTGTGATGAGTGCATTCTACTCACAGTCTTGAGCATTCCTCTTGAGAGAGCAGTTTGGAAACACTCCTTTTGTAGATTCTGCAAGTGTTTATTTGGATCGCTTTGACGCCGATGGTGGAAAAGGAAATATCTTCACCTAAAAACTACACAGAAGCATTCTCAGAAACTTCTGTGTGATGAGTGCATTCAACTCACAGACTTGAACGTTTCTTTTGATAGGACAGTTTTGAAACACTCCATTCGTAGAATCTGCAAGTGTTTATTTCGAGCGCTTTGAAGCCTATGTTGGGAAAGGGAGTATCTTCACATAACAACTACACAGAAGGATTCTCAGAAACTTCTTTGTGATGAGTGCATTCTACTCACGGAGTTAAAGCTTCTTTTTGGTGGAAGAGTTTTCAACCTCTGTTTTTGTAGAATCTGCAAGTGCATATTTGGAGCGCTCCGAGGCCTATACTGGGAAATGAAATATCTTCACCTATAAACTACACAGAAGCATTCTCAGAAACTTCTGTGTGATGAGTGCATTCAACTCACAGACTTGAACGTTTCTTTTTTTAGTACAGTTTTGAAACACTCCTTTCGTAGAATCTGCAAGTGTTTCTATCGAGCGCTTTGAGGCCTATGCTGGAAAAGGAAGTATCTTCACATAACAACTACACAGAAGCATTCTCAGAAATTTCTTTGTGATGAGTGCATTCATCTTACAGACATGAGCCTTCCTTTTGGAAGAGCAGTTTTGAAACACTCTTTTTGTAGAGTCTGCAAGTGGATATTTGGAGGTCTTTGAGGCCTATGCTGGGAAAAGAAATATCTTCACCTAAAAACTAGACAGAAGCATTCTCACAAACTTCTGTCTGATTCGTGCATTCAACTCACAGACTTGAACATTCCCTCGGATAGAGCAGTTTGGAAACACTCCTTTTGTAGTATCTGCAAATGTTTATTTGGAGCGCTTTGACGCCTATGCTGGAAAAGGAAATATCTTCACATAAAAACTAGACAGAAGCATTGTCAGAAACTTCTTTGTGATGAGTGCATTCTACTCACAGACTTGAACATTCCTCTTGAGAGAGCAGTTTGGAAACACTCCTTTTGTAGAATCTGCAAGTGTTTATTTGGATCGCTTTGACGTCTATGCTGGAAAAGGAAATATCTTCACCTAAAAACTACACAGAAGCATTCTCAGAAACTTCTGTGTGATGAGTGCATTCAACTCACAGAGTTGAACGTTTCTTTTGATAGGACAGTTTTGAAACACTCCTTTTGTAGAATCTGCAAGTGTTTATTTCGAGCGCTTTGAGGCCAATGCTGGAAAAGGGAGTATCTTCGCATAACAACTACACAGAAGCATTCTCAGACACTTCTTTGTGATGAGTGCATTCAACTCACAGACTTGAGCCTTTCTTCTGAAAGAGCAGTTTTGAAACACTCTTTTTGTAGAATCTGCAAGTGGATATTTGGAGAGCTTTAAGGCCTATTCTGGGAAAAAAAATATCTTCACCTCAAAACTAGACAGAAGCATTCTCAGAAACTTCTGTCTGATTAGTGCATTCAACTCACAGACTTGAACATTCCTCTTGAGAGAGCAGTTTGGAAACACTCCTTTTGTAGAATCTGCAAGTGTTTATTTGGATCGCTTTGACGCCGATGGTGGAAAAGGAAATATCTTCAAATAAAAACTACACAGAAGCATTCTCAGAAACTTCTGTGTGATGAGTGCATTCAACTCACTGACTTGAACGTTTCTTTTGATAGAGCAGTTTGGAAACACTCCTTTCGTAAAATCTGCAATTGTTTATTTCGTGCGCTTTGAGGCCTATGCTGGAAAAGGAAGTGTCTTCACATAACAACTACGCAGAAGCATTCTCAGAAACTTCTTGGTGATGAGTGCATTCATCCCACAGACTTCAGCAATGCTTCTGAAAGAGCAGTTTTGAAACACTCTTTTTGTAGATTCTGCAAGTGGATATTTGGAGTTCTTTGAGATCTATGCTGGGAAAAGAAATATCTTCACCTAAAAACTAGACAGAAGCATTCTCACAAACTTCTGCCTGATTAGTGCATTCAACTCACAGACTTGAACATTCCCTCTGATAGAGCAGTTTGGAAACAATCCTTTTGTAGTATCCGCAAGTGTTTATTTGGAGCACTTTGACGCCTGTGCTGGAAAAGGAAATATCTTCACATAAAAACTAGACAGAAGCATTCTCAGAAACTTCTTTGTTATGAGTGCATTCTACTCACAGAGTTGAAGCCCCATTTGGTGGAAGAGTTTTCAAGCTGCCTTTTTGTAGGATCTGCAAGTGCATAATTGGAGCGCTCCGAATCCAATGCTGGGAAATGAAATATCTTCACCTAAAAACTACACAGAAGCATTCTCAGAAACTTCTGTGTGATGAGTGCATTCAACTCACAGACTTGAACGTTTCTTTTGATAGGACAGTTTTGAAACACTCCTTTCGTAAAATCTGCAAGTGTTTGTTTCGTGCGCTTTGAGGCCTATGCTGGAAAAGGAAGTGTCTTCACATAACAACTACACAGAAGCATTCTCTGAAACTTCTTGGTGATGAATGCATTCATCCCACAGACTTCAGCAATCCTTTTGAAAGAGCAGTTTTGAAACTCTCTTTTTGTAGGGTCTGCAAGTGGATATTTGGAGGGCTTTCAGGCCTATGCTGGGAAAAGAAATATCTTCACCTAAAAACTAGACAGAAGCATTCTCACAAACTTCTGCCTGATTAGTGCATTCAACTCACAGACTTGAACATTCCCTCTGATAGAGCAGTTTGGAAACAATCCTTTTGTAGAATCTGCAAGTGTTTATTTGGAGCGCTTTGACGCCTGTGCTGGAAAAGGAAATATCTTCACATAAAAACTAGACAGAAGCATTCTCAGAAACTTCTTTCTGATGAGTGCATTCTACTCACAGAGTTGAAGCCTCTTTTTGGCGGAAGAGTTTTCAAGCTCTCTTTTTGTAGAATCTGCAAGTGCATTTTTGGAGCGCTCCGAGGCCTATGCTGGGAAATGAAATATCTTCACCTAAAAACTACACAGATGCATTCTCAGAAACTTCTGTGTGATGAGTGCATTCAACTCACAGACTTGAACGTTTCTTTTGATAGGACAGTTTTGAAACACTCCTTTCGTAGAATCTGCAAGTGTTTATTTCGAGCGCTTTGAGGCCTATGCTGGAAAAGGAACTATCTTCACCTAAAAACTAGACAGAATCATTCTCAGAAACTTCTTTGTGATGAGTGCATTCTACTCACAGAGTTGAAGCCCCTTTTGCTGAAAGAGTTTTCAAGCTCCCTTTTTGTAGAATCTGCAAGTGCATATTTGGAGGGCTCCGAGGCCTATGCTGGGAAATGAAATATCTTCACCTAAAAACTACACAGAAGCATTCTCAGAAACTTCTGTCTGATGAGTGCATTCAACTCACAGACTTGAACGTTTCTTTTGATAGGACAGTTTTGAAACACTCCTTTCGTAGAATCTGCAAGTGTGTATTTCAAGCGCTTTGAGGCCTATTTTGGAAAAGGAAGTATCTTCACATAACAACTACACAGAAGCATTCTCAGAAACTTCTTTGGGATGACTGCATTCTACTCAAAGAGTTGAAGCCTCTTTTTTGCGGAAGAGTTTTCAAGCTCTCTTTTTGTAGAATCTGCAAGTGCATATTTGGAGCGCTCCGAGGCCTATACTGGGAAATGAAATATCTTCACCTAAAAACTACACAGAAGCATTCTCAGAAACTTCTGTGTGATGAGTGCATTCAACTCACAGACTTGAACGTTTCTTTTGATAGGACAGTTTTGAAACACTCCTTTCGTAGAATCTGCAAGTGTTTATTTCGAGCGCTTTCAGGCCTATTTTGGAAAAGGAAGTATCTTCAAATAACAACTACACAGAAGCATTCTCAGAAACTTCTTTGTGATGGGTGCATTCTATTCACAGAGTTGAAGCCTCTTTTTGGCGGAAAAGTTTTCAAGCTCTCTTTTTGTAGAATCTGCAATTGCATATTTGTAGCGCTCCGAGGCCAATGCTGGGAAATGTAATATCTTCACCTAAAATCTACACAGAAGCATTCTCAGAAACTTCTGTGTGATGAGTGCATTCTACTCCCAGACTGGAACGTTTCTTTTGATAGGGCAGTTTTGAAACACTCCTTTCGTAGAATCTGCAATTGTTTATTTCGAGAGATTTGAGGCCTATAGTAGAAAAGGAAGTATCTTCACATGACAACTGCACAGAAGCATTCTCAGAAAATTCTTTGTGATGAGTGCATTCAACTCACAGACTTGAGCCTTCCTTTTGAAACAGTAGTTTTGAAACACTCTTTTTGTGGAGTCTGCAAGTGGATATTTGGAGGGCTTTGAGGCCTAAGCTGGGAATAGAAGTATCTTCACCTAAAAACTAGACAGAAGCATTCTCACATACTTCTGTCTGATTAGTGCATTCAACTCACAGACATGAACATTCCCTCTGATAGAGCAGTTTGGAAACACTCCTTTTGTAGAATCTGCAAGTGTTTATTTTGAACGCTTTGACGCCTATGCTGGAAAAGGAAATATCTTCACATAAATACTAGCCAGAAGCATTCTCAGAAACTTCTTTGTGATGAGTGCATTCTACTCACAGACTTGAACATTCTTCTTGAGAGAGCAGTTTGGAAACACTCCTTTTGTAGAATCTGCATGTGTTTATTTGGATCGGTTTGTCGCGTATGCTGCAAAAGGAAATATCATCACCTAAAAACTACACAGAAGCATTCTCAGAAACTTCTCTGTGATGAGTGCATTCAACTCACAGACTTGAACGTTTCTTTTGATAGGACAGTTTTGAAACACTCCTTTCGTAGAATCTGCAAGTGTTTACTTCGAGCGCTTTGAAGCCTATGGTGGAAAAGGAAGCATCTTCACATAACAACTACACAGAAGCATTCTCAGAAACTTCTTTGTGATGAGTGCATTCAACTCACAGACTTGAACCTTCCTTTTGAAAGAGCAGTTTTGAAGCACTCTTTTTGTAGAGTCTGCAAGTGGATATTTGGAGGGCTTTGAGGCCTATGCTGGGAAAAGAAATATCTTCACCTAAAAACTAGACAGAAGCATTCTCACAAACTTCTGTCTGATTAGTGCATTCAACTCACCGACTTCAACATTCCCTCGGATATAGCAGTTTGGAAACACTCCTTTTGTAGAATCTGCAAGTGTTTATTGGGAATGCTTTGACGCCTATGCTGGAAAAGCAAATACCTTCACAAAAAAACTAGCCAGAAGCATTCTCAGAAACTTCTTTGTGATGAGTGCATTCAACTCACAGACGAGCCTTTCTTTTGAAAGAACAGTTTTGAAACACTCTTTTTGTAGAATCTGCAAGCGGATATTTGGAGGGCTTTGAGGCCTATGCTGGGAAAAGAAATATCTTCACCTAAAAACTACACAGAAGCATTCTCACAAACTTCTGTCTGATTAGTGCATTCAACTCACAGAGTTGAACATTCCCTCGTATAGAGCAGTTTGGAAACACTCCTTTGGTAGTATCTGCAAGTGTTTATTTGGAACGCTTTGACGCCTACGCTGGAAAAGGAAATATATTCACATAAAAACTAGCCAGACGCATTCTAAGAAATTTCTTTGTGATGAGTGCATTCTACTCACCGACTTGAACATTCCTCTTGAGAGAGCTGTTTGGAAACACTACTTTTTTGGAATCTGGAACTGTTTATTTGGATCGCTTTGACGCCTATGCTGGAAAAGGAAATATCTTCACCTAAAAACTACACAGAAGCATTCTCAGAAACTTCTGTGTGATGAGTGCATTCAACTCACAGACATGAACGTTTCTTTTGATAGGACAGTTTTGAAACACTCCTTTTGTAGAATCTGCAAGTGCTTATTTGGAGCGCTTTGACGCCTATGCTGGAAAAGGAAATATCTTCACATAAAAACCAGACAGAAGCATTCTCAGAAACTTCTTTGGGATGAGTGCATTCTACTCACAGAGTTGAAGCCTCTTTTTGGTGGAAGAGTTTTCAAGCTCTCTTTTTGATGAATCTGCAAGTGCATATTTGGAGCGCTCCGAGGCCTATGCTGGGAAATGAAATATCTTCACCTAAAAACTACACAGAAGCATTCTCAGAAACTTCTGTGTGATGAGTGCATTCAACTCACAGACTTGAACGTTTCTTTTGATAGGACAGTTTTGAAACACTCCTTTCGTAGAATCTGCAAGTGTTTATTTCGAGCGCTTTGAGGCCTATGCCGGAAAAGGAAGTATCTTCACATAACAACTACACAGAAGCATTCTCAGAAACTTCTTTGTGATGAGTGCATTCATCTCACAGACTTGAGCCTTCCTTTTGAACGAGCAGTTTTGAAACAAACTTTTTGTAGAGTCTGCAAGTGGATATTTGGAGGGCTTTGAGGCCTATGCTGGGAAAAGAAATATCTTCACCTAAAAACTAGACAGAAGCATTTTCACAAACTTCTCTCTGATTAGTGCATTCAACTCACAGACTTGAACATTCCCTCGGATAGAGCAGTTTGGAAACACTCCTTTTGTAGAATCTGCAAGTGTTTATTTGGATCGCTTTGACGCCTATGCTTGAAAAGGAAATATCTTCACCTAAAAACTACACAGAAGCATTCTCAGAAACTTCTGTGTGATGAGTGCATTCAACTCATAGACTTGAACGTTTCTTTTGATAGGACAGTTTTGAAACAATCCTTTTGTAGAATCTGCAAGTGTTTATTTCGAGCGCTTTGAGGCCTATGCTGGAAAAGGAAGTATCTTCACATAACAACTACACAGAAGCATTCTCAGACACTTCTTTGTGATGAGTGCATTCAACTCACAGACTTGAGCCTTTCTTTTGAAAGAGCAGTTTTGAAACACTCTTTTTGTAGAATCTGCAAGTGGATATTTGGAGCGCTTTAAGGCCTATTCTGGGAAAAGAAATATCTTCACCTAAAAACTAGACAGAAGCATTCTCACAAACTTCTGTGTGATTAGTGCATTCAACTCACAGACTTGAACATTCCTTTTGATAGAGCAGTTTGGAAACACTCCTTTTGTAGAATCTGCAAGTGTTTATTTGGAGCGCTTTGACGCCGATGGTGGAAAAGGGAATATCTTCACATAAAAACTAGACAGAAGCATTCTCAGAAACTTCTTTGTGATGAGTGCATTCCACTCACAGACTTGAACATTCCTCTTCAGAGAGCAGTTTGGAAACACTCCTTTTGTAGAATCTGCAAGTGTTTATTTGGATCGCTTTGACGCCTATGCTAGAAAAGGAAATATCTTCACATAAAAACTAGACAGAAGCATTCTCACAAACTTCTGTGTGTTGAGTGAATTCTACTCGCAGAGTTGAAGCCTCTTTTTGTTGGAAGAGTTTTCAAGCTCTCTTTTTGTAGAATATGCAAGTGCATATTTGGAGCGCTCCGAGGCCTATACTGGGAAATGAAATATCTTCACCTAAAAACTACACAGAAGCATTCTCAGAAACTTCTGTGTGATGAGTGCATTCAACTCACAGACTTGAACGTTTCTTTTGATAGGACAGTTTTGAAACACTCCTTTCGTAGAATCTGCAAGTGTTTATTTCGAGCGCTTTCAGGCCTATTTTGGAAAAGGAAGTATCTTCAAATAACAACTACACAGAAGCATTCTCAGAAACTTCTTTGTGATGGGTGCATTCTATTCACAGAGTTGAAGCCTCTTTTTGGCGGAAAAGTTTTCAAGCTCTCTTTTTGTAGAATCTGCAATTGCATATTTGTAGCGCTCCGAGGCCAATGCTGGGAAATGTAATATCTTCACCTAAAATCTACACAGAAGCATTCTCAGAAACTTCTGTGTGATGAGTGCATTCTACTCCCAGACTGGAACGTTTCTTTTGATAGGGCAGTTTTGAAACACTCCTTTCGTAGAATCTGCAATTGTTTATTTCGAGAGATTTGAGGCCTATAGTAGAAAAGGAAGTATCTTCACATGACAACTGCACAGAAGCATTCTCAGAAAATTCTTTGTGATGAGTGCATTCAACTCACAGACTTGAGCCTTCCTTTTGAAACAGTAGTTTTGAAACACTCTTTTTGTGGAGTCTGCAAGTGGATATTTGGAGGGCTTTGAGGCCTAAGCTGGGAATAGAAGTATCTTCACCTAAAAACTAGACAGAAGCATTCTCACATACTTCTGTCTGATTAGTGCATTCAACTCACAGACATGAACATTCCCTCTGATAGAGCAGTTTGGAAACACTCCTTTTGTAGAATCTGCAAGTGTTTATTTTGAACGCTTTGACGCCTATGCTGGAAAAGGAAATATCTTCACATAAATACTAGCCAGAAGCATTCTCAGAAACTTCTTTGTGATGAGTGCATTCTACTCACAGACTTGAACATTCTTCTTGAGAGAGCAGTTTGGAAACACTCCTTTTGTAGAATCTGCATGTGTTTATTTGGATCGGTTTGTCGCGTATGCTGCAAAAGGAAATATCATCACCTAAAAACTACACAGAAGCATTCTCAGAAACTTCTCTGTGATGAGTGCATTCAACTCACAGACTTGAACGTTTCTTTTGATAGGACAGTTTTGAAACACTCCTTTCGTAGAATCTGCAAGTGTTTACTTCGAGCGCTTTGAAGCCTATGGTGGAAAAGGAAGCATCTTCACATAACAACTACACAGAAGCATTCTCAGAAACTTCTTTGTGATGAGTGCATTCAACTCACAGACTTGAACCTTCCTTTTGAAAGAGCAGTTTTGAAGCACTCTTTTTGTAGAGTCTGCAAGTGGATATTTGGAGGGCTTTGAGGCCTATGCTGGGAAAAGAAATATCTTCACCTAAAAACTAGACAGAAGCATTCTCACAAACTTCTGTCTGATTAGTGCATTCAACTCACCGACTTGAACATTCCCTCGGATATAGCAGTTTGGAAACACTCCTTTTGTAGAATCTGCAAGTGTTTATTGGGAATGCTTTGACGCCTATGCTGGAAAAGCAAATACCTTCACAAAAAAACTAGCCAGAAGCATTCTCAGAAACTTCTTTGTGATGAGTGCATTCAACTCACAGACGAGCCTTTCTTTTGAAAGAACAGTTTTGAAACACTCTTTTTGTAGAATCTGCAAGCGGATATTTGGAGGGCTTTGAGGCCTATGCTGGGAAAAGAAATATCTTCACCTAAAAACTACACAGAAGCATTCTCACAAACTTCTGTCTGATTAGTGCATTCAACTCACAGAGTTGAACATTCCCTCGTATAGAGCAGTTTGGAAACACTCCTTTGGTAGTATCTGCAAGTGTTTATTTGGAACGCTTTGACGCCTACGCTGGAAAAGGAAATATATTCACATAAAAACTAGCCAGACGCATTCTAAGAAATTTCTTTGTGATGAGTGCATTCTACTCACCGACTTGAACATTCCTCTTGAGAGAGCTGTTTGGAAACACTACTTTTTTGGAATCTGGAACTGTTTATTTGGATCGCTTTGACGCCTATGCTGGAAAAGGAAATATCTTCACCTAAAAACTACACAGAAGCATTCTCAGAAACTTCTGTGTGATGAGTGCATTCAACTCACAGACATGAACGTTTCTTTTGATAGGACAGTTTTGAAACACTCCTTTTGTAGAATCTGCAAGTGCTTATTTGGAGCGCTTTGACGCCTATGCTGGAAAAGGAAATATCTTCACATAAAAACCAGACAGAAGCATTCTCAGAAACTTCTTTGGGATGAGTGCATTCTACTCACAGAGTTGAAGCCTCTTTTTGGTGGAAGAGTTTTCAAGCTCTCTTTTTGATGAATCTGCAAGTGCATATTTGGAGCGCTCCGAGGCCTATGCTGGGAAATGAAATATCTTCACCTAAAAACTACACAGAAGCATTCTCAGAAACTTCTGTGTGATGAGTGCATTCAACTCACAGACTTGAACGTTTCTTTTGATAGGACAGTTTTGAAACACTCCTTTCGTAGAATCTGCAAGTGTTTATTTCGAGCGCTTTGAGGCCTATGCCGGAAAAGGAAGTATCTTCACATAACAACTACACAGAAGCATTCTCAGAAACTTCTTTGTGATGAGTGCATTCATCTCACAGACTTGAGCCTTCCTTTTGAACGAGCAGTTTTGAAACAAACTTTTTGTAGAGTCTGCAAGTGGATATTTGGAGGGCTTTGAGGCCTATGCTGGGAAAAGAAATATCTTCACCTAAAAACTAGACAGAAGCATTTTCACAAACTTCTCTCTGATTAGTGCATTCAACTCACAGACTTGAACATTCCCTCGGATAGAGCAGTTTGGAAACACTCCTTTTGTAGAATCTGCAAGTGTTTATTTGGATCGCTTTGACGCCTATGCTTGAAAAGGAAATATCTTCACCTAAAAACTACACAGAAGCATTCTCAGAAACTTCTGTGTGATGAGTGCATTCAACTCATAGACTTGAACGTTTCTTTTGATAGGACAGTTTTGAAACAATCCTTTTGTAGAATCTGCAAGTGTTTATTTCGAGCGCTTTGAGGCCTATGCTGGAAAAGGAAGTATCTTCACATAACAACTACACAGAAGCATTCTCAGACACTTCTTTGTGATGAGTGCATTCAACTCACAGACTTGAGCCTTTCTTTTGAAAGAGCAGTTTTGAAACACTCTTTTTGTAGAATCTGCAAGTGGATATTTGGAGCGCTTTAAGGCCTATTCTGGGAAAAGAAATATCTTCACCTAAAAACTAGACAGAAGCATTCTCACAAACTTCTGTGTGATTAGTGCATTCAACTCACAGACTTGAACATTCCTTTTGATAGAGCAGTTTGGAAACACTCCTTTTGTAGAATCTGCAAGTGTTTATTTGGAGCGCTTTGACGCCGATGGTGGAAAAGGGAATATCTTCACATAAAAACTAGACAGAAGCATTCTCAGAAACTTCTTTGTGATGAGTGCATTCCACTCACAGACTTGAACATTCCTCTTCAGAGAGCAGTTTGGAAACACTCCTTTTGTAGAATCTGCAAGTGTTTATTTGGATCGCTTTGACGCCTATGCTAGAAAAGGAAATATCTTCACATAAAAACTAGACAGAAGCATTCTCACAAACTTCTGTGTGTTGAGTGAATTCTACTCGCAGAGTTGAAGCCTCTTTTTGTTGGAAGAGTTTTCAAGCTCTCTTTTTGTAGAATATGCAAGTGCATATTTGGAGCGCTCCGAGGCCTATGCTGGGAAATGAAATATCTTCACCTAAAAACTACACAGAAGCATTCTCAGAAACTTCTGTGTGATGAGTGCATTCAACTCACAGACTTGAACGTTTCTTTTGATAGGACAGTTTTGAAACACTCCTTTCGTAGGATTTGCAAGTTTTTATTTCGAACGCTTTGAGGCCTACGCTGGAAAAGGAAGTATCTTCACATAACAACTACACAGAAGCATTCTCAGAAACTTCTTTGTGATTAGTGCATTCATCTCACAGACTTGAGCCTTCCTTTTGAAAGAGCAGTTTTGAAACACTCTTTTTGTACAGTCTGCAAATGGATATTTGTAGGGCTTTGAGGCCTATGCTGGGAAAAGAAATACCTTCACCTAAAAACTAGACAGAAGGATTCTCACAAACATCTGTATGATTAGTGCATTCAACTCACAGAGTTAAACAGTCCCTCTGATACGGCAGTTTGGAAACACTCCTTTTGTAGAATCTGCAAGTGTTTATTTGGAGCGCTTTGACGCCTATGCTGGAAAATGAAATATCTTCACATAAAAACTAGACAGAAGCATTCTCAGAAACTTCTTTGTGATGAGTGCATTCTACTCACGGACTTGAACATTCCTTTTGATACAGCAGTTTGGAAACACTCCTTTTGTAGAATCTGCAAGTGTTTATTTGGAGCGCTTTCACGCCTATGCTGGAAAAGGAAATGTCTTCACCTAAAAACTACAGAGAAGCATTCCCAGAAACTTCTTTGTAACGTCTGCATTAAACTCACAGATTTACACCTTTCTTTCGATACAGAAGTTTTCAAACACTCTTTTAGAAGAATCTTCAAGTGGATGGATGGAGTGCTTTGAGGCCTGTCCTGGACAAGGAAATATCTTCACATAGAAACTAGACAAAAGCATTCGCAGAAAGTTCCCTCTGCTTTGTGCATTCAACTCACAGAGTCCAACCTGCCTTTTGAAAGAGCAGTTTTGAAACACTCTTTTTGTAGAGTCTGCAAGAGGATATTTGGAGGGCTTTGAGGCCTATACTGGGAAAAGAAATATTTTCAACTAAAAAGTAGACAGAAGAATTCTCACAAACATCTGTGTGATTAGTGCATTCAACTCACAGACTTGAACATTCACTCTGATAGGGCAGTTTGGAAACACTCCTTTTGTAGAATCTGCAAGTGTTTATTTGGATCGCTTTGACGCCTATGCTGGAAAAGGAAATATCTTCACCTAAAAACAACACAGAAGCATTCTCAGAAACTTCTGTGTGATGAGTGCATTCTACTCACAGACTTGAACGTTTCTTTTGATAGGACAGTTTTGAAACACTCCTTTCGTAGAATCTGCAAGTGTTTATTTCGAGCGCTTTGAGGCCTATGGTAGAAAAGGAAGTATCTTCACATGACAACTGCACAGAAGCATTCTCAGAAAATTCTTTGTGATGAGTGCATTCAACTCTCAGACTTGAGCCTTCCTTTTGAAAGAGCAGTTTTGAAACACTCTTTTTGTAGAGTCTGAAAGTGGATATTAGGAGGGCTTTGAGGCCTACACTGGGAAAAGAAATATCTTCACCTAAAAACTAGACAGAAGCATTCTCACAAACTTCTGTCTGATTAGTGGATTCAACCCACAGACTTGAACATTCCCACGGATATAGCAGTTTGGAAACACTCCTTTTGTAGAATCTGCAAGTGTTTATTGGGAACGCTTTGATGCCTATGCTGGAAAAGGAAATACCTTCACATAAAAACTAGCCAGAAGCATTCTCAGAAACTTCCTTGTGATGAGTGCATTCAACTCACAGACGAGCCTTTCTTTTGAAATAACAGTTTTGAAACACTCTTTTTGTAGAATCTGCAAGTGGATATTTGGAGGGCTGTGAGGACTATGCTGGGAAAAGAAATATCTTCACCTAAATACTAGACAGAAGCATTCTCACAAACTTCTGTCTGATTATTGCATTCACCTCACAGATTTGAACATTCCCTCATATAGAGCAGTTTGGAAACACTCCTTTTGTAGTATCTGCAAGTGTTTATTTGGATCGCTTTGACGCCTATGCTGGAAAAGGAAATATCTTCACCTAAAAACTACACAGAAGCATTCTCAGAAACTTCTGTGTGATGAGTGCATTCAACTCACAGACTTGAACGTTTCTTTTGATAGGATAGTTTTGCAACACTCCTTTTGTAGAATCTGCAAGTGTTTATTTGGATCGCTTTGACGCCTATGCTGGAAAAGGATATATCTTCACCTAAAAACTACACAGAAGCATTCTCAGAAACTTCTGTGTGATGAGTGCATTCAACTCACACACTTGAACGTTTCTTTTGATAGGACACTTTTGAAACACTCCTTTCGTAAAATCTGCAAGTGTTTATTTCGAGCGCTTTGAGGCCTATGCTGGAAAAGGAAGTATCTTCACATAAAAACTACGCAGAAGCATTCTCCGAAACTTCTTTGTGATGAGTGCATTCATCTCACAGACTTGAGCCTTCCTTTTAAAAGAGCAGTTTTGAAGCACTCTTTTTGTAGAGTCTGCAAGTGGATATTTGGAGGGCTTTGAGGCCTGTGCTGGGAAAAGAAATATCTTCACATAAAAACTAGACAGAAGCATAATCAGAAACTTCTGTCTGATTAGTTCATTCAACTCACAGAGTTGAAAATTCCCTCGTATAGAGCAGTTTGGAAACACTCCTTTTGTAGAATCTGCAAGTGTTTATTTGGAGCGCTTTGACGCCTATGCTGGAAAAGGAAATATCTTCACATAAAAACTAGCCAGAAGCATTCTCATAAACTTCTTTGTGATGAGTGCATTCTACTCACAGACTTGAACATTCCTCTTGAGAGAGCAGTTTGGAAACACTCCTTTTGTAGAATCTGCAAGTGTTTATTTGGATCGCTTTGACGCCTATGCTGGAAAAGGAAATATCTTCACCTAAAAACTGCACAGAAGCATTCCCAGAATCTTCTGGGCGATGAGTGCATTCAACTCACAGACTTGAACGTTTCTTTTGATAGGATAGTTTTGAAACACTCCTTTTGTAGGATCTGCAAGTGTTTATTTCGAGCGCTTTGAGGCCTATGCTGGAAAAGGAAGTATCTTCACATAACAACTACACAGAAGCATTCTCAGACACTTCTTTGTGATGAGTGCATTCAACTCACAGACTTGAGCCTTTCTTTTGAAAGAGCAGTTTTGAAACAATCTTTTTGTAGTGTCTGCAAGTGGATATTTGGAGGCCTTTGAGGCCTATTCTGGGAAAAGAAATATATTCACCTAAAAACTAGACAGAAGCATTCTCACAAACTTCTGTGTGATTAGTGAATTCAACTCACAGACTTGAACATTCCTTTTGATAGAGCAGTTTGGAAACACTCCTTTTGTAGAATCTGCAAGTGTTTATTTGGAGCGCTTTGACGCCGATGGTGGAAAAGGGAATATCTTCACATAAAAACTAGACAGAAGCATTCTCAGAAACTTCTTTGTGATGAGTGCATTCCACTCACATACTTGAACATTCCTCTTGAGAGAGCAGTTTGGAAACACTCCTTTTGTAGAATCTGCAAGTGTTTATTTGGATCGCTTTGACGCCTATGCTAGAAAAGGAAATATCTTCACATAAAAACTAGACAGAAGCATTCTCACAAACTTCTGTGTGATGAGTGAATTCTACTCGCAGAGTTGAAGCCTCTTTTTGTTGGAAGAGTTTTCAAGCTCTCTTTTTGTAGAATGTGCAAGTGCATATTTGGAGCGCTCCAAGGCCTATGCTAGGAAATGAAATATCTTCACCTAAAAACTACACAGAAGCATTCTCAGAAACTTCTGTGTGATGAGTGCATTCAACTCACAGACTTGAACGTTTCTTTTGATAGGACAGTTTTGAAAGACTCCTTTCGTAGGATCTGCAAGTTTTTATTTCGAACGCTTTGAGGCCTACGCTGGAAAAGGAAGTATCTTCACATAACAAATACACAGAAGCATTCTCAGAAACTTCTTTGTGATTAGTGCATTCATCTCACAGACTTGAGCCTTCCTTTTGAAAGAGCAGTTTTGAAACACTCTTTTTGTACAGTCTGCAAATGGATATTTGTAGGGCTTTGAGGCCTATGCTGGGAAAAGGAATACCTTCACCTAAAAACTAGACAGAAGGATTCTCACAAACATCTGTATGATTAGTGCATTCAACTCACAGAGTTAAACAGTCCGTCTGATAGGGCAGTTTGGAAACACTCCTTTTGTAGAATCTGCAAGTGTTTATTTGGAGCGCTTTGACGCCTATGCTGGAAAATGAAATATCTTCACATAAAAACTAGACAGAAGCATTCTCAGAAACTTCTTTGTGATGAGTGCATTCTACTCACGGACTTGAACATTCCTTTTGATAGAGCAGTTTGGAAACACTCCTTTTGTAGAATCTGCAAGTGTTTATTTGGAGCGCTTTAACGCCTATGCTGGAAAAGGAAATGTCTTCACCTAAAAACTACAGAGAAGCATTCCCAGAAACTTCTTTGTAACGTCTGCATTAAACTCACAGATTTACACCTTTCTTTCGATACAGAAGTTTTGAAACACTCTTTTAGAAGAATCTTCAAGTGGATGGATGGAGTGCTTTGAGGCCTGTCCTGGACAAGGAAATATCTTCACATAGAAACTAGACAAAAGCATTCGCAGAAAGTTCCCTCTGCTTTGTGCATTCAACTCACAGAGTCCAACCTGCCTTTTGAAAGAGCAGTTTTGAAACACTCTTTTTGTAGAGTCTGCAAGAGGATATTTGGAGGGCTTTGAGGCCTATACTGGGAAAAGAAATATTTTCAACTAAAAAGTAGACAGAAGAATTCTCACAAACATCTGTGTGATTAGTGCATTCAACTCACAGACTTGAATATTCACTCTGATAGGGCAGTTTGGAAACACTCCTTTTGTAGAATCTGCAGGTGTTTATTTGGATCGCTTTGACGCCTATGCTGGAAAAGGAAATATCTTCACATAAAAACTAGCCAGAAGCATTCTCAGAAACTTCTGTGTGATGAGTGCATTCTACTCACAGACTTGAACGTTTCTTTTGATAGGACAGTTTTGAAACACTCCTTTCGTAGAATCTGCAAGTGTTTATTTCGAGCGCTTTGAGGCCTATGGTAGAAAAGGAAGTATCTTCACATGACAACAGCACAGAAGCATTCTCAGAAAATTCTTTGTGATGAGTGCATTCAACTCTCAGACTTGAGCCTTCCTTTTGAAAGAGCAGTTTTGAAACACTCTTTTTGTGGAGTCTGCAAGTGGATATTTGGAGGGCTTTGAGGCCTAACCTGGGAAAAGAAGTATCTTCACCTAAAAACTAGACAGAAGCATTCTCACAAACTTCTGTCTGATTAGTGCATTCAACTCACAGACTTGAACATTTCCTCTGATAGAGCAGTTTGGAAACACTCCTTTTGTAGAATCTGCAAGTATTTATTTGGAACGCTTTGACGCCTATGCTGGAAAAGGAAATATCTTCACATAAAAACTAGCCAGAAGCATTCTCAGAAACTTCTTTGTGATGAGTGCATTCTACTCACAGACTTGAACATTCCTCTTGAGAGAGCAGTTTGGAAACACCCCTTTTGTAGAATCTGCATGTGTTTATTTGGATCGCTTTGTCGCGTATGCTGCAAAAGGAAATATCATCACCTAAAAACTACACAGAAGCATTCTCAGAAACTTCTTTGTGATGAGTGCTTTCTACTCACAGAGTTGAAGCCTCCTCTTGGTGGAAGAGTTTTCAAGCTCTCTTTTTGTAGAATCTGCAAGTGCATATTTGGAGCGCTCCGAGGCCTATGCTGGGAAATGAAATATCTTCACATAAAAACTACACAGATGCATTCTCAGAAACTTCTGTGTGATGAGTGCATTCAACTCACTGATTTGAACGTTTCTTTTGATAGGACAGTTTTGAAACACTCCTTTTGTAGAATCTGCAAGTGTTTATTTGGAGCGCTTTGACGCCTATGCTGGAAAAGGAAATATCTTCACATAAAAACTAGACAGAAGCATTCTCAGAAACTTCTTTGGGATGAGTGCATTCTACTCACAGACTTGAACATTCCTCTTGAGAGAGCAGTTTGGAAACACTCCTTTTGTAGAGTCTGCAAGTGTTTATTTGGATCGTTTTGACGCCTCTGCTGGAAAAGGAAATATCTTCACCTAAAAATTACGCAGAAGCATTCTCAGAAACTTCTGTGTGATGAGTGCATTCAACTCACAGACTTGAACGTTTCTTTTGATAGGACAGTTTTGAAACACTCCTTTTGTAGAATCTGCAAGTGTTTACTTCGAGCGCTTTGAGGCCTATGCTGGAAAAGGAACTATCTTCACATAAAAACTAGACAGAATCATTCTCAGAAACTTCTTTGTGATGAGTGCATTCTACTCACAGAGTTGAAGCCCCTTTTGCTGGAAGAGTTTTCAAGCTCCCTTTTTGTAGAATCTGCAAGTGCATATTTGGAGGGCTCCGAGGCCTATGCTGGGAAATGAAATACCTTCACCTAAAAACTACACAGAAGCATTCACAGAAATTTCTGTCTGATGAGTGCATTCAACTCACAGACTTGAACGTTTCTTTTGATAGGACAGTTTTGAAACACTCCTTTCGTAGAATCTGCAAGTGTGTATTTCAAGCGCTTTGAGGCCTATTTTGGAAAAGGAAGTATCTTCACATAACAACTACACAGAAGCATTCTCAGAAACTTCTTTGGGATGAGTGCATTCTACTCACAGAGTTGAAGCCTCTTTTTTGCGGAAGAGTTTTCAAGCTCTCTTTTTGTAGAATCTGCAAGTGCATATTTGGAGCGCTCCGAGGCCTATGCTGGGAAATGAAATATCTTCACCTAAAAACTACACAGAAGCATTCTCAGAAACTTCTCTGTGATGAGTGCATTCAACTCACTGATTTGAACGTTTCTTTTGATAGGACAGTTTTGAAACACTCCTTTTGTAGAATCTGCAAGTGTTTATTTGGAGCGCTTTGACGCCTATGCTGGAAAAGGAAATATCTTCACATAAAAACTACACAGAAGCATTCTCAGAAACGTCTTTGTGATGAGTGCATTCTACTCACAGACTTGAACATTCCTCTTGAGAGAGCAGTTTGGAAACACTCCTTTTGTAGAATCTGCAAGTGTTTATTTGGATCGCTTTGACGCCTATGATGGTAAAGGAAATATCTTCACCTAAAAACTACACAGAAGCATTCTCAGAAACTTCTGTGTGATGAGTGCATTCAACTCACAGACTTGAACGTTTCTATTGATAGGATAGTTTTGAAACACTCCCTTTGTAGAATCTGCAAGTGTTTATTTCGAGCGCTTTGAGGCCTATGCTGGAAAAGGAAGTATCTTCACATAACAACTACACAGAAGCATTCTCAGACACTTCTTTGTGATGAGTGCATTCAACTCACAGACTTGAGCCTTTCTTTTGAAAGAGCAGTTTTGAAACACTCTTTTTGTAGAGTCTGCAAGTGGATATTTGGAGGGCTTTGAGGCCTATGCTGGGAAAAGAAATATCTTCACCTAAAAACTAGACAGAAGCATTCTCATAAACTTCTGTCTGATTAGGGCATTCAACTCACAGACTTGAACATTCCCTAGGATAGAGCAGTTTGGAAACACTCCTTTGGTAGTATCTGCAAGTGTTTATTTGGAACGCTTTGACGCCTACGCTGGAAAAGGAAATATATTCACATAAAAACTAGCCAGACGCATTGTCAGAAATTTCTTTGTGATGAGTGCATTCTACTCACCGACTTGAACATTCCTCTTGAGAGAGCTGTTTGGAAACACTACTTTTTTGGAATCTGGAAGTGTTTATTTGGATCGCTTTGACGCCTATGCTGGAAAAGGAAATATCTTCAGCTAAAAACTACACAGAAGCATTCTCAGAAACTTCTGTGTGATGAGTGCATTCAACTCACAGACTTCAACGTTTCTTTTGATAGGACAGTTTTGAAACACTCCTTTTGTAGAATCTGCAAGTGTTTATTTGGAGCGCTTTGACGCCTATGCTGGAAAAGGAAATATCTTCACATAAAAACCAGACAGAAGCATTCTCAGAAACTTCTTTGGGATGAGTGCATTCTACTCACAGAGTTGAAGCCTCTTTTTGGTGGAAGAGTTTTCAAGCTCTCTTTTTGAAGAATCTGCAAGTGCATATTTGGAGCACTCCGAGGCCTATGCTGGGAAATGAAATATCTTCACCTAAAAACTACACAGAAGCATTCTCAGAAACTTCTGTGTGATGAGTGCATTCAACTCACAGACTTGAACGTTTCTTTTCATAGGACACTTTTGAAACACTCCTTTCGTAAAATCTGCAAGTGTTTATTTCGAGCGCTTTGAGGCCTATGTTGGAAAAGGAAGTATCTTCACATGAAAACTACACAGAAGCATTCTCAGAAACTTCTTTGTGATGAGTGCATTCTATTCACAGAGTTGAAGCCTCTTTTTGGGGGAAGTGTTTTCAACCTCTGTTTTTGTAGAATCTGCAATTGCATATTTGGAGCGCTCCGAGGCCTATGCTGGGAAATGAAATATCTTCACCTAAAAACTACACAGAAGCATTCTCAGAAACTTCTGTGTGATGAGTGCATTCAACTCACAGACTTGAACGTTTCTTTTGATAGGACAGTTTTGAAACACTCCTTTCCTAGAATCTGCAAGTGTTTATTTCGAGCGCTTTGAGGCCTATGCTGGAAAAGGAAGCATCTTCACATAACAACTACACAGAAGCATTCTCAGAAACTTCTTTGTGATGAGTGCATTCAACTCACAGACTTGAACCTTCCTTTTGAAAGAGCAGTTTTGAAGCACTCTTTTTGTAGAGTCTGAAAGTGGATATTAGGAGAGCTTTCAGGCCTACACTGGGAAAAGAAATATCTTCACCTAAAAACTAGACAGAAGCATTCTCACAAACTTCTGTCTGATTAGTGGATTCAACCCACAGACTTGAACATTCCCTCGGATATAGCAGTTTGGAAACACTCCTTTTGTAGAATCTGCAAGTGTTTATTGGGAACGCTTTGATGCCTATGCTGGAAAAGGAAATACCTTCACATAAAAACTAGCCAGAAGCATTCTCAGAAACTTCCTTGTGATGAGTGCATTCAACTCACAGACGAGCCTTTCTTTTGAAATAACAGTTTTGAAACACTCTTTTTGTAGAATCTGCAAGTGGATATTTGGAGGGCTGTGAGGACTATGCTGGGAAAAGAAATATCTTCACCTAAATACTAGACAGAAGCATTCTCACAAACTTCTGTCTGATTATTGCATTCACCTCACAGATTTGAACATTCCCTCATATAGAGCAGTTTGGAAACACTCCTTTTGTAGTATCTGCAAGTGTTTATTTGGATCGCTTTGACGCCTATGCTGGAAAAGGAAATATCTTCACCTAAAAACTACACAGAAGCATTCTCAGAAACTTCTGTGTGATGAGTGCATTCAACTCACAGACTTGAACGTTTCTTTTGATAGGATAGTTTTGCAACACTCCTTTTGTAGAATCTGCAAGTGTTTATTTGGATCGCTTTGACGCCTATGCTGGAAAAGGATATATCTTCACCTAAAAACTACACAGAAGCATTCTCAGAAACTTCTGTGTGATGAGTGCATTCAACTCACACACTTGAACGTTTCTTTTGATAGGACACTTTTGAAACACTCCTTTCGTAAAATCTGCAAGTGTTTATTTCGAGCGCTTTGAGGCCTATGCTGGAAAAGGAAGTATCTTCACATAAAAACTACGCAGAAGCATTCTCCGAAACTTCTTTGTGATGAGTGCATTCATCTCACAGACTTGAGCCTTCCTTTTAAAAGAGCAGTTTTGAAGCACTCTTTTTGTAGAGTCTGCAAGTGGATATTTGGAGGGCTTTGAGGCCTGTGCTGGGAAAAGAAATATCTTCACATAAAAACTAGACAGAAGCATAATCAGAAACTTCTGTCTGATTAGTTCATTCAACTCACAGAGTTGAAAATTCCCTCGTATAGAGCAGTTTGGAAACACTCCTTTTGTAGAATCTGCAAGTGTTTATTTGGAGCGCTTTGACGCCTATGCTGGAAAAGGAAATATCTTCACATAAAAACTAGCCAGAAGCATTCTCATAAACTTCTTTGTGATGAGTGCATTCTACTCACAGACTTGAACATTCCTCTTGAGAGAGCAGTTTGGAAACACTCCTTTTGTAGAATCTGCAAGTGTTTATTTGGATCGCTTTGACGCCTATGCTGGAAAAGGAAATATCTTCACCTGAAAACTACACAGAAGCATTCTCAGAAACTTCTGTGTGATGAGTGCATTCAACTCACAGACTTGAACGTTTCCTTTGATAGGACAGTTTTGAAACACTCCTTTCGTAGAATCTGCAAGTGTTTATTTCGAGCGCTTTGAGGCCTATGCTGGAAAAGGAAGTATCTTCACATAACAACAACACAGAAGCATTCTCAGAAACATCTTTGTGATGAGTGCATTCAACTCACAGACTTGAGCCTTTCTTTTGAAAGAACGGTTTTGAAACCCTCTTTTTGTAGAATCTGCAAGTGGATATTTGGAGCGCTTTAAGGCCTATTCTGGGAAAAGAAATATCTTCACCTAAAAACTAGACAGAACCATTCTCACAAACTTCTGTGTGATTAGTGCATTCAACTCACAGACTTGAACATTCCTTTTGATAGAGCAGTTTGGAAACACTCCTTTTGTAGAATCTGCAAGTGTTTATTTGGAGCGCTTTGACGCCTAGGTTGGAAAACGAAATATCTTCACAAAAACTAGACAGAAGCATTCTCAGAAACTTCTTTGTGATGAATGCATTCTACTCACAGACTTGAACATTCCTCTTGAGAGAGCAGTTTGGAAACACTCCTTTTGTAGAATCTGCATGTGTTTATTTGGATCGCTTTGACTCCTATGCTGGAAAATGAAATATCTTCACCTGAAAACTACACAGAAGCATTCTCAGAAACTTCTGTGTGATGAGTGCATTCAACTCACAGACTTGAACGTTTCTTTTGATAGGACAGTTTTGAAACACTCCTTTCGTAGAATCTGCAACTGTTTATTTCGAGAGCTTTGAAACCTATGGTGGAAAAGGAAGTATCTTCACATAACAACTACACAGAAGCATTCTCAGAAACTTCTTTGTGATGAGTGCATTCAACTCACAGACTTGAGCCTTCCTTTTGAAAGAGCAGTTTTGAAACACTCTTTTTATAGAGTTTGCAAGTGGATATTTGGAGGGCTTTGAGGCCTATGCTGGGAAAAGAAATATCTTCACCTAAAAACTAGACAGAAGCATTCTGACAAACTTGTGTCTGATTAGTGCATTCAACTCACAGACTTGAACATTCCCTCTGTTAGAGCAGTTTGGAAACACTCCTTTTGTAGAATCTGCAAGTGTTTATATCGAGCGCTTTGAGGCCTATGCTGGAAAAGGAAATATCTTCACATAACAACTACACAGAAGCATTCTCAGAAACATTTTTGTGATGAGTGCATTCAACTCACAGACTTGAGGCTTTCTTTTCAAAGAGCAGTTTTGAAACACTCTTTTTGTAGAATCTGCAAGTGGATATTTGGAGCGATTTATGCCCTATGCTGGGAAAAGAAATATCTTCCCCTAAAAACTGGACAGAAGCATTCTCAAAAACTTCTTTGTAATGAGGGCATTCTATTCACAGACTTGAACATTCCTCTTGAGAGAGCAGTTTGGAAACACTCCTTTTGTAGAATCTGCAAGTGTTTATTTGGATCGCTTTGACGCCTATGCTGGAAAAGGAAATATCTTCACCTAAAAACTACACAGAAGCATTCTCAGAAACTTCTGTGTGATGAGTGCATTCAACTCACAGACTTGAACGCTTCTTTTGATAGGACAGTTTTGAAACACTCCTTTTGTAGAATTGCAAGTGTTTATTTGGAGCGTTTTGGCGCCTATGCTGGAAAAGGAAATATCTTCAAATAAAAACTAGACAGAAACATTCTCAGAAACTTCTGTGTGATGAGTGCATTCTACTCACAGAGTTGAAGCCTGTTTTTGGTGGAAGAGTTTTCAACCTCTCTTTTTGTAGAATCTGCAAGTGCATATTTGGAGCGCTGCGAGGCCTATGCTGGGAAATGAAATATCTTCACCTAAAAACTACACAGATGCATTCTCAGAAACTTCTGTGTGATGAGTGCATTCGACTCACAGACTTGAACGTTTCTCTTGATAGGACAGTTTTGAAACACTCCTTTCGTAGAATCTGCAAGTGTTTATTTCGAGCGCTTTGAGGCCTATGCTGGAAAAGGAAGTATCTTCAAATAACAACTACACAGAAGCATTCTCAGAAACTTCTTTGTGATGAGTGCATTCTATTCACAGACTTGAGCCTTCCCTTTGAAAGAGCAGTTTTGAAGCACTCTGTTTGTAGAGGCTGCAAGTGGATATTTGGAGGGCTTTGAGGCCTATGCTGGGAAAAGAAATACCTTCATCTAAAAACTAGACAGAAGCATTCTCACAAACTTCTGTCTGATTAGTTCATTCAACTCACAGAGTTGAACATTTCCTCGTATAGAGCAGTTTGGAAACACTCCTTTTGTAGAATCTGCAAGTGTTTATTTGGAGCGCTTTGACGCCTATGCTGGAAAAGGAAATATCTTCACATAAAAACTAGACAGAAGCATTCTCAGTAACTTCTTTGTGATGAGTGCATTCTACTCACAGACTTGAACATTCCTCTTGAGAGAGCAGTTTGGAAACACTCCTTTTGTAGAATCTGCAAGTGTTTATTTGGATCGCTTTGACGCCTATGCTGGAAAAGGAAATATCTTCACATAAAAACTAGACAGAAGCATTCTCAGAAACTTCTTTGGGATGAGCGCATTCTACTCACAGAGTTGAAGCCTCTTTTTGGTGGAAGAGTTTTCAAGCTCTCTTTCTGTAGAATCTGCAAGTGCATATTTGGAGCGCTCCGAGGGCTACGCTGGGAAATGAAATATCTTCACCTAAAAACTACGGAGAAGCATTCCCAGTAACTTCTTTGTAACGTCTGCATTCAACTCACAGAGTTACACCTTTCTTTCGATAGAGAAGTTTTGAAACACTCTTTTAGAAGAATCTTCAAGTGGATGGATGGAGTGCTTTGAGGCCTGTCCTGGACAAGGAAATATCTTCAACTAGAAACTAGACAAAAGCATTCGCAGAAAGTTCCCTCTGCTTTGTGCATTCAACTCAGAGTCAAACCTGCCTTTTGAAAGAGCAGTTTTGAAACACTCTTTTTGTAGAGTCTGCAAGTGGATATTTGGAGGGCTTTGAGGCCTATACTGGGAAAGGAAATATTTTCAACTAAAAACTAGACAGAAGCATTCTCACAAACATCTGTATGATTAGTGCATTCAACTCACAAACTTGAACATTCCCTCTGATAGGGCGGTTTGGAAACACTCCTTTTGTAGAATCTGCAAGTGTTTATTTGGATCGCTTTGACGCCTATGCTGGAAAAGGAAATATCTTCACATAAAAACTAGCCAGAAGCATTCTCAGAAACTTCTTTGTGATGAGTGCATTCTACTCACGGACTTGAACATTCCCCATGAGAGAGCAGTTTGGAAACACTCCTTTTGTAGAATCTGCAAGTGTTTATTTGGATCGCTTTGACGGCTATGGTGGAAAAGGAAATATCTTCACCTAAAAACTACACAGAAGCATTCTCAGAAACTTCTGTGTGATGAGTGCATTCAACTCACAGACTTGAACGTTTCTTTTGATAGGACACTTTTGAAACACTCCTTTCGTAAAATCTGCAAGTGTTTATTTCGAGCGCTTTGAGGCCTATGTTGGAAAAGGAAGTATCTTCACATAAAAACTACACAGAAGCATTCTCAGAAACTTCTTTGTGATGAGTGCATTCTATTCACAGAGTTGAAGCCTCTTTTTGGGGGAAGTGTTTTCAACCTCTGTTTTTGTAGAATCTGCAATTGCATATTTGGAGCGCTCCGAGGCCTATGCTGGGAAATGAAATATCTTCATCTAAAAACTACACAGAAGCATTCTCAGAAACTTCTGTGTGATGAGTGCATTCAACTCACAGACTTGAAAGTTTCTTTTGATAGGACAGTTTTGAAACACTCCTTTCCTAGAATCTGCAAGTGTTTATTTCGAGCGCTTTGAGGCCTATGCTGGAAAAGGAAGCATCTTCACATAACAACTACACAGAAGCATTCTCAGAAACTTCTTTGTGATGAGTGCATTCAACTCACAGACTTGAGCCTTCCTTTTGAAAGAGCAGTTTTGAAGCACTCTTTTTGTAGAGTCTGAAAGTGGATATTAGGAGGGCTTTGAGGCCTACGCTGGGAAAAGAAATATCTTCACCTAAAAACTAGACAGAAGCATTCTCACAAACTTCTGTCTGATTAGTGCATTCAACCCACAGACTTGAACATTCCCTCGGATATAGCAGTTTGGAAACACTCCTTTTGTAGAATCTGCAAGTGTTTATTGGGAACGCTTTGATGCCTATGCTGGAAAAGGAAATACCTTCACATAAAAACTAGCCAGAAGCATTCTCAGAAACTTCCTTGTGATGAGTGCATTCAACTCACAGACGAGCCTTTCTTTTGAAATAACAGTTTTGAAACACTCTTTTTGTGGAATCTGCAAGTGGATATTTGGAGGGCTTTGAGGCCTATGCTGGGAAAAGAAATATCTTCACCTAAATACTAGACAGAAGCATTCTCACAAACTTCTGTCTGATTATTGCATTCAACTCACAGATTTGAACATTCCCTCGTATAGAGCAGTTTGGAAACACTCCTTTTGTAGTATCTGCAAGTGTTTATTTGGATCGCTTTGACGCCTATGCTGGAAAAGGAAATATCTTCACCTAAAAACTACACAGAAGCATTCTCAGAAACTTCTGTGTGATGAGTGCATTCAACTCACAGACTTGAACGTTTCTTTTGATAGGATAGTTTTGCAACACTCCTTTTGTAGAATCTGCAAGTGCTTATTTGGATCGCTTTGACGCCTATGCTGGAAAAGGATATATCTTCACCTAAAAACTACACAGAAGCATTCTCAGAAACTTCTGTGTGATGAGTGCATTCAACTCACACACTTGAACGTTTCTTTTGATAGGACACTTTTGAAACACTCCTTTCGTAAAATCTGCAAGTGTTTATTTCGAGCGCTTTGAGGCCTATGCTGGAAAAGGAAGTATCTTCACATAAAAACTACGCAGAAGCATTCTCCGAAACTTCTTTGTGATAAGTGCATTCATCTCACAGACTTGAGCCTTCCTTTTAAAAGAGCAGTTTTGAAGCACTCTTTTTGTAGAGTCTGCAAGTGGATATTTGGAGGGCTTTGAGGCCTGTGCTGGGAAAAGAAATATCTTCACATAAAAACTAGACAGAAGCATAATCAGAAACTTCTGTCTGATTAGTTCATTCAACTCACAGAGTTGAAAATTCCCTCGTATAGAGCAGTTTGGAAACACTCCTTTGTAGAATCTGCAAGTGTTTATTTGGAGCGCTTTGACGCCTATGATGGAAAAGGAAATATCTTCACATAAAAACTAGACAGAAGCATTCTCAGAAACTTCTTTGTGATGAGTGCATTCTACTCACAGACTTGAACATTCCTCTTGATAGAGCAGTCTGGAAACACTCCTTTTGTAGAATCTGCAAGTGTTTATTTGGATCGCTTTGACGCCTATGCTGGAAAAGGAAATATTTTCACCTAAAAACTACACAGAAGCATTCTCAGAAACTTCTGTGTGATGAGTGCATTCAACTCCCAGACTTGAACGTTTCTTTTGATAGGATAGTTTTGCAACACTCCTTTTGTAGAATCTGAAGTGTTTATTTGGATCGCTTTCATGCCTATGCTGGAAAAGGATATGTCTTCACCTAAAAAATACACAGAAGCATTCTCAGAAACTTCTGTGTGATGAGTGCATTCAACTCACACACTTGAACGTTTCTTTTGATAGGACACTTTTGAAACACTCCTTCGTAAAATCTGCAAGTGTTTATTTCGAGCGCTTTGAGGCCTATGCTGGAAAAGGAAGTATCTTCACATAAAAACTACACAGAAGCATTCTCAGAAACTTCTTTGTGATGAGTGCATTCTATTCACAGAGTTGAAGTCTCTTTTTGGGGGAAGTGTTTTCAACCTCTGTTTTTGTAGAATCTACAATTGCATATTTGGAGCGCTCCGAGGCCTATGCTGGGAAATGAAATATCTTCACCTAAAAACTACACAGAAGCATTCTCTGAAACTTCTGTGTGATGAGTGCATTCAACTCACAGACTTGAACCTTTCTTTTGATAGGACAGTTTTGAAACACTCCTTTCCTAGAATCTGCAAGTGTTTATTTCGAGCGCTTTGAGGCCTATGCTGGAAAAGGAAGCATCTTCACATAACAACTACACAGAAGCATTCTCAGAAACTTCTTTGTGATGAGTGCATTCAACTCACAGACTTGAGCCTTCCTTTTGAAAGAGCAGTTTTGTAGCACTCTTTTTGTAGAGTCTGAAAGTGGATATTAAGAGGGCTTTGAGGCCTACGCTGGGAAAAGAAATATCTTCACCTAAAAACTAGACAGAAACATTCTGACAAACATCTGTCTGATTAGTGCATTCAACTCACAGACTTGAACATTCCCTCTGATAGGGCAGTTTGGAAACACTCCTTTTGTATAATCTGCAAGTGTTTATTTGGAGCGCTTTGACGCCTATGCTGGAAAAGGAAATATCTTCACATAAAAACTAGCCAGAAGCATTCTCAGAAACTTCTTTGTGATGAGTGCATTCTACTCACAGACTTGAACATTCCTCTTGAGAGAGCAGTTTGGAAACACTCCTTTTGTAGAATCTGCAAGTGTTTATTTGGATCGCTTTGACGCCTATGCTGGAAAAGGAAATATCTTCACCTAAAAACTACACAGAAGCATTTTCAGAAACTTCTGTGTGATGAGTGCATTCAACTCACAGACTTGAACGTTTCTTTTGATAGGACAGTTTTGAAACACTCCTTTTGTAGAATCTGCAAGTGTTTATTTCGAGCGGTTTGAGGCCTATGCTGGAAAAGGAAGTATCTTCACCCAAAAACTACACAGAAGCATTCTCAGAAACTTCTGTGTGATGAGTGCATTCAACTCACAGACTTGAGCCTTTCTTTTGAAAGAGCAGTTTTGAAACACTCTTTTTGTAGAATCTGCAAGTGGATATTTGGAGCGCTTAAAGGCCTATTCGGGGAAAAGAAATATCTTTACATAAAAACTAGACAGAAGCATTCTCACAAACTTCTGTGTGATTAGTGCATTCAACTCACAGACTTGAACATTCCTTTTGATAGAGCAGTTTGGAAACACTCCTTTTGTAGAATCTGCAAGTGTTTATTTGGAGCGATTTGATGCCTATGCTGGAAAAGGAAATATCTTCACATAAAAACTAGACAGAAGCATTCTCAGAAACTTCTGTGTGATGAGTGCATTCTACTCACAGAGCTGAAGCCTGTTTTTGGTGGAAGAGTTTTCAACCTCTCTTTTTGTAGAATCTGCAAGTGCATATTTGGAGCGCTTCGAGGCCTATGCTGGGAAATGAAATATCTTCACCTAAAAACTACACAGAAGCATTCTCAGAATCTTCTGTGTGATGAGTGCATTCAACTCACAGACTTGAACGTTTCTTTTGATAGGACAGTTTTGAAACACTCCTTTCGTAGAATCTGCAAGTGTTTATTTCGAGCGCTTTGAGGCCTAAGCTGGAAAAGGAAGTATCTTCACATAACAACTACACAGAAGCATTCTCAGAAACTTTTTTGTGATGGGTGCATTCAACTCACAGACTTGAGCCTTCCCTTTGAAAGAGCAGTTTTGAAGCACTCTGTTTGTAGAGTCTGCAAGTGGATATTTGGAGGGCTTTGAGGCCTATGCTGGGAAAAGAAATATTTTCATCTAAAAACTAGACAGAAGCCTTCTCAGAAACTTCTGTCTGATTAGTGCATTCAACTCACAGACTTGAACATTCCCTCGGATAGAGCAGTTTGGAAACACTCCTTTTGTAGAATCTGCAAGTGCTTATTTGGAACGCTTTTACGCACATGCTGGAAAAGGAAATATCTTCACATAAAAACTAGATAGAAGCCTTCTCAGAAACTTCTTTGTGATGAGTCCATTCTACTCACAGACTTGAACATTCCTCTTGAGAGAGCAGTTTGGAAACACTCCTTTTGTAGAATCTGCGAGTGTTTATTTGGATCGCTTTCACCCCTATGCAGGAAAAGGAAATATCTTCAACTAAAAACAACACAGAAGCATTCTCAGAAACTTCTGTGTGATGAGTGCATTCAACTCACAGACTTGAACGTTTCTATTGATAGGACAGTTTTGAAACACTCCTTTCGTAGAATCTGCAAGTGTTTATTTCGAGCGCTTTGAAGCCTATGGTGGAAAAGGAAGTATCTTCACATAACAACTACACAGAAGCATTCTCAGAAACTTCTTTGTGATGAGTGCATTCTACTCACAGAGTTGAAGCCTCTTTTTGGTGGAAGTGTTTTCAACCTCTGTTTTTGTAGAATCTGCACGTGCATATTTGGAGTGCTCCGAGGCCTATGCTGGGAAATGAAATATCTTCACCTAAAAACTACACAGAAGCATTCTCAGAAACTTCTGTGTGATGAGTGTTTTCAACTCACGGACTTGAGCCTTCCTTTTGAAAGAGCAGTTTTGAAACACTCCTTTCGTAGAATCTGCAAGTGTTTATTTCGAGCGCTTTGAGGCCTATGCTGGAAAAGGAACTATCTTCACATAACAATTACACTGAAGCATTCTCAGAAACTTCTTTGTGATGAGTGCATTCAACTCACAGACTTTAGCCTTCCTTTTAAAAGAGCAGTTTTGAAGCACTCTTTTTGTAGAGTCTGCAAGTGGATATTTGGAGGGCTTTGAGGCCTGTGCTGGGAAAAGAAATATCTTCACATAAAAACTAGACAGAAGCATAATCAGAAACTTCTGTCTGATTAGATCATTCAACTCACAGAGTTGAAAATTCCCTCGTATAGAGCAGTTTGGAAACACTCCTTTTGTAGAATCTGCAAGTGTTTATTTGGAGCGCTTTGACGCCTATGCTGGAAAAGGAAATATCTTCACATAAAAACTAGTCAGAAGCATTCTCAGAAACTTCTTTGTGATGAGTGCATTCTACTCACAGACTTGAACATTCCTCTTGATAGAGCAGTTTGGAAACACTCCTTTTGTAGAATCTGCAAGTGTTTATTTGGATCGCTTTGACGTCTATGCTGGAAAAGGAAATATTTTCACCTAAAAACTACACAGAAGCATTCTCAGAAACTTCTGTGTGATGAGTGCATTCAACTCCCAGACTTGAACGTTTCTTTTGATAGGATAGTTTTGCAACACTCCTTTTGTAGAATCTGCAAGTGTTTATTTGGATCGCTTTCATGCCTATGCTGGAAAAGGATATATCTTCACCTAAAAACTACACAGAAGCATTCTCAGAAACTTCTGTGTGATGAGTGCATTCAACTCACACACTTGAACGTTTCTTTTGATAGCACACTTTTGAAACACTCCTTCGTAAAATCTGCAAGTGTTTATTTCGAGCGCTTTGAGGCCTATGCTGGAAAAGGAAGTATCTTCACATAAAAACTACACAGAAGCATTCTCAGAAACTTCTTTGTGATGAGTGCATTCATCTCACAGACATGAGCCTTCCTTTTGAAAGAGCAGTTTTGAAACACTCTTTTTGTAGAGTCTGGAAGTTGATATTTGGTGGGCTTTGAGGCCTATGCTGGGAAAAGGAATATCTTCACTTAAAAACTAGACAGAAGCATTCTCACAAACTTCCCTGTGATTAGTGCATTCAACTAACAGACTTGAATATTGCCTCTGATAGAGCAGTTTGGAAACAATCCTTTTGTAGAATCTGCAAGTGTTTATTTCGAGTGCTTTGACGCCTAGGCTGAAAAAGGAAATATCTTCACATAACAACTACACAGAAGCATTCTCAGAAACTTCTTTGTGATGAGTGCATTCTACTCACAGAGTTGAAGCCTCTTTTTGGTGGAAGTGTTTTCAACCTCTGTTTTTGTAGAATCTGCAATTGCATATTTGGAGCGCTCCGAGGCCTATGCTGGGAAATGAAATATCTTCAGCTGAAAACTACACAGAAGCATTCTCAGAAACGTCTGTGTGATGAGTGCATTCAACTCACAGACTTGAGCCTTCCTTTTGAAAGAGCAGTTTTGAAACACTCTTTTTGTAGAGTCTGCAAGTGGATATTTGGAGGGCTTGGAGGCCTATGCTGGGAAAAGAAATATCTGCACCTAAAAACTAGACAGAAGCATTCTCACAAACTTCTGTCTGATTAGTGCGTTCAACTCACAGACTTGAACATTCCCTCGGATAGAGCAGTTTGGAAACACTCCTTTTGTAGAATCTGCAAGTGTTTATTTGGAACGCTTTGACGCCTATGCTGGAAAAGGAAATATATTCACATAAAAACTAGGCAGAAGCATTCTCAGAAACTTCTTTGTGATGAGTGTATTCTACTCACAGGCTTGAACATTCCTCTTTAGAGAGCAGTTTGGAAACACTCCTTTTGTAGAATCTGCAAGTGTTTATTTGGATCCCTTTCACGCCAATGCTGGAAAAGGAAATATCTTCACCTAAAAACTACACAGAAGTATTCTCAGAAACTTCTTTGTGATGAGTGCATTCTACTCACAGACTTGAACATTCCTCTTGAGACAGCAGTTTGGAAACACTACTTTTGTAGAACCTGCAAGTGTTTATTTGGATCGCTTTTGCGCCTATGCTGGAAAAGGAAATATCTTCACCTAAAAACAACACAGAAGCATTCTCAGAAACTTCTGTGTGATGAGTGCATTCAACTCACAGACTTGAACGTTTCTTTTGATAGGACAGTTTTGAAACACTCCTTTTGGAGAATCTGCAACTGTTTATTTCTAGCGCTTTGGGGCCTAGGCTGGAAAAGGAAGTATCTTCACATAACAACTACACAGAAGCATTCTCAGACACTTCTTTGTGATGAGTGCATTCAACTCACAGACTTGAGCCTTTCTTTTGAAAGAGCAGTTTTGAAACACTCTTTTTGTAGAATCTGCAAGTGAATATTTGGAGCGCTTTAAAGCCTCTTCTGGGAAAAGAAATATCTTCACCTAAAAACTAGACAGAAGCATTCTGAAAAACATCTGTGTGATTAGTGCATTCAACTCACAGAATTGAACATTCCCTCTAATAGGGCAGTTTGGAAACACTCCTTTTGTAGAATCTGCAAGTGTTAATTTGGAGTGCTTTGACGCCTATGATGGAAAAGGAAATATCTTCACATAAAAACTAGACAGAAGGATTCTTAGAAACTTCTTTGTGATGAGTGCATTCTACTCACAGAGTTGAAGCCTCTTTTTCGTGGAAGAGTTTTCAACCTCTCTTTTTGTAGAATCTGCAAGTGCATATTTGGAGCGCTCCGAGGCCTATGCTGGCAAATGGAATATCTTCACCTAAAAACTATACAGAAGCATTCCCAGAAACTTCTGTGTGATGAGTGCATTCAACTCACAGACGAGCCTTTCTTTTGAAAGAACAGTTTTGAAACACTCTTTTTGTAGAATCTGCAAGTGGATATTTGGAGGGCTGTGAGGCCTATGCTGGGAAAAGAAATATCTTCACCTAAAAACTAGACAGAAGCATTCTCACAAACTTCTGTCTGATTAGTGCATTCAACTCACAGAGTTGAACATTGCCTCGTATAGAACAGTTTGGAAACACTCCTTTTGTAGAATCTGCTAGTGTTTATTTGGAGCGCTTTGACGCCTATGCTGGAAAAGGAAATATCTTCACATAAAAACTAGACAGAAGCATTCTCAGTAACTTCTTTGTGATGAGTGCATTCTACTCACAGACTTGAACATTCCTCATGAGAGAGCAGTTTGGAAACACTCCTTTTGTAGAATCTGCAAGTGTTTCTTTGGATCGCTTTGACGCCTATGCTGGAAAAGGAAATATCTTCACCTAAAAACTGCACAGAAGCATTCTCAGAAACTTCTGGGCGATGAGTGCATTCAACTCACAGACTTGAACGTTTCTTTTGATAGGATAGTTTTGAAACACTCCTTTTGTAGGATCTGCAAGTGTTTATTTCGAGCGCTTTGAGCCCTATGCTGGAAAAGGAAGTATCTTCACATAACAACTACACAGAAGCATTCTCAGACACTTCTTTGTAATGAGTGCATTCAACTCACAGACTTGAGCCTTTCTTTTGAAAGAGCAGTTTTGAAACAATCTTTTTGTAGAGTCTGCAAGTGGATATTTGGAGGCCTTTGAGGCCTATGCTGGGAAAAGAAATATCTTCACCTAAAAACTAGACAGAAGCATTCTCATAAACTTCTGTCTGATTAGCGCATTCAACTCACCGACTTGAACATTCCCTCGGATAGAGGAGTTTGGAAACACTCCTTTGGGAGAATCTGCTAGTGTTTATTTGGAACGCTTTGAAGCCTATAATGGAAAAGGAAATATATTCACATAAAAACTAGCCAGACGCATTCTCAGAAACTTCTTTGTGATGAGTGCATTCTACTCACCGACTTGAACATTCGTCTTGAGAGAGCAGTTTGGAAACACTCCTTTTGTAGAATCTGCAAGTGTTTATTTGGATCGCTTTCACGCCTATGCTGGAAAAGGAAATATCTTCACCTAAAAACTACACAGAAGCATTCTCAGAAACTTCTGTGTGATGAGTGCATTCAACTCACAGACTTGAACGTTTCTTTTGATAGGACACTTTTGAAACACTCCTTTCGTAGAATCTGCAAGTGTTTATTTCGAGCGCTTTGAGGCCTAAGCTGGAAAAGGAAGTATCTTCACATAACAACTACACAGAAGCATTCTCAGAAACTTCTTTCTGATGAGTGCATTCAACTCACAGACTTGAGCCTTCCCTTTGAAAGAGCAGTTTTGAAGCACTCTGTTTGTAGAGTCTGCAAGTCGATATTTGGAGGGCTTTGAGGCCTATGCTGGGAAAAGAAATATTTTCATCTAAAAACTAGACAGAAGCATTCTCAGAAACTTCTGTCTGATTAGTGCATTCAACTCACCGACTTGAACATTCCCTCGGATAGAGCAGTTTGGAAACACTCCTTTTGTAGAATCTGCAAGTGCTTATTTGGAACGCTTTTACACACATGCTGGAAAAGGAAATATCTTCACATAAAAACTAGATAGAAGCATTCTCAGAAACTTCTTTGTGATGAGTCCATTCTACTCACAGACTTGAACATTCCTCTTGAGAGAGCAGTTTGGAAACACTCCTTTTGTAGAATCTGCAAGTGTTTATTTGGATCGCTTTCACCCCTATGCAGGAAAAGGAAATATCTTCAACTAAAAACAACACAGAAGCATTCTCAGAAACTTCTGTGTGATGAGTGCATTCAACTCACAGACTTGAACGTTTCTATTGATAGGACAGTTTTGAAACACTCCTTTCGTAGAATCTGCAAGTGTTTATTTCGAGCGCTTTGAAGCCTATGGTGGAAAAGGAAGTATCTTCACATAACAACTACACAGAAGCATTCTCAGAAACTTCTTTGTGATGAGTGCATTCTGCTCACAGAGTTGAAGCCTCTTTTTGGTGGAAGTGTTTTCAACCTCTGTTTTTGTAGAATCTGCGCGTGCATATTTGGAGTGCTCCGAGGCCTATGCTGGGAAATGAAATATCTTCACCTAAAAACTACACAGAAGCATTCTCAGAAACTTCTGTGTGATGAGTGCATTCAACTCACGGACTTGAGCCTTCCTTTTGAAAGAGCAGTTTTGAAACACTCCTTTCGTAGAATCTGCAAGTGTTTATTTCGAGCGCTTTGAGGCCTATGCTGGAAAAGGAACTATCTTCACATAACAATTACACAGAAGCATTCTCAGAAACTTCTTTGTGATGAGTGCATTCAACTCACAGACTTGAGCCTTCCTTTTGAAAGAGCAGTTTTGTAGCACTCTTTTTGTAGAGTCTGAAAGTGGATATTAGGAGGGCTTTGAGGCCTACGCTGGGAAAAGAAATATCTTCACCTAAAAACTAGACAGAAACATTCTGACAAACATCTGTCTGATTAGTGCATTCAACTCACAGACTTGAACATTCCCTCTGATAGGGCAGTTTGGAAACACTCCTTTTGTATAATCTGCAAGTGTTTATTTGGAGCGCTTTGACGCCTATGCTGGAAAAGGAAATATCTTCACATAAAAACTAGCCAGAAGCATTCTCAGAAACTTCTTTGTGATGAGTGCATTCTACTCACAGACTTGAACATTCCTCTTGAGAGAGCAGTTTGGAAACACTCCTTTTGTAGAATCTGCAAGTGTTTATTTGGATCGCTTTGACGCCTATGCTGGAAAAGGAAATATCTTCACCTAAAAACTACACAGAAGCATTTTCAGAAACTTCTGTGTGATGAGTGCATTCAACTCACAGACTTGAACGTTTCTTTTGATAGGACAGTTTTGAAACACTCCTTTTGTAGAATCTGCAAGTGTTTATTTCGAGCGGTTTGAGGCCTATGCTGGAAAAGGAAGTATCTTCACCCAAAAACTACACAGAAGCATTCTCAGAAACTTCTGTGTGATGAGTGCATTCAACTCACAGACTTGAGCCTTTCTTTTGAAAGAGCAGTTTTGAAACACTCTTTTTGTAGAATCTGCAAGTGGATATTTGGAGCGCTTAAAGGCCTATTCGGGGAAAAGAAATATCTTTACATAAAAACTAGACAGAAGCATTCTCACAAACTTCTGTGTGATTAGTGCATTCAACTCACAGACTTGAACATTCCTTTTGATAGAGCAGTTTGGAAACACTCCTTTTGTAGAATCTGCAAGTGTTTATTTGGAGCGATTTGATGCCTATGCTGGAAAAGGAAATATCTTCACATAAAAACTAGACAGAAGCATTCTCAGAAACTTCTGTGTGATGAGTGCATTCTACTCACAGAGCTGAAGCCTGTTTTTGGTGGAAGAGTTTTCAACCTCTCTTTTTGTAGAATCTGCAAGTGCATATTTGGAGCGCTTCGAGGCCTATGCTGGGAAATGAAATATCTTCACCTAAAAACTACACAGAAGCATTCTCAGAATCTTCTGTGTGATGAGTGCATTCAACTCACAGACTTGAACGTTTCTTTTGATAGGACAGTTTTGAAACACTCCTTTCGTAGAATCTGCAAGTGTTTATTTCGAGCGCTTTGAGGCCTAAGCTGGAAAAGGAAGTATCTTCACATAACAACTACACAGAAGCATTCTCAGAAACTTTTTTGTGATGGGTGCATTCAACTCACAGACTTGAGCCTTCCCTTTGAAAGAGCAGTTTTGAAGCACTCTGTTTGTAGAGTCTGCAAGTGGATATTTGGAGGGCTTTGAGGCCTATGCTGGGAAAAGAAATATTTTCATCTAAAAACTAGACAGAAGCCTTCTCAGAAACTTCTGTCTGATTAGTGCATTCAACTCACAGACTTGAACATTCCCTCGGATAGAGCAGTTTGGAAACACTCCTTTTGTAGAATCTGCAAGTGCTTATTTGGAACGCTTTTACGCACATGCTGGAAAAGGAAATATCTTCACATAAAAACTAGATAGAAGCCTTCTCAGAAACTTCTTTGTGATGAGTCCATTCTACTCACAGACTTGAACATTCCTCTTGAGAGAGCAGTTTGGAAACACTCCTTTTGTAGAATCTGCGAGTGTTTATTTGGATCGCTTTCACCCCTATGCAGGAAAAGGAAATATCTTCAACTAAAAACAACACAGAAGCATTCTCAGAAACTTCTGTGTGATGAGTGCATTCAACTCACAGACTTGAACGTTTCTATTGATAGGACAGTTTTGAAACACTCCTTTCGTAGAATCTGCAAGTGTTTATTTCGAGCGCTTTGAAGCCTATGGTGGAAAAGGAAGTATCTTCACATAACAACTACACAGAAGCATTCTCAGAAACTTCTTTGTGATGAGTGCATTCTACTCACAGAGTTGAAGCCTCTTTTTGGTGGAAGTGTTTTCAACCTCTGTTTTTGTAGAATCTGCACGTGCATATTTGGAGTGCTCCGAGGCCTATGCTGGGAAATGAAATATCTTCACCTAAAAACTACACAGAAGCATTCTCAGAAACTTCTGTGTGATGAGTGTTTTCAACTCACGGACTTGAGCCTTCCTTTTGAAAGAGCAGTTTTGAAACACTCCTTTCGTAGAATCTGCAAGTGTTTATTTCGAGCGCTTTGAGGCCTATGCTGGAAAAGGAACTATCTTCACATAACAATTACACTGAAGCATTCTCAGAAACTTCTTTGTGATGAGTGCATTCAACTCACAGACTTTAGCCTTCCTTTTAAAAGAGCAGTTTTGAAGCACTCTTTTTGTAGAGTCTGCAAGTGGATATTTGGAGGGCTTTGAGGCCTGTGCTGGGAAAAGAAATATCTTCACATAAAAACTAGACAGAAGCATAATCAGAAACTTCTGTCTGATTAGATCATTCAACTCACAGAGTTGAAAATTCCCTCGTATAGAGCAGTTTGGAAACACTCCTTTTGTAGAATCTGCAAGTGTTTATTTGGAGCGCTTTGACGCCTATGCTGGAAAAGGAAATATCTTCACATAAAAACTAGTCAGAAGCATTCTCAGAAACTTCTTTGTGATGAGTGCATTCTACTCACAGACTTGAACATTCCTCTTGATAGAGCAGTTTGGAAACACTCCTTTTGTAGAATCTGCAAGTGTTTATTTGGATCGCTTTGACGTCTATGCTGGAAAAGGAAATATTTTCACCTAAAAACTACACAGAAGCATTCTCAGAAACTTCTGTGTGATGAGTGCATTCAACTCCCAGACTTGAACGTTTCTTTTGATAGGATAGTTTTGCAACACTCCTTTTGTAGAATCTGCAAGTGTTTATTTGGATCGCTTTCATGCCTATGCTGGAAAAGGATATATCTTCACCTAAAAACTACACAGAAGCATTCTCAGAAACTTCTGTGTGATGAGTGCATTCAACTCACACACTTGAACGTTTCTTTTGATAGCACACTTTTGAAACACTCCTTCGTAAAATCTGCAAGTGTTTATTTCGAGCGCTTTGAGGCCTATGCTGGAAAAGGAAGTATCTTCACATAAAAACTACACAGAAGCATTCTCAGAAACTTCTTTGTGATGAGTGCATTCATCTCACAGACATGAGCCTTCCTTTTGAAAGAGCAGTTTTGAAACACTCTTTTTGTAGAGTCTGGAAGTTGATATTTGGTGGGCTTTGAGGCCTATGCTGGGAAAAGGAATATCTTCACTTAAAAACTAGACAGAAGCATTCTCACAAACTTCCCTGTGATTAGTGCATTCAACTAACAGACTTGAATATTGCCTCTGATAGAGCAGTTTGGAAACAATCCTTTTGTAGAATCTGCAAGTGTTTATTTCGAGTGCTTTGACGCCTAGGCTGAAAAAGGAAATATCTTCACATAACAACTACACAGAAGCATTCTCAGAAACTTCTTTGTGATGAGTGCATTCTACTCACAGAGTTGAAGCCTCTTTTTGGTGGAAGTGTTTTCAACCTCTGTTTTTGTAGAATCTGCAATTGCATATTTGGAGCGCTCCGAGGCCTATGCTGGGAAATGAAATATCTTCAGCTGAAAACTACACAGAAGCATTCTCAGAAACGTCTGTGTGATGAGTGCATTCAACTCACAGACTTGAGCCTTCCTTTTGAAAGAGCAGTTTTGAAACACTCTTTTTGTAGAGTCTGCAAGTGGATATTTGGAGGGCTTGGAGGCCTATGCTGGGAAAAGAAATATCTGCACCTAAAAACTAGACAGAAGCATTCTCACAAACTTCTGTCTGATTAGTGCGTTCAACTCACAGACTTGAACATTCCCTCGGATAGAGCAGTTTGGAAACACTCCTTTTGTAGAATCTGCAAGTGTTTATTTGGAACGCTTTGACGCCTATGCTGGAAAAGGAAATATATTCACATAAAAACTAGGCAGAAGCATTCTCAGAAACTTCTTTGTGATGAGTGTATTCTACTCACAGGCTTGAACATTCCTCTTTAGAGAGCAGTTTGGAAACACTCCTTTTGTAGAATCTGCAAGTGTTTATTTGGATCCCTTTCACGCCAATGCTGGAAAAGGAAATATCTTCACCTAAAAACTACACAGAAGTATTCTCAGAAACTTCTTTGTGATGAGTGCATTCTACTCACAGACTTGAACATTCCTCTTGAGAGAGCAGTTTGGAAACACTACTTTTGTAGAACCTGCAAGTGTTTATTTGGATCGCTTTTGCGCCTATGCTGGAAAAGGAAATATCTTCACCTAAAAACAACACAGAAGCATTCTCAGAAACTTCTGTGTGATGAGTGCATTCAACTCACAGACTTGAACGTTTCTTTTGATAGGACAGTTTTGAAACACTCCTTTTGGAGAATCTGCAACTGTTTATTTCTAGCGCTTTGGGGCCTAGGCTGGAAAAGGAAGTATCTTCACATAACAACTACACAGAAGCATTCTCAGACACTTCTTTGTGATGAGTGCATTCAACTCACAGACTTGAGCCTTTCTTTTGAAAGAGCAGTTTTGAAACACTCTTTTTGTAGAATCTGCAAGTGAATATTTGGAGCGCTTTAAAGCCTCTTCTGGGAAAAGAAATATCTTCACCTAAAAACTAGACAGAAGCATTCTGAAAAACATCTGTGTGATTAGTGCATTCAACTCACAGACTTGAACATTCCCTCTAATAGGGCAGTTTGGAAACACTCCTTTTGTAGAATCTGCAAGTGTTAATTTGGAGTGCTTTGACGCCTATGATGGAAAAGGAAATATCTTCACATAAAAACTAGACAGAAGGATTCTTAGAAACTTCTTTGTGATGAGTGCATTCTACTCACAGAGTTGAAGCCTCTTTTTCGTGGAAGAGTTTTCAACCTCTCTTTTTGTAGAATCTGCAAGTGCATATTTGGAGCGCTCCGAGGCCTATGCTGGCAAATGGAATATCTTCACCTAAAAACTATACAGAAGCATTCCCAGAAACTTCTGTGTGATGAGTGCATTCAACTCACAGACGAGCCTTTCTTTTGAAAGAACAGTTTTGAAACACTCTTTTTGTAGAATCTGCAAGTGGATATTTGGAGGGCTGTGAGGCCTATGCTGGGAAAAGAAATATCTTCACCTAAAAACTAGACAGAAGCATTCTCACAAACTTCTGTCTGATTAGTGCATTCAACTCACAGAGTTGAACATTGCCTCGTATAGAACAGTTTGGAAACACTCCTTTTGTAGAATCTGCTAGTGTTTATTTGGAGCGCTTTGACGCCTATGCTGGAAAAGGAAATATCTTCACATAAAAACTAGACAGAAGCATTCTCAGTAACTTCTTTGTGATGAGTGCATTCTATTCACAGACTTGAACATTCCTCATGAGAGAGCAGTTTGGAAACACTCCTTTTGTAGAATCTGCAAGTGTTTCTTTGGATCGCTTTGACGCCTATGCTGGAAAAGGAAATATCTTCACCTAAAAACTGCACAGAAGCATTCTCAGAAACTTCTGGGCGATGAGTGCATTCAACTCACAGACTTGAACGTTTCTTTTGATAGGATAGTTTTGAAACACTCCTTTTGTAGGATCTGCAAGTGTTTATTTCGAGCGCTTTGAGCCCTATGCTGGAAAAGGAAGTATCTTCACATAACAACTACACAGAAGCATTCTCAGACACTTCTTTGTAATGAGTGCATTCAACTCACAGACTTGAGCCTTTCTTTTGAAAGAGCAGTTTTGAAACAATCTTTTTGTAGAGTCTGCAAGTGGATATTTGGAGGCCTTTGAGGCCTATGCTGGGAAAAGAAATATCTTCACCTAAAAACTAGACAGAAGCATTCTCATAAACTTCTGTCTGATTAGCGCATTCAACTCACCGACTTGAACATTCCCTCGGATAGAGGAGTTTGGAAACACTCCTTTGGGAGAATCTGCTAGTGTTTATTTGGAACGCTTTGAAGCCTATAATGGAAAAGGAAATATATTCACATAAAAACTAGCCAGACGCATTCTCAGAAACTTCTTTGTGATGAGTGCATTCTACTCACCGACTTGAACATTCGTCTTGAGAGAGCAGTTTGGAAACACTCCTTTTGTAGAATCTGCAAGTGTTTATTTGGATCGCTTTCACGCCTATGCTGGAAAAGGAAATATCTTCACCTAAAAACTACACAGAAGCATTCTCAGAAACTTCTGTGTGATGAGTGCATTCAACTCACAGACTTGAACGTTTCTTTTGATAGGACACTTTTGAAACACTCCTTTCGTAGAATCTGCAAGTGTTTATTTCGAGCGCTTTGAGGCCTAAGCTGGAAAAGGAAGTATCTTCACATAACAACTACACAGAAGCATTCTCAGAAACTTCTTTCTGATGAGTGCATTCAACTCACAGACTTGAGCCTTCCCTTTGAAAGAGCAGTTTTGAAGCACTCTGTTTGTAGAGTCTGCAAGTCGATATTTGGAGGGCTTTGAGGCCTATGCTGGGAAAAGAAATATTTTCATCTAAAAACTAGACAGAAGCATTCTCAGAAACTTCTGTCTGATTAGTGCATTCAACTCACCGACTTGAACATTCCCTCGGATAGAGCAGTTTGGAAACACTCCTTTTGTAGAATCTGCAAGTGCTTATTTGGAACGCTTTTACACACATGCTGGAAAAGGAAATATCTTCACATAAAAACTAGATAGAAGCATTCTCAGAAACTTCTTTGTGATGAGTCCATTCTACTCACAGACTTGAACATTCCTCTTGAGAGAGCAGTTTGGAAACACTCCTTTTGTAGAATCTGCAAGTGTTTATTTGGATCGCTTTCACCCCTATGCAGGAAAAGGAAATATCTTCAACTAAAAACAACACAGAAGCATTCTCAGAAACTTCTGTGTGATGAGTGCATTCAACTCACAGTCTTGAACGTTTCTATTGATAGGACAGTTTTGAAACACTCCTTTCGTAGAATCTGCAAGTGTTTATTTCGAGCGCTTTGAAGCCTATGGTGGAAAAGGAAGTATCTTCACATAACAACTACACAGAAGCATTCTCAGAAACTTCTTTGTGATGAGTGCATTCTGCTCACAGAGTTGAAGCCTCTTTTTGGTGGAAGTGTTTTCAACCTCTGTTTTTGTAGAATCTGCGCGTGCATATTTGGAGTGCTCCGAGGCCTATGCTGGGAAATGAAATATCTTCACCTAAAAACTACACAGAAGCATTCTCAGAAACTTCTGTGTGATGAGTGCATTCAACTCACGGACTTGAGCCTTCCTTTTGAAAGAGCAGTTTTGAAACACTCCTTTCGTAGAATCTGCAAGTGTTTATTTCGAGCGCTTTGAGGCCTATGCTGGAAAAGGAACTATCTTCACATAACAATTACACAGAAGCATTCTCAGAAACTTCTTTGTGATGAGTGCATTCAACTCACAGACTTTAGCCTTCCTTTTAAAAGAGCAGTTTTGAAGCACTCTTTTTGTAGAGTCTGCAAGTGGATATTTGGAGGGCTTTGAGGCCTGTGCTGGGAAAAGAAATATCTTCACATGAAAACTAGACAGAAGCATAATCAGAAACTTCTGTCTGATTAGTTCATTCAACTCACAGAGTTGAAAATTCCCTCGTATAGAGCAGTTTGGAAACACTCCTTTTGTAGAATCTGCAAGTGTTTATTTGGAGCGCTTTGACGCCTATGCTGGACAAGGAAATATCTTCACATAAAAACTAGACAGAAGCATTCTCAGAAACTTCTTTGCGATGAGTGCATTCTACTCACAGACTTGAACATTCCTCTTGATAGAGCAGTTTGGAAACACTCCTTTTGTAGAATCTGCAAGTGTTTATTTGGATCGCTTTGACGCCTATGCTGGAAAAGGAAATATTTTCACCTAAAAACTACACAGAAGCATTCTCAGAAACTTCTGTGTGATGAGTGCATTCAACTCCCAGACTTGAACGTTTCTTTTGATAGGATAGTTTTGCAACACTCCTTTTGTAGAATCTGCAAGTGTTTATTTGGATCGCTTTCATGCCTATGCTGGAAAAGGATATATCTTCACCTAAAAACTACACAGAAGCATTTTCAGAAACTTCTGTGTGATGAGTGCATTCAACTCACACACTTGAACGTTTCTTTTGATAGGACACTTTTGAAACACTCCTTCGTAAAATCTGCAAGTGTTTATTTCGAGCGCTTTGAGGCCTATGCTGGAAAAGGAAGTATCTTCACATAAAAACTACACAGAAGCATTCTCAGAAACTTCTTTGTGATGAGTGCATTCATCTCACAGACTTGAGCCTTCCTTTTGAAAGAGCAGTTTTGAAACACTCTTTTTGTAGAGTCTGCAAGTTGATATTTGGTGGGCTTTGAGGCCTATGCTGGGAAAAGGAATATCTTCACTTAAAAACTAGACAGAAGCATTCTCACAAACTTCTCTGTGATTAGTGCATTCAACTAACAGCCTTGAATATTGCCTCTGATAGAGCAGTTTGGAAACAATCCTTTTGTAGAATCTGCAAGTGTTTATTTCGAGTGCTTTGACGCCTAGGCTGAAAAAGGAAATATCTTCACATAACAACTACACAGAAGCATTCTCAGAAACTTCTTTGTGATGAGTGCATTCTACTCACAGAGTTGAAGCCTCTTTTTGGTGGAAGTGTTTTCAACCTCTGTTTTTGTAGAATCTGCAATTGCATATTTGGAGCGCTCCGAGGCCTATGCTGGGAAATGAAATATCTTCACCTAAAAACTACACAGAAGCATTCTCAGAAACTTCTCTGTGATGAGTGCATTCAACTCACTGATTTGAACGTTTCTTTTGATAGGACAGTTTTGAAACACTCCTTTTGTAGAATCTGCAAGTGTTTATTTGGAGCGCTTTGACGCCTATGCTGGAAAAGGAAATATCTTCACATAAAAACTACACAGAAGCATTCTCAGAAACGTCTTTGTGATGAGTGCATTCTACTCACAGACTTGAACATTCCTCTTGAGAGAGCAGTTTGGAAACACTCCTTTTGTAGAATCTGCAAGTGTTTATTTGGATCGCTTTGACGCCTATGATGGTAAAGGAAATATCTTCACCTAAAAACTACACAGAAGCATTCTCAGAAACTTCTGTGTGATGAGTGCATTCAACTCACAGACTTGAACGTTTCTATTGATAGGATAGTTTTGAAACACTCCCTTTGTAGAATCTGCAAGTGTTTATTTCGAGCGCTTTGAGGCCTATGCTGGAAAAGGAAGTATCTTCACATAACAACTACACAGAAGCATTCTCAGACACTTCTTTGTGATGAGTGCATTCAACTCACAGACTTGAGCCTTTCTTTTGAAAGAGCAGTTTTGAAACACTCTTTTTGTAGAGTCTGCAAGTGGATATTTGGAGGGCTTTGAGGCCTATGCTGGGAAAAGAAATATCTTCACCTAAAAACTAGACAGAAGCATTCTCATAAACTTCTGTCTGATTAGGGCATTCAACTCACAGACTTGAACATTCCCTAGGATAGAGCAGTTTGGAAACACTCCTTTGGTAGTATCTGCAAGTGTTTATTTGGAACGCTTTGACGCCTACACTGGAAAAGGAAATATATTCACATAAAAACTAGCCAGACGCATTGTCAGAAATTTCTTTGTGATGAGTGCATTCTACTCACCGACTTGAACATTCCTCTTGAGAGAGCTGTTTGGAAACACTACTTTTTTGGAATCTGGAAGTGTTTATTTGGATCGCTTTGACGCCTATGCTGGAAAAGGAAATATCTTCAGCTAAAAACTACACAGAAGCATTCTCAGAAACTTCTGTGTGATGAGTGCATTCAACTCACAGACTTCAACGTTTCTTTTGATAGGACAGTTTTGAAACACTCCTTTTGTAGAATCTGCAAGTGTTTATTTGGAGCGCTTTGACGCCTATGCTGGAAAAGGAAATATCTTCACATAAAAACCAGACAGAAGCATTCTCAGAAACTTCTTTGGGATGAGTGCATTCTACTCACAGAGTTGAAGCCTCTTTTTGGTGGAAGAGTTTTCAAGCTCTCTTTTTGAAGAATCTGCAAGTGCATATTTGGAGCACTCCGAGGCCTATGCTGGGAAATGAAATATCTTCACCTAAAAACTACACAGAAGCATTCTCAGAAACTTCTGTGTGATGAGTGCATTCAACTCACAGACTTGAACGTTTCTTTTGATAGGACACTTTTGAAACACTCCTTTCGTAAAATCTGCAAGTGTTTATTTCGAGCGCTTTGAGGCCTATGTTGGAAAAGGAAGTATCTTCACATGAAAACTACACAGAAGCATTCTCAGAAACTTCTTTGTGATGAGTGCATTCTATTCACAGAGTTGAAGCCTCTTTTTGGGGGAAGTGTTTTCAACCTCTGTTTTTGTAGAATCTGCAATTGCATATTTGGAGCGCTCCGAGGCCTATGCTGGGAAATGAAATATCTTCACCTAAAAACTACACAGAAGCATTCTCAGAAACTTCTGTGTGATGAGTGCATTCAACTCACAGACTTGAACGTTTCTTTTGATAGGACAGTTTTGAAACACTCCTTTCCTAGAATCTGCAAGTGTTTATTTCGAGCGCTTTGAGGCCTATGCTGGAAAAGGAAGCATCTTCACATAACAACTACACAGAAGCATTCTCAGAAACTTCTTTGTGATGAGTGCATTCAACTCACAGACTTGAACCTTCCTTTTGAAAGAGCAGTTTTGAAGCACTCTTTTTGTAGAGTCTGAAAGTGGATATTAGGAGGGCTTTGAGGCCTACACTGGGAAAAGAAATATCTTCACCTAAAAACTAGACAGAAGCATTCTCACAAACTTCTGTCTGATTAGTGGATTCAACCCACAGACTTGAACATTCCCTCGGATATAGCAGTTTGGAAACACTCCTTTTGTAGAATCTGCAAGTGTTTATTGGGAACGCTTTGATGCCTATGCTGGAAAAGGAAATACCTTCACATAAAAACTAGCCAGAAGCATTCTCAGAAACTTCCTTGTGATGAGTGCATTCAACTCACAGACGAGCCTTTCTTTTGAAATAACAGTTTTGAAACACTCTTTTTGTAGAATCTGCAAGTGGATATTTGGAGGGCTGTGAGGACTATGCTGGGAAAAGAAATATCTTCACCTAAATACTAGACAGAAGCATTCTCACAAACTTCTGTCTGATTATTGCATTCACCTCACAGATTTGAACATTCCCTCATATAGAGCAGTTTGGAAACACTCCTTTTGTAGTATCTGCAAGTGTTTATTTGGATCGCTTTGACGCCTATGCTGGAAAAGGAAATATCTTCACCTAAAAACTACACAGAAGCATTCTCAGAAACTTCTGTGTGATGAGTGCATTCAACTCACAGACTTGAACGTTTCTTTTGATAGGATAGTTTTGCAACACTCCTTTTGTAGAATCTGCAAGTGTTTATTTGGATCGCTTTGACGCCTATGCTGGAAAAGGATATATCTTCACCTAAAAACTACACAGAAGCATTCTCAGAAACTTCTGTGTGATGAGTGCATTCAACTCACACACTTGAACGTTTCTTTTGATAGGACACTTTTGAAACACTCCTTTCGTAAAATCTGCAAGTGTTTATTTCGAGCGCTTTGAGGCCTATGCTGGAAAAGGAAGTATCTTCACATAAAAACTACGCAGAAGCATTCTCCGAAACTTCTTTGTGATGAGTGCATTCATCTCACAGACTTGAGCCTTCCTTTTAAAAGAGCAGTTTTGAAGCACTCTTTTTGTAGAGTCTGCAAGTGGATATTTGGAGGGCTTTGAGGCCTGTGCTGGGAAAAGAAATATCTTCACATAAAAACTAGACAGAAGCATAATCAGAAACTTCTGTCTGATTAGTTCATTCAACTCACAGAGTTGAAAATTCCCTCGTATAGAGCAGTTTGGAAACACTCCTTTTGTAGAATCTGCAAGTGTTTATTTGGAGCGCTTTGACGCCTATGCTGGAAAAGGAAATATCTTCACATAAAAACTAGCCAGAAGCATTCTCATAAACTTCTTTGTGATGAGTGCATTCTACTCACAGACTTGAACATTCCTCTTGAGAGAGCAGTTTGGAAACACTCCTTTTGTAGAATCTGCAAGTGTTTATTTGGATCGCTTTGACGCCTATGCTGGAAAAGGAAATATCTTCACCTGAAAACTACACGGAAGCATTCTCAGAAACTTCTGTGTGATGAGTGCATTCAACTCACAGACTTGAACGTTTCCTTTGATAGGACAGTTTTGAAACACTCCTTTCGTAGAATCTGCAAGTGTTTATTTCGAGCGCTTTGAGGCCTATGCTGGAAAAGGAAGTATCTTCACATAACAACAACACAGAAGCATTCTCAGAAACATCTTTGTGATGAGTGCATTCAACTCACAGACTTGAGCCTTTCTTTTGAAAGAACGGTTTTGAAACCCTCTTTTTGTAGAATCTGCAAGTGGATATTTGGAGCGCTTTAAGGCCTATTCTGGGAAAAGAAATATCTTCACCTAAAAACTAGACAGAACCATTCTCACAAACTTCTGTGTGATTAGTGCATTCAACTCACAGACTTGAACATTCCTTTTGATAGAGCAGTTTGGAAACACTCCTTTTGTAGAATCTGCAAGTGTTTATTTGGAGCGCTTTGACGCCTAGGTTGGAAAACGAAATATCTTCACAAAAACTAGACAGAAGCATTCTCAGAAACTTCTTTGTGATGAATGCATTCTACTCACAGACTTGAACATTCCTCTTGAGAGAGCAGTTTGGAAACACTCCTTTTGTAGAATCTGCATGTGTTTATTTGGATCGCTTTGACTCCTATGCTGGAAAATGAAATATCTTCACCTGAAAACTACACAGAAGCATTCTCAGAAACTTCTGTGTGATGAGTGCATTCAACTCACAGACTTGAACGTTTCTTTTGATAGGACAGTTTTGAAACACTCCTTTCGTAGAATCTGCAACTGTTTATTTCGAGAGCTTTGAAACCTATGGTGGAAAAGGAAGTATCTTCACATAACAACTACACAGAAGCATTCTCAGAAACTTCTTTGTGATGAGTGCATTCAACTCACAGACTTGAGCCTTCCTTTTGAAAGAGCAGTTTTGAAACACTCTTTTTGTAGAGTTTGCAAGTGGATATTTGGAGGGCTTTGAGGCCTATGCTGGGAAAAGAAATATCTTCACCTAAAAACTAGACAGAAGCATTCTGACAAACTTGTGTCTGATTAGTGCATTCAACTCACAGACTTGAACATTCCCTCTGTTAGAGCAGTTTGGAAACACTCCTTTTGTAGAATCTGCAAGTGTTTATATCGAGCGCTTTGAGGCCTATGCTGGAAAAGGAAATATCTTCACATAACAACTACACAGAAGCATTCTCAGAAACATTTTTGTGATGAGTGCATTCAACTCACAGACTTGAGGCTTTCTTTTCAAAGAGCAGTTTTGAAACACTCTTTTTGTAGAATCTGCAAGTGGATATTTGGAGCGATTTATGCCCTATGCTGGGAAAAGAAATATCTTCCCCTAAAAACTGGACAGAAGCATTCTCAAAAACTTCTTTGTAATGAGGGCATTCTATTCACAGACTTGAACATTCCTCTTGAGAGAGCAGTTTGGAAACACTCCTTTTGTAGAATCTGCAAGTGTTTATTTGGATCGCTTTGACGCCTATGCTGGAAAAGGAAATATCTTCACCTAAAAACTACACAGAAGCATTCTCAGAAACTTCTGTGTGATGAGTGCATTCAACTCACAGACTTGAACGCTTCTTTTGATAGGACAGTTTTGAAACACTCCTTTTGTAGAATTGCAAGTGTTTATTTGGAGCGTTTTGGCGCCTATGCTGGAAAAGGAAATATCTTCAAATAAAAACTAGACAGAAACATTCTCAGAAACTTCTGTGTGATGAGTGCATTCTACTCACAGAGTTGAAGCCTGTTTTTGGTGGAAGAGTTTTCAACCTCTCTTTTTGTAGAGTCTGCAAGTGCATATTTGGAGCGCTGCGAGGCCTATGCTGGGAAATGAAATATCTTCACCTAAAAACTACACAGATGCATTCTCAGAAACTTCTGTGTGATGAGTGCATTCGACTCACAGACTTGAACGTTTCTCTTGATAGGACAGTTTTGAAACACTCCTTTCGTAGAATCTGCAAGTGTTTATTTCGAGCGCTTTGAGGCCTATGCTGGAAAAGGAAGTATCTTCAAATAACAACTACACAGAAGCATTCTCAGAAACTTCTTTGTGATGAGTGCATTCTATTCACAGACTTGAGCCTTCCCTTTGAAAGAGCAGTTTTGAAGCACTCTGTTTGTAGAGGCTGCAAGTGGATATTTGGAGGGCTTTGAGGCCTATGCTGGGAAAAGAAATACCTTCATCTAAAAACTAGACAGAAGCATTCTCACAAACTTCTGTCTGATTAGTTCATTCAACTCACAGAGTTGAACATTTCCTCGTATAGAGCAGTTTGGAAACACTCCTTTTGTAGAATCTGCAAGTGTTTATTTGGAGCGCTTTGACGCCTATGCTGGAAAAGGAAATATCTTCACATAAAAACTAGACAGAAGCATTCTCAGTAACTTCTTTGTGATGAGTGCATTCTACTCACAGACTTGAACATTCCTCTTGAGAGAGCAGTTTGGAAACACTCCTTTTGTAGAATCTGCAAGTGTTTATTTGGATCGCTTTGACGCCTATGCTGGAAAAGGAAATATCTTCACATAAAAACTAGACAGAAGCATTCTCAGAAACTTCTTTGGGATGAGCGCATTCTACTCACAGAGTTGAAGCCTCTTTTTGGTGGAAGAGTTTTCAAGCTCTCTTTCTGTAGAATCTGCAAGTGCATATTTGGAGCGCTCCGAGGGCTACGCTGGAAATGAAATATCTTCACCTAAAAACTACGGAGAAGCATTCCCAGTAACTTCTTTGTAACGTCTGCATTCAACTCACAGAGTTACACCTTTCTTTCGATAGAGAAGTTTTGAAACACTCTTTTAGAAGAATCTTCAAGTGGATGGATGGAGTGCTTTGAGGCCTGTCCTGGACAAGGAAATATCTTCAACTAGAAACTAGACAAAAGCATTCGCAGAAAGTTCCCTCTGCTTTGTGCATTCAACTCAGAGTCAAACCTGCCTTTTGAAAGAGCAGTTTTGAAACACTCTTTTTGTAGAGTCTGCAAGTGGATATTTGGAGGGCTTTGAGGCCTATACTGGGAAAGGAAATATTTTCAACTAAAAACTAGACAGAAGCATTCTCACAAACATCTGTATGATTAGTGCATTCAACTCACAAACTTGAACATTCCCTCTGATAGGGCGGTTTGGAAACACTCCTTTTGTAGAATCTGCAAGTGTTTATTTGGATCGCTTTGACGCCTATGCTGGAAAAGGAAATATCTTCACATAAAAACTAGCCAGAAGCATTCTCAGAAACTTCTTTGTGATGAGTGCATTCTACTCACGGACTTGAACATTCCCCATGAGAGAGCAGTTTGGAAACACTCCTTTTGTAGAATCTGCAAGTGTTTATTTGGATCGCTTTGACGGCTATGGTGGAAAAGGAAATATCTTCACCTAAAAACTACACAGAAGCATTCTCAGAAACTTCTGTGTGATGAGTGCATTCAACTCACAGACTTGAACGTTTCTTTTGATAGGACACTTTTGAAACACTCCTTTCGTAAAATCTGCAAGTGTTTATTTCGAGCGCTTTGAGGCCTATGTTGGAAAAGGAAGTATCTTCACATAAAAACTACACAGAAGCATTCTCAGAAACTTCTTTGTGATGAGTGCATTCTATTCACAGAGTTGAAGCCTCTTTTTGGGGGAAGTGTTTTCAACCTCTGTTTTTGTAGAATCTGCAATTGCATATTTGGAGCGCTCCGAGGCCTATGCTGGGAAATGAAATATCTTCATCTAAAAACTACACAGAAGCATTCTCAGAAACTTCTGTGTGATGAGTGCATTCAACTCACAGACTTGAAAGTTTCTTTTGATAGGACAGTTTTGAAACACTCCTTTCCTAGAATCTGCAAGTGTTTATTTCGAGCGCTTTGAGGCCTATGCTGGAAAAGGAAGCATCTTCACATAACAACTACACAGAAGCATTCTCAGAAACTTCTTTGTGATGAGTGCATTCAACTCACAGACTTGAGCCTTCCTTTTGAAAGAGCAGTTTTGAAGCACTCTTTTTGTAGAGTCTGAAAGTGGATATTAGGAGGGCTTTGAGGCCTACGCTGGGAAAAGAAATATCTTCACCTAAAAACTAGACAGAAGCATTCTCACAAACTTCTGTCTGATTAGTGCATTCAACCCACAGACTTGAACATTCCCTCGGATATAGCAGTTTGGAAACACTCCTTTTGTAGAATCTGCAAGTGTTTATTGGGAACGCTTTGATGCCTATGCTGGAAAAGGAAATACCTTCACATAAAAACTAGCCAGAAGCATTCTCAGAAACTTCCTTGTGATGAGTGCATTCAACTCACAGACGAGCCTTTCTTTTGAAATAACAGTTTTGAAACACTCTTTTTGTGGAATCTGCAAGTGGATATTTGGAGGGCTGTGAGGACTATGCTGGGAAAAGAAATATCTTCACCTAAATACTAGACAGAAGCATTCTCACAAACTTCTGTCTGATTATTGCATTCAACTCACAGATTTGAACATTCCCTCGTATAGAGCAGTTTGGAAACACTCCTTTTGTAGTATCTGCAAGTGTTTATTTGGATCGCTTTCACGCCTATGCTGGAAAAGGAAATATCTTCACCTAAAAACTACACAGAAGCATTCTCAGAAACTTCTGTGTGATGAGTGCATTCAACTCACAGACTTGAACGTTTCTTTTGATAGGATAGTTTTGCAACACTCCTTTTGTAGAATCTGCAAGTGTTTATTTGGATCGCTTTGACGCCTATGCTGGAAAAGGATATATCTTCACCTAAAAACTACACAGAAGCATTCTCAGAAACTTCTGTGTGATGAGTGCATTCAACTCACACACTTGAACGTTTCTTTTGATAGGACACTTTTGAAACACTCCTTTCGTAAAATCTGCAAGTGTTTATTTCGAGCGCTTTGAGGCCTATGCTGGAAAAGGAAGTATCTTCACATAAAAACTACGCAGAAGCATTCTCCGAAACTTCTTTGTGATAAGTGCATTCATCTCACAGACTTGAGCCTTCCTTTTAAAAGAGCAGTTTTGAAGCACTCTTTTTGTAGAGTCTGCAAGTGGATATTTGGAGGGCTTTGAGGCCTGTGCTGGGAAAAGAAATATCTTCACATAAAAACTAGACAGAAGCATAATCAGAAACTTCTGTCTGATTAGTTCATTCAACTCACAGAGTTGAAAATTCCCTCGTATAGAGCAGTTTGGAAACACTCCTTTGTAGAATCTGCAAGTGTTTATTTGGAGCGCTTTGACGCCTATGCTGGAAAAGGAAATATCTTCACATAAAAACTAGACAGAAGCATTCTCAGAAACTTCTTTGTGATGAGTGCATTCTACTCACAGACTTGAACATTCCTCTTGATAGAGCAGTCTGGAAACACTCCTTTTGTAGAATCTGCAAGTGTTTATTTGGATCGCTTTGACGCCTATGCTGGAAAAGGAAATATTTTCACCTAAAAACTACACAGAAGCATTCTCAGAAACTTCTGTGTGATGAGTGCATTCAACTCCCAGACTTGAACGTTTCTTTTGATAGGATAGTTTTGCAACACTCCTTTTGTAGAATCTGAAGTGTTTATTTGGATCGCTTTCATGCCTATGCTGGAAAAGGATATGTCTTCACCTAAAAAATACACAGAAGCATTCTCACCAACTTCTGTGTGATTAGTGCATTCAACTCACAGACTTGAACATTCCTTTTGATAGAGCAGTTTGGAAACACTCCTTTTGTAGAATCTGCAAGTGTTTATTTGGAGCGATTTGATGCCTATGCTGGAAAAGGAAATATCTTCACATAAAAACTAGACAGAAGCATTCTCAGAAACTTCTGTGTGATGAGTGCATTCTACTCACAGAGTTGAAGCCTGTTTTTGGTGGAAGAGTTTTCAACCTCTCTTTTTGTAGAATCTGCAAGTGCATATTTGGAGCGCTTCGAGGCCTATGCTGGGAAATGAAATATCTTCACCTAAAAACTACACAGAAGCATTCTCAGAATCTTCTGTGTGATGAGTGCATTCAACTCACAGACTTGAACGTTTCTTTTGATAGGACAGTTTTGAAACACTCCTTTCGTAGAATCTGCAAGTGTTTATTTCGAGCGCTTTGAGGCCTAAGCTGGAAAAGGAAGTATCTTCACATAACAACTACACAGAAGCATTCTCAGAAACTTTTTTGTGATGGGTGCATTCAACTCACAGACTTGAGCCTTCCCTTTGAAAGAGCAGTTTTGAAGCACTCTGTTTGTAGAGTCTGCAAGTGGATATTTGGAGGGCTTTGAGGCCTATGCTGGGAAAAGAAATATTTTCATCTAAAAACTAGACAGAAGCCTTCTCAGAAACTTCTGTCTGATTAGTGCATTCAACTCACAGACTTGAACATTCCCTCGGATAGAGCAGTTTGGAAACACTCCTTTTGTAGAATCTGCAAGTGCTTATTTGGAACGCTTTTACGCACATGCTGGAAAAGGAAATATCTTCACATAAAAACTAGATAGAAGCCTTCTCAGAAACTTCTTTGTGATGAGTCCATTCTACTCACAGACTTGAACATTCCTCTTGAGAGAGCAGTTTGGAAACACTCCTTTTGTAGAATCTGCGAGTGTTTATTTGGATCGCTTTCACCCCTATGCAGGAAAAGGAAATATCTTCAACTAAAAACAACACAGAAGCATTCTCAGAAACTTCTGTGTGATGAGTGCATTCAACTCACAGACTTGAACGTTTCTATTGATAGGACAGTTTTGAAACACTCCTTTCGTAGAATCTGCAAGTGTTTATTTCGAGCGCTTTGAAGCCTATGGTGGAAAAGGAAGTATCTTCACATAACAACTACACAGAAGCATTCTCAGAAACTTCTTTGTGATGAGTGCATTCTACTCACAGAGTTGAAGCCTCTTTTTGGTGGAAGTGTTTTCAACCTCTGTTTTTGTAGAATCTGCACGTGCATATTTGGAGTGCTCCGAGGCCTATGCTGGGAAATGAAATATCTTCACCTAAAAACTACACAGAAGCATTCTCAGAAACTTCTGTGTGATGAGTGTTTTCAACTCACGGACTTGAGCCTTCCTTTTGAAAGAGCAGTTTTGAAACACTCCTTTCGTAGAATCTGCAAGTGTTTATTTCGAGCGCTTTGAGGCCTATGCTGGAAAAGGGACTATCTTCACATAACAATTACACTGAAGCATTCTCAGAAACTTCTTTGTGATGAGTGCATTCAACTCACAGACTTTAGCCTTCCTTTTAAAAGAGCAGTTTTGAAGCACTCTTTTTGTAGAGTCTGCAAGTGGATATTTGGAGGGCTTTGAGGCCTGTGCTGGGAAAAGAAATATCTTCACATAAAAACTAGACAGAAGCATAATCAGAAACTTCTGTCTGATTAGATCATTCAACTCACAGAGTTGAAAATTCCCTCGTATAGAGCAGTTTGGAAACACTCCTTTTGTAGAATCTGCAAGTGTTTATTTGGAGCGCTTTGACGCCTATGCTGGAAAAGGAAATATCTTCACATAAAAACTAGTCAGAAGCATTCTCAGAAACTTCTTTGTGATGAGTGCATTCTACTCACAGACTTGAACATTCCTCTTGATAGAGCAGTTTGGAAACACTCCTTTTGTAGAATCTGCAAGTGTTTATTTGGATCGCTTTGACGTCTATGCTGGAAAAGGAAATATTTTCACCTAAAAACTACACAGAAGCATTCTCAGAAACTTCTGTGTGATGAGTGCATTCAACTCCCAGACTTGAACGTTTCTTTTGATAGGATAGTTTTGCAACACTCCTTTTGTAGAATCTGCAAGTGTTTATTTGGATCGCTTTCATGCCTATGCTGGAAAAGGATATATCTTCACCTAAAAACTACACAGAAGCATTCTCAGAAACTTCTGTGTGATGAGTGCATTCAACTCACACACTTGAACGTTTCTTTTGATAGCACACTTTTGAAACACTCCTTCGTAAAATCTGCAAGTGTTTATTTCGAGCGCTTTGAGGCCTATGCTGGAAAAGGAAGTATCTTCACATAAAAACTACACAGAAGCATTCTCAGAAACTTCTTTGTGATGAGTGCATTCATCTCACAGACATGAGCCTTCCTTTTGAAAGAGCAGTTTTGAAACACTCTTTTTGTAGAGTCTGGAAGTTGATATTTGGTGGGCTTTGAGGCCTATGCTGGGAAAAGGAATATCTTCACTTAAAAACTAGACAGAAGCATTCTCACAAACTTCCCTGTGATTAGTGCATTCAACTAACAGACTTGAATATTGCCTCTGATAGAGCAGTTTGGAAACAATCCTTTTGTAGAATCTGCAAGTGTTTATTTCGAGTGCTTTGACGCCTAGGCTGAAAAAGGAAATATCTTCACATAACAACTACACAGAAGCATTCTCAGAAACTTCTTTGTGATGAGTACATTCTACTCACAGAGTTGAAGCCTCTTTTTGGTGGAAGTGTTTTCAACCTCTGTTTTTGTAGAATCTGCAATTGCATATTTGGAGCGCTCCGAGGCCTATGCTGGGAAATGAAATATCTTCAGCTGAAAACTACACAGAAGCATTCTCAGAAACTTCTGTGTGATGAGTGCATTCAACTCACAGACTTGAGCCTTCCTTTTGAAAGAGCAGTTTTGAAACACTCTTTTTGTAGAGTCTGCAAGTGGATATTTGGAGGGCTTGGAGGCCTATGCTGGGAAAAGAAATATCTGCACCTAAAAACTAGACAGAAGCATTCTCACAAACTTCTGTCTGATTAGTGCGTTCAACTCACAGACTTGAACATTCCCTCGGATAGAGCAGTTTGGAAACACTCCTTTTGTAGAATCTGCAAGTGTTTATTTGGAACGCTTTGACGCCTATGCTGGAAAAGGAAATATATTCACATAAAAACTAGGCAGAAGCATTCTCAGAAACTTCTTTGTGATGAGTGTATTCTACTCACAGGCTTGAACATTCCTCTTTAGAGAGCAGTTTGGAAACACTCCTTTTGTAGAATCTGCAAGTGTTTATTTGGATCCCTTTCACGCCAATGCTGGAAAAGGAAATATCTTCACCTAAAAACTACACAGAAGTATTCTCAGAAACTTCTTTGTGATGAGTGCATTCTACTCACAGACTTGAACATTCCTCTTGAGAGAGCAGTTTGGAAACACTACTTTTGTAGAACCTGCAAGTGTTTATTTGGATCGCTTTTGCGCCTATGCTGGAAAAGGAAATATCTTCACCTAAAAACAACACAGAAGCATTCTCAGAAACTTCTGTGTGATGAGTGCATTCAACTCACAGACTTGAACGTTTCTTTTGATAGGACAGTTTTGAAACACTCCTTTTGGAGAATCTGCAACTGTTTATTTCTAGCGCTTTGGGGCCTAGGCTGGAAAAGGAAGTATCTTCACATAACAACTACACAGAAGCATTCTCAGACACTTCTTTGTGATGAGTGCATTCAACTCACAGACTTGAGCCTTTCTTTTGAAAGAGCAGTTTTGAAACACTCTTTTTGTAGAATCTGCAAGTGAATATTTGGAGCGCTTTAAAGCCTCTTTTGGGAAAAGAAATATCTTCACCTAAAAACTAGACAGAAGCATTCTGAAAAACATCTGTGTGATTAGTGCATTCAACTCACAGACTTGAACATTCCCTCTAATAGGGCAGTTTGGAAACACTCCTTTTGTAAAATCTGCAAGTGTTAATTTGGAGTGCTTTGACGCCTATGATGGAAAAGGAAATATCTTCACATAAAAACTAGACAGAAGGATTCTTAGAAACTTCTTTGTGATGAGTGCATTCTACTCACAGAGTTGAAGCCTCTTTTTCGTGGAAGAGTTTTCAACCTCTCTTTTTGTAGAATCTGCAAGTGCATATTTGGAGCGCTCCGAGGCCTATGCTGGTAAATGGAATATCTTCACCTAAAAACTATACAGAAGCATTCCCAGAAACTTCTGTGTGATGAGTGCATTCAGCTCACAGACGAGCCTTTCTTTTGAAAGAACAGTTTTGAAACACTCTTTTTGTAGAATCTGCAAGTGGATATTTGGAGGGCTGTGAGGCCTATGCTGGGAAAAGAAATATCTTCACCTAAAAACTAGACAGAAGCATTCTCACAAACTTCTGTCTGATTAGTGCATTCAACTCACAGAGTTGAACATTGCCTCGTATAGAGCAGTTTGGAAACACTCCTTTTGTAGAATCTGCTAGTGTTTATTTGGAGCGCTTTGACGCCTATGCTGGAAAAGGAAATATCTTCACATAAAAACTAGACAGAAGCATTCTCAGTAACTTCTTTGTGATGAGTGCATTCTACTCACAGACTTGAACATTCCTCATGAGAGAGCAGTTTGGAAACACTCCTTTTGTAGAATCTGCAAGTGTTTATTTGGATCGCTTTGACGCCTATGCTGGAAAAGGAAATATCTTCACCTAAAAACTGCACAGAAGCATTCTCAGAAACTTCTGGGCGATGAGTGCATTCAACTCACAGACTTGAACGTTTCTTTTGATAGGATAGTTTTGAAACACTCCTTTTGTAGGATCTGCAAGTGTTTATTTCGAGCGCTTTGAGGCCTATGCTGGAAAAGGAAGTATCTTCACATAACAACTACACAGAAGCATTCTCAGACACTTCTTTGTAATGAGTGCATTCAACTCACAGACTTGAGCCTTTCTTTTGAAAGAGCAGTTTTGAAACAATCTTTTTGTAGAGTCTGCAAGTGGATATTTGGAGGCCTTTGAGGCCTATGCTGGGAAAAGAAATATCTTCACCTAAAAACTAGACAGAAGCATTCTCATAAACTTCTGTCTGATTAGCGCATTCAACTCACCGACTTGAACATTCCCTCGGATAGAGGAGTTTGGAAACACTCCTTTGGGAGAATCTGCTAGTGTTTATTTGGAACGCTTTGAAGCCTATAATGGAAAAGGAAATATATTCACATAAAAACTAGCCAGACGCATTCTCAGAAACTTCTTTGTGATGAGTGCATTCTACTCACCGACTTGAACATTCGTCTTGAGAGAGCAGTTTGGAAACACTCCTTTTGTAGAATCTGCAAGTGTTTATTTGGATCGCTTTCACGCCTATGCTGGAAAAGGAAATATCTTCACCTAAAAACTACACAGAAGCATTCTCAGAAACTTCTGTGTGATGAGTGCATTCAACTCACAGACTTGAACGTTTCTTTTGATAGGACACTTTTGAAACACTCCTTTCGTAGAATCTGCAAGTGTTTATTTCGAGCGCTTTGAGGCCTAAGCTGGAAAAGGAAGTATCTTCACATAACAACTACACAGAAGCATTCTCAGAAACTTTTTTGTGATGGGTGCATTCAACTCACAGACTTGAGCCTTCCCTTTGAAAGAGCAGTTTTGAAGCACTCTGTTTGTAGAGTCTGCAAGTGGATATTTGGAGGGCTTTGAGGCCTATGCTGGGAAAAGAAATATTTTCATCTAAAAACTAGACAGAAGCCTTCTCAGAAACTTCTGTCTGATTAGTGCATTCAACTCACAGACTTGAACATTCCCTCGGATAGAGCAGTTTGGAAACACTCCTTTTGTAGAATCTGCAAGTGCTTATTTGGAACGCTTTTACGCACATGCTGGAAAAGGAAATATCTTCACATAAAAACTAGATAGAAGCCTTCTCAGAAACTTCTTTGTGATGAGTCCATTCTACTCACAGACTTGAACATTCCTCTTGAGAGAGCAGTTTGGAAACACTCCTTTTGTAGAATCTGCGAGTGTTTATTTGGATCGCTTTCACCCCTATGCAGGAAAAGGAAATATCTTCAACTAAAAACAACACAGAAGCATTCTCAGAAACTTCTGTGTGATGAGTGCATTCAACTCACAGACTTGAACGTTTCTATTGATAGGACAGTTTTGAAACACTCCTTTCGTAGAATCTGCAAGTGTTTATTTCGAGCGCTTTGAAGCCTATGGTGGAAAAGGAAGTATCTTCACATAACAACTACACAGAAGCATTCTCAGAAACTTCTTTGTGATGAGTGCATTCTACTCACAGAGTTGAAGCCTCTTTTTGGTGGAAGTGTTTTCAACCTCTGTTTTTGTAGAATCTGCACGTGCATATTTGGAGTGCTCCGAGGCCTATGCTGGGAAATGAAATATCTTCACCTAAAAACTACACAGAAGCATTCTCAGAAACTTCTGTGTGATGAGTGTTTTCAACTCACGGACTTGAGCCTTCCTTTTGAAAGAGCAGTTTTGAAACACTCCTTTCGTAGAATCTGCAAGTGTTTATTTCGAGCGCTTTGAGGCCTATGCTGGAAAAGGGACTATCTTCACATAACAATTACACTGAAGCATTCTCAGAAACTTCTTTGTGATGAGTGCATTCAACTCACAGACTTTAGCCTTCCTTTTAAAAGAGCAGTTTTGAAGCACTCTTTTTGTAGAGTCTGCAAGTGGATATTTGGAGGGCTTTGAGGCCTGTGCTGGGAAAAGAAATATCTTCACATAAAAACTAGACAGAAGCATAATCAGAAACTTCTGTCTGATTAGATCATTCAACTCACAGAGTTGAAAATTCCCTCGTATAGAGCAGTTTGGAAACACTCCTTTTGTAGAATCTGCAAGTGTTTATTTGGAGCGCTTTGACGCCTATGCTGGAAAAGGAAATATCTTCACATAAAAACTAGTCAGAAGCATTCTCAGAAACTTCTTTGTGATGAGTGCATTCTACTCACAGACTTGAACATTCCTCTTGATAGAGCAGTTTGGAAACACTCCTTTTGTAGAATCTGCAAGTGTTTATTTGGATCGCTTTGACGTCTATGCTGGAAAAGGAAATATTTTCACCTAAAAACTACACAGAAGCATTCTCAGAAACTTCTGTGTGATGAGTGCATTCAACTCCCAGACTTGAACGTTTCTTTTGATAGGATAGTTTTGCAACACTCCTTTTGTAGAATCTGCAAGTGTTTATTTGGATCGCTTTCATGCCTATGCTGGAAAAGGATATATCTTCACCTAAAAACTACACAGAAGCATTCTCAGAAACTTCTGTGTGATGAGTGCATTCAACTCACACACTTGAACGTTTCTTTTGATAGCACACTTTTGAAACACTCCTTCGTAAAATCTGCAAGTGTTTATTTCGAGCGCTTTGAGGCCTATGCTGGAAAAGGAAGTATCTTCACATAAAAACTACACAGAAGCATTCTCAGAAACTTCTTTGTGATGAGTGCATTCATCTCACAGACATGAGCCTTCCTTTTGAAAGAGCAGTTTTGAAACACTCTTTTTGTAGAGTCTGGAAGTTGATATTTGGTGGGCTTTGAGGCCTATGCTGGGAAAAGGAATATCTTCACTTAAAAACTAGACAGAAGCATTCTCACAAACTTCCCTGTGATTAGTGCATTCAACTAACAGACTTGAATATTGCCTCTGATAGAGCAGTTTGGAAACAATCCTTTTGTAGAATCTGCAAGTGTTTATTTCGAGTGCTTTGACGCCTAGGCTGAAAAAGGAAATATCTTCACATAACAACTACACAGAAGCATTCTCAGAAACTTCTTTGTGATGAGTACATTCTACTCACAGAGTTGAAGCCTCTTTTTGGTGGAAGTGTTTTCAACCTCTGTTTTTGTAGAATCTGCAATTGCATATTTGGAGCGCTCCGAGGCCTATGCTGGGAAATGAAATATCTTCAGCTGAAAACTACACAGAAGCATTCTCAGAAACTTCTGTGTGATGAGTGCATTCAACTCACAGACTTGAGCCTTCCTTTTGAAAGAGCAGTTTTGAAACACTCTTTTTGTAGAGTCTGCAAGTGGATATTTGGAGGGCTTGGAGGCCTATGCTGGGAAAAGAAATATCTGCACCTAAAAACTAGACAGAAGCATTCTCACAAACTTCTGTCTGATTAGTGCGTTCAACTCACAGACTTGAACATTCCCTCGGATAGAGCAGTTTGGAAACACTCCTTTTGTAGAATCTGCAAGTGTTTATTTGGAACGCTTTGACGCCTATGCTGGAAAAGGAAATATATTCACATAAAAACTAGGCAGAAGCATTCTCAGAAACTTCTTTGTGATGAGTGTATTCTACTCACAGGCTTGAACATTCCTCTTTAGAGAGCAGTTTGGAAACACTCCTTTTGTAGAATCTGCAAGTGTTTATTTGGATCCCTTTCACGCCAATGCTGGAAAAGGAAATATCTTCACCTAAAAACTACACAGAAGTATTCTCAGAAACTTCTTTGTGATGAGTGCATTCTACTCACAGACTTGAACATTCCTCTTGAGAGAGCAGTTTGGAAACACTACTTTTGTAGAACCTGCAAGTGTTTATTTGGATCGCTTTTGCGCCTATGCTGGAAAAGGAAATATCTTCACCTAAAAACAACACAGAAGCATTCTCAGAAACTTCTGTGTGATGAGTGCATTCAACTCACAGACTTGAACGTTTCTTTTGATAGGACAGTTTTGAAACACTCCTTTTGGAGAATCTGCAACTGTTTATTTCTAGCGCTTTGGGGCCTAGGCTGGAAAAGGAAGTATCTTCACATAACAACTACACAGAAGCATTCTCAGACACTTCTTTGTGATGAGTGCATTCAACTCACAGACTTGAGCCTTTCTTTTGAAAGAGCAGTTTTGAAACACTCTTTTTGTAGAATCTGCAAGTGAATATTTGGAGCGCTTTAAAGCCTCTTTTGGGAAAAGAAATATCTTCACCTAAAAACTAGACAGAAGCATTCTGAAAAACATCTGTGTGATTAGTGCATTCAACTCACAGACTTGAACATTCCCTCTAATAGGGCAGTTTGGAAACACTCCTTTTGTAAAATCTGCAAGTGTTAATTTGGAGTGCTTTGACGCCTATGATGGAAAAGGAAATATCTTCACATAAAAACTAGACAGAAGGATTCTTAGAAACTTCTTTGTGATGAGTGCATTCTACTCACAGAGTTGAAGCCTCTTTTTCGTGGAAGAGTTTTCAACCTCTCTTTTTGTAGAATCTGCAAGTGCATATTTGGAGCGCTCCGAGGCCTATGCTGGTAAATGGAATATCTTCACCTAAAAACTATACAGAAGCATTCCCAGAAACTTCTGTGTGATGAGTGCATTCAGCTCACAGACGAGCCTTTCTTTTGAAAGAACAGTTTTGAAACACTCTTTTTGTAGAATCTGCAAGTGGATATTTGGAGGGCTGTGAGGCCTATGCTGGGAAAAGAAATATCTTCACCTAAAAACTAGACAGAAGCATTCTCACAAACTTCTGTCTGATTAGTGCATTCAACTCACAGAGTTGAACATTGCCTCGTATAGAGCAGTTTGGAAACACTCCTTTTGTAGAATCTGCTAGTGTTTATTTGGAGCGCTTTGACGCCTATGCTGGAAAAGGAAATATCTTCACATAAAAACTAGACAGAAGCATTCTCAGTAACTTCTTTGTGATGAGTGCATTCTACTCACAGACTTGAACATTCCTCATGAGAGAGCAGTTTGGAAACACTCCTTTTGTAGAATCTGCAAGTGTTTATTTGGATCGCTTTGACGCCTATGCTGGAAAAGGAAATATCTTCACCTAAAAACTGCACAGAAGCATTCTCAGAAACTTCTGGGCGATGAGTGCATTCAACTCACAGACTTGAACGTTTCTTTTGATAGGATAGTTTTGAAACACTCCTTTTGTAGGATCTGCAAGTGTTTATTTCGAGCGCTTTGAGGCCTATGCTGGAAAAGGAAGTATCTTCACATAACAACTACACAGAAGCATTCTCAGACACTTCTTTGTAATGAGTGCATTCAACTCACAGACTTGAGCCTTTCTTTTGAAAGAGCAGTTTTGAAACAATCTTTTTGTAGAGTCTGCAAGTGGATATTTGGAGGCCTTTGAGGCCTATGCTGGGAAAAGAAATATCTTCACCTAAAAACTAGACAGAAGCATTCTCATAAACTTCTGTCTGATTAGCGCATTCAACTCACCGACTTGAACATTCCCTCGGATAGAGGAGTTTGGAAACACTCCTTTGGGAGAATCTGCTAGTGTTTATTTGGAACGCTTTGAAGCCTATAATGGAAAAGGAAATATATTCACATAAAAACTAGCCAGACGCATTCTCAGAAACTTCTTTGTGATGAGTGCATTCTACTCACCGACTTGAACATTCGTCTTGAGAGAGCAGTTTGGAAACACTCCTTTTGTAGAATCTGCAAGTGTTTATTTGGATCGCTTTCACGCCTATGCTGGAAAAGGAAATATCTTCACCTAAAAACTACACAGAAGCATTCTCAGAAACTTCTGTGTGATGAGTGCATTCAACTCACAGACTTGAACGTTTCTTTTGATAGGACACTTTTGAAACACTCCTTTCGTAGAATCTGCAAGTGTTTATTTCGAGCGCTTTGAGGCCTAAGCTGGAAAAGGAAGTATCTTCACATAACAACTACACAGAAGCATTCTCAGAAACTTCTTTCTGATGAGTGCATTCAACTCACAGACTTGAGCCTTCCCTTTGAAAGAGCAGTTTTGAAGCACTCTGTTTGTAGAGTCTGCAAGTCGATATTTGGAGGGCTTTGAGGCCTATGCTGGGAAAAGAAATATTTTCATCTAAAAACTAGACAGAAGCATTCTCAGAAACTTCTGTCTGATTAGTGCATTCAACTCACCGACTTGAACATTCCCTCGGATAGAGCAGTTTGGAAACACTCCTTTTGTAGAATCTGCAAGTGCTTATTTGGAACGCTTTTACACACATGCTGGAAAAGGAAATATCTTCACATAAAAACTAGATAGAAGCATTCTCAGAAACTTCTTTGTGATGAGTCCATTCTACTCACAGACTTGAACATTCCTCTTGAGAGAGCAGTTTGGAAACACTCCTTTTGTAGAATCTGCAAGTGTTTATTTGGATCGCTTTCACCCCTATGCAGGAAAAGGAAATATCTTCAACTAAAAACAACACAGAAGCATTCTCAGAAACTTCTGTGTGATGAGTGCATTCAACTCACAGACTTGAACGTTTCTATTGATAGGACAGTTTTGAAACACTCCTTTCGTAGAATCTGCAAGTGTTTATTTCGAGCGCTTTGAAGCCTATGGTGGAAAAGGAAGTATCTTCACATAACAACTACACAGAAGCATTCTCAGAAACTTCTTTGTGATGAGTGCATTCTGCTCACAGAGTTGAAGCCTCTTTTTGGTGGAAGTGTTTTCAACCTCTGTTTTTGTAGAATCTGCGCGTGCATATTTGGAGTGCTCCGAGGCCTATGCTGGGAAATGAAATATCTTCACCTAAAAACTACACAGAAGCATTCTCAGAAACTTCTGTGTGATGAGTGCATTCAACTCACGGACTTGAGCCTTCCTTTTGAAAGAGCAGTTTTGAAACACTCCTTTCGTAGAATCTGCAAGTGTTTATTTCGAGCGCTTTGAGGCCTATGCTGGAAAAGGAACTATCTTCACATAACAATTACACAGAAGCATTCTCAGAAACTTCTTTGTGATGAGTGCATTCAACTCACAGACTTTAGCCTTCCTTTTAAAAGAGCAGTTTTGAAGCACTCTTTTTGTAGAGTCTGCAAGTGGATATTTGGAGGGCTTTGAGGCCTGTGCTGGGAAAAGAAATATCTTCACATGAAAACTAGACAGAAGCATAATCAGAAACTTCTGTCTGATTAGTTCATTCAACTCACAGAGTTGAAAATTCCCTCGTATAGAGCAGTTTGGAAACACTCCTTTTGTAGAATCTGCAAGTGTTTATTTGGAGCGCTTTGACGCCTATGCTGGACAAGGAAATATCTTCACATAAAAACTAGACAGAAGCATTCTCAGAAACTTCTTTGCGATGAGTGCATTCTACTCACAGACTTGAACATTCCTCTTGATAGAGCAGTTTGGAAACACTCCTTTTGTAGAATCTGCAAGTGTTTATTTGGATCGCTTTGACGCCTATGCTGGAAAAGGAAATATTTTCACCTAAAAACTACACAGAAGCATTCTCAGAAACTTCTGTGTGATGAGTGCATTCAACTCCCAGACTTGAACGTTTCTTTTGATAGGATAGTTTTGCAACACTCCTTTTGTAGAATCTGCAAGTGTTTATTTGGATCGCTTTCATGCCTATGCTGGAAAAGGATATATCTTCACCTAAAAACTACACAGAAGCATTTTCAGAAACTTCTGTGTGATGAGTGCATTCAACTCACACACTTGAACGTTTCTTTTGATAGGACACTTTTGAAACACTCCTTCGTAAAATCTGCAAGTGTTTATTTCGAGCGCTTTGAGGCCTATGCTGGAAAAGGAAGTATCTTCACATAAAAACTACACAGAAGCATTCTCAGAAACTTCTTTGTGATGAGTGCATTCATCTCACAGACTTGAGCCTTCCTTCTGAAAGAGCAGTTTTGAAACACTCTTTTTGTAGAGTCTGCAAGTTGATATTTGGTGGGCTTTGAGGCCTATGCTGGGAAAAGGAATATCTTCACTTAAAAACTAGACAGAAGCATTCTCACAAACTTCTCTGTGATTAGTGCATTCAACTAACAGCCTTGAATATTGCCTCTGATAGAGCAGTTTGGAAACAATCCTTTTGTAGAATCTGCAAGTGTTTATTTCGAGTGATTTGACGCCTAGGCTGAAAAAGGAAATATCTTCACATAACAACTACACAGAAGCATTCTCAGAAACTTCTTTGTGATGGGTGCATTCTACTCACAGAGTTGAAGCCTCTTTTTGGTGGAAGTGTTTTCAACCTCTGTTTTTGTAGAATCTGCAATTGCATATTTGGAGCGCTCCGAGGCCTATGCTGGGAAATGAAATATCTTCAGCTGAAAACTACACAGAAGCATTCTCAGAAACTTCTGTGTGATGAGTGCATTCAACTCACAGACTTGAGCCTTCCTTTTGAAAGAGCAGTTTTGAAACACTCTTTTTGTAGAGTCTGCAAGTGGATATTTGGAGGGCTTGGAGGCCTATGCTGGGAAAAGAAATATCTGCACCTAAAAACTAGACAGAAGCATTCTCACAAACTTCTGTCTGATTAGTGCGTTCAACTCACAGACTTGAACATTCCCTCGGATAGAGCAGTTTGGAAACACTCCTTTTGTAGAATCTGCAAGTGTTTATTTGGAACGCTTTGACGCCTATGCTGGAAAAGGAAATATATTCACATAAAAACTAGGCAGAAGCATTCTCAGAAACTTCTTTGTGATGAGTGTATTCTACTCACAGGCTTGAACATTCCTCTTTAGAGAGCAGTTTGGAAACACTCCTTTTGTAGAATCTGCAAGTGTTTATTTGGATCCCTTTCACGCCAATGCTGGAAAAGGAAATATCTTCACCTAAAAACTACACAGAAGTATTCTCAGAAACTTCTTTGTGATGAGTGCATTCTACTCACAGACTTGAACATTCCTCTTGAGAGAGCAGTTTGGAAACACTACTTTTGTAGAACCTGCAAAGTACAGTGTTTATTTGGATCGCTTTTGCGCCTATGCTGGAAAAGGAAATATCTTCACCTAAAAACAACACAGAAGCATTCTCAGAAACTTCTGTGTGATGAGTGCATTCAACTCACAGACTTGAACGTTTCTTTTGATAGGACAGTTTTGAAACACTCCTTTCGTAGAATCTGCAAGTGTTTATTTCGAACGCTTTGAGGCCTACGCTGGAAAAGGAAGTATCTTCACATAACAACTACACAGAAGCATTCTCAGAAACTTCTGTGTGATGAGTGCATTCAACTCACACACTTGAACGTTTCTTTTGATAGGACACTTTTGAAACACTCCTTTCGTAAAATCTGCAAGTGTTTATTTCGAGCGCTTTGAGGCCTATGCTGGAAAAGGAAGTATCTTCACATAAAAACTACGCAGAAGCATTCTCCGAAACTTCTTTGTGATGAGTGCATTCATCTCACAGACTTGAGCCTTCCTTTTAAAAGAGCAGTTTTGAAGCACTCTTTTTGTAGAGTCTGCAAGTGGATATTTGGAGGGCTTTGAGGCCTGTGCTGGGAAAACAAATATCTTCACATAAAAACTAGACAGAAGCATAATCAGAAACTTCTGTCTGATTAGTTCATTCAACTCACAGAGTTGAAAATTCCCTCGTATAGAGCAGTTTGGAAACACTCCTTTTGTAGAATCTGCAAGTGCTTATTTGGAGCGCTTTGACGCCTATGCTGGAAAAGGAAATATCTTCACATAAAAACTAGACAGAAGCATTCTCAGAAACTTCTTTGTGATGAGTGCATTCTACTCACAGACTTGAACATTCCTCTTGATAGAGCAGTTTGGAAACACTCCTTTTGTAGAATCTGCAAGTGTTTATTTGGATCGCTTTGACGCCTATGCTGGAAAAGGAAATATTTTCACCTAAAAACTACACAGAAGCATTCTCAGAAACTTCTGTGTGATGAGTGCATTCAACTCCCAGACTTGAACGTTTCTTTTGATAGGATAGTTTTGCAACACTCCTTTTGTAGAATCTGAAGTGTTTATTTGGATCGCTTTCATGCCTATGCTGGAAAAGGATATATCTTCACCTAAAAACTACACAGAAGCATTCTCAGAAACTTCTGTGTGATGAGTGCATTCAACTCACACACTTGAACGTTTCTTTTGATAGGACACTTTTGAAACACTCCTTCGTAAAATCTGCAAGTGTTTATTTCGAGCGCTTTGAGGCCTATGCTGGAAAAGGAAGTATCTTCACATAAAAACTACGCAGAAGCATTCTCAGAAACTTCTTTGCGATGAGTGCATTCATCTCACAGACTTGAGCCTTCCTTTTGAAAGAGCAGTTTTGAAACACTCTTTTTGTAGAGTCTGGAAGTTGATATTTGGTGGGCTTTGAGGCCTATGCTGGGAAAAGGAATATCTTCACTTAAAAACTAGACAGAAGCATTCTCACAAACTTCTCTGTGATTAGTGCATTCAACTAACAGACTTGAATATTGCCTCTGATAGAGCAGTTTGGAAACAATCCTTTTGTAGAATCTGCAAGTGTTTATTTCGAGTGCTTTGACGCCTAGGCTGAAAAAGGAAATATCTTCACATAACAACTACACAGAAGCATTCTCAGAAACTTCTTTGTGATGAGTGCATTCTACTCACAGAGTTGAAGCCTCTTTTTGGTGGAAGTGTTTTCAACCTCTGTTTTTGTAGAATCTGCAATTGCATATTTGGAGCGCTCCGAGGCCTATGCTGGGAAATGAAATATCTTCAGCGGAAAACTACACAGAAGCATTCTCAGAAACTTCTGTGTGATGAGTGCATTCAACTCACAGACTTGAGCCTTCCTTTTGAAAGAGCAGTTTTGAAACACTCTTTTTGTAGAGTCTGCAAGTGGATATTTGGAGGGCTTGGAGGCCTATGCTGGGAAAAGAAATATCTGCACCTAAAAACTAGACAGAAGCATTCTCACAAACTTCTGTCTGATTAGTGCGTTCAACTCACAGACTTGAACATTCCCTCGGATAGAGCAGTTTGGAAACACTCCTTTTGTAGAATCTGCAAGTGTTTATTTGGAACGCTTTGACGCCTATGCTGGAAAAGGAAATATATTCACATAAAAACTAGGCAGAAGCATTCTCAGAAACTTCTTTGTGATGAGTGCATTCTACTCACAGGCTTGAACATTCCTCTTTAGAGAGCAGTTTGGAAACACTCCTTTTGTAGAATCTGCAAGTGTTTATTTGGATCCCTTTCACGCCAATGCTGGAAAAGGAAATATCTTCACCTAAAAACTACACAGAAGTATTCTCAGAAACTTCTTTGTGATGAGTGCATTCTACTCACAGACTTCAACATTCCTCTTGAGAGAGCAGTTTGGAAACACTACTTTTGTAGAACCTGCAAGTGTTTATTTGGATCGCTTTTGCGCCTATGCTGGAAAAGGAAATATCTTCACCTAAAAACAACACAGAAGCATTCTCAGAAACTTCTGTGTGATGAGTGCATTCAACTCACAGACTTGAACGTTTCTTTTGATAGGACAATTTTGAAACACTCCTTTCGTAGAATCTGCAAGTGTTTATTTCGAACGCTTTGAGGCCTACGCTGGAAAAGGAAGTATCTTCACATAACAACTACACAGAAGCGTTCTCAGAAACTTCTTTGTGATGAGTGCATTCATCTCACAGACATGAGCCTTCCTTTTGAAAGAGCAGTTTTGAAACACTCTTTTTGTAGAGTCTGCAAGTTGATATTTGGAGGGCTTTGAGGCCTATGCTGGGAAAAGAAATATCTTCACCTAAAAACTAGACAGAAGCATTCTCACAAACTTCTGTCTGATTAGTGCATTCAACTCACAGACTTCAACATTCCCTCTGATAGAGCAGTTTGGAAACATTCCTTTTGTAGAATCTGCAAGTGTTTATTTGGAGCGCTTTGACGCCTATGCTGGAAAAGGAAATATCTTCACATAAAAACTAGACAGAAGCATTCTCAGAAACTTCTTTGGGATGAGTGCATTCTACTTACAGAGTTGAAGCCTCTTTTTGGTGGAAGTGTTTTCAAGCTCCCATTTTGTAGAATCTGCAAGTGCATATTTGGAGCGCTCCGAGGGCTACGCTGGGAAATGAAATATCTTCACCTAAAAACTACACAGAAGCATTCCCAGAAACTTCTGTGTGATGAGTGCATTCAACTCACAGACGAGCCTTTCTTTTGAAAGAACAGTTTTGAAACACTCTTTTTGTAGAATCTGCAAGTGGATATTTGGAGGCCTGTGAGGCCTATGCTGGGAAAAGAAATATCTTCACCTAAAAACTAGACAGAAGCATTCCCACAAACTTCTGTCTGATTAGTGCATTCAACTCACAGAGTTGAACATTGCCTCGTATAGAGCAGTTTGGAAACACTCCTTTTGTAGAATCTGCTAGTGTTTATTTGGAGCGCTTTGACGCCTATGCTGGAAAAGGAAATATCTTCACATAAAAACTAGACAGAAGCATTCTCAGTAACTTCTTTGTGATGAGTGCATTCTACTCACAGACTTGAACATTCCTCTTGAGAGAGCAGTTTGGAAACACTCCTTTTGTAGAATCTGCAAGTTTTTATTTGGATCGCTTTGACGCCTATGCTGGAAAAGGAAATATCTTCACCTAAAAACTGCACAGAAGCATTCTCAGACACTTCTGGGCGATGAGTGCATTCAACTCACAGACTTGAACGTTTCTTTTGATAGGATAGTTTTGAAACACTCCTTTTGTAGGATCTGCAAGTGTTTATTTCGAGCGCTTTGAGGCCTATGCTGGAAAAGGAAGTATCTTCACATAACAACTACACAGAAGCATTCTCAGACACTTCTTTGTGATGAGTGCATTCAACTCACAGACTTGAGCCTTTCTTTTGAAAGAGCAGTTTTGAAACAATCTTTTTGTAGAGTCTGCAAGTGGATATTTGGAGGCCTTTGAGGCCGATGCTGGGAAAAGAAATATCTTCACCTAAAAACTAGACAGAAGCATTCTCATAAACTTCTGTCTGATTAGCGCATTCAACTCACCGACTTGAACATTCCCTCGGATAGAGCAGTTTGGAAACACTCCTTTGGGAGAATCTGCTAGTGTTTATTTGGAACGCTTTGAAGCCTATCCTGGAAAAGGAAATATATTCACATAAAAACTAGCCAGACGCATTCTCAGAAACTTCTTTGTGATGAGTGCATTCTACTCACCGACTTGAACATTCGTCTTGAGAGAGCAGTTTGGAAACACTCCTTTTGTAGAATCTGCAAGTGTTTATTTGGATCGCTTTCACGCCTATGCTGGAAAAGGAAATATCTTCACCTAAAAACTACACAGAAGCATTCTCAGAAACTTCTGTGTGATGAGTGCATTCAACTCACAGACTTGAACGTTTCTTTTGATAGGACACTTTTGAAACACTCCTTTCGTAGAATCTGCAAGTGTTTATTTCGAGCGCTTTGAGGCCTAAGCTGGAAAAGGAAGTATCTTCACATAACAACTACACAGAAGCATTCTCAGAAACTTCTGTGTGATGAGTGCATTCAACTCACAGACTTGAAAGTTTCTTTTGATAGGACACTTTTGAAACACTCCTTTCGTAGAATCTGCAAGTGTTTATTTCGAGCGCTTTGAGGCCTAAGCTGGAAAAGGAAGTATCTTCACATAACAACTACACAGAAGCATTCTCAGAAACTTCTTTGTGATGAGTGCATTCAACTCACAGACTTGAGCCTTCCCTTTGAAAGAGCAGTTTTGAAGCACTCTGTTTGTAGAGTCTGCAAGTGGATATTTGGAGGGCTTTGAGGCCTATGCTGGGAAAAGAAATATTTTCATCTAAAAACTAGACAGAAGCCTTCTCAGAAACTTCTGTCTGATTAGTGCATTCAACTCACAGACTTGAACATTCCCTCGGATAGAGCAGTTTGGAAACACTCCTTTTGTAGAATCTGCAAGTGCTTATTTGGAACGCTTTTACGCACTTGCTGGAAAAGGAAATATCTTCACCTAAAAACTACACAGAAGTATTCTCAGAAACTTCTTTGTGATGAGTCCATTGTACTCACAGACTTGAACATTCCTCTTGAGAGAGCAGTTTGGAAACACTCCTTTTGTAGAACCTGCAAGTGTTTATTTGGATCGCTTTTGCGCCTATGCTGGAAAAGGAAATATCTTCACATAAAAACAACACAGAAGCATTCTCAGAAACTTCTGTGTGATGAGTGCATTCAACTCACAGACTTGAACGTTTCTTTTGATAGGACAGTTTTGAAACACTCCTTTTGGAGAATCTGCAACTGTTTATTTCGAGCGCTTTGAAGCCTAGGCTGGAAAAGGAAGTATCTTCACATAACAACTACACAGAAGCATTCTCAGACACTTCTTTGTGATGAGTGCATTCAACACACAGACTTGAGCCTTTCTTTTGAAAGAGCAGTTTTGAAACACTCTTTTTGTAGAATCTGCAAGTGAATATTTGGAGCGCTTTAAAGCCTCTTCTGGGAAAAGAAATATCTTCACCTAAAAACTAGACAGAAGCATTCTGAAAAACATCTGTGTGATTAGTGCATTCAACTCACAGACTTGAACATTCCTTCTGATAGGGCAGTTTGGAAACACTCCTTTTGTAGAATCTGCAAGTGTTTATTTGGAGCGCTTTGACGCCTATGATGGAAAAGGAAATATCTTCACATAAAAACTAGACAGAAGGATTCTTAGAAACTTCTTTGTGATGAGTGCATTCTACTCACAGAGTTGAAGCCTCTTTTTCGTGGAAGAGTTTTCAACCTCTCTTTTTGTAGAATCTGCAAGTGCATATTTGGAGCGCTCCGAGGCCTATGCTGGCAAATGGAATATCTTCACCTAAAAACTATACAGAAGCATTCCCAGAAACTTCTGTGTGATGAGTGCATTCAACTCACAGACGAGCCTTTCTTTTGAAAGAACAGTTTTGAAACACTCTTTTTGTAGAATCTGCAAGTGGATATTTGGAGGGCTGTGAGGCCTATGCTGGGAAAAGAAATATCTTCACCTAAAAACTAGACAGAAGCATTCTCACAAACTTCTGTCTGATTAGTGCATTCAACTCACAGAGTTGAACATTGCCTCGTATAGAGCAGTTTGGAAACACTCCTTTTGTAGAATCTGCTAGTGTTTATTTGGAGCGCTTTGACGCCTATGCTGGAAAAGGAAATATCTTCACATAAAAACTAGACAGAAGCATTCTCAGTAACTTCTTTGTGATGAGTGCATTCTACTCACAGACTTGAACATTCCTCATGAGAGAGCAGTTTGGAAACACTCCTTTTGTAGAATCTGCAAGTGTTTCTTTGGATCGCTTTGACGCCTATGCTGGAAAAGGAAATATCTTCACCTAAAAACTGCACAGAAGCATTCTCAGAAACTTCTGGGCGATGAGTGCATTCAACTCACAGACTTGAACGTTTCTTTTGATAGGATAGTTTTGAAACACTCCTTTTGTAGGATCTGCAAGTGTTTATTTCGAGCGCTTTGAGGCCTATGCTGGAAAAGGAAGTATCTTCACATAACAACTACACAGAAGCATTCTCAGACACTTCTTTGTAATGAGTGCATTCAACTCACAGACTTGAGCCTTTCTTTTGAAAGAGCAGTTTTGAAACAATCTTTTTGTAGAGTCTGCAAGTGGATATTTGGAGGCCTTTGAGGCCTATGCTGGGAAAAGAAATATCTTCACCTAAAAACTAGACAGAAGCATTCTCATAAACTTCTGTCTGATTAGCGCATTCAACTCACCGACTTGAACATTCCCTCGGATAGAGGAGTTTGGAAACACTCCTTTGGGAGAATCTGCTAGTGTTTATTTGGAACGCTTTGAAGCCTATAATGGAAAAGGAAATATATTCACATAAAAACTAGCCAGACGCATTCTCAGAAACTTCTTTGTGATGAGTGCATTCTACTCACCGACTTGAACATTCGTCTTGAGAGAGCAGTTTGGAAACACTCCTTTTGTAGAATCTGCAAGTGTTTATTTGGATCGCTTTCACGCCTATGCTGGAAAAGGAAATATCTTCACCTAAAAACTACACAGAAGCATTCTCAGAAACTTCTGTGTGATGAGTGCATTCAACTCACAGACTTGAACGTTTCTTTTGATAGGACACTTTTGAAACACTCCTTTCGTAGAATCTGCAAGTGTTTATTTCGAGCGCTTTGAGGCCTAAGCTGGAAAAGGAAGTATCTTCACATAACAACTACACAGAAGCATTCTCAGAAACTTCTTTGTGATGAGTGCATTCAACTCACAGACTTGAGCCTTCCCTTTGAAAGAGCAGTTTTGAAGCACTCTGTTTGTAGAGTCTGCAAGTCGATATTTGGAGGGCTTTGAGGCCTATGCTGGGAAAAGAAATATTTTCATCTAAAAACTAGACAGAAGCATTCTCAGAAACTTCTGTCTGATTAGTGCATTCAACTCACCGACTTGAACATTCCCTCGGATAGAGCAGTTTGGAAACACTCCTTTTGTAGAATCTGCAAGTGCTTATTTGGAACGCTTTTACACACATGCTGGAAAAGGAAATGTCTTCACATAAAAACTAGATAGAAGCATTCTCAGAAACTTCTTTGTGATGAGTCCATTCTACTCACAGACTTGAACATTTCTCTTGAGAGAGCAGTTTGGAAACACTCCTTTTGTAGAATCTGCAAGTGTTTATTTGGATCGCTTTCACCCCTATGCAGGAAAAGGAAATATCTTCAACTAAAAACAACACAGAAGCATTCTCAGAAACTTCTGTGTGATGAGTGCATTCAACTCACAGACTTGAACGTTTCTATTGATAGGACAGTTTTGAAACACTCCTTTCGTAGAATCTGCAAGTGTTTATTTCGAGCGCTTTGAAGCCTATGGTGGAAAAGGAAGTATCTTCACATAACAACTACACAGAAGCATTCTCAGAAACTTCTTTGTGATGAGTGCATTCTGCTCACAGAGTTGAAGCCTCTTTTTGGTGGAAGTGTTTTCAACCTCTGTTTTTGTAGAATCTGCGCGTGCATATTTGGAGTGCTCCGAGGCCTATGCTGGGAAATGAAATATCTTCACCTAAAAACTACACAGAAGCATTCTCAGAAACTTCTGTGTGATGAGTGCATTCAACTCACGGACTTGAGCCTTCCTTTTGAAAGAGCAGTTTTGAAACACTCCTTTCGTAGAATCTGCAAGTGTTTATTTCGAGCGCTTTGAGGCCTATGCTGGAAAAGGAACTATCTTCACATAACAATTACACAGAAGCATTCTCAGAAACTTCTTTGTGATGAGTGCATTCAACTCACAGACTTTAGCCTTCCTTTTAAAAGAGCAGTTTTGAAGCACTCTTTTTGTAGAGTCTGCAAGTGGATATTTGGAGGGCTTTGAGGCCTGTGCTGGGAAAAGAAATATCTTCACATGAAAACTAGACAGAAGCATAATCAGAAACTTCTGTCTGATTAGTTCATTCAACTCACAGAGTTGAAAATTCCCTCGTATAGAGCAGTTTGGAAACACTCCTTTTGTAGAATCTGCAAGTGTTTATTTGGAGCGCTTTGACGCCTATGCTGGACAAGGAAATATCTTCACATAAAAACTAGACAGAAGCATTCTCAGAAACTTCTTTGTGATGAGTGCATTCTACTCACAGACTTGAACATTCCTCTTGATAGAGCAGTTTGGAAACACTCCTTTTGTAGAATCTGCAAGTGTTTATTTGGATCGCTTTGACGCCTATGCTGGAAAAGGAAATATTTTCACCTAAAAACTACACAGAAGCATTCTCAGAAACTTCTGTGTGATGAGTGCATTCAACTCCCAGACTTGAACGTTTCTTTTGATAGGATAGTTTTGCAACACTCCCTTTGTAGAATCTGCAAGTGTTTATTTGGATCGCTTTCATGCCTATGCTGGAAAAGGATATATCTTCACCTAAAAACTACACAGAAGCATTTTCAGAAACTTCTGTGTGATGAGTGCATTCAACTCACACACTTGAACGTTTCTTTGATAGGACACTTTTGAAACACTCCTTCGTAAAATCTGCAAGTGTTTATTTCGAGCGCTTTGAGGCCTATGCTGGAAAAGGAAGTATCTTCACATAAAAACTACACAGAAGCATTCTCAGAAACTTCTTTGTGATGAGTGCATTCATCTCACAGACTTGAGCCTTCCTTTTGAAAGAGCAGCTTTGAAACACTCTTTTTGTAGAGTCTGGAAGTTGATATTTGGTGGGCTTTGAGGCCTATGCTGGGAAAAGGAATATCTTCACTTAAAAACTAGACAGAAGCATTCTCACAAACTTCTCTGTGATTAGTGCATTCAACTAACAGCCTTGAATATTGCCTCTGATAGAGCAGTTTGGAAACAATCCTTTTGTAGAATCTGCAAGTGTTTATTTCGAGTGCTTTGACGCCTAGGCTGAAAAAGGAAATATCTTCACATAACAACTACACAGAAGCATTCTCAGAAACTTCTTTGTGATGAGTGCATTCTACTCACAGAGTTGAAGCCTCTTTTTGGTGGAAGTGTTTTCAACCTCTGTTTTTGTAGAATCTGCAATTGCATATTTGGAGCGCTCCGAGACCTATGCTGGGAAATGAAATATCTTCAGCTGAAAACTACACAGAAGCATTCTCAGAAACTTCTGTGTGATGAGTGCATTCAACTCACAGACTTGAGCCTTCCTTTTGAAAGAGCAGTTTTGAAACACTCTTTTTGTAGAGTCTGCAAGTGGATATTTGGAGGGCTTGGAGGCCTATGCTGGGAAAAGAAATATCTGCACCTAAAAACTAGACAGAAGCATTCTCACAAACTTCTGTCTGATTAGTGCGTTCAACTCACAGACTTGAACATTCCCTCGGATAGAGCAGTTTGGAAACACTCCTTTTGTAGAATCTGCAAGTGTTTATTTGGAACGCTTTGACGCCTATGCTGGAAAAGGAAATATATTCACATAAAAACTAGGCAGAAGCATTCTCAGAAACTTCTTTGTGGTGAGTGTATTCTACTCACAGGCTTGAACATTCCTCTTTAGAGAGCAGTTTGGAAACACTCCTTTTGTAGAATCTGCAAGTGTTTATTTGGATCCCTTTCACGCCAATGCTGGAAAAGGAAATATCTTCACCTAAAAACTACACAGAAGTATTCTCAGAAACTTCTTTGTGATGAGTGCATTCTACTCACAGACTTGAACATTCCTCTTGAGAGAGCAGTTTGGAAACACTACTTTTGTAGAACCTGCAAAGTACAGTGTTTATTTGGATCGCTTTTGCGCCTATGCTGGAAAAGGAAATATCTTCACCTAAAAACAACACAGAAGCATTCTCAGAAACTTCTGTGTGATGAGTGCATTCAACTCACAGACTTGAACGTTTCTTTTGATAGGACAGTTTTGAAACACTCCTTTCGTAGAATCTGCAAGTGTTTATTTCGAACGCTTTGAGGCCTACGCTGGAAAAGGAAGTATCTTCACATAACAACTACACAGAAGCATTCTCAGAAACTTCTGTGTGATGAGTGCATTCAACTCACACACTTGAACGTTTCTTTTGATAGGACACTTTTGAAACACTCCTTTCGTAAAATCTGCAAGTGTTTATTTCGAGCGCTTTGAGGCCTATGCTGGAAAAGGAAGTATCTTCACATAAAAACTACGCAGAAGCATTCTCCGAAACTTCTTTGTGATGAGTGCATTCATCTCACAGACTTGAGCCTTCCTTTTAAAAGAGCAGTTTTGAAGCACTCTTTTTGTAGAGTCTGCAAGTGGATATTTGGAGGGCTTTGAGGCCTGTGCTGGGAAAACAAATATCTTCACATAAAAACTAGACAGAAGCATAATCAGAAACTTCTGTCTGATTAGTTCATTCAACTCACAGAGTTGAAAATTCCCTCGTATAGAGCAGTTTGGAAACACTCCTTTTGTAGAATCTGCAAGTGCTTATTTGGAGCGCTTTGACGCCTATGCTGGAAAAGGAAATATCTTCACATAAAAACTAGACAGAAGCATTCTCAGAAACTTCTTTGTGATGAGTGCATTCTACTCACAGACTTGAACATTCCTCTTGATAGAGCAGTTTGGAAACACTCCTTTTGTAGAATCTGCAAGTGTTTATTTGGATCGCTTTGACGCCTATGCTGGAAAAGGAAATATTTTCACCTAAAAACTACACAGAAGCATTCTCAGAAACTTCTGTGTGATGAGTGCATTCAACTCCCAGACTTGAACGTTTCTTTTGATAGGATAGTTTTGCAACACTCCTTTTGTAGAATCTGAAGTGTTTATTTGGATCGCTTTCATGCCTATGCTGGAAAAGGATATATCTTCACCTAAAAACTACACAGAAGCATTCTCAGAAACTTCTGTGTGATGAGTGCATTCAACTCACACACTTGAACGTTTCTTTTGATAGGACACTTTTGAAACACTCCTTCGTAAAATCTGCAAGTGTTTATTTCGAGCGCTTTGAGGCCTATGCTGGAAAAGGAAGTATCTTCACATAAAAACTACGCAGAAGCATTCTCAGAAACTTCTTTGCGATGAGTGCATTCATCTCACAGACTTGAGCCTTCCTTTTGAAAGAGCAGTTTTGAAACACTCTTTTTGTAGAGTCTGGAAGTTGATATTTGGTGGGCTTTGAGGCCTATGCTGGGAAAAGGAATATCTTCACTTAAAAACTAGACAGAAGCATTCTCACAAACTTCTCTGTGATTAGTGCATTCAACTAACAGACTTGAATATTGCCTCTGATAGAGCAGTTTGGAAACAATCCTTTTGTAGAATCTGCAAGTGTTTATTTCGAGTGCTTTGACGCCTAGGCTGAAAAAGGAAATATCTTCACATAACAACTACACAGAAGCATTCTCAGAAACTTCTTTGTGATGAGTGCATTCTACTCACAGAGTTGAAGCCTCTTTTTGGTGGAAGTGTTTTCAACCTCTGTTTTTGTAGAATCTGCAATTGCATATTTGGAGCGCTCCGAGGCCTATGCTGGGAAATGAAATATCTTCAGCGGAAAACTACACAGAAGCATTCTCAGAAACTTCTGTGTGATGAGTGCATTCAACTCACAGACTTGAGCCTTCCTTTTGAAAGAGCAGTTTTGAAACACTCTTTTTGTAGAGTCTGCAAGTGGATATTTGGAGGGCTTGGAGGCCTATGCTGGGAAAAGAAATATCTGCACCTAAAAACTAGACAGAAGCATTCTCACAAACTTCTGTCTGATTAGTGCGTTCAACTCACAGACTTGAACATTCCCTCGGATAGAGCAGTTTGGAAACACTCCTTTTGTAGAATCTGCAAGTGTTTATTTGGAACGCTTTGACGCCTATGCTGGAAAAGGAAATATATTCACATAAAAACTAGGCAGAAGCATTCTCAGAAACTTCTTTGTGATGAGTGCATTCTACTCACAGGCTTGAACATTCCTCTTTAGAGAGCAGTTTGGAAACACTCCTTTTGTAGAATCTGCAAGTGTTTATTTGGATCCCTTTCACGCCAATGCTGGAAAAGGAAATATCTTCACCTAAAAACTACACAGAAGTATTCTCAGAAACTTCTTTGTGATGAGTGCATTCTACTCACAGACTTCAACATTCCTCTTGAGAGAGCAGTTTGGAAACACTACTTTTGTAGAACCTGCAAGTGTTTATTTGGATCGCTTTTGCGCCTATGCTGGAAAAGGAAATATCTTCACCTAAAAACAACACAGAAGCATTCTCAGAAACTTCTGTGTGATGAGTGCATTCAACTCACAGACTTGAACGTTTCTTTTGATAGGACAATTTTGAAACACTCCTTTCGTAGAATCTGCAAGTGTTTATTTCGAACGCTTTGAGGCCTACGCTGGAAAAGGAAGTATCTTCACATAACAACTACACAGAAGCGTTCTCAGAAACTTCTTTGTGATGAGTGCATTCATCTCACAGACATGAGCCTTCCTTTTGAAAGAGCAGTTTTGAAACACTCTTTTTGTAGAATCTGCAAGTTGATATTTGGAGGGCTTTGAGGCCTATGCTGGGAAAAGAAATATCTTCACCTAAAAACTAGACAGAAGCATTCTCACAAACTTCTGTCTGATTAGTGCATTCAACTCACAGACTTCAACATTCCCTCTGATAGAGCAGTTTGGAAACATTCCTTTTGTAGAATCTGCAAGTGTTTATTTGGAGCGCTTTGACGCCTATGCTGGAAAAGGAAATATCTTCACATAAAAACTAGACAGAAGCATTCTCAGAAACTTCTTTGGGATGAGTGCATTCTACTTACAGAGTTGAAGCCTCTTTTTGGTGGAAGTGTTTTCAAGCTCCCATTTTGTAGAATCTGCAAGTGCATATTTGGAGCGCTCCGAGGGCTACGCTGGGAAATGAAATATCTTCACCTAAAAACTACACAGAAGCATTCCCAGAAACTTCTGTGTGATGAGTGCATTCAACTCACAGACGAGCCTTTCTTTTGAAAGAACAGTTTTGAAACACTCTTTTTGTAGAATCTGCAAGTGGATATTTGGAGGCCTGTGAGGCCTATGCTGGGAAAAGAAATATCTTCACCTAAAAACTAGACAGAAGCATTCCCACAAACTTCTGTCTGATTAGTGCATTCAACTCACAGAGTTGAACATTGCCTCGTATAGAGCAGTTTGGAAACACTCCTTTTGTAGAATCTGCTAGTGTTTATTTGGAGCGCTTTGACGCCTATGCTGGAAAAGGAAATATCTTCACATAAAAACTAGACAGAAGCATTCTCAGTAACTTCTTTGTGATGAGTGCATTCTACTCACAGACTTGAACATTCCTCTTGAGAGAGCAGTTTGGAAACACTCCTTTTGTAGAATCTGCAAGTTTTTATTTGGATCGCTTTGACGCCTATGCTGGAAAAGGAAATATCTTCACCTAAAAACTGCACAGAAGCATTCTCAGACACTTCTGGGCGATGAGTGCATTCAACTCACAGACTTGAACGTTTCTTTTGATAGGATAGTTTTGAAACACTCCTTTTGTAGGATCTGCAAGTGTTTATTTCGAGCGCTTTGAGGCCTATGCTGGAAAAGGAAGTATCTTCACATAACAACTACACAGAAGCATTCTCAGACACTTCTTTGTGATGAGTGCATTCAACTCACAGACTTGAGCCTTTCTTTTGAAAGAGCAGTTTTGAAACAATCTTTTTGTAGAGTCTGCAAGTGGATATTTGGAGGCCTTTGAGGCCGATGCTGGGAAAAGAAATATCTTCACCTAAAAACTAGACAGAAGCATTCTCATAAACTTCTGTCTGATTAGCGCATTCAACTCACCGACTTGAACATTCCCTCGGATAGAGCAGTTTGGAAACACTCCTTTGGGAGAATCTGCTAGTGTTTATTTGGAACGCTTTGAAGCCTATCCTGGAAAAGGAAATATATTCACATAAAAACTAGCCAGACGCATTCTCAGAAACTTCTTTGTGATGAGTGCATTCTACTCACCGACTTGAACATTCGTCTTGAGAGAGCAGTTTGGAAACACTCCTTTTGTAGAATCTGCAAGTGTTTATTTGGATCGCTTTCACGCCTATGCTGGAAAAGGAAATATCTTCACCTAAAAACTACACAGAAGCATTGTCAGAAACTTCTGTGTGATGAGTGCATTCAACTCACAGACTTGAACGTTTCTTTTGATAGGACACTTTTGAAACACTCCTTTCGTAGAATCTGCAAGTGTTTATTTCGAGCGCTTTGAGGCCTAAGCTGGAAAAGGAAGTATCTTCACATAACAACTACACAGAAGCATTCTCAGAAACTTCTGTGTGATGAGTGCATTCAACTCACAGACTTGAAAGTTTCTTTTGATAGGACACTTTTGAAACACTCCTTTCGTAGAATCTGCAAGTGTTTATTTCGAGCGCTTTGAGGCCTAAGCTGGAAAAGGAAGTATCTTCACATAACAACTACACAGAAGCATTCTCAGAAACTTCTTTGTGATGAGTGCATTCAACTCACAGACTTGAGCCTTCCCTTTGAAAGAGCAGTTTTGAAGCACTCTGTTTGTAGAGTCTGCAAGTGGATATTTGGAGGGCTTTGAGGCCTATGCTGGGAAAAGAAATATTTTCATCTAAAAACTAGACAGAAGCCTTCTCAGAAACTTCTGTCTGATTAGTGCATTCAACTCACAGACTTGAACATTCCCTCGGATAGAGCAGTTTGGAAACACTCCTTTTGTAGAATCTGCAAGTGCTTATTTGGAACGCTTTTACGCACTTGCTGGAAAAGGAAATATCTTCACCTAAAAACTACACAGAAGTATTCTCAGAAACTTCTTTGTGATGAGTCCATTGTACTCACAGACTTGAACATTCCTCTTGAGAGAGCAGTTTGGAAACACTCCTTTTGTAGAACCTGCAAGTGTTTATTTGGATCGCTTTTGCGCCTATGCTGGAAAAGGAAATATCTTCACATAAAAACAACACAGAAGCATTCTCAGAAACTTCTGTGTGATGAGTGCATTCAACTCACAGACTTGAACGTTTCTTTTGATAGGACAGTTTTGAAACACTCCTTTTGGAGAATCTGCAACTGTTTATTTCGAGCGCTTTGAAGCCTAGGCTGGAAAAGGAAGTATCTTCACATAACAACTACACAGAAGCATTCTCAGACACTTCTTTGTGATGAGTGCATTCAACACACAGACTTGAGCCTTTCTTTTGAAAGAGCAGTTTTGAAACACTCTTTTTGTAGAATCTGCAAGTGAATATTTGGAGCGCTTTAAAGCCTCTTCTGGGAAAAGAAATATCTTCACCTAAAAACTAGACAGAAGCATTCTGAAAAACATCTGTGTGATTAGTGCATTCAACTCACAGACTTGAACATTCCTTCTGATAGGGCAGTTTGGAAACACTCCTTTTGTAGAATCTGCAAGTGTTTATTTGGAGCGCTTTGACGCCTATGATGGAAAAGGAAATATCTTCACATAAAAACTAGACAGAAGGATTCTTAGAAACTTCTTTGTGATGAGTGCATTCTACTCACAGAGTTGAAGCCTCTTTTTCGTGGAAGAGTTTTCAACCTCTCTTTTTGTAGAATCTGCAAGTGCATATTTGGAGCGCTCCGAGGCCTATGCTGGCAAATGGAATATCTTCACCTAAAAACTATACAGAAGCATTCCCAGAAACTTCTGTGTGATGAGTGCATTCAACTCACAGACGAGCCTTTCTTTTGAAAGAACAGTTTTGAAACACTCTTTTTGTAGAATCTGCAAGTGGATATTTGGAGGGCTGTGAGGCCTATGCTGGGAAAAGAAATATCTTCACCTAAAAACTAGACAGAAGCATTCTCACAAACTTCTGTCTGATTAGTGCATTCAACTCACAGAGTTGAACATTGCCTCGTATAGAGCAGTTTGGAAACACTCCTTTTGTAGAATCTGCTAGTGTTTATTTGGAGCGCTTTGACGCCTATGCTGGAAAAGGAAATATCTTCACATAAAAACTAGACAGAAGCATTCTCAGTAACTTCTTTGTGATGAGTGCATTCTACTCACAGACTTGAACATTCCTCATGAGAGAGCAGTTTGGAAACACTCCTTTTGTAGAATCTGCAAGTGTTTCTTTGGATCGCTTTGACGCCTATGCTGGAAAAGGAAATATCTTCACCTAAAAACTGCACAGAAGCATTCTCAGAAACTTCTGGGCGATGAGTGCATTCAACTCACAGACTTGAACGTTTCTTTTGATAGGATAGTTTTGAAACACTCCTTTTGTAGGATCTGCAAGTGTTTATTTCGAGCGCTTTGAGGCCTATGCTGGAAAAGGAAGTATCTTCACATAACAACTACACAGAAGCATTCTCAGACACTTCTTTGTAATGAGTGCATTCAACTCACAGACTTGAGCCTTTCTTTTGAAAGAGCAGTTTTGAAACAATCTTTTTGTAGAGTCTGCAAGTGGATATTTGGAGGCCTTTGAGGCCTATGCTGGGAAAAGAAATATCTTCACCTAAAAACTAGACAGAAGCATTCTCATAAACTTCTGTCTGATTAGCGCATTCAACTCACCGACTTGAACATTCCCTCGGATAGAGGAGTTTGGAAACACTCCTTTGGGAGAATCTGCTAGTGTTTATTTGGAACGCTTTGAAGCCTATAATGGAAAAGGAAATATATTCACATAAAAACTAGCCAGACGCATTCTCAGAAACTTCTTTGTGATGAGTGCATTCTACTCACCGACTTGAACATTCGTCTTGAGAGAGCAGTTTGGAAACACTCCTTTTGTAGAATCTGCAAGTGTTTATTTGGATCGCTTTCACGCCTATGCTGGAAAAGGAAATATCTTCACCTAAAAACTACACAGAAGCATTCTCAGAAACTTCTGTGTGATGAGTGCATTCAACTCACAGACTTGAACGTTTCTTTTGATAGGACACTTTTGAAACACTCCTTTCGTAGAATCTGCAAGTGTTTATTTCGAGCGCTTTGAGGCCTAAGCTGGAAAAGGAAGTATCTTCACATAACAACTACACAGAAGCATTCTCAGAAACTTCTTTGTGATGAGTGCATTCAACTCACAGACTTGAGCCTTCCCTTTGAAAGAGCAGTTTTGAAGCACTCTGTTTGTAGAGTCTGCAAGTCGATATTTGGAGGGCTTTGAGGCCTATGCTGGGAAAAGAAATATTTTCATCTAAAAACTAGACAGAAGCATTCTCAGAAACTTCTGTCTGATTAGTGCATTCAACTCACCGACTTGAACATTCCCTCGGATAGAGCAGTTTGGAAACACTCCTTTTGTAGAATCTGCAAGTGCTTATTTGGAACGCTTTTACACACATGCTGGAAAAGGAAATGTCTTCACATAAAAACTAGATAGAAGCATTCTCAGAAACTTCTTTGTGATGAGTCCATTCTACTCACAGACTTGAACATTTCTCTTGAGAGAGCAGTTTGGAAACACTCCTTTTGTAGAATCTGCAAGTGTTTATTTGGATCGCTTTCACCCCTATGCAGGAAAAGGAAATATCTTCAACTAAAAACAACACAGAAGCATTCTCAGAAACTTCTGTGTGATGAGTGCATTCAACTCACAGACTTGAACGTTTCTATTGATAGGACAGTTTTGAAACACTCCTTTCGTAGAATCTGCAAGTGTTTATTTCGAGCGCTTTGAAGCCTATGGTGGAAAAGGAAGTATCTTCACATAACAACTACACAGAAGCATTCTCAGAAACTTCTTTGTGATGAGTGCATTCTGCTCACAGAGTTGAAGCCTCTTTTTGGTGGAAGTGTTTTCAACCTCTGTTTTTGTAGAATCTGCGCGTGCATATTTGGAGTGCTCCGAGGCCTATGCTGGGAAATGAAATATCTTCACCTAAAAACTACACAGAAGCATTCTCAGAAACTTCTGTGTGATGAGTGCATTCAACTCACGGACTTGAGCCTTCCTTTTGAAAGAGCAGTTTTGAAACACTCCTTTCGTAGAATCTGCAAGTGTTTATTTCGAGCGCTTTGAGGCCTATGCTGGAAAAGGAAGTATCTTCACATAAAAACTACACAGAAGCATTCTCAGAAACTTCTTTGTGATGAGTGCATTCTATTCACAGAGTTGAAGTCTTTTTTTGGGGGAAGTGTTTTCAACCTCTGTTTTTGTAGAATCTACAATTGCATATTTGGAGCGCTCCGAGGCCTATGCTGGGAAATGAAATATCTTCACCTAAAAACTACACAGAAGCATTCTCAGAAACTTCTGTGTGATGAGTGCATTCAACTCACAGACTTGAACGTTTCTTTTGATAGGACAGTTTTGAAACACTCCTTTCCTAGAATCTGCAAGTGTTTATTTCGAGCGCTTTGAGGCCTATGCTGGAAAAGGAAGCATCTTCACATAACAACTACACAGAAGCATTCTCAGAAACTTCTTTGTGATGAGTGCATTCAACTCACAGACTTGAGCCTTCCTTTTGAAAGAGCAGTTTTGTAGCACTCTTTTTGTAGAGTCTGAAAGTGGATATTAGGAGGGCTTTGAGGCCTACGCTGGGAAAAGAAATATCTTCACCTAAAAACTAGACAGAAACATTCTGACAAACATCTGTCTGATTAGTGCATTCAACTCACAGACTTGAACATTCCCTCTGATAGGGCAGTTTGGAAACACTCCTTTTGTAGAATCTGCAAGTGTTTATTTGGAGCGCTTTGACGCCTATGCTGGAAAAGGAAATATCTTCACATAAAAACTAGCCAGAAGCATTCTCAGAAACTTCTTTGTGATGAGTGCATTCTACTCACAGACTTGAACATTCCTCTTGAGAGAGCAGTTTGGAAACACTCCTTTTGTAGAATCTGCAAGTGTTTATTTGGATCGCTTTGACGCCTATGCTGGAAAAGGAAATATCTTCACCTAAAAACTACACAGAAGCATTTTCAGAAACTTCTGTGTGATGAGTGCATTCAACTCACAGACTTGAACGTTTCTCTTGATAGGACAGTTTTGAAACACTCCTTTTGTAGAATCTGCAAGTGTTTATTTCGAGCGGTTTGAGGCCTATGCTGGAAAAGGAAGTATCTTCACCCAAAAACTACACAGAAGCATTCTCAGAAACTTCTGTGTGATGAGTGCATTCAACTCACAGACTTGAGCCTTTCTTTTGAAAGAGCAGTTTTGAAACACTCTTTTTGTAGAATCTGCAAGTGGATATTTGGAGCGCTTAAAGGCCTATTCGGGGAAAAGAAATATCTTTACATAAAAACTAGACAGAAGCATTCTCACAAACTTCTGTGTGATTAGTGCATTCAACTCACAGACTTGAACATTCCTTTTGATAGAGCAGTTTGGAAACACTCCTTTTGTAGAATCTGCAAGTGTTTATTTGGAGCGATTTGATGCCTATGCTGGAAAAGGAAATATCTTCACATAAAAACTAGACAGAAGCATTCTCAGAAACTTCTGTGTGATGAGTGCATTCTACTCACAGAGTTGAAGCCTGTTTTTGGTGGAAGAGTTTTCAACCTCTCTTTTTGTAGAATCTGGAAGTGCATATTTGGAGCGCTTCGAGGCCTATGCTGGGAAATGAAATATCTTCACCTAAAAACTACACAGAAGCATTCTCAGAATCTTCTGTGTGATGAGTGCATTCAACTCACAGACTTGAACGTTTCTTTTGATAGGACAGTTTTGAAACACTCCTTTCGTAGAATCTGCAAGTGTTTATTTCGAGCGCTTTGAGGCCTAAGCTGGAAAAGGAAGTATCTTCACATAACAACTACACAGAAGCATTCTCAGAAACTTTTTTGTGATGGGTGCATTCAACTCACAGACTTGAGCCTTCCCTTTGAAAGAGCAGTTTTGAAGCACTCTGTTTGTAGAGTCTGCAAGTGGATATTTGGAGGGCTTTGAGGCCTATGCTGGGAAAAGAAATATTTTCATCTAAAAACTAGACAGAAGCCTTCTCAGAAACTTCTGTCTGATTAGTGCATTCAACTCACAGACTTGAACATTCCCTCGGATAGAGCAGTTTGGAAACACTCCTTTTGTAGAATCTGCAAGTGCTTATTTGGAACGCTTTTACGCACATGCTGGAAAAGGAAATATCTTCACATAAAAACTAGATAGAAGCATTCTCAGAAACTTCTTTGTGATGAGTCCATTCTACTCACAGACTTGAACATTCCTCTTGAGAGAGCAGTTTGGAAACACTCCTTTTGTAGAATCTGCGAGTGTTTATTTGGATCGCTTTCACCCCTATGCAGGAAAAGGAAATATCTTCAACTAAAAACAACACAGAAGCATTCTCTGAAACTTCTGTGTGATGAGTGCATTCAACTCACAGACTTGAACGTTTCTATTGATAGGACAGTTTTGAAACACTCCTTTCGTAGAATCTGCAAGTGTTTATTTCGAGCACTTTGAAGCCTATGGTGGAAAAGGAAGTATCTTCACATAACAACTACACAGAAGTATTCTCAGAAACTTCTTTGTGATGAGTGCATTCTACTCACAGACTTGAACATTCCTCTTGAGAGAGCAGTTTGGAAACACTCCTTTTGTAGAATCTGCAAGTGTTTATTTGGATCCCTTTCACGCCAATGCTGGAAAAGGAAATATCTTCACCTAAAAACTACACAGAAGTATTCTCAGAAACTTCTTTGTGATGAGTGCATTCTACTCACAGACTTGAACGTTCCTCTTGAGAGAGCAGTTTGGAAACACTACTTTTGTAGAACCTGCAAGTGTTTATTTGGATCGCTTTCACCCCTATGCAGGAAAAGGAAATATCTTCAACTAAAAACAACACAGAAGCATTCTCAGAAACTTCTGTGTGATGAGTGCATTCAACTCACAGACTTGAACGTTTCTATTGATAGGACAGTTTTGAAACACTCCTTTCGTAGAATCTGCAAGTGTTTATTTCGAGCGCTTTGAAGCCTATGGTGGAAAAGGAAGTATCTTCACATAACAACTACACAGAAGCATTCTCAGAAACTTCTTTGTGATGAGTGCATTCTACTCACAGAGTTGAAGCCTCTTTTTGGTGGAAGTGTTTTCAACCTCTGTTTTTGTAGAATCTGCGCGTGCATATTTGGAGTGGTCCGAGGCCTATGCTGGGAAATGAAATATCTTCACCTAAAAACTACACAGAAGCATTCTCAGAAACTTCTGTGTGATGAGTGCATTCAACTCACGGACTTGAGCCTTCCTTTTGAAAGAGCAGTTTTGAAACACTCCTTTCGTAGAATCTGCAAGTGTTTATTTCGAGCGCTTTGAGGCCTATGCTGGAAAAGGAACTATCTTCACATAACAATTACACAGAAGCATTCTCAGAAACTTCTTTGTGATGAGTGCATGCAGCTCACAGACTTTAGCCTTCCTTTTAAAAGAGCAGTTTTGAAGCACTCTTTTTGTAGGGTCTGCAAGTAGATATTTGGAGGGCTTTGAGGCCTGTGCTGGGAAAAGAAATATCTTCACATAAAAACTAGACAGAAGCATAATCAGAAACTTCTGTCTGATTAGTTCATTCAACTCACAGAGTTGAAAATTCACTCGTATAGAGCAGTTTGGAAACACTCCTTTTGTAGAATCTGCAAGTGTTTATTTGGAGCGCTTTGACGCCTAGGGTGGAAAAGGAAATATCTTCACATAAAAACTAGACAGAAGCATTCTCAGAAACTTCTTTGTGATGAGTGCATTCTACTCACAGACTTGAACATTCCTCTTGATAGAGCAGTTTGGAAACACTCCTTTTGTAGAATCTGCAAGTGTTTATTTGGATCGCTTTGATGCCTATGCTGGAAAAGGAAATATTTTCACCTAAAAACTACACAGAAGCAATCTCAGAAACTTCTGTGTGATGAGTGCATTCAACTCCCAGACTTGAACGTTTCTTTTGATAGGATAGTTTTGCAACACTCCTTTTGTAGAATCTGCAAGTGTTTATTTGGATCGCTTTCATGCCTATGCTGGAAAAGGATATATCTTCACCTAAAAACTACACAGAAGCATTCTCAGAAACTTCTGTGTGATGAGTGCATTTAACTCACACACTTGAACGTTTCTTTAGATAGGACACTTTTGAAACACTCCTTCGTAAAATCTGCAAGTGTTTATTTCGAGCGCTTTGAGGCCTATGCTGGAAAAGGAAGTATCTTCACATAAAAACTACACAGAAGAATACTCAGAAACTTCTTTGTGATGAGTGCATTCATCTCACAGACTTGAGCCTTCGTTTTGAAAGAGCAGTTTTGAAACACTCTTTTTGTAGAGTCTGCAAGTTGATATTTGGTGGGCTTTGAGGCGTATGCTGGGAAAAGGAATATCTTCACTTAAAAACTAGACAGAAGCATTCTCACAAACTTCTCTGTGATTAGTGCATTCAACTAACAGACTTGAATATTGCCTCTGATAGAGCAGTTTGGAAACAATCCTTTTGTAGAATCTGCAAGTGTTTATTTCGAGTGCTTTGACGCCTAGGCTGAAAAAGGAAATATCTTCACATAACAACTACACAGAAGCATTCTCAGAAACTTCCTTGTGATGAGTGCATTCTACTCACAGAGTTGAAGCCTCTTTTTGGTGGAAGTGTTTTCAACCTCTGTTTTTGTAGAATCTGCAATTGCATATTTGGAGCGCTCCGAGGCCTATGCTGGGAAATGAAATATCTTCAGCTGAAAACTACACAGAAGCATTCTCAGAAACTTCTGTGTGATGAGTGCATTCAACTCACAGACTTGAGCCTTCCTTTTGAAAGAGCAGTTTTGAAACACTCTTTTTGTAGAGTCTGCAAGTGGATATTTGGAGGGCTTGGAGGCCTATGCTGGGAAAAGAAATATCTGCACCTAAAAACTAGACAGAAGCATTCTCACAAACTTCTGTCTGATTAGTGCGTTCAACTCACAGACTTGAACATTCCCTTGGATAGAGCAGTTTGGAAACACTCCTTTTGTAGAATCTGCAAGTGTTTATTTGGAACGCTTTGACGCCTATGCTGGAAAAGGAAATATATTCACATAAAAACTAGGCAGAAGCATTCTCAGAAACTAATTTGTGATGAGTGCATTCTACTCACAGGCTTGAACATTCCTCTTTAGAGAGCAGTTTGGAAACACTCCTTTTGTAGAATCTGCAAGTGTTTATTTGGATCCCTTTCACGCCAATGCTGGAAAAGGAAATATCTTCACCTAAAAACTACACAGAAGTATTCTCAGAAACTTCTTTGTGATGAGTGCATTCTACTCACAGACTTGAACATTCCTCTTGAGAGAGCAGTTTGGAAACACTACTTTTGTAGAACCTGCAAGTGTTTATTTGGATCGCTTCTGCGCCTATGCTGGAAAAGGAAATATCTTCACCTAAAAACAACACAGAAGCATTCTCAGAAACTTCTGTGTGATGAGTGCATTCAACTCACAGACTTGAACGTTTCTTTTGATAGGACAGTTTTGAAACACTCCTTTCGTAGAATCTGCAAGTGTTTATTTCGAACGCTTTGAGGCCTACGCTGGAAAAGGAAGTATCTTCACATAACAACTACACAGAAGCATTCTCAGAAACTTCTTTGTGATGAGTGCATTCATCTCACAGACATGAGCCTTCCTTTTGAAAGAGCAGTTTTGAAACACTCTTTTTGTAGAGTCTGCAAGTTGATATTTGGAGGGCTTTGAGGCCTATGCTGGGAAAAGAAATATCTTCACCTAAAAACTAGACAGAAGCATTCTCACAAACTTCTGTCTGATTAGTGCATTCAACTCACAGACTTCAACATTCCCTCTGATAGAGCAGTTTGGAAACAATCCTTTTGTAGAATCTGCAAGTGTTTATTTGGAGCGCTTTGACGCCTATGCTGGAAAAGGAAATATCTTCACATAAAAACTAGACAGAAGCATTTTCAGAAACTTCTTTGGGATGAGTGCATTCTACTCACAGAGTTGAAGCCTCTTTTTGGTGGAAGAGTTTTCAAGCTCCCATTTTGTAGAATCTGCAAGTGCATATTTGGATCGCTCCGAGGGCTACGCTGGGAAAAGAAATATCTTCACCTAAAAACTAGACAGAAGCATTCTCAGAAACTTCTGTGTGATGAGTGCATTCAACTCACAGACGAGCCTTTCTTTTGAAAGAACAGTTTTGAAACACTCTTTTTGTAGAATCTGCAAGTGGATATTTGGAGGGCTGTGAGGCCTATGCTGGGAAAAGAAATATCTTCACCTAAAAACTAGACAGAAGCATTCTCACAAACTTCTGTCTGATTAGTGCATTCAACTCACAGAGTTGAACATTCCCTCGTATAGAGCAGTTTGGAAACACTCCTTTTGTAGAATCTGCAAGTGTTTATTTGGTGCGCTTTGACGCCTATGCTGGAAAAGGAAATATCTTCACATAAAAACTAGACAGAAGCATTCTCAGTAACTTCTTTGTGATGAGTGCATTCTACTCACGGACTTGAACATTCCTCTTGAGAGAGCAGTTTGGAAACACTCCTTTTGTAGAATCTGCAAGTGTTTATTTGGATCGCTTTGACGCCTATGCTGGAAAAGGAAATATCTTCACCTAAAAACTGCACAGAAGCATTCAGAGACACTTCTGTGCGATGAGTGCATTCAACTCACAGACTTGAACGTTTCTTTTGATAGGATAGTTTTGAAACACTCCTTTTGTAGGATCTGCAAGTGTTTATTTCGAGCGCTTTGAGGCCTATGCTGGAAAAGGAAGTATCTTCACATAAAAACTACACAGAAGCATTCTCAGACACTTCTTTGTGATGAGTGCATTCAACTCACAGACTTGAGCCTTTCTTTTGAAAGAGCAGTTTTGAAACAATCTTTTTGTAGAGTCTGCAAGTGGATATTTGGAGGCCTTTGAGGCCTATGCTGGGAAAAGAAATATCTTCACCTAAAAACTAGACAGAAGCATTCTCATAAACTTCTGTCTGATTAGCGCATTCAACTCACCGACTTGAACATTCCCTCGGATAGAGCAGTTTGGAAACACTCCTTTGGGAGAATCTGCTAGTGTTTATTTGGAACGCTTTGAAGCCTATCCTGGAAAAGGAAATATATTCACATAAAAACTAGCCAGACGCATTCTCAGAAACTTCTTTGTGATGAGTGCATTCTACTCACCGACTTGAACATTCGTCTTGAGAGAGCAGTTTGGAAACACTCCTTTTGTAGAATCTGCAAGTGTTTATTTGGATCGCTTTCACGCCTATGCTGGAAAAGGAAATATCTTCACCTAAAAACTACACAGAAGCATTCTCAGAAACTTCTGTGTGATGAGTGCATTCAACTCACAGACTTGAACGTTTCTTTTGATAGGACACTTTTGAAACACTCCTTTCGTAGAATCTGCAAGTGTTTATTTCGAGCGCTTTGAGGCCTAAGCTGGAAAAGGAAGTATCTTCACATAACAACTACACAGAAGCATTCTCAGAAACTTCTTTGTGATGAGTGCATTCAACTCACAGACTTGAGCCTTCCCTTTGAAAGAGCAGTTTTGAAGCACTCTGTTTGTAGAGTCTGCAAGTGGATATTTGGAGGGCTTTGAGGCCTATGCTGGGAAAAGAAATATTTTCATCTAAAAACTAGACAGAAGCATTCTCAGAAACTTCTGTCTGATTAGTGCATTCAACTCACAGACTTGAACATTCCCTCGGATAGAGCAGTTTGGAAACACTCCTTTTGTAGAATCTGCAAGTGCTTATTTGGAACGCTTTTACGCACATGCTGGAAAAGGAAATATCTTCACATAAAAATTAGATAGAGGCATTCTCAGAAACTTCTTTGTGATGAGTCCATTCTACTCACAGACTTGAACATTCCTCTTGAGAGAGCAGTTTGGAAACACTCCTTTTGTAGAATCTGCAAGTGTTTATTTGCATCGCTTTCACCCCTATGCAGGAAAAGGAAATATCTTCAACTAAAAACAACACAGAAGCATTCTCAGAAACTTCTGTGTGATGAGTGCATTCAACTCACAGACTTGAACGTTTCTATTGATAGGACAGTTTTGAAACACTCCTTTCGTAGAATCTGCAAGTGTTTATTTCGAGCGCTTTGAAGCCTATGGTGGAAAAGGGAGTATCTTCACATAACAACTACACAGAAGCATTCTCAGAAACTTCTTTGTGATGAGTGCATTCTACTCACAGAGTTGAAGCCTCTTTTTGGTGGAAGTGTTTTCAACCTCTGTTTTTGTAGAATCTGCGCGTGCATATTTGGAGTGGTCCGAGGCCTATGCTGGGAAATGAAATATCTTCACCTAAAAACTACACAGAAGCATTCTCAGAAACTTCTGTGTGATGAGTGCATTTAACTCACACACTTGAACGTTTCTTTAGATAGGACACTTTTGAAACACTCCTTCGTAAAATCTGCAAGTGTTTATTTCGAGCGCTTTGAGGCCTATGCTGGAAAAGGAAGTATCTTCACATAAAAACTACACAGAAGAATACTCAGAAACTTCTTTGTGATGAGTGCATTCATCTCACAGACTTGAGCCTTCCTTTTGAAAGAGCAGTTTTGAAACACTCTTTTTGTAGAGTCTGCAAGTTGATATTTGGTGGGCTTTGAATCTTATGCTGGGAAAAGGAATATCTTCACTTAAAAACTAGACAGAAGCATTCTCACAAACTTCTCTGTGATTAGTGCATTCAACTAACAGACTTGAATATTGCCTCTGATAGAGCAGTTTGGAAACAATCCTTTTGTAGAATCTGCAAGTGTTTATTTCGAGTGCTTTGACGCCTAGGCTGAAAAAGGAAATATCTTCACATAACAACTACACAGAAGCATTCTCAGAAACTTCCTTGTGATGAGTGCATTCTACTCACAGAGTTGAAGCCTCTTTTTGGTGGAAGTGTTTTCAACCTCTGTTTTTGTAGAATCTGCAATTGCATATTTGGAGCGCTCCGAGGCCTATGCTGGGAAATGAAATATCTTCAGCTGAAAACTACACAGAAGCATTCTCAGAAACTTCTGTGTGATGAGTGCATTCAACTCACAGACTTGAGCCTTCCTTTTGAAAGAGCAGTTTTGAAACACTCTTTTTGTAGAGTCTGCAAGTGGATATTTGGAGGGCTTGGAGGCCTATGCTGGGAAAAGAAATATCTGCACCTAAAAACTAGACAGAAGCATTCTCACAAACTTCTGTCTGATTAGTGCGTTCAACTCACAGACTTGAACATTCCCTTGGATAGAGCAGTTTGGAAACACTCCTTTTGTAGAATCTGCAAGTGTTTATTTGGAACGCTTTGACGCCTATGCTGGAAAAGGAAATATATTCACATAAAAACTAGGCAGAAGCATTCTCAGAAACTAATTTGTGATGAGTGCATTCTACTCACAGGCTTGAACATTCCTCTTTAGAGAGCAGTTTGGAAACACTCCTTTTGTAGAATCTGCAAGTGTTTATTTGGATCCCTTTCACGCCAATGCTGGAAAAGGAAATATCTTCACCTAAAAACTACACAGAAGTATTCTCAGAAACTTCTTTGTGATGAGTGCATTCTACTCACAGACTTGAACATTCCTCTTGAGAGAGCAGTTTGGAAACACTACTTTTGTAGAACCTGCAAGTGTTTATTTGGATCGCTTCTGCGCCTATGCTGGAAAAGGAAATATCTTCACCTAAAAACAACACAGAAGCATTCTCAGAAACTTCTGTGTGATGAGTGCATTCAACTCACAGACTTGAACGTTTCTTTTGATAGGACAGTTTTGAATCACTCCTTTCGTAGAATCTGCAAGTGTTTATTTCGAACGCTTTGAGGCCTACGCTGGAAAAGGAAGTATCTTCACATAACAACTACACAGAAGCATTCTCAGAAACTTCTTTGTGATGAGTGCATTCATCTCACAGACATGAGCCTTCCTTTTGAAAGAGCAGTTTTGAAACACTCTTTTTGTAGAGTCTGCAAGTTGATATTTGGAGGGCTTTGAGGCCTATGCTGGGAAAAGAAATATCTTCACCTAAAAACTAGACAGAAGCATTCTCACAAACTTCTGTCTGATTAGTGCATTCAACTCACAGACTTCAACATTCCCTCTGATAGAGCAGTTTGGAAACAATCCTTTTGTAGAATCTGCAAGTGTTTATTTGGAGCGCTTTGACGCCTATGCTGGAAAAGGAAATATCTTCACATAAAAACTAGACAGAAGCATTCTCAGAAACTTCTTTGGGATGAGTGCATTCTACTCACAGAGTTGAAGCCTCTTTTTGGTGGAAGAGTTTTCAAGCTCCCATTTTGTAGAATCTGCAAGTGCATATTTGGATCGCTCCGAGGGCTACGCTGGGAAAAGAAATATCTTCACCTAAAAACTAGACAGAAGCATTCTCAGAAACTTCTGTGTGATGAGTGCATTCAACTCACAGACGAGCCTTTCTTTTGAAAGAACAGTTTTGAAACACTCTTTTTGTAGAATCTGCAAGTGGATATTTGGAGGGCTGTGAGGCCTATGCTGGGAAAAGAAATATCTTCACCTAAAAACTAGACAGAAGCATTCTCACAAACTTCTGTCTGATTAGTGCATTCAACTCACAGAGTTGAACATTCCCTCGTATAGAGCAGTTTGGAAACACTCCTTTTGTAGAATCTGCAAGTGTTTATTTGGAGCGCTTTGACGCCTATGCTGGAAAAGGAAATATCTTCACATAAAAACTAGACAGAAGCATTCTCAGTAACTTCTTTGTGATGAGTGCATTCTACTCACGGACTTGAACATTCCTCTTGAGAGAGCAGTTTGGAAACACTCCTTTTGTAGAATCTGCAAGTGTTTATTTGGATCGCTTTGACGCCTATGCTGGAAAAGGAAATATCTTCACCTAAAAACTGCACAGAAGCATTCAGAGACACTTCTGTGCGATGAGTGCATTCAACTCCCAGACTTGAACGTTTCTTTTGATAGGATAGTTTTGAAACACTCCTTTTGTAGGATCTGCAAGTGTTTATTTCGAGCGCTTTGAGGCCTATGCTGGAAAAGGAAGTATCTTCACATAACAACTACACAGAAGCATTCTCAGACACTTCTTTGTGATGAGTGCATTCAACTCACAGACTTGAGCCTTTCTTTTGAAAGAGCAGTTTTGAAACAATCTTTTTGTAGAGTCTGCAAGTGGATATTTGGAGGCCTTTGAGGCCTATGCTGGGAAAAGAAATATCTTCACCTAAAAACTAGACAGAAGCATTCTCATAAACTTCTGTCTGATTAGCGCATTCAACTCACCGACTTGAACATTCCCTCGGATAGAGCAGTTTGGAAACACTCCTTTGGGAGAATCTGCTAGTGTTTATTTGGAACGCTTTGAAGCCTATCCTGGAAAAGGAAATATATTCACATAAAAACTAGCCAGACGCATTCTCAGAAACTTCTTTCTGATGAGTGCATTCTACTCACCGACTTGAACATTCGTCTTGAGAGAGCAGTTTGGAAACACTCCTTTTGTAGAATCTGCAAGTGTTTATTTGGATCGCTTTCACGCCTATGCTGGAAAAGGAAATATCTTCACCTAAAAACTACACAGAAGCATTCTCAGAAACTTCTGTGTGATGAGTGCATTCAACTCACAGACTTGAACGTTTCTTTTGATAGGACACTTTTGAAACACTCCTTTCGTAGAATCTGCAAGTGTTTATTTCGAGCGCTTTGAGGCCTAAGCTGGAAAAGGAAGTATCTTCACATAACAACTACACAGAAGCATTCTCAGAAACTTCTTTGTGATGAGTGCATTCAACTCACAGACTTGAGCCTTCCCTTTGAAAGAGCAGTTTTGAAGCACTCTGTTTGTAGAGTCTGCAAGTGGATATTTGGAGGGCTTTGAGGCCTATGCTGGGAAAAGAAATATTTTCATCTAAAAACTAGACAGAAGCATTCTCAGAAACTTCTGTCTGATTAGTGCATTCAACTCACAGACTTGAACATTCCCTCGGATAGAGCAGTTTGGAAACACCCCTTTGGGAGAATCTGCTAGTGTTTATTTGGAACGCTTTGAAGCCTATCCTGGAAAAGGAAATATATTCACATAAAAACTAGCCAGACGCATTCTCAGAAACTTCTTTGTGATGAGTGCATTCTACTCACCGACTTGAACATTCGTCTTGAGAGAGCAGTTTGGAAACACTCCTTTTGTAGAGTCTGCAAGTGTTTATTTGGATCGCTTTCACGCCTATGCTGGAAAAGGAAATATCTTCACCTAAATACTACACAGAAGCATTCTCAGAAACTTCTGTGTGATGAGTGCATTCAACTCACAGACTTGAACGTTTCTTTTGATAGGACACTTTTGAAACACTCCTTTCGTAGAATCTGCAAGTGTTTATTTCGAGCGCTTTGAGGCCTAAGCTGGAAAAGGAAGTATCTTCACATAACAACTACACAGAAGCATTCTCAGAAACTTCTTTGTGAGGAGTGCATTCAACTCACAGACTTGAGCCTTCCCTTTGAAAGAGCAGTTTTGAAGCACTCTGTTTGTAGAGTCTGCAAGTGGATATTTGGAGGGCTTTGAGGCCTATGCTGGGAAAAGAAATATTTTCATCTAAAAACTAGACAGAAGCATTCTCAGAAACTTCTGTCTGATTAGTGCATTCAACTCACAGACTTGAACATTCCCTCGGATAGAGCAGTTTGGAAACACTCCTTTTGTAGAATCTGCAAGTGCTTATTTGGAACGCTTTTACGCACATGCTGGAAAAGGAAATATCTTCACATAAAAACTAGATAGAGGCATTCTCAGAAACTTCTTTGTGATGAGTCCATTCTACTCACAGACTTGAACATTCCTCTTGAGAGAGCAGTTTGGAAACACTCCTTTTGTAGAATCTGCAAGTGTTTATTTGCATCGCTTTCACCCCTATGCAGGAAAAGGAAATATCTTCAACTAAAAACAACACAGAAGCATTCTCAGAAACTTCTGTGTGATGAGTGCATTCAACTCACAGACTTGAACGTTTCTATTGATAGGACAGTTTTGAAACACTCCTTTCGTAGAATCTGCAAGTGTTTATTTCGAGCGCTTTGAAGCCTATGGTGGAAAAGGAAGTATCTTCACATAACAACTACACAGAAGCATTCTCAGAAACTTCTTTGTGATGAGTGCATTCTACTCACAGAGTTGAAGCCTCTTTTTGGTGGAAGTGTTTTCAACCTCTGTTTTTGTAGAATCTGCGCGTGCATATTTGGAGTGCTCCGAGGCCTATGCTGGGAAATGAAATATCTTCACCTAAAAACTACACAGAAGCATTCTCAGAAACTTCTGTGTGATGAGTGCATTCAACTCACGGACTTGAGCCTTCCTTTTGAAAGAGCAGTTTTGAAACACTCCTTTCGTAGAATCTGCAAGTGTTTATTTCGAGCGCTTTGAGGCCTATGCTGGAAAAGGAACTATCTTCACATAACAATTACACAGAAGCATTCTCAGAAACTTCTTTGTGATGAGTGCATTCAACTCACAGACTTTAGCCTTCCTTTTAAAAGAGCAGTTTTGAAGCACTCTTTTTGTAGAGTCTGCAAGTGGATATTTGGAGGGCTTTGAGGCCTGTGCTGGGAAAAGAAATATCTTCACATAAAAACTAGACAGAAGCATAATCAGAAACTTCTGTCTGATTAGTTCATTCAACTCACAGAGTTGAAAATTCCCTCGCATAGAGCAGTTTGGAAACACTCCTTTTGTAGAATCTGCAAGTGTTTATTTGGAGCGCTTTGACGCCTATGCTGGAAAAGGAAATATCTTCACATAAAAACTAGACAGAAGCATTCTCAGAAACTTCTTTGTGATGAGTGCATTCTACTCACAGACTTGAACATTCCTCTTGATAGAGCAGTTTGGAAACACTCCTTTTGTAGAATCTGCAAGTGTTTATTTGGATCGCTTTGACGCCTATGCTGTAAAAGGAAATATTTTCACCTAAAAACTACACCGAAGCATTTTCAGAAACTTCTGTGTGATGAGTGCATTCAACTCCCAGACTTGAACGTTTCTTTTGATAGGATAGTTTTGCAACACTCCTTTTGTAGAATCTGCAAGTGTTTATTTGGATCGCTTTCATGCCTATGCTGGAAAAGGATATATCTTCACCTAAAAACTACACAGAAGCATTCTCAGAAACTTCTGTGTGATGAGTGCATTCAACTCACACACTTGAACGTTTCTTTTGATAGGACACTTTTGAAACACTCCTTCGTAAAATCTGCAAGTGTTTATTTCGAGCGCTTTGAGGCCTATGCTGGAAAAGGAAGTATCTTCACATAAAAACTACACAGAAGCATTCTCAGAAACTTCTTTGTGATGAGTGCATTCATCTCACAGACTTGAGCCTTCCTTTTGAAAGAGCAGTTTTGAAACACTCTTTTTGTAGAGTCTGGAAGTTGATATTTGGTGGGCTTTGAATCTTATGCTGGGAAAAGGAATATCTTCACTTAAAAACTAGACAGAAGCATTCTCACAAACTTCTCTGTGATTAGTGCATTCAACTAACAGACTTGAATATTGCCTCTGATAGAGCAGTTTGGAAACAATCCTTTTGTAGAATCTGCAAGTGTTTATTTCGAGTGCTTTGACGCCTAGGCTGAAAAAGGAAATATCTTCACATAACAACTACACAGAAGCATTCTCAGAAACTTCTTTGTGATGAGTGCATTCTACTCACAGAGTTGAAGCCTCTTTTTGGTGGAAGTGTTTTCAACCTCTGTTTTTGTAGTATCTGCAATTGCATATTTGGAGCGCTCCGAGGCCTATGCTGGGAAATGAAATATCTTCAGCTGAAAACTACACAGAAGCATTCTCAGAAACTTCTGTGTGATGAGTGCATTCAACTCACAGACTTGAGCCTTCCTTTTGAAAGAGCAGTTTTGAAACACTCTTTTTGTAGAGTCTGCAAGTGGATATTTGGAGGGCTTGGAGGCCTATGCTGGGAAAAGAAATATCTGCACCTAAAAACTAGACAGAAGCATTCTCACAAACTTCTGTCTGATTAGTGCGTTCAACTCACAGACTTGAACATTCCCTCGGATAGAGCAGTTTGGAAACACTCCTTTTGTAGAATCTGCAAGTGTTTATTTGGAACGCTTTGACGCCTATGCTGGAAAAGGAAATATATTCACATAAAAACTAGGCAGAAGCATTCTCAGAAACTTCTTTGTGATGAGTGCATTCTACTCACAGGCTTGAACATTCCTCTTTAGAGAGCAGTTTGGAAACACTCCTTTTGTAGAATCTGCAAGTGTTTATTTGGATCCCTTTCACGCCAATGCTGGAAAAGGAAATATCTTCACCTAAAAACTACACAGAAGTATTCTCAGAAACTTCTTTGTGATGAGTGCATTCTACTCACAGACTTGAACATTCCTCTTGAGAGAGCAGTTTGGAAACACTCCTTTTGTAGAATCTGCAAGTGTTTATTTGGATCCCTTTCACGCCAATGCTGGAAAAGGAAATATCTTCACCTAAAAACTACACAGAAGCATTCTCAGAAACTTCTTTGTGATGAGTGCATTCTACTCACAGACTTGAACATTCCTCTTGAGAGAGCAGTTTGGAAACACTACTTTTGTAGAACCTGCAAGTGTTTATTTGGATCGCTTTTGCGCCTATGCTGGAAAAGGAAATATCTTCACCTAAAAACAACACAGAAGCATTCTCAGAAACTTCTGTGTGATGAGTGCATTCAACTCACAGACTTGAACGTTTCTTTTGATAGGACAGTTTTGAAACACTCCTTTCGTAGAATCTGCAAGTGTTTATTTGGGACGCTTTGAGGCCTACGCTGGAAAAGGAAGTATCTTCACATAACAACTACACAGAAGCATTCTCAGAAACTTCTTTGTGATGAGTGCATTCATCTCACAGACATGAGCCTTCCTTTTGAAAGAGCAGTTTTGAAACACTCTTTTTGTAGAGTCTGCAAGTTGATATTTGGAGGGCTTTGAGGCCTATGCTGGGAAAAGAAATATCTTCACCTAAAAACTAGACAGAAGCATTCTCACAAACTTCTGTCTGATTAGTGCATTCAACTCACAGACTTCAACATTCCCTCTGATATAGCAGTTTAGAAACAATCCTTTTGTAGAATCTGCAAGTGTTTATTTGGAGCGCTTTGACGCCTATGCTGGAAAAGGAAATATCTTCACATAAAAACTAGACAGAAGCATTCTCAGAAACTTCTTTGGGATGAGTGCATTCTACTCACAGAGTTGAAGCCTCTTTTTGGTGGAAGAGTTTTCAAGCTCCCGTTTTGTAGAATCTGCAAGTGCATATTTGGAGCGCTCCGAGGGCTACGCTGGGAAATGAAATATCTTCACCTAAAAACTACACAGAAGCATTCTCAGAAACTTCTGTGTGATGAGTGCATTCAACTCACAGACGAGCCTTTCTTTTGAAAGAACAGTTTTGAAACACTCTTTTTGTAGAATCTGCAAGTGGATATTTGGAGGGCTGTGAGGCTTATGCTGGGAAAAGAAATATCTTCACCTAAAAACTAGACAGAAGCATTCTCACAAACTTCTGTCTGATTAGTGCATTCAACTCACAGAGTTGAACATTCCCTCGTATAGAGCAGTTTGGAAACACTCCTTTTGTAGAATCTGCAAGTGTTTATTTGGAGCGCTTTGACGCCTATGCTGGAAAAGGAAATATCTTCACATAAAAACTAGACAGAAGCATTCTCAGTAACTTCTTTGTGATGAGTGCATTCTACTCACAGACTTGAACATTCCTCTTGAGAGAGCAGTTTGGAAACACTCCTTTTGTAGAATCTGCAAGTGTTTATTTGGATCGCTTTGACGCCTATGCTGGAAAAGGAAATATCTTCACCTAAAAACTGCACAGAAGCATTCTCAGAAACTTCTGTGCGATGAGTGCATTCAACTCACAGACTTGAACGTTTCTTTTGATAGGATAGTTTTGAAACACTCCTTTTGTAGGATCTGCAAGTGTTTATTTCGAGCGCTTTGAGGCCTATGCTGGAAAAGGAAGTATCTTCACATAACAACTACACAGAAGCATTTTCAGACACTTCTTTGTGATGAGTGCATTCAACTCACAGACTTGAGCCTTTCTTTTGAAAGAGCAGTTTTGAAACAATCTTTTTGTAGAGTCTGCAAGTGGATATTTGGAGGCCTTTGAGGCCTATGCTGGGAAAAGAAATATCTTCACCTAAAAACTAGACAGAAGCATTCTCATAAACTTCTGTCTGATTAGCGCATTCAACTCACCGACTTGAACATTCCCTCGGATAGAGCAGTTTGGAAACACTCCTTTGGGAGAATCTGCTAGTGTTTATTTGGAACGCTTTGAAGCCTATCCTGGAAAAGGAAATATATTCACATAAAAACTAGCCAGACGCATTCTCAGAAACTTCTTTGTGATGAGTGCATTCTACTCACCGACTTGAACATTCGTCTTGAGAGAGCAGTTTGGAAACACTCCTTTTGTAGAATCTGCAAGTGTTTATTTGGATCGCTTTCACGCCTATGCTGGAAAAGGAAATATCTTCACCTAAAAACTACACAGAAGCATTCTCAGAAACTTCTGTGTGATGAGTGCATTCAACTCACAGACTTGAACGTTTCTTTTGATAGGACACTTTTGAAACACTCCTTTCGTAGAATCTGCAAGTGTTTATTTCGAGCGCTTTGAGGCCTAAGCTGGAAAAGGAAGTATCTTCACATAACAACTACACAGAAGCATTCTCAGAAACTTCTTTGTGATGAGTGCATTCAACTCACAGACTTGAGCCTTCCCTTTGAAAGAGCAGTTTTGAAGCACTCTGTTTGTAGAGTCTGCAAGTGGATATTTGGAGGGCTTTGAGGCCTATGCTGGGAAAAGAAATATTTTCATCTAAAAACTAGACAGAAGCATTCTCAGAAACTTCTGTCTGATTAGTGCATTCAACTCACAGACTTGAACATTCCCTCGGATAGAGCAGTTTGGAAACACTCCTTTTGTAGAATCTGCAAGTGCTTATTTGGAACGCTTTTACGCACATGCTGGAAAAGGAAATATCTTCACATAAAAACTAGATAGAGGCATTCTCAGAAACTTCTTTGTGATGAGTCCATTCTACTCTCAGACTTGAACATTCCTCTTGAGAGAGCAGTTTGGAAACACTCCTTTTGTAGAATCTGCAAGTGTTTATTTGGATCGCTTTCACCCCTATGCAGGAAAAGGAAATATCTTCAACTAAAAACAACACAGAAGCATTCTCAGAAACTTCTGTGTGATGAGTGCATTCAACTCACAGACTTGAACGTTTCTATTGATAGGACAGTTTTGAAACACTCCTTTCGTAGAATCTGCAAGTGTTTATTTCGAGCGCTTTGAGGCCTATGGTGGAAAAGGAAGTATCTTCACATAACAACTACACAGAAGCATTCTCAGAAACTTCTTTGTGATGAGTGCATTCTACTCACAGAGTTGAAGCCTCTTTTTGGTGGAAGTGTTTTCAACCTCTGTTTTTGTAGAATCTGCACGTGCATATTTGGAGTGCTCCGAGGCCTATGCTGGGAAATGAAATATCTTCAGCTAAAAACTACACAGAAGCATTCTCAGAAACTTCTGTGTGATGAGTGCATTCAACTCACGGACTTGAGCCTTCCTTTTGAAAGAGCAGTTTTGAAACACTCCTTTCGTAGAATCTGCAAGTGTTTATTTCGAGCGCTTTGAGGCCTATGCTGGAAAAGGAACTATCTTCACATAACAATTACACAGAAGCATTCTCAGAAACTTCTTTGTGATGAGTGCATTCAACTCACAGACTTTAGCCTTCCTTTTAAAAGAGCAGTTTTGAAGCACTCTTTTTGTAGAGTCTGCAAGTGGATATTTGGAGGGCTTTGAGGCCTGTGCTGGGAAAAGAAATATCTTCACATAAAAACTAGACAGAAGCATAATCAGAAACTTCTGTCTGATTAGTTCATTCAACTCACAGAGTTGAAAATTCCCTCGTATAGAGCAGTTTGGAAACACTCCTTTTGTAGAATCTGCAAGTGTTTATTTGGAGCGCTTTGACGCCTATGCTGGAAAAGGAAATATCTTCACATAAAAACTAGACAGAAGCATTCTCAGAAACTTCTTTGTGATGAGTGCATTCTACTCACAGACTTGAACATTCCTCTTGATAGAGCAGTTTGGAAACACTCCTTTTGTAGAATCTGCAAGTGTTTATTTGGATCGCTTTGACGCCTATGCTGGAAAAGGAAATATTTTCACCTAAAAACTACACAGAAGCATTCTCAGAAACTTCTGTGTGATGAGTGCATTCAACTCCCAGACTTGAACGTTTCTTTTGATAGGATAGTTTTGCAACACTCCTTTTGTAGAATCTGTAAGTGTTTATTTGGATCGCTTTCATGCCTATGCTGGAAAAGGATATATCTTCACCTAAAAACTACACAGAAGCATTCTCAGAAACTTCTGTGTGATGAGTGCATTCAACTCACACACTTGAACGTTTCTTTTGATGGGACACTTTTGAAACACTCCTTCGTAAAATCTGCAAGTGTTTATTTCGAGCGCTTTGAGGCCTATGCTGGAAAAGGAAGTATCTTCACATAAAAACTACACAGAAGGATTCTCAGAAACTTCTTTGTGATGAGTGCATTCATCTCACAGACTTGAGCCTTCCTTTTGAAAGAGCAGTTTTGAAACACTCTTTTTGTAGAGTCTGGAAGTTGATATTTGGTGGGCTTTGAGGCCTATGCTGGGAAAAGGAATATCTTCACTTAAAAACTAGACAGAATCATCCTCACAAACTTCTCTGTGATTAGTGCATTCAACTAACAGACTTGAATATTGCCTCTGATAGAGCAGTTTGGAAACAATCCTTTTGTAGAATCTGCAAGTGTTTATTTCGAGTGCTTTGACGCCTAGGCTGAAAAAGGAAATATCTTCACATAACAACTACACAGAAGCATTCTCAGAAACTTCTTTGTGATGAGTGCATTCTACTCACAGAGTTGAAGCCTCTTTTTGGTGGAAGTGTTTTCAACCTCTGTTTTTGTAGAATCTGCAATTGCATATTTGGAGCGCTCCGAGGCCTATGCTGGGAAATGAAATATCTTCAGCTGAAAACTACACAGAAGCATTCTCAGTAACTTCTGTGTGATGAGTGCATTCAACTCACAGACTTGAGCCTTCCTTTTGAAAGAGCAGTTTTGAAACACTCTTTTTGTAGAGTCTGCAAGTGGATATTTGGAGGGCTTGGAGGCCTATGCTGGGAAAAGAAATATCTGCACCTAAAAACTAGACAGAAGCATTCTCACAAACTTCTGTCTGATTAGTGCGTTCAACTCACAGACTTGAACATTCCCTCGGATAGAGCAGTTTGGAAACACTCCTTTTGTAGAATCTGCAAGTGTTTATTTGGAACGCTTTGACGCCTATGCTGGAAAAGGAAATATATTCACATAAAAACTAGGCAGAAGCATTCTCAGAAACTTCTTTGTGATGAGTGCATTCTACCCACAGGCTTGAACATTCCTCTTTAGAGAGCAGTTCGGAAACACTCCTTTTGTAGAATCTGCAAGTGTTTATTTGGATCCCTTTCACGCCAATGCTGGAAAAGGAAATATCTTCACCTAAAAACTACACAGAAGTATTCTCAGAAACTTCTTTGTGATGAGTGCATTCTACTCACAGACTTGAACATTCCTCTTGAGAGAGCAGTTTGGAAACACTACTTTTGTAGAACCTGCAAGTGTTTATTTGGATCGCTTTTGCGCCTATGCTGGAAAAGGAAATATCTTCACCTAAAAACAACACAGAAGCATTCTCAGAAACTTCTGTGTGATGAGTGCATTCAACTCACAGACTTGAACGTTTCTTTTGATAGGACAGTTTTGAAACACTCCTTTCGTAGAATCTGCAAGTGTTTATTTCGAACGCTTTGAGGCCTACGCTGGAAAAGGAAGTATCTTCACATAACAACTACACAGAAGCATTCTCAGAAACTTCTTTGTGATGAGTGCATTCATCTCACAGACATGAGCCTTCCTTTTGAAAGAGCAGTTTTGAAACACTCTTTTTGTAGAGTCTGCAAGTTGATATTTGGAGGGCTTTGAGGCCTATGCTGGGAAAAGAAATATCTTCACCTAAAAACTAGACAGAAGCATTCTCACAAACTTCTGTCTGATTAGTGCATTCAACTCACAGACTTCAACATTCCCTCTGATAGAGCAGTTTAGAAACAATCCTTTTGTAGAATCTGCAAGTGTTTATTTGGAGCGCTTTGACGCCTATGCTGGAAAAGGAAATATCTTCACATAAAAACTAGACAGAAGCATTCTCAGAAACTTCTTTGGGATGAGTGCATTCTACTCACAGAGTTGAAGCCTCTTTTTGGTGGAAGAGTTTTCCAGCTCCCATTTTGTAGAATCTGCAAGTGCGTATTTGGAGCGCTCCGAGGGCTACGCTGGGAAATGAAATATCTTCACCTAAAAACTACACAGAAGCATTCTCAGAAACTTCTGTGTGATGAGTGCATTCAACTCACAGACGAGCCTTTCTTTTGAAAGAACAGTTTTGAAACACTCTTTTTGTAGAATCTGCAAGTGGATATTTGGAGGGCTGTGAGGCCTATGCTGGGAAAAGAAATATCTTCACCTAAAAACTAGACAGAAGCATTCTCACAAACTTCTGTCTGATTAGTGCATTCAACTCACAGAGTTGAACATTCCCTCGTATAGAGCAGTTTGGAAACACTCCTTTTGTAGAATCTGCAAGTGTTTATTTGGAGCGCTTTGACGCCTATGCTGGAAAAGGAAATATCTTCACATAAAAACTAGACAGAAGCATTCTCAGTAACTTCTTTGTGACGAGTGCATTCTACTCACGGACTTGAACATTCCTCTTGAGAGAGCAGTTTGGAAACACTCCTTTTGTAGAATCTGCAAGTGTTTATTTGGATCGCTTTGACGCCTATGCTGGAAAAGGAAATATCTTCACCTAAAAACTGCAAAGAAGCATTCTCAGAAACTTCTGTGCGATGAGTGCATTCAACTCACAGACTTGAACGTTTCTTTTGATAGGATAGTTTTGAAACACTCCTTTTGTAGGATGTGCAAGTGTTTATTTCGAGCGCTTTGAGGCCTATGCTGGAAAAGGAAGTATCTTCACATAACAACTACACAGAAGCATTCTCAGACACTTCTTTGTGATGAGTGCATTCAACCCACAGACTTGAGCCTTTCTTTTGAAAGAGCAGTTTTGAAACAATCTTTTTGTAGAGTCTGCAAGTGGATATTTGGAGGCCTTTGAGGCCTATGCTGGGAAAAGAAATATCTTCACCTAAAAACTAGACAGAAGCATTCTCATAAACTTCTGTCTGATTAGCGCATTCAACTCACCGACTTGAACATTCCCTCGGATAGAGCAGTTTGGAAACACTCCTTTGGGAGAATCTGCTAGTGTTTATTTGGAACGCTTTGAAGCCTATCCTGGAAAAGGAAATATATTCACATAAAAACTAGCCAGACGCATTCTCAGAAACTTCTTTGTGATGAGTGCATTCTACTCACCGACTTGAACATTCCTCTTGAGAGAGCAGTTTGGAAACACTCCTATTGTAGAATCTGCAAGTGTTTATTTGGATCGCTTTCACGCCTATGCTGGAAAAGGAAATATCTTCACCTAAAAACTACACAGAAGCATTCTCAGAAACTTCTGTGTGATGAGTGCATTCAACTCACAGACTTGAAAGTTTCTTTTGATAGGACACTTTTGAAACACTCCTTTCGTAGAATCTGCAAGTGTTTATTTCGAGCGCTTTGAGGCCTAAGCTGGAAAAGGAAGTATCTTCACATAACAACTACACAGAAGCATTCTCAGAAACTTCTTTGCGGGGAGTGCATTCAACTCACAGACTTGAGCCTTCCCTTTGAAAGAGCAGTTTTGAAGCACTCTGTTTGTAGAGTCTGCAAGTGGATACTTGGAGGGCTTTGAGGCCTATGCTGGGAAAAGAAATATTTTCATCTAAAAACTAGACAGAAGCATTCTCAGAAACTTCTGTCTGATTAGTGCATTCAACTCACAGACTTGAACATTCCCTCGGATAGAGCAGTTTGGAAACACTCCTTTTGTAGAATCTGCAAGTGCTTATTTGGAACGCTTTTCGCACATGCTGGAAAAGGAAATATCTTCACATAAAAACTAGATAGAAGCATTCTCAGAAACTTCTTTGTGATGAGTCCATTCTACTCACAGACTTGAACATTCCTCTTGAGAGAGCAGTTTGGAAACACTCCTTTTGTAGAATCTGCAAGTGTTTATTTGGATCGCTTTCACCCCTATGCAGGAAAAGGAAATATCTTCAACTAAAAACAACACAGAAGCATTCTCAGAAACTTCTGTGTGATGAGTGCATTCAACTCACAGACTTGAACGTTTCTATTGATAGGACAGTTTTGAAACACTCCTTTCGTAGAATCTGCAAGTGTTTATTTCGAGCGCTTTGAAGCCTATGGTGGAAAAGGAAGTATCTTCACATAACAACTACACAGAAGCATTCTCAGAAACTTCTTTGTGATGAGTGCATTCTACTCACAGAGTTGAAGCCTCTTTTTGGTGGAAGTGTTTTCAACCTCTGTTTTTGTAGAATCTGCACGTGCATATTTGGAGTGCTCCGAGGCCTATGCTGGGAAATGAAATATCTTCACCTAAAAACTACACAGAAGCATTCTCAGAAACTTCTGTGTGATGAGTGTATTCAACTCACGGACTTGAGCCTTCCTTTTGAAAGAGCAGTTTTGAAACACTCCTTTCGTAGAATCTGCAAGTGTTTATTTCGAGCGCTTTGAGGCCTATGCTGGAAAAGGAACTATCTTCACATAACAATTACACAGAAGCATTCTCAGAAACTGCTTTGTGATGAGTGCATTCAACTCACAGACTTTAGCCTTCCTTTTAAAAGAGCAGTTTTGAAGCACTCTTTTTGTAGAGTCTGCAAGTGGATATTTGGAGGGCTTTGAGGCCTGTGCTGGGAAAAGAAATATCTTCACATAAAAACTAGACAGAAGCATAATCAGAAACTTCTGTCTGATTATTTCATTCAACTCACAGAGTTGAAAATTCCCTCGTATAGAGCAGTTTGGAAACACTCCTTTTGTAGAATCTGCAAGTGTTTATTTGGAGCGCTTTGACGCCTATGCTGGAAAAGGAAATATCTTCACATAAAAACTAGACAGAAGCATTCTCAGAAACTTCTTTGTGATGAGTGCATTCTACTCACAGACTTGAACATTCCTCTTGATAGAGCAGTTTGGAAACACTCCTTTTGTAGAATCTGCAAGTGTTTATTTGGATCGCTTTGACGCCTATGCTGGAAAAGGAAATATTTTCACCTAAAAACTACACAGAAGCATTCTCAGAAACTTCTGTGTGATGAGTGCATTCAACTCCCAGACTTGAACGTTTCTTTTGATAGGATAGTTTTGCAACACTCCTTTTGTAGAATCTGCAAGTGTTTATTTGGATCGCTTTCATGCCTATGCTGGAAAAGGATATATCCTCACCTAAAAACTACACAGAAGCATTCTCAGAAACTTCTGTGTGATGAGTGCATTCAACTCACACACTTGAACGTTTCTTTTGATAGGACACTTTTGAAACACTCCTTCGTAAAATCTGCAAGTGTTTATTTCGAGCGCTTTGAGGCCTATGCTGGAAAAGGAAGTATCTTCACATAAAAACTACACAGAAGCATTCTCAGAAACTTCTTTGTGATGAGTGCATTCATCTCACAGACTTGAGCCTTCCTTTTGAAAGAGCAGTTTTGAAACACTCTTTTTGTAGAGTCTGCAAGTTGATATTTGGTGGGCTTTGAGGCCTATGCTGGGAAAAGGAATATCTACACTTAAAAACTAGACAGAAGCATTCTCACAAACTTCTCTGTGATTAGTGCATTCAACTAACAGACTTGAATATTGCCTCTGATAGAGCAGTTTGGAAACAATCCTTTTGTAGAATCTGCAAGTGTTTATTTCGAGTGCTTTGACGCCTAGGCTGAAAAAGGAAATATCTTCACATAACAACTACACAGAAGCATTCTCAGAAACTTCTTTGTGATGAGTGCATTCTACTCACAGAGTTGAAGCCTCTTTTTGGTGGAAGTGTTTTCAACCTCTGTTTTTGTAGAATCTGCAATTGCATATTTGGAGCGCTCCGAGGCCTATGCTGGGAAATGAAATATCTTCAGCTGAAAGCTACACAGAAGCATTCTCAGAAACTTCTGTGTGATGAGTGCATTCAACTCACAGACTTGAGCCTTCCTTTTGAAAGAGCAGTTTTGAAACACTCTTTTTGTAGAGTCTGCAAGTGGATATTTGGAGGGCTTGGAGGCCTATGCTGGGAAAAGAAATATCTGCACCTAAAAACTAGACAGAAGCATTCTCACAAACTTCTGTCTGATTAGTGCGTTCAACTCACAGACTTGAACATTCCCTCGGATAGAGCAGTTTGGAAACACTCCTTTTGTAGAATCTGCAAGTGTTTATTTGGAACGCATTGACGCCTATGCTGGAAAAGGAAATATATTCACATAAAAACTAGGCAGAAGCATTCTCAGAAACTTCTTTGTGATGAGTGCATTCTACTCACAGGCTTGAACATTCCTCTTTAGAGAGCAGTTTGGAAACACTCCTTTTGAAGAATCTGCAAGTGTTTATTTGGATCCCTTTCACGCCAATGCTGGAAAAGGAAATATCTTCACCTAAAAACTACACAGAAGTATTCTCATAAACTTCTTTGTGATGAGTGCATTCTACTCACAGACTTGAACATTCCTCTTGAGAGAGCAGTTTGGAAACACTCCTTTTGTAGAATCTGCAAGTGTTTATATGGATCGCTTTCACGCCTATGCTGGAAAAGGAAATATTTTCACCTAAAAACTACACAGAAGCATTCTCAGAAACTTCTGTGTGATGAGTGCATTCAACTCACAGACTTGAACGTTTCTTTTGATAGGACACTTTTGAAACACTCCTTTCGTAAAATCTGCAAGTGTTTATTTCGAGCGCTTTGAGGCCTATGCTGGAAAAGGAAGTATCTTCACATAACAACTACACAGAAGCATTCTAAGAAACTTCTTTGTGATGAGTGCATTCTATTCACAGAGTTGAAGTCTCCTTTTGGGGGAAGTGTTTTCAACCTCTGTTTTTGTAGAATCTGCAATTGCATATTTGGAGCGCTCCGAGGCCTATGCTGGGAAATGAAATATCTTCACCTAAAAACTACACAGAAGCATTCTCAGAAACTTCTGTGTGATGAGTGCATTCAACTCACAGACTTGAACGTTTCTTTTGATAGGACAGTTTTGAAACACTCCTTTCCTAGAATCTGCAAGTGTTTATTTCGAGCACTTTGAGGCCTATGCTGGAAAAGGAAGCATCTTCACATAACAACTACACAGAAGCATTCTCAGAAACTTCTTTGTGATGAGTGCATTCAACTCACAGACTTGAGCCTTCCTTTTGAAAGAGCAGTTTTGAAGCACTCTTTATGTAGAGTCTGAAAGTGGATATTTGGAGGGCTTTGAGGCCTACGCTGGGAAAAGAAATATCTTCACCTAAAAACTAGACAGAAACATTCTGACAAACATCTGTCTGATTAGTGCATTCAACTCACAGACTTGAACATTCCCTCTGATAGGGCAGTTTGGAAACACTCCTTTTGTAGAATCTGCAAGTGTTTATTTGGAGCGCTTTGACGCCTATGCTGGAAAAGGAAATATCTTCACATAAAAACTAGCCAGAAGCATTCTCAGAAACTTCTTTGTGATGAGTGCATTCTACTCACAGACTTGAACATTCCTCTTGAGAGAGCAGTTTGGAAACACTCCTTTTGTAGAATCTGCAAGTGTTTATTTGGATCGCTTTGACGCCTATGCTGGAAAAGGAAATATCTTCACCTAAAAACTACACAGAAGCATTTTCAGAAACTTCTGTGTGATGAGTGCATTCAACTCACAGACTTGAACGTTTCTTTTGATAGGACAGTTTTGAAACACTCCTTTTGTAGAATCTGCAAGTGTTTATTTCGAGCGGTTTGAGGCCTATGCTGGAAAAGGAAGTATCTTCACCCAAAAACTACACAGAAGCATTCTCAGAAACTTCTGTGTGATGAGTGCATTCAACTCACAGACTTGAGCCTTTCTTTTGAAAGAGCAGTTTTGAAACACTCTTTTTGTAGAATCTGCAAGTGGATATTTGGAGCGCTTAAAGGCCTATTCGGGGAAAAGAAATATCTTTACATAAAAACTAGACAGAAGCATTCTCACAAACTTCTGTGTGATTAGTGCATTCAACTCACAGACTTGAACATTCCTTTTGATAGAGCAGTTTGGAAACACTCCTTTTGTAGAATCTGCAAGTGTTTATTTGGAGCGATTTGACGCCTATGCTGGAAAAGGAAATATCTTCACATAAAAACTAGACAGAAGCATTCTCAGAAACTTCTGTGTGATGAGTGCATTCTACTCACAGAGTTGAAGCCTGTTTTTGGTGGACGAGTTTTCAACCTCTCTTTTTGTAGCATCTGCAAGTGCATATTTGGAGCGCTTCGAGGCCTATGCTGGGAAATGAAATATCTTCACCTAAAAACTACACAGAAGCATTCTCAGAAACTTCTGTGTGATGAGTGCATTCAACTCACAGACTTGAACGTTTCTTTTGATAGGACAGTTTTGAAACACTCCTTTCGTAGAATCTGCAAGTGTTTATTTCGAGCGCTTTGAGGCCTAAGCTCGAAAAGGAAGTATCTTCACATAACAACTACACAGAAGCATTCTCAGAAACTTCTTTGTGATGAGTGCATTCAACTCACAGACTTGAGCCTTCCCTTTGAAAGAGCAGTTTTGAAGCACTCTGTTTGTAGAGTCTGCAAGTGGATATTTGGAGGGCTTTGAGGCCTATGCTGGGAAAAGAAATATTTTCATCTAAAAACTAGACAGAAGCATTCTCAGAAACTTCTGTCTGATTAGTGCATTCAACTCACAGACTTGAACATTCCCTCGGATAGAGCAGTTTGGAAACACTCCTTTTGTAGAATCTGCAAGTGCTTATTTGGAACGCTTTTACGCACATGCTGGAAAAGGAAATATCTTCACATAAAAACTAGATAGAAGCATTCTCAGAAACTTCTTTGTGATGAGTCCATTCTACTCAAAGACTTGAACATTCCTCTTGAGAGAGCAGTTTGGAAACACTCCTTTTGTAGAATCTGCAAGTGTTTATTTGGATCGCTTTCACCCCTATGCAGGAAAAGGAAATATCTTCAACTAAAAACAACACAGAAGCATTCTCAGAAACTTCTGTGTGATGAGTGCATTCAACTCACAGACTTGAACGTTTCTATTGATAGGACAGTTTTGAAACACTCCTTTCGTAGAATCTGCAAGTGTTTATTTCGAGCGCTTTGAGGCCTATGGTGGAAAAGGAAGTATCTTCACATAACAACTACACAGAAGCATTCTCAGAAACTTCTTTGTGATGAGTGCATTCTACTCACAGAGTTGAAGCCTCTTTTTGGTGGAAGTGTTTTCAACCTCTGTTTTTGTAGAATCTGCACGTGCATATTTGGAGTGCTCCGAGGCCTATGCTGGGAAATGAAATATCTTCAGCTAAAAACTACACAGAAGCATTCTCAGAAACTTCTGTGTGATGAGTGCATTCAACTCACGGACTTGAGCCTTCCTTTTGAAAGAGCAGTTTTGAAACACTCCTTTCGTAGAATCTGCAAGTGTTTATTTCGAGCGCTTTGAGGCCTATGCTGGAAAAGGAACTATCTTCACATAACAATTACACAGAAGCATTCTCAGAAACTTCTTTGTGATGAGTGCATTCAACTCACAGACTTTAGCCTTCCTTTTAAAAGAGCAGTTTTGAAGCACTCTTTTTGTAGAGTCTGCAAGTGGATATTTGGAGGGCTTTGAGGCCTGTGCTGGGAAAAGAAATATCTTCACATAAAAACTAGACAGAAGCATAATCAGAAACTTCTGTCTGATTAGTTCATTCAACTCACAGAGTTGAAAATTCCCTCGTATAGAGCAGTTTGGAAACACTCCTTTTGTAGAATCTGCAAGTGTTTATTTGGAGCGCTTTGACGCCTATGCTGGAAAAGGAAATATCTTCACATAAAAACTAGACAGAAGCATTCTCAGAAACTTCTTTGTGATGAGTGCATTCTACTCACAGACTTGAACATTCCTCTTGATAGAGCAGTTTGGAAACACTCCTTTTGTAAAATCTGCAAGTGTTTATTTGGATCGCTTTGACGCCTATGCTGGAAAAGGAAATATTTTCACCTAAAAACTACACAGAAGCATTCTCAGAAACTTCTGTGTGATGAGTGCATTCAACTCCCAGACTTGAACGTTTCTTTTGATAGGATAGTTTTGCAACACTCCTTTTGTAGAATCTGCAAGTGTTTATTTGGATCGCTTTCATGCCTATGCTGGAAAAGGATATATCTTCACCTAAAAACTACACAGAAGCATTCTCAGAAACTTCTGTGTGATGAGTGCATTCAACTCACACACTTGAACGTTTCTTTTGATAGGACACTTTTGAAACACTCCTTCGTAAAATCTGCAAGTGTTTATTTCGAGCGCTTTGAGGCCTATGCTGGAAAAGGAAGTATCTTCACATAAAAACTACACAGAAGCATTCTCAGAAACTTCTTTGTGATGAGTGCATTCATCTCACAGACTTGAGCCTTCCTTTTGAAAGAGCAGTTTTGAAACACTCTTTTTGTAGAGTCTGGAAGTTGATATTTGGTGGGCTTTGAGGCCTATGCTGGGAAAAGGAATATCTTCACTTAAAAACTAGACAGAATCATCCTCACAAACCTCTCTGTGATTAGTGCATTCAACTAACAGACTTGAATATTGCCTCTGATAGAGCAGTTTGGAAACAATCCTTTTGTAGAATCTGCAAGTGTTTATTTCGAGTGCTTTGACGCCTAGGCTGAAAAAGGAAATATCTTCACATAACAACTACACAGAAGCATTCTCAGAAACTTCTTTGTGATGAGTGCATTCTACTCACAGAGTTGAAGCCTCTTTTTGGTGGAAGTGTTTTCAACCTCTGTTTTTGTAGAATCTGCAATTGCATATTTGGAGCGCTCCGAGGCCTATGCTGGGAAATGAAATATCTTCAGCTGAAAACTACACAGAAGCATTCTCAGAAACTTCTGTGTGATGAGTGCATTCAACTCACAGACTTGAGCCTTCCTTTTGAAAGAGCAGTTTTGAAACACTCTTTTTGTAGAGTCTGCAAGTGGATATTTGGAGGGCTTGGAGGCCTATGCTGGGAAAAGAAATATCTGCACCTAAAAACTAGACAGAAGCATTCTCACAAACTTCTGTCTGATTAGTGCGTTCAACTCACAGACTTGAACATTCCCTCGGATAGAGCAGTTTGGAAACACTCCTTTTGTAGAATCTGCAAGTGTTTATTTGGAACGCTTTGACGCCTATGCTGGAAAAGGAAATATATTCACATAAAAACTAGGCAGAAGCATTCTCAGAAACTTCTTTGTGATGAGTGCATTCTACTCACAGGCTTGAACATTCCTCTTTAGAGAGCAGTTCGGAAACACTCCTTTTGTAGAATCTGCAAGTGTTTATTTGGATCCCTTTCACGCCAATGCTGGAAAAGGAAATATCTTCACCTAAAAACTACACAGAAGTATTCTCAGAAACTTCTTTGTGATGAGTGCATTCTACTCACAGACTTGAACATTCCTCTTGAGAGAGCAGTTTGGAAACACTACTTTTGTAGAACCTGCAAGTGTTTATTTGGATCGCTTTTGCGCCTATGCTGGAAAAGGAAATATCTTCACCTAAAAACAACACAGAAGCATTCTCAGAAACTTCTGTGTGATGAGTGCATTCAACTCACAGACTTGAACGTTTCTTTTGATAGGACAGTTTTGAAACACTCCTTTCGTAGAATCTGCAAGTGTTTATTTCGAACGCTTTGAGGCCTACGCTGGAAAAGGAAGTATCTTCACATAACAACTACACAGAAGCATTCTCAGAAACTTCTTTGTGATGAGTGCATTCATCTCACAGACATGAGCCTTCCTTTTGAAAGAGCAGTTTTGAAACACTCTTTTTGTAGAGTCTGCAAGTTGATATTTGGAGGGCTTTGAGGCCTATGCTGGGAAAAGAAATATCTTCACCTAAAAACTAGACAGAAGCATTCTCACAAACTTCTGTCTGATTAGTGCATTCAACTCACAGACTTCAACATTCCCTCTGATAGAGCAGTTTAGAAACAATCCTTTTGTAGAATCTGCAAGTGTTTATTTGGAGCGCTTTGACGCCTATGCTGGAAAAGGAAATATCTTCACATAAAAACTAGACAGAAGCATTCTCAGAAACTTCTTTGGGATGAGTGCATTCTACTCACAGAGTTGAAGCCTCTTTTTGGTGGAAGAGTTTTCCAGCTCCCATTTTGTAGAATCTGCAAGTGCGTATTTGGAGCGCTCCGAGGGCTACGCTGGGAAATGAAATATCTTCACCTAAAAACTACACAGAAGCATTCTCAGAAACTTCTGTGTGATGAGTGCATTCAACTCACAGACGAGCCTTTCTTTTGAAAGAACAGTTTTGAAACACTCTTTTTGTAGAATCTGCAAGTGGATATTTGGAGGGCTGTGAGGCCTATGGTGGGAAAAGAAATATCTTCACCTAAAAACTAGACAGAAGCATTCTCACAAACTTCTGTCTGATTAGTGCATTCAACTCACAGAGTTGAACATTCCCTCGTATAGAGCAGTTTGGAAACACTCCTTTTGTAGAATCTGCAAGTGTTTATTTGGAGCGCTTTGACGCCTATGCTGGAAAAGGAAATATCTTCACATAAAAACTAGACAGAAGCATTCTCAGTAACTTCTTTGTGACGAGTGCATTCTACTCACGGACTTGAACATTCCTCTTGAGAGAGCAGTTTGGAAACACTCCTTTTGTAGAATCTGCAAGTGTTTATTTGGATCGCTTTGACGCCTATGCTGGAAAAGGAAATATCTTCACCTAAAAACTGCAAAGAAGCATTCTCAGAAACTTCTGTGCGATGAGTGCATTCAACTCACAGACTTGAACGTTTCTTTTGATAGGATAGTTTTGAAACACTCCTTTTGTAGGATGTGCAAGTGTTTATTTCGAGCGCTTTGAGGCCTATGCTGGAAAAGGAAGTATCTTCACATAACAACTACACAGAAGCATTCTCAGACACTTCTTTGTGATGAGTGCATTCAACCCACAGACTTGAGCCTTTCTTTTGAAAGAGCAGTTTTGAAACAATCTTTTTGTAGAGTCTGCAAGTGGATATTTGGAGGCCTTTGAGGCCTATGCTGGGAAAAGAAATATCTTCACCTAAAAACTAGACAGAAGCATTCTCATAAACTTCTGTCTGATTAGCGCATTCAACTCACCGACTTGAACATTCCCTCGGATAGAGCAGTTTGGAAACACTCCTTTGGGAGAATCTGCTAGTGTTTATTTGGAACGCTTTGAAGCCTATCCTGGAAAAGGAAATATATTCACATAAAAACTAGCCAGACGCATTCTCAGAAACTTCTTTGTGATGAGTGCATTCTACTCACCGACTTGAACATTCCTCTTGAGAGAGCAGTTTGGAAACACTCCTATTGTAGAATCTGCAAGTGTTTATTTGGATCGCTTTCACGCCTATGCTGGAAAAGGAAATATCTTCACCTAAAAACTACACAGAAGCATTCTCAGAAACTTCTGTGTGATGAGTGCATTCAACTCACAGACTTGAAAGTTTCTTTTGATAGGACACTTTTGAAACACTCCTTTCGTAGAATCTGCAAGTGTTTATTTCGAGCGCTTTGAGGCCTAAGCTGGAAAAGGAAGTATCTTCACATAACAACTACACAGAAGCATTCTCAGAAACTTCTTTGCGGGGAGTGCATTCAACTCACAGACTTGAGCCTTCCCTTTGAAAGAGCAGTTTTGAAGCACTCTGTTTGTAGAGTCTGCAAGTGGATATTTGGAGGGCTTTGAGGCCTATGCTGGGAAAAGAAATATTTTCATCTAAAAACTAGACAGAAGCATTCTCAGAAACTTCTGTCTGATTAGTGCATTCAACTCACAGACTTGAACATTCCCTCGGATAGAGCAGTTTGGAAACACTCCTTTTGTAGAATCTGCAAGTGCTTATTTGGAACGCTTTTCGCACATGCTGGAAAAGGAAATATCTTCACATAAAAACTAGATAGAAGCATTCTCAGAAACTTCTTTGTGATGAGTCCATTCTACTCACAGACTTGAACATTCCTCTTGAGAGAGCAGTTTGGAAACACTCCTTTTGTAGAATCTGCAAGTGTTTATTTGGATCGCTTTCACCCCTATGCAGGAAAAGGAAATATCTTCAACTAAAAACAACACAGAAGCATTCTCAGAAACTTCTGTGTGATGAGTGCATTCAACTCACAGACTTGAACGTTTCTATTGATAGGACAGTTTTGAAACACTCCTTTCGTAGAATCTGCAAGTGTTTATTTCGAGCGCTTTGAAGCCTATGGTGGAAAAGGAAGTATCTTCACATAACAACTACACAGAAGCATTCTCAGAAACTTCTTTGTGATGAGTGCATTCTACTCACAGAGTTGAAGCCTCTTTTTGGTGGAAGTGTTTTCAACCTCTGTTTTTGTAGAATCTGCACGTGCATATTTGGAGTGCTCCGAGGCCTATGCTGGGAAATGAAATATCTTCACCTAAAAACTACACAGAAGCATTCTCAGAAACTTCTGTGTGATGAGTGTATTCAACTCACGGACTTGAGCCTTCCTTTTGAAAGAGCAGTTTTGAAACACTCCTTTCGTAGAATCTGCAAGTGTTTATTTCGAGCGCTTTGAGGCCTATGCTGGAAAAGGAACTATCTTCACATAACAATTACACAGAAGCATTCTCAGAAACTGCTTTGTGATGAGTGCATTCAACTCACAGACTTTAGCCTTCCTTTTAAAAGAGCAGTTTTGAAGCACTCTTTTTGTAGAGTCTGCAAGTGGATATTTGGAGGGCTTTGAGGCCTGTGCTGGGAAAAGAAATATCTTCACATAAAAACTAGACAGAAGCATAATCAGAAACTTCTGTCTGATTATTTCATTCAACTCACAGAGTTGAAAATTCCCTCGTATAGAGCAGTTTGGAAACACTCCTTTTGTAGAATCTGCAAGTGTTTATTTGGAGCGCTTTGACGCCTATGCTGGAAAAGGAAATATCTTCACATAAAAACTAGACAGAAGCATTCTCAGAAACTTCTTTGTGATGAGTGCATTCTACTCACAGACTTGAACATTCCTCTTGATAGAGCAGTTTGGAAACACTCCTTTTGTAGAATCTGCAAGTGTTTATTTGGATCGCTTTGACGCCTATGCTGGAAAAGGAAATATTTTCACCTAAAAACTACACAGAAGCATTCTCAGAAACTTCTGTGTGATGAGTGCATTCAACTCCCAGACTTGAACGTTTCTTTTGATAGGATAGTTTTGCAACACTCCTTTTGTAGAATCTGCAAGTGTTTATTTGGATCGCTTTCATGCCTATGCTGGAAAAGGATATATCCTCACCTAAAAACTACACAGAAGCATTCTCAGAAACTTCTGTGTGATGAGTGCATTCAACTCACACACTTGAACGTTTCTTTTGATAGGACACTTTTGAAACACTCCTTCGTAAAATCTGCAAGTGTTTATTTCGAGCGCTTTGAGGCCTATGCTGGAAAAGGAAGTATCTTCACATAAAAACTACACAGAAGCATTCTCAGAAACTTCTTTGTGATGAGTGCATTCATCTCACAGACTTGAGCCTTCCTTTTGAAAGAGCAGTTTTGAAACACTCTTTTTGTAGAGTCTGCAAGTTGATATTTGGTGGGCTTTGAGGCCTATGCTGGGAAAAGGAATATCTACACTTAAAAACTAGACAGAAGCATTCTCACAAACTTCTCTGTGATTAGTGCATTCAACTAACAGACTTGAATATTGCCTCTGATAGAGCAGTTTGGAAACAATCCTTTTGTAGAATCTGCAAGTGTTTATTTCGAGTGCTTTGACGCCTAGGCTGAAAAAGGAAATATCTTCACATAACAACTACACAGAAGCATTCTCAGAAACTTCTTTGTGATGAGTGCATTCTACTCACAGAGTTGAAGCCTCTTTTTGGTGGAAGTGTTTTCAACCTCTGTTTTTGTAGAATCTGCAATTGCATATTTGGAGCGCTCCGAGGCCTATGCTGGGAAATGAAATATCTTCAGCTGAAAGCTACACAGAAGCATTCTCAGAAACTTCTGTGTGATGAGTGCATTCAACTCACAGACTTGAGCCTTCCTTTTGAAAGAGCAGTTTTGAAACACTCTTTTTGTAGAGTCTGCAAGTGGATATTTGGAGGGCTTGGAGGCCTATGCTGGGAAAAGAAATATCTGCACCTAAAAACTAGACAGAAGCATTCTCACAAACTTCTGTCTGATTAGTGCGTTCAACTCACAGACTTGAACATTCCCTCGGATAGAGCAGTTTGGAAACACTCCTTTTGTAGAATCTGCAAGTGTTTGTTTGGAACGCATTGACGCCTATGCTGGAAAAGGAAATATATTCACATAAAAACTAGGCAGAAGCATTCTCAGAAACTTCTTTGTGATGAGTGCATTCTACTCACAGGCTTGAACATTCCTCTTTAGAGAGCAGTTTGGAAACACTCCTTTTGAAGAATCTGCAAGTGTTTATTTGGATCCCTTTCACGCCAATGCTGGAAAAGGAAATATCTTCACCTAAAAACTACACAGAAGTATTCTCATAAACTTCTTTGTGATGAGTGCATTCTACTCACAGACTTGAACATTCCTCTTGAGAGAGCAGTTTGGAAACACTCCTTTTGTAGAATCTGCAAGTGTTTATATGGATCGCTTTCACGCCTATGCTGGAAAAGGAAATATTTTCACCTAAAAACTACACAGAAGCATTCTCAGAAACTTCTGTGTGATGAGTGCATTCAACTCACAGACTTGAACGTTTCTTTTGATAGGACACTTTTGAAACACTCCTTTCGTAAAATCTGCAAGTGTTTATTTCGAGCGCTTTGAGGCCTATGCTGGAAAAGGAAGTATCTTCACATAACAACTACACAGAAGCATTCTCAGAAACTTCTTTGTGATGAGTGCATTCTATTCACAGAGTTGAAGTCTCCTTTTGGGGGAAGTGTTTTCAACCTCTGTTTTTGTAGAATCTGCAATTGCATATTTGGAGCGCTCCGAGGCCTATGCTGGGAAATGAAATATCTTCACCTAAAAACTACACAGAAGCATTCTCAGAAACTTCTGTGTGATGAGTGCATTCAACTCACAGACTTGAACGTTTCTTTTGATAGGACAGTTTTGAAACACTCCTTTCCTAGAATCTGCAAGTGTTTATTTCGAGCACTTTGAGGCCTATGCTGGAAAAGGAAGCATCTTCACATAACAACTACACAGAAGCATTCTCAGAAACTTCTTTGTGATGAGTGCATTCAACTCACAGACTTGAGCCTTCCTTTTGAAAGAGCAGTTTTGAAGCACTCTTTATGTAGAGTCTGAAAGTGGATATTTGGAGGGCTTTGAGGCCTACGCTGGGAAAAGAAATATCTTCACCTAAAAACTAGACAGAAACATTCTGACAAACATCTGTCTGATTAGTGCATTCAACTCACAGACTTGAACATTCCCTCTGATAGGGCAGTTTGGAAACACTCCTTTTGTAGAATCTGCAAGTGTTTATTTGGAGCGCTTTGACGCCTATGCTGGAAAAGGAAATATCTTCACATAAAAACTAGCCAGAAGCATTCTCAGAAACTTCTTTGTGATGAGTGCATTCTACTCACAGACTTGAACATTCCTCTTGAGAGAGCAGTTTGGAAACACTCCTTTTGTAGAATCTGCAAGTGTTTATTTGGATCGCTTTGACGCCTATGCTGGAAAAGGAAATATCTTCACCTAAAAACTACACAGAAGCATTTTCAGAAACTTCTGTGTGATGAGTGCATTCAACTCACAGACTTGAACGTTTCTTTTGATAGGACAGTTTTGAAACACTCCTTTTGTAGAATCTGCAAGTGTTTATTTCGAGCAGTTTGAGGCCTATGCTGGAAAAGGAAGTATCTTCACCCAAAAACTACACAGAAGCATTCTCAGAAACTTCTGTGTGATGAGTGCATTCAACTCACAGACTTGAGCCTTTCTTTTGAAAGAGCAGTTTTGAAACACTCTTTTTGTAGAATCTGCAAGTGGATATTTGGAGCGCTTAAAGGCCTATTCGGGGAAAAGAAATATCTTTACATAAAAACTAGACAGAAGCATTCTCACAAACTTCTGTGTGATTAGTGCATTCAACTCACAGACTTGAACATTCCTTTTGATAGAGCAGTTTGGAAACACTCCTTTTGTAGAATCTGCAAGTGTTTATTTGGAGCGATTTGACGCCTATGCTGGAAAAGGAAATATCTTCACATAAAAACTAGACAGAAGCATTCTCAGAAACTTCTGTGTGATGAGTGCATTCTACTCACAGAGTTGAAGCCTGTTTTTGGTGGACGAGTTTTCAACCTCTCTTTTTGTAGCATCTGCAAGTGCATATTTGGAGCGCTTCGAGGCCTATGCTGGGAAATGAAATATCTTCACCTAAAAACTACACAGAAGCATTCTCAGAAACTTCTGTGTGATGAGTGCATTCAACTCACAGACTTGAACGTTTCTTTTGATAGGACAGTTTTGAAACACTCCTTTCGTAGAATCTGCAAGTGTTTATTTCGAAGCGCTTTGAGGCCTAAGCTCGAAAAGGAAGTATCTTCACATAACAACTACACAGAAGCATTCTCAGAAACTTCTTTGTGATGAGTGCATTCAACTCACAGACTTGAGCCTTCCCTTTGAAAGAGCAGTTTTGAAGCACTCTGTTTGTAGAGTCTGCAAGTGGATATTTGGAGGGCTTTGAGGCCTATGCTGGGAAAAGAAATATTTTCATCTAAAAACTAGACAGAAGCATTCTCAGAAACTTCTGTCTGATTAGTGCATTCAACTCACAGACTTGAACATTCCCTCGGATAGAGCAGTTTGGAAACACTCCTTTTGTAGAATCTGCAAGTGCTTATTTGGAACGCTTTTACGCACATGCTGGAAAAGGAAATATCTTCACATAAAAACTAGATAGAAGCATTCTCAGAAACTTCTTTGTGATGAGTCCATTCTACTCAAAGACTTGAACATTCCTCTTGAGAGAGCAGTTTGGAAACACTCCTTTTGTAGAATCTGCAAGTGTTTATTTGGATCGCTTTCACCCCTATGCAGGAAAAGGAAATATCTTCAACTAAAAACAACACAGAAGCATTCTCAGAAACTTCTGTGTGATGAGTGCATTCAACTCACAGACTTGAACGTTTCTATTGATAGGACAGTTTTGAAACACTCCTTTCGTAGAATCTGCAAGTGTTTATTTCGAGCGCTTTGAGGCCTATGGTGGAAAAGGAAGTATCTTCACATAACAACTACACAGAAGCATTCTCAGAAACTTCTTTGTGATGAGTGCATTCTACTCACAGAGTTGAAGCCTCTTTTTGGTGGAAGTGTTTTCAACCTCTGTTTTTGTAGAATCTGCACGTGCATATTTGGAGTGCTCCGAGGCCTATGCTGGGAAATGAAATATCTTCAGCTAAAAACTACACAGAAGCATTCTCAGAAACTTCTGTGTGATGAGTGCATTCAACTCACGGACTTGAGCCTTCCTTTTGAAAGAGCAGTTTTGAAACACTCCTTTCGTAGAATCTGCAAGTGTTTATTTCGAGCGCTTTGAGGCCTATGCTGGAAAAGGAACTATCTTCACATAACAATTACACAGAAGCATTCTCAGAAACTTCTTTGTGATGAGTGCATTCAACTCACAGACTTTAGCCTTCCTTTTAAAAGAGCAGTTTTGAAGCACTCTTTTTGTAGAGTCTGCAAGTGGATATTTGGAGGGCTTTGAGGCCTGTGCTGGGAAAAGAAATATCTTCACATAAAAACTAGACAGAAGCATAATCAGAAACTTCTGTCTGATTAGTTCATTCAACTCACAGAGTTGAAAATTCCCTCGTATAGAGCAGTTTGGAAACACTCCTTTTGTAGAATCTGCAAGTGTTTATTTGGAGCGCTTTGACGCCTATGCTGGAAAAGGAAATATCTTCACATAAAAACTAGACAGAAGCATTCTCAGAAACTTCTTTGTGATGAGTGCATTCTACTCACAGACTTGAACATTCCTCTTGATAGAGCAGTTTGGAAACACTCCTTTTGTAAAATCTGCAAGTGTTTATTTGGATCGCTTTGACGCCTATGCTGGAAAAGGAAATATTTTCACCTAAAAACTACACAGAAGCATTCTCAGAAACTTCTGTGTGATGAGTGCATTCAACTCCCAGACTTGAACGTTTCTTTTGATAGGATAGTTTTGCAACACTCCTTTTGTAGAATCTGCAAGTGTTTATTTGGATCGCTTTCATGCCTATGCTGGAAAAGGATATATCTTCACCTAAAAACTACACAGAAGCATTCTCAGAAACTTCTGTGTGATGAGTGCATTCAACTCACACACTTGAACGTTTCTTTTGATAGGACACTTTTGAAACACTCCTTCGTAAAATCTGCAAGTGTTTATTTCGAGCGCTTTGAGGCCTATGCTGGAAAAGGAAGTATCTTCACATAAAAACTACACAGAAGCATTCTCAGAAACTTCTTTGTGATGAGTGCATTCATCTCACAGACTTGAGCCTTCCTTTTGAAAGAGCAGTTTTGAAACACTCTTTTTGTAGAGTCTGGAAGTTGATATTTGGTGGGCTTTGAGGCCTATGCTGGGAAAAGGAATATCTTCACTTAAAAACTAGACAGAAGCATTCTCACAAACTTCTGTGTGATTAGTGCATTCAACTAACAGACTTGAATATTGCCTCTGATAGAGCAGTTTGGAAACAATCCTTTTGTAGAATCTGCAAGTGTTTATTTCGAGTGCTTTGACGCCTAGGCTGAAAAAGGAAATATCTTCACATAACAACTACACAGAAGCATTCTCAGAAACTTCTTTGTGATGAGTGCATTCTACTCACAGAGTTGGAGCCTCTTTTTGGTGGAAGTGTTTTCAACCTCTGTTTTTGTAGAATCTGCAATTGCATTTTTGGAGCGCTCCGAGGCCTATGCTGGGAAATGAAATATCTTCAGCTGAAAACTACACAGAAGCATTCTCAGAAACTTCTGTGTGATGAGTGCATTCAACTCACAGACTTGAGCCTTCCTTTTGAAAGAGCAGTTTTGAAACACTCTTTTGTAGAGTCTGCAAGTGGATATTTGGAGGGCTTGGAGGCCTATGCTGGGAAAAGAAATATCTGCACCTAAAAACTAGACAGAAGCATTCTCACAAACTTCTGTCTGATTAGTGCGTTCAACTCACAGACTTGAACATTCCCTCGGATAGAGCAGTTTGGAAACACTCCTTTTGTAGAATCTGCAAGTGTTTATTTGGAACGCTTTGACGCCTATGCTGGAAAAGGAAATATATTCACATAAAAACTAGGCAGAAGCATTCTCAGAAACTTCTTTGTGATGAGTGCATTCTACTCACAGGCTTGAACATTCCTCTTTAGAGAGCAGTTTGGAAACACTCCTTTTGTAGAATCTGCAAGTGTTTATTTGGATCCCTTTCACGCCAATGCTGGAAAAGGAAATATCTTCACCTAAAAACTACACAGAAGTATTCTCAGAAACTTCTTTGTGATGAGTGCATTCTACTCACAGACTTGAACATTCCTCTTGAGAGAGCAGTTTGGAAACACTACTTTTGTAGAACCTGCAAGTGTTTATTTGGATCGCTTTTGCGCCTATGCTGGAAAAGGAAATATCTTCACCTAAAAACAACACAGAAGCATTCTCAGAAACTTCTGTGTGATGAGTGCATTCAACTCACAGACTTGAACGTTTCTTTTGATAGGACAGTTTTCAAACACTCCTTTCGTAGAATCTGCAAGTGTTTATTTCGAACGCTTTGAGGCCTACGCTGGAAAAGGAAGTATCTTCACATAACAACTACACAGAAGCATTCTCAGAAACTTCTTTGTGATGAGTGCATTCATCTCACAGACATGAGCCTTCCTTTTGAAAGAGCAGTTTTGAAACACTCTTTTTGTAGAGTCTGCAAGTTGATATTTGGAGGGATTTGAGGCCTATGCTGGGAAAAGAAATATCTTCACCTAAAAACTAGACAGAAGCATTCTCACAAACTTCTGTCTGATTAGTGCATTCAACTCACAGACTTCAACATTCCCTCTGATAGAGCAGTTTGGAAACAATCCTTTTGTAGAATCTGCAAGTGTTTATTTGGAGCGCTTTGACGCCTATGCTGGAAAAGGAAATATCTTCACATAAAAACTAGACAGAAGCATTCTCAGAAACTTCTTTGGGATGAGTGCATTCTACTCACAGAGTTGAAGCCTCTTTTTGGTGGAAGAGTTTTCAAGCTCCCATTTTGTAGAATCTGCAAGTGCATATTTGGAGCGCTCCGAGGGCTACGCTGGGAAATGAAATATCTTCACCTAAAAACTACACAGAAGCATTCTCAGAAACTTCTGTGTGATGAGTGCATTCAACTCACAGACGAGCCTTTCTTTTGAAAGAACAGTTTTGAAACACTCTTTTTGTAGAATCTGCAAGTGGATATTTGGAGGGCTGTGAGGCCTATGCTGGGAAAAGAAATATCTTCACCTAAAAACTAGACAGAAGCATTCTCACAAACTTCTGTCTGATTAGTGCATTCAACTCACAGAGTTGAACATTCCCTCGTATAGAGCAGTTTGGAAACACTCCTCTTGTAGAATCTGCAAGTGTTTATTTGGAGCGCTTTGACGCCTATGCTGGAAAAGGAAATATCTTCACATAAAAACTAGACAGAAGCATTCTCAGTAACTTCTTTGTGATGAGTGCATTCTCCTCACAGACTTGAACATTCCTCTTGAGAGAGCAGTTTGGAAACACTCCTTTTGTAGAATCTGCAAGTGTTTATTTGGATCGCTTTGACGCCTATGCTGGAAAAGGAAATATCTTCACCTAAAAACTGCACAGAAGCATTCTCAGAAACTTCTGTGCGATGAGTGCATTCAACTCACAGACTTGAACGTTTCTTTTGATAGGATAGTTTTGAAACACTCCTTTTGTAGGATCTGCAAGTGTTTATTTCGAGCGCTTTGAGGCCTATGCTGGAAAAGGAAGTATCTTCACATAACAACTACACAGAAGCATTCTCAGACACTTCTTTGTGATGAGTGCATTCAACTCACAGACTTGAGCCTTTCTTTTGAAAGAGCAGTTTTGAAACAATCTTTTTGTAGAGTCTGCAAGTGGATATTTGGAGGCCTTTGAGGCCTATGCTGGGAAAAGAAATATCTTCACCTAAAAACTAGACAGAAGCATTCTCATAAACTTCTGTCTGATTAGCGCATTCAACTCACCGACTTGAACATTCCCTCGGATAGAGCCGTTTGGAAACACTCCTTTGGGAGAATCTGCTAGTGTTTATTTGGAACGCTTTGAAGCCTATCCTGGAAAAGGAAATATATTCACATAAAAACTAGCCAGACGCATTCTCAGATACTTCTTTGTGATGAGTGCATTCTACTCACAGACTTGAACATTCGTCTTGAGAGAGCAGTTTGGAAACACTCCTTTTGTAGAATCTGCAAGTGTTTATTTGGATCGCTTTCACGCCTATGCTGGAAAAGGAAATATCTTCACCTAAAAACTACACAGAAGCATTCTCAGAAACTTCTGTGTGATGAGTGCATTCAACTCACAGACTTGAACGTTTCTTTTGATAGGACACTTTTGAAACACTCCTTTCGTAGAATCTGCAAGTGTTTATTTCGAGCGCTTTGAGGCCTAAGCTGGAAAAGGAAGTATCTTCACATAACAACTACACAGAAGCATTCTCAGAAACTTCTTTGTGATGAGTGCATTCAACTCACAGACTTGAGCCTTCCCTTTGAAAGAGCAGTTTTGAAGCACTGTGTTTGTAGAGTCTGCAAGTGGATATTTGGAGTTCTTTGAGGCCTATGCTGGGAAAAGAAATATTTTCATCTAAAAACTAGACAGAAGCATTCTCAGAAACTTCTGTCTGATTAGTGCATTCAACTCACAGACTTGAACATTCCCTCGGATAGAGCTGTTTGGAAACACTCCTTTTGTAGAATCTGCAAGTGCTTATTTGGAACGCTTTTACGCACATGCTGGAAAAGGAAATATCTTCACATAAAAACTAGATAGAAGCATTCTCAGAAACTTCTTTGTGATGAGTCCATTCTACTCACAGACTTGAACATTCCTCTTGAGAGAGCAGTTTGGAAACACTCCTTTTGTAGAATCTGCAAGTGTTTATTTGGATCGCTTTCACCCCTATGCAGGAAAAGGAAATATCTTCAACTAAAAACAACACAGAAGCATTCTCAGAAACTTCTGTGTGATGAGTGCATTCAACTCACAGACTTGAACGTTTCTATTGATAGGACAGTTTTGAAACACTCCTTTCGTAGAATCTGCAAGTGTTTATTTCGAGCGCTTTGAAGCCTATGGTGGAAAAGGAAGTATCTTCACATAACAACTACACAGAAGCATTCTCAGAAACTTCTTTGTGATGAGTGCATTCTACTCACAGAGTTGAAGCCTCTTTTTGGTGGAAGTGTTTTCAACCTCTGTTTTTGTAGAATCTGCGCGTGCATATTTGGAGTGCTCCGAGGCCTATGCTGGGAAATGAAATATCTTCACCTAAAAACTACACAGAAGCATTCTCAGAAACTTCTGTGTGATGAGTGCATTCAACTCACGGACTTGAGCCTTCCTTTTGAAAGAGCAGTTTTGAAACACTCCTTTCGTAGAATCTGCAAGTGTTTATTTCGAGCGCTTTGAGGCCTATGCTGGAAAAGGAACTATCTTCACATAACAATTACACAGAAGCATTCTCAGAAACTTCTTTGTGATGAGTGCATTCAACTCACAGACTTTAGCCTTCCTTTTAAAAGAGCAGTTTTGAAGCACTCTTTTTGTAGAGTCTGCAAGTGGATATTTGGAGGGCTTTGAGGCCTGTGCTGGGAAAAGAAATATCTTCACATAAAAACTAGACAGAAGCATAATCAGAAACTTCTGTCTGATTAGTTCATTCAACTCACAGAGTTGAAAATTCCCTCGTATAGAGCAGTTTGGAAACACTCCTTTTGTAGAATCTGCAAGTGTTTATTTGGAGCGCTTTGACGCCTATGCTGGAAAAGGAAATATCTTCACATAAAAACTAGACAGAAGCATTCTCAGAAACTTCTTTGTGATGAGTGCATTCTACTCACAGACTTGAACATTCCTCTTGATAGAGCAGTTTGGAAACACTCCTTTTGTAAAATCTGCAAGTGTTTATTTGGATCGCTTTGACGCCTATGCTGGAAAAGGAAATATTTTCACCTAAAAACTACACAGAAGCATTCTCAGAAACTTCTGTGTGATGAGTGCATTCAACTCCCAGACTTGAACGTTTCTTTTGATAGGATAGTTTTGCAACACTCCTTTTGTAGAATCTGCAAGTGTTTATTTGGATCGCTTTCATGCCTATGCTGGAAAAGGATATATCTTCACCTAAAAACTACACAGAAGCATTCTCAGAAACTTCTTTGTGATGAGTGCATTCAACTCACACACTTGAACGTTTCTTTTGATAGGACACTTTTGAAACACTCCTTCGTAAAATCTGCAAGTGTTTATTTCGAGCGCTTTGAGGCCTATGCTGGAAAAGGAAGTATCTTCACATAAAAACTACACAGAAGCATTCTCAGAAACTTCTTTGTGATGAGTGCATTCATCTCACAGACTTGAGCCTTCCTTTTGAAAGAGCAGTTTTGAAACACTCTTTTTGTAGAGTCTGGAAGTTGATATTTGGTGGGCTTTGAGGCCTATGCTGGGAAAAGGAATATCTTCACTTAAAAACTAGACAGAAGCATTCTCACAAACTTCTCTGTGATTAGTGCATTCAACTAACAGACTTGAATATTGCCTCTGATAGAGCAGTTTGGAAACAATCCTTTTGTAGAATCTGCAAGTGTTTATTTCGAGTGCTTTGACGCCTAGGCTGAAAAAGGAAATATCTTCACATAACAACTACACAGAAGCATTCTCAGAAACTTCTTTGTGATGAGTGCATTCAACTCACAGACTTGAGCCTTCCCTTTGAAAGAGCAGTTTTGAAGCACTGTGTTTGTAGAGTCTGCAAGTGGATATTTGGAGTTCTTTGAGGCCTATGCTGGGAAAAGAAATATTTTCATCTAAAAACTAGACAGAAGCATTCTCAGAAACTTCTGTCTGATTAGTGCATTCAACTCACAGACTTGAACATTCCCTCGGATAGAGCTGTTTGGAAACACTCCTTTTGTAGAATCTGCAAGTGCTTATTTGGAACGCTTTTACGCACATGCTGGAAAAGGAAATATCTTCACATAAAAACTAGATAGAAGCATTCTCAGAAACTTCTTTGTGATGAGTCCATTCTACTCACAGACTTGAACATTCCTCTTGAGAGAGCAGTTTGGAAACACTCCTTTTGTAGAATCTGCAAGTGTTTATTTGGATCGCTTTCACCCCTATGCAGGAAAAGGAAATATCTTCAACTAAAAACAACACAGAAGCATTCTCAGAAACTTCTGTGTGATGAGTGCATTCAACTCACAGACTTGAACGTTTCTATTGATAGGACAGTTTTGAAACACTCCTTTCGTAGAATCTGCAAGTGTTTATTTCGAGCGCTTTGAAGCCTATGGTGGAAAAGGAAGTATCTTCACATAACAACTACACAGAAGCATTCTCAGAAACTTCTTTGTGATGAGTGCATTCTACTCACAGAGTTGAAGCCTCTTTTTGGTGGAAGTGTTTTCAACCTCTGTTTTTGTAGAATCTGCGCGTGCATATTTGGAGTGCTCCGAGGCCTATGCTGGGAAATGAAATATCTTCACCTAAAAACTACACAGAAGCATTCTCAGAAACTTCTGTGTGATGAGTGCATTCAACTCACGGACTTGAGCCTTCCTTTTGAAAGAGCAGTTTTGAAACACTCCTTTCGTAGAATCTGCAAGTGTTTATTTCGAGCGCTTTGAGGTCTATGCTGGAAAAGGAACTATCTTCACATAACAATTACACAGAAGCATTCTCAGAAACTTCTTTGTGATGAGTGCATTCAACTCACAGACTTTAGCCTTCCTTTTAAAAGAGCAGTTTTGAAGCACTCTTTTTGTAGAGTCTGCAAGTGGATAATTGGAGGGCTTTGAGGCCTGTGCTGGGAAAAGAAATATCTTCACATAAAAACTAGACAGAAGCATAATCAGAAACTTCTGTCTGATTAGTTCATTCAACTCACAGAGTTGAAAATTCCCTCGTATAGAGCAGTTTGGAAACACTCCTTTTGTAGAATCTGCAAGTGTTTATTTGGAGCGCTTTGACGCCTATGCTGGAAAAGGAAATATCTTCACATAAAAACTAGACAGAAGCATTCTCAGAAACTTCTTTGTGATGAGTGCATTCTACTCACAGACTTGAACATTCCTCTTGATAGAGCAGTTTGGAAACACTCCTTTTGTAAAATCTGCAAGTGTTTATTTGGATCGCTTTGACGCCTATGGTGGAAAAGGAAATATTTTCACCTAAAAACTACACAGAAGCATTCTCAGAAACTTCTGTGTGATGAGTGCATTCAACTCCCAGACTTGAACGTTTCTTTTGATAGGATAGTTTTGCAACACTCCTTTTGTAGAATCTGCAAGTGTTTATTTGGATCGCTTTCATCCCTATGCTGGAAAAGGATATATCTTCACCTAAAAACTACACAGAAGCATTCTCAGAAACTTCTGTGTGATGAGTGCATTCAACTCACACACTTGAACGTTTCTTTTGATAGGACACTTTTGAAACACTCCTTCGTAAAATCTGCAAGTGTTTATTTCGAGCGCTTTGAGGCCTATGCTGGAAAAGGAAGTATCTTCACATAAAAACTACACAGAAGCATTCTCAGAAACTTCTTTGTGATGAGTGCATTCATCTCACAGACTTGAGCCTTCCTTTTGAAAGAGCAGTTTTGAAACACTCTTTTTGTAGAGTCTGGAAGTTGATATTTGGTGGGCTTTGAGGCCTATGCTGGGAAAAGGAATATCTTCACTTAAAAACTAGACAGAAGCATTCTCACAAACTTCTGTGTGATTAGTGCATTCAACTAACAGACTTGAATATTGCCTCTGATAGAGCAGTTTGGAAACAATCCTTTTGTAGAATCTGCAAGTGTTTATTTCGAGTGCTTTGACGCCTAGGCTGAAAAAGGAAATATCTTCACATAACAACTACACAGAAGCATTCTCAGAAACTTCTTTGTGATGAGTGCATTCTACTCACAGAGTTGGAGCCTCTTTTTGGTGGAAGTGTTTTCAACCTCTGTTTTTGTAGAATCTGCAATTGCATTTTTGGAGCGCTCCGAGGCCTATGCTGGGAAATGAAATATCTTCAGCTGAAAACTACACAGAAGCATTCTCAGAAACTTCTGTGTGATGAGTGCATTCAACTCACAGACTTGAGCCTTCCTTTTGAAAGAGCAGTTTTGAAACACTCTTTTGTAGAGTCTGCAAGTGGATATTTGGAGGGCTTGGAGGCCTATGCTGGGAAAAGAAATATCTGCACCTAAAAACTAGACAGAAGCATTCTCACAAACTTCTGTCTGATTAGTGCGTTCAACTCACAGACTTGAACATTCCCTCGGATAGAGCAGTTTGGAAACACTCCTTTTGTAGAATCTGCAAGTGTTTATTTGGAACGCTTTGACGCCTATGCTGGAAAAGGAAATATATTCACATAAAAACTAGGCAGAAGCATTCTCAGAAACTTCTTTGTGATGAGTGCATTCTACTCACAGGCTTGAACATTCCTCTTTAGAGAGCAGTTTGGAAACACTCCTTTTGTAGAATCTGCAAGTGTTTATTTGGATCCCTTTCACGCCAATGCTGGAAAAGGAAATATCTTCACCTAAAAACTACACAGAAGTATTCTCAGAAACTTCTTTGTGATGAGTGCATTCTACTCACAGACTTGAACATTCCTCTTGAGAGAGCAGTTTGGAAACACTACTTTTGTAGAACCTGCAAGTGTTTATTTGGATCGCTTTTGCGCCTATGCTGGAAAAGGAAATATCTTCACCTAAAAACAACACAGAAGCATTCTCAGAAACTTCTGTGTGATGAGTGCATTCAACTCACAGACTTGAACGTTTCTTTTGATAGGACAGTTTTCAAACACTCCTTTCGTAGAATCTGCAAGTGTTTATTTCGAACGCTTTGAGGCCTACGCTGGAAAAAGAAGTATCTTCACATAACAACTACACAGAAGCATTCTCAGAAACTTCTTTGTGATGAGTGCATTCATCTCACAGACATGAGCCTTCCTTTTGAAAGAGCAGTTTTGAAACACTCTTTTTGTAGAGTCTGCAAGTTGATATTTGGAGGGATTTGAGGCCTATGCTGGGAAAAGAAATATCTTCACCTAAAAACTAGACAGAAGCATTCTCACAAACTTCTGTCTGATTAGTGCATTCAACTCACAGACTTCAACATTCCCTCTGATAGAGCAGTTTGGAAACAATCCTTTTGTAGAATCTGCAAGTGTTTATTTGGAGCGCTTTGACGCCTATGCTGGAAAAGGAAATATCTTCACATAAAAACTAGACAGAAGCATTCTCAGAAACTTCTTTGGGATGAGTGCATTCTACTCACAGAGTTGAAGCCTCTTTTTGGTGGAAGAGTTTTCAAGCTCCCATTTTGTAGAATCTGCAAGTGCATATTTGGAGCGCTCCGAGGGCTACGCTGGGAAATGAAATATCTTCACCTAAAAACTACACAGAAGCATTCTCAGAAACTTCTGTGTGATGAGTGCATTCAACTCACAGACGAGCCTTTCTTTTGAAAGAACAGTTTTGAAACACTCTTTTTGTAGAATCTGCAAGTGGATATTTGGAGGGCTGTGAGGCCTATGCTGGGAAAAGAAATATCTTCACCTAAAAACTAGACAGAAGCATTCTCACAAACCTCTGTCTGATTAGTGCATTCAACTCACAGAGTTGAACATTCCCTCGTATAGAGCAGTTTGGAAACACTCCTCTTGTAGAATCTGCAAGTGTTTATTTGGAGCGCTTTGACGCCTATGCTGGAAAAGGAAATATCTTCACATAAAAACTAGACAGAAGCATTCTCAGTAACTTCTTTGTGATGAGTGCATTCTCCTCACAGACTTGAACATTCCTCTTGAGAGAGCAGTTTGGAAACACTCCTTTTGTAGAATCTGCAAGTGTTTATTTGGATCGCTTTGACGCCTATGCTGGAAAAGGAAATATCTTCACCTAAAAACTGCACAGAAGCATTCTCAGAAACTTCTGTGCGATGAGTGCATTCAACTCACAGACTTGAACGTTTCTTTTGATAGGATAGTTTTGAAACACTCCTTTTGTAGGATCTGCAAGTGTTTATTTCGAGCGCTTTGAGGCCTATGCTGGAAAAGGAAGTATCTTCACATAACAACTACACAGAAGCATTCTCAGACACTTCTTTGTGATGAGTGCATTCAACTCACAGACTTGAGCCTTTCTTTTGAAAGAGCAGTTTTGAAACAATCTTTTTGTAGAGTCTGCAAGTGGATATTTGGAGGCCTTTGAGGCCTATGCTGGGAAAAGAAATATCTTCACCTAAAAACTAGACAGAAGCATTCTCATAAACTTCTGTCTGATTAGCGCATTCAACTCACCGACTTGAACATTCCCTCGGATAGAGCAGTTTGGAAACACTCCTTTGGGAGAATCTGCTAGTGTTTATTTGGAACGCTTTGAAGCCTATCCTGGAAAAGGAAATATATTCACATAAAAACTAGCCAGACGCATTCTCAGAAACTTCTTTGTGATGAGTGCATTCTACTCACCGACTTGAACATTCGTCTTGAGAGAGCAGTTTGGAAACACTCCTTTTGTAGAATCTGCAAGTGTTTATTTGGATCGCTTTCACGCCTATGCTGGAAAAGGAAATATCTTCACCTAAAAACTACACAGAAGCATTCTCAGAAACTTCTGTGTGATGAGTGCATTCAACTCACAGACTTGAACGTTTCTTTTGATAGGACACTTTTGAAACACTCCTTTCGTAGAATCTGCAAGTGTTTATTTCGAGCGCTTTGAGGCCTAAGCTGGAAAAGGAAGTATCTTCACATAACAACTACACAGAAGCATTCTCAGAAACTTCTTTGTGATGAGTGCATTCAACTCACAGACTTGAGCCTTCCCTTTGAAAGAGCAGTTTTGAAGCACTGTGTTTGTAGAGTCTGCAAGTGGATATTTGGAGTTCTTTGAGGCCTATGCTGGGAAAAGAAATATTTTCATCTAAAAACTAGACAGAAGCATTCTCAGAAACTTCTGTCTGATTAGTGCATTCAACTCACAGACTTGAACATTCCCTCGGATAGAGCTGTTTGGAAACACTCCTTTTGTAGAATCTGCAAGTGCTTATTTGGAACGCTTTTACGCACATGCTGGAAAAGGAAATATCTTCACATAAAAACTAGATAGAAGCATTCTCAGAAACTTCTTTGTGATGAGTCCATTCTACTCACAGACTTGAACATTCCTCTTGAGAGAGCAGTTTGGAAACACTCCTTTTGTAGAATCTGCAAGTGTTTATTTGGATCGCTTTCACCCCTATGCAGGAAAAGGAAATATCTTCAACTAAAAACAACACAGAAGCATTCTCAGAAACTTCTGTGTGATGAGTGCATTCAACTCACAGACTTGAACGTTTCTATTGATAGGACAGTTTTGAAACACTCCTTTCGTAGAATCTGCAAGTGTTTATTTCGAGCGCTTTGAAGCCTGTGGTGGAAAAGGAAGTATCTTCACATAACAACTACACAGAAGCATTCTCAGAAACTTCTTTGTGATGAGTGCATTCTACTCACAGAGTTGAAGCCTCTTTTTGGTGGAAGTGTTTTCAACCTCTGTTTTTGTAGAATCTGCGCGTGCATATTTGGAGTGCTCCGAGGCCTATGCTGGGAAATGAAATATCTTCACCTAAAAACTACACAGAAGCATTCTCAGAAACTTCTGTGTGATGAGTGCATTCAACTCACGGACTTGAGCCTTCCTTTTGAAAGAGCAGTTTTGAAACACTCCTTTCGTAGAATCTGCAAGTGTTTATTTCGAGCGCTTTGAAGTCTATGCTGGAAAAGGAACTATCTTCACATAACAATTACACAGAAGCATTCTCAGAAACTTCTTTGTGATGAGTGCATTCAACTCACAGACTTTAGCCTTCCTTTTAAAAGAGCAGTTTTGAAGCACTCTTTTTGTAGAGTCTGCAAGTGGATAATTGGAGGGCTTTGAGGCCTGTGCTGGGAAAAGAAATATCTTCACATAAAAACTAGACAGAAGCATAATCAGAAACTTCTGTCTGATTAGTTCATTCAACTCACAGAGTTGAAAATTCCCTCGTATAGAGCAGTTTGGAAACACTCCTTTTGTAGAATCTGCAAGTGTTTAATAGGAGTGCTTTGACGCCTATGCTGGAAAAGGAAATATCTTCACATAAAAACTAGACAGAAGCATTCTCAGAAACTTCTTTGTGATGAGTGCATTCTACTCACAGACTTGAACATTCCTCTTGATAGAGCAGTTTGGAAACACTCCTTTTGTAGAATCTGCAAGTGTTTATTTGGATCGCTTTGACGCCTATGCTGGAAAAGGAAATATTTTCACCTAAAAACTACACAGAAGCAATCTCAGAAACTTCTGTGTGATGAGTGCATTCAACTCACAGACTTGAACGTTTCTTTTGATAGGATAGTTTTGCAACACTCCTTTTGTAGAATCTGCAAGTGTTTATTTGGATCGCTTTCATGCCTATGCTGGAAAAGGATATATCTTCACCTAAAAACTACACAGAAGCATTCTCAGAAACTTCTGTGTGATGAGTGCATTCAACTCACACACTTGAACGTTTCTTTTGATAGGACACTTTTGAAACACTCCTTCGTAAAATCTGCAAGTGTTTATTTCGAGCGCTTTGAGGCCTATGCTGGAAAAGGAAGTATCTTCACATAAAAACTACACAGAAGCATTCTCAGAAACTTCTTTGTGATGAGTGCATTCATCTCACAGACTTGAGCCTTCCTTTTGAAAGAGCAGTTTTGAAACACTCTTTTTGTAGAGTCTGCAAGTTGATATTTGGTGGGCTTTGAGGCCTATGCTGGGAAAAGGAATATCTTCACTTAAAAACTAGACAGAAGCATTCTCACAAACTTCTCTGTGATTAGTGCATTCAACTAACGGACTTGAATATTGCCTCTGATAGAGCAGTTTGGAAACAATCCTTTTGTAGAATCTGCAAGTGTTTATTTCGAGTGCTTTGACGCCTAGGCTGAAAAAGGAAATATCTTCACATAACAACTACACAGAAGCATTCTCAGAAACTTCTTTGTGATGAGTGCATTCTACTCACAGACTTGAGCCTTCCTTTTGAAAGAGCAGTTTTGAAGCACTCTTTTTGTAGAGTCTGAATGTGGATATTAGGAGGGCTTTGAGGCCTACGCTGGGAAAAGAAATATCTTCACCTAAAAACTAGACAGAAACATTCTGACAAACATCTGTCTGATTAGTGCATTCAACTCACAGACTTGAACATTCCCTCTGATAGGGCAGTTTGGAAACACTCCTTTTGTAGAATCTGCAAGTGTTTATTTGGAGCGCTTTGACGCCTAGGCTGAAAAAGGAAATATCTTCACATAACAACTACACAGAAGCATTCTCAGAAACTTCTTTGTGATGAGTGCATTCTACTCACAGAGTTGAAGCCTCTTTTTGGTGGAAGTGTTTTCAACCTCTGTTTTTGTAGAATCTGCAATTGCATATTTGGAGCGCTCCGAGGCCTATGCTGGGAAATGAAATATCTTCAGCTGAAAACTACACAGAAGCATTCTCAGAAACTTCTGTGTGATGAGTGCATTCAACTCACAGACTTGAGCCTTCCTTTTGAAAGAGCAGTTTTGAAACACTCTTTTTGTAGAGTCTGCAAGTGGATATTTGGAGGGCTTGGAGGCCAATGCTGGGAAAAGAAATATCTGCACCTAAAAACTAGACAGAATCATTCTCACAAACTTCTGTCTGATTAGTGCGTTCAACTCACAGACTTGAACATTCCCTCGGATAGAGCAGTTTGGAAACACTCCTTTTGTAGAATCTGCAAGTGTTTATTTGGAACGCTTTGACGCCTATGCTGGAAAAGGAAATATATTCACATAAAAACTAGGCAGAAGCATTCTCAGAAACTTCTTTGTGATGAGTGCATTCTACTCACAGGCTTGAACATTCCTCTTTAGGGAGCAGTTTGGAAACACTCCTTTTGTAGAATCTGCAAGTGTTTATTTGGATCCCTTTCACGCCAATGCTGGAAAAGGAAATATCTTCACCTAAAAACTACACAGAAGTATTCTCAGAAACTTCTTTGTGATGAGTGCATTCTACTCACAGACTTGAACATTCCTCTTGAGAGAGCAGTTTGGAAACACTACTTTTGTAGAACCTGCAAGTGTTTATTTGGATCGCTTTTGCGCCTATGCTGGAAAAGGAAATATCTTCACCTAAAAACAACACAGAAGCATTCTCAGAAACTTCTGTGTGATGAGTGCATTCAACTCACAGACTTGAACGTTTCTTTTGATAGGACAGTTTTCAAACACTCCTTTTGGAGAATCTGCAAGTGTTTATTTCTAGCGCTTTGGGGCCTAGGCTGGAAAAGGAAGTATCTTCACATAACAACTACACAGAAGCATTCTCAGACACTTCTTTGTGATGAGTGCATTCAACTCACAGACTTGAGCCTTTCTTTTGAAAGAGCAGTTTTGAAACACTCTTTTTGTAGAATCTGCAAGTGAATATTTGGAGCGCTTTAAAGCCTCTTCTGGGAAAAGAAATATCTTCACCTAAAAACAAGACAGAAGCATTCTGACAAACATCTGTGTGATTAGTGCATTCAACTCACAGACTTGAACATTCCCCCTGATAGGGCAGTTTGGAAACACTTCTTTTGTAGAATCTGCAAGTGTTTATTTGGAGCGATTTGACGCCTACGATGGAAAAGGAAATATCTTCACATAAAATCTAGACAGAAGGATTCTTAGAAACTTCTTTGTGATGAGTGCATTCTACTCACAGAGTTGAAGCCTCTTTTTCGTGGAAGAGTTTTCAACCTCTCTTTTTGTAGAATCTGCAAGTGCATATTTGGAGCGCTCCGAGGCCTATGCTGGGAAATGAAATATCTTCACCTAAAAACTACACAGAAGCATTCTCAGAAACTTCTGTGTGATGAGTGCATTCAACTCACAGACTTGAACGTTTCTTTTGATAGGACAGTTTTCAAACACTCCTTTCGTAGAATCTGCAAGTGTTTATTTCGAACGCTTTGAGGCCTACGCTGGAAAAGGAAGTATCTTCACATAACAACTACACAGAAGCATTCTCAGAAACTTCTTTGTGATGAGTGCATTCATCTCACAGACATGAGCCTTCCTTTTGAAAGAGCAGTTTTGAAACACTCTTTTTGTAGAGTCTGCAAGTTGATATTTGGAGGGCTTTGAGGCCTATGCTGGGAAAAGAAATATCTTCACCTAAAAACTAGACAGAAGCATTCTCACAAACTTCTGTCTGATTAGTGCATTCAACTCACAGACTTCAACATTCCCTCTGATAGAGCAGTTTGGAAACAATCCTTTTGTAGAATCTGCAAGTGTTTATTTGGAGCGCTTTGACGCCTATGCTGGAAAAGGAAATATCTTCACATAAAAACTAGACAGAAGCATTCTCAGAAACTTCTTTTGGATGAGTGCATTCTACTCACAGCGTTGAAGCCTCTTTTTGGTGGAAGAGTTTTCAAGCTCCCATTTTGTAGAATCTGCAAGTGCATATTTGGAGCGCTCCGAGGGCTACGCTGGGAAATGAAATATCTTCACCTAAAAACTACACAGAAGCATTCTCAGAAACTTCTGTGTGATGAGTGCATTCAACTCACAGACGAGCCTTTCTTTTGAAAGAACAGTTTTGAAACACTCTTTTTGTAGAATCTGCAAGTGGATATTTGGAGGGCTATGAGGCCTATGCTGGGAAAAGAAATATCTTCTCCTAAAAACTAGACAGAAGCATTCTCACAAACTTCTGTCTGATTAGTGCATTCAACTCACAGAGTTGAACATTCCCTCGTATAGAGCAGTTTGGAAACACTCCTTTTGTAGAATCTGCAAGTGTTTATTTGGAGCGCTTTGACGCCTATGCTGGAAAAGGAAATATCTTCACATAAAAACTAGACAGAAGCATTCTCAGTAACTTCTTTGTGATGAGTGCATTCTCCTCACAGACTTGAACATTCCTCTTGAGAGAGCAGTTTGGAAACACTCCTTTTGTAGAATCTGCAAGTGTTTATTTGGATCGCTTTGACGCCTATGCTGGAAAAGGAAATATCTTCACCTAAAAACTGCACAGAAGCATTCTCAGAAACTTCTGTGCGATGAGTGCATTCAACTCACAGACTTGAACGTTTCTTTTGATAGGATAGTTTTGAAACACTCCTTTTGTAGGATCTGCAAGTGTTTATTTGGACCGCTTTGAGGCCTATGCTGGAAAAGGAAGTATCTTCACATAACAACTACACAGAAGCATTCTCAGACACTTCTTTGTGATGAGTGCATTCAACTCACAGACTTGAGACTTTCTTTTGAAAGAGCAGTTTTGAAACAATCTTTTTGTAGAGTCTGCAAGTGGATATTTGGAGGCCTTTGAGGCCTATGCTGGGAAAAGAAATATCTTCACCTAAAAACTAGACAGAAGCATTCTCATAAACTTCTGTCTGATTAGCGCATTCAACTCACCGACTTGAACATTCCCTCGGATAGAGCAGTTTGGAAACACTCCTTTGGGAGAATCTGCTAGTGTTTATTTGGAACGCTTTGAAGCCTATCCTGGAAAAGGAAATATATTCACATAAAAACTAGCCAGACGCATTCTCAGAAACTTCTTTGTGATGAGTGCATTCTACTCACCGACTTGAACATTCGTCTTGAGAGAGCAGTTTGGAAACACTCCTTTTGTAGAATCTGCAAGTGTTTATTTGGATCGCTTTGACGCCTATGCTGGAAAAGGAAATATCTTCACCTAAAAACTACACAGAAGCATTCTCAGAAACTTCTGTGCGATGAGTGCATTCAACTCACAGACTTGAACGTTTCTTTTGATAGGATAGTTTTGAAACACTCCTTTTGTAGGATCTGCAATTGTTTATTTGGACCGCTTTGAGGCCTATGCTGGAAAAGGAAGTATCTTCACATAACAACTACACAGAAGCATTCTCAGAAACTTCTTTGTGATGAGTGCATTCAACTCACAGACTTGAGCCTTTCTTTTGAAAGAGCAGTTTTGAAACAATCTTTTTGTAGAGTCTGCAAGTGGATATTTGGAGGCCTTTGAGGCCTATGCTGGGAAAAGAAATATCTTCACCTAAAAACTAGACAGAAGCATTCTCATAAACTTCTGTCTGATTAGCGCATTCAACTCACCGACTTGAACATTCCCTCGGATAGAGCAGTTTGGAAACACTCCTTTGGGAGAATCTGCTAGTGTTTATTTGGAACGCTTTGAAGCCTATCCTGGAAAAGGAAATATATTCACATAAAAACTAGCCAGACGCATTGTCAGAAACTTCTTTGTGATGAGTGCATTCTACTCACCGACTTGAACATTCGTCTTGAGAGAGCAGTTTGGAAACACTCCTTTTGTAGAATCTGCAAGTGTTTATTTGGATCGCTTTCACGCCTATGCTGGAAAAGGAAATATCTTCACCTAAAAACTACACAGAAGCATTCTCAGAAACTTCTGTGTGATGAGTGCATTCAACTCACAGACTTGAACGTTTCTTTTGATAGGACACTTTTGAAACACTCCTTTCGTAGAATCTGCAAGTGTTTATTTCGAGCGCTTTGAGGCCTAAGCTGGAAAAGGAAGTATCTTCACATAACAACTACACAGAAGCATTCTCAGAAACTTCTTTGTGATGAGTGCATTCAACTCACAGACTTGAGCCTTCCCTTTGAAAGAGCAGTTTTGAAGCACTGTGTTTGTAGAGTCTGCAAGTGGATATTTGGAGTTCTTTGAGGCCTATGCTGGGAAAAGAAATATTTTCATCTAAAAACTAGACAGAAGCATTCTCAGAAACTTCTGTCTGATTAGTGCATTCAACTCACAGACTTGAACATTCCCTCGGATAGAGCTGTTTGGAAACACTCCTTTTGTAGAATCTGCAAGTGCTTATTTGGAACGCTTTTACGCACATGCTGGAAAAGGAAATATCTTCACATAAAAACTAGATAGAAGCATTCTCAGAAACTTCTTTGTGATGAGTCCATTCTACTCACAGACTTGAACATTCCTCTTGAGAGAGCAGTTTGGAAACACTCCTTTTTTAGAATCTGCAAGTGTTTATTTGGATCGCTTTCACCCCTATGCAGGAAAAGGAAATATCTTCAACTAAAAACAACACAGAAGCATTCTCAGAAACTTCTGTGTGATGAGTGCATTCAACTCACAGACTTGAACGTTTCTATTGATAGGACAGTTTTGAAACACTCCTTTCGTAGAATCTGCAAGTGTTTATTTCGAGCGCTTTGAAGCCTATGGTGGAAAAGGAAGTATCTTCACATAACAACTACACAGAAGCATTCTCAGAAACTTCTTTGTGATGAGTGCATTCTACTCACAGAGTTGAAGCCTCTTTTTGGTGGAAGTGTTTTCAACCTCTGTTTTTGTAGAATCTGCGCGTGCATATTTGGAGTGCTCCGAGGCCTATGCTGGGAAATGAAATATCTTCACTTAAAAACTACACAGAAGCATTCTCAGAAACTTCTGTGTGATGAGTGCATTCAACTCACGGACTTGAGCCTTCCTTTTGAAAGAGCAGTTTTGAAACACTCCTTTCGTAGAATCTGCAAGTGTTTATTTCGAGCGCTTTGAGGTCTATGCTGGAAAAGGAACTATCTTCACATAACAATTACACAGAAGCATTCTCAGAAACTTCTTTGTGATGAGTGCATTCAACTCACAGACTTTAGCCTTCCTTTTAAAAGAGCAGTTTTGAAGCACTCTTTTTGTAGAGTCTGCAAGTGGATAATTGGAGGGCTTTGAGGCCTGTGCTGGGAAAAGAAATATCTTCACATAAAAACTAGACAGAAGCATAATCAGAAACTTCTGTCTGATTAGTTCATTCAACTCACAGAGTTGAAAATTCCCTCGTATAGAGCAGTTTGGAAACACTCCTTTTGTAGAATCTGCAAGTGTTTAATAGGAGCGCTTTGACGCCTATGCTGGAAAAGGAAATATCTTCACATAAAAACTAGACAGAAGCATTCTCAGAAACTTCTTTGTGATGAGTGCATTCTACTCACAGACTTGAACATTCCTCTTGATAGAGCAGTTTGGAAACACTCCTTTTGTAGAATCTGCAAGTGTTTATTTGGATCGCTTTGACGCCTATGCTGGAAAAGGAAATATTTTCACCTAAAAACTACACAGAAGCAATCTCAGAAACTTCTGTGTGATGAGTGCATTCAACTCACAGACTTGAACGTTTCTTTTGATAGGATAGTTTTGCAACACTCCTTTTGTAGAATCTGCAAGTGTTTATTTGGATCGCTTTCATGCCTATGCTGGAAAAGGATATATCTTCACCTAAAAACTACACAGAAGCATTCTCAGAAACTTCTGTGTGATGAGTGCATTCAACTCACACACTTGAACGTTTCTTTTGATAGGACACTTTTGAAACACTCCTTCGTAAAATCTGCAAGTGTTTATTTCGAGCGCTTTGAGGCCTATGCTGGAAAAGGAAGTATCTTCACATAAAAACTACACAGAAGCATTCTCAGAAACTTCTTTGTGATGAGTGCATTCATCTCACAGACTTGAGCCTTCCTTTTGAAAGAGCAGTTTTGAAACACTCTTTTTGTAGAGTCTGGAAGTTGATATTTGGTGGGCTTTGAGGCCTATGCTGGGAAAAGGAATATCTTCACTTAAAAACTAGACAGAAGCATTCTCACAAACTTCTCTGTGATTAGTGCATTCAACTAACGGACTTGAATATTGCCTCTGATAGAGCAGTTTGGAAGCAATCCTTTTGTAGAATCTGCAAGTGTTTATTTCGAGTGCTTTGACGCCTAGGCTGAAAAAGGAAATATCTTCACATAACAACTACACAGAAGCATTCTCAGAAACTTCTTTGTGATGAGTGCATTCTACTCACAGAGTTGAAGCCTCTTTTTGGTGGAAGTGTTTTCAACCTCTGTTTTTGTAGAATCTGCACTTGCATATTTGGAGCGCTCCGAGGCCTATGCTGGGAAATGAAATATCTTCAGCTGAAAACTACACAGAAGCATTCTCAGAAACTTCTGTGTGATGAGTGCATTCAACTCACAGACTTGAGCCTTCCTTTTGAAAGAGCAGTTTTGAAACACTCTTTTTGTAGGGTCTGCAAGTGGATATTTGGAGGGCTTGGAGGCCTATGCTGGGAAAAGAAATATCTGCACCTAAAAACTAGACAGAAGCATTCTCACAAACTTCTGTCTGATTAGTGCGTTCAACTCACAGACTTGAACATTCCCTCGGATAGAGCAGTTTGGAAACACTCCTTTTGTAGAATCTGCAAGTGTTTATTTGGAACGCTTTGACGCCTATGCTGGAAAAGGAAATATATTCACATAAAAACTAGGCAGAAGCATTCTCAGAAACTTCTTTGTGATGAGTGCATTCTACTCACAGGCTTGAACATTCCTCTTTAGAGAGCAGTTTGGAAACACTCCTTTTGTAGAATCTGCAAGTGTTTATTTGGATCCCTTTCACGCCAATGCTGGAAAAGGAAATATCTTCACCTAAAAACTACACAGAAGTATTCTCAGAAACTTCTTTGTGATGAGTGCATTCTACTCACAGACTTCAACATTCCTCTTGAGAGAGCAGTTTGGAAACACTACTTTTGTAGAACCTGCAAGTGTTTATTTGGATCGCTTTTGCGCCTATGCTGGAAAAGGAAATATCTTCACCTAAAAACAACACAGAAGCATTCTCAGAAACTTCTGTGTGATGAGTGCATTCAACTCACAGACTTGAACGTTTCTTTTGATAGGACAGTTTTCAAACACTCCTTTTGGAGAATCTGCAAGTGTTTATTTCTAGCGCTTTGGGGCCTAGGCTGGAAAAGGAAGTATCTTCACATAACAACTACACAGAAGCATTCTCAGACACTTCTTTGTGATGAGTGCATTCAACTCACAGACTTGAGCCTTTCTTTTGAAAGAGCAGTTTTGAAACACTCTTTTTGTAGAATCTGCAAGTGAATATTTGGAGCGCTTTAAAGCCTCTTCTGGGAAAAGAAATATCTTCACCTAAAAACAAGACAGAAGCATTCTGACAAACATCTGTGTGATTAGTGCATTCAACTCACAGACTTGAACATTCCCCCTGATAGGGCAGTTTGGAAACACTCCTTTTGTAGAATCTGCAAGTGTTTATTTGGAGCGCTTTGACGCCTACGATGGAAAAGGAAATATCTTCACATAAAATCTAGACAGAAGGATTCTTAGAAACTTCTTTGTGATGAGTGCATTCTACTCACAGAGTTGAAGCCTCTTTTTCGTGGAAGAGTTTTCAACCTCTCTTTTTGTAGAATCTGCAAGTGCATATTTGGAGCGCTCCGAGGCCTATGCTGGGAAATGAAATATCTTCACCTAAAAACTACACAGAAGCATTCTCAGAAACTTCTGTGTGATGAGTGCATTCAACTCACAGACTTGAACGTTTCTTTTGATAGGACAGTTTTCAAACACTCCTTTCGTAGAATCTGCAAGTGTTTATTTCGAACGCTTTGAGGCCTACGCTGGAAAAGGAAGTATCTTCACATAACAACTACACAGAAGCATTCTCAGAAACTTCTTTGTGATGAGTGCATTCATCTCACAGACATGAGCCTTCCTTTTGAAAGAGCAGTTTTGAAACACTCTTTTTGTAGAGTCTGCAAGTTGATATTTGGAGGGCTTTGAGGCCTATGCTGGGAAAAGAAATATCTTCACCTAAAAACTAGACAGAAGCATTCTCACAAACTTCTGTCTGATTAGTGCATTCAACTCACAGACTTCAACATTCCCTCTGATAGAGCAGTTTGGAAACAATCCTTTTGTAGAATCTGCAAGTGTTTATTTGGAGCGCTTTGACACCTATGCTGGAAAAGGAAATATCTTCACATAAAAACTAGACAGAAGCATTCTCAGAAACTTCTTTTGGATGAGTGCATTCTACTCACAGAGTTGAAGCCTCTTTTTGGTGGAAGAGTTTTCAAGCTCCCATTTTGTAGAATCTGCAAGTGCATATTTGGAGCGCTCCGAGGGCTACGCTGGGAAATGAAATATCTTCACCTAAAAACTACACAGAAGCATTCTCAGAAACTTCTGTGTGATGAGTGCATTCAACTCACAGACGAGCCTTTCTTTTGAAAGAACAGTTTTGAAACACTCTTTTTGTAGAATCTGCAAGTGGATATTTGGAGGGCTATGAGGCCTATGCTGGGAAAAGAAATATCTTCTCCTAAAAACTAGACAGAAGCATTCTCACAAACTTCTGTCTGATTAGTGCATTCAACTCACAGAGTTGAACATTCCCTCGTATAGAGCAGTTTGGAAACACTCCTTTTGTAGAATCTGCAAGTGTTTATTTGGAGCGCTTTGACGCCTATGCTGGAAAAGGAAATATCTTCACATAAAAACTAGACAGAAGCATTCTCAGTAACTTCTTTGTGATGAGTGCATTCTCCTCACAGACTTGAACATTCCTCTTGAGAGAGCAGTTTGGAAACACTCCTTTTGTAGAATCTGCAAGTGTTTATTTGGATCGCTTTGACGCCTATGCTGGAAAAGGAAATATCTTCACCTAAAAACTGCACAGAAGCATTCTCAGAAACTTCTGTGCGATGAGTGCATTCAACTCACAGACTTGAACGTTTCTTTTGATAGGATAGTTTTGAAACACTCCTTTTGTAGGATCTGTAAGTGTTTATTTCGACCGCATTGAGGCCTATGCTGGAAAAGGAAGTATCTTCACATAACAACTACACAGAAGCATTCTCAGACACTTCTTTGTGATGAGTGCATTCAACTCACAGACTTGAGCCTTTCTTTTGAAAGAGCAGTTTTGAAACAATCTTTTTGTAGAGTCTGCAAGTGGATATTTGGAGGCCTTTGAGGCCTATGCTGGGAAAAGAAATATCTTCACCTAAAAACTAGACAGAAGCATTCTCATAAACTTCTGTCTGATTAGCGCATTCAACTCACCGACTTGAAAATTCCCTCGGTTAGAGCAGTTTGGAAACACTCCTTTGGGAGAATCTGCTAGTGTTTATTTGGAACGCTTTGAAGCCTATCCTGGAAAAGGAAATATATTCACATAAAAACTAGCCAGACGCATTCTCAGAAACTTCTTTGTGATGAGTGCATTCTACTCACCGACTTGAACATTCGTCTTGAGAGAGCAGTTTGGAAACACTCCTTTTGTAGAATCTGCAAGTGTTTATTTGGATCGCTTTGACGCCTATGCTGGAAAAGGAAATATCTTCACCTAAAAACTACACAGAAGCATTCTCAGAAACTTCTGTGCGATGAGTGCATTCAACTCACAGACTTGAACGTTTCTTTTGATAGGATAGTTTTGAAACACTCCTTTTGTAGGATCTGCAAGTGTTTATTTGGACCGCTTTGAGGCCTATGCTGGAAAAGGAAGTATCTTCACATAACAACTACACAGAAGCATTCTCAGACACTTCTTTGTGATGAGTGCATTCAACTCACAGACTTGAGCCTTTCTTTTGAAAGAGCAGTTTTGAAACAATCTTTTTGTAGAGTCTGCAAGTGGATATTTGGAGGCCTTTGAGGCCTATGCTGGGAAAAGAAATATCTTCACCTAAAAACTAGACAGAAGCATTCTCATAAACTTCTGTCTGATTAGCGCATTCAACTCACCGACTTGAACATTCCCTCGGATAGAGCAGTTTGGAAACACTCCTTTGGGAGAATCTGCTAGTGTTTATTTGGAACGCTTTGAAGCCTATCCTGGAAAAGGAAATATATTCACATAAAAACTAGCCAGACGCATTCTCAGAAACTTCTTTGTGATGAGTGCATTCTACTCACCGACTTGAACATTCGTCTTGAGAGAGCAGTTTGGAAACACTCCTTTTGTAGAATCTGCAAGTGTTTATTTGGATCGCTTTGACGCCTATGCTGGAAAAGGAAATATCTTCACCTAAAAACTACACAGAAGCATTCTCAGAAACTTCTGTGCGATGAGTGCATTCAACTCACAGACTTGAACGTTTCTTTTGATAGGATAGTTTTGAAACACTCCTTTTGTAGGATCTGCAATTGTTTATTTGGACCGCTTTGAGGCCTATGCTGGAAAAGGAAGTATCTTCACATAACAACTACACAGAAGCATTCTCAGAAACTTCTTTGTGATGAGTGCATTCAACTCACAGACTTGAGCCTTTCTTTTGAAAGAGCAGTTTTGAAACAATCTTTTTGTAGAGTCTGCAAGTGGATATTTGGAGGCCTTTGAGGCCTATGCTGGGAAAAGAAATATCTTCACCTAAAAACTAGACAGAAGCATTCTCATAAACTTCTGTCTGATTAGCGCATTCAACTCACCGACTTGAACATTCCCTCGGATAGAGCAGTTTGGAAACACTCCTTTGGGAGAATCTGCTAGTGTTTATTTGGAACGCTTTGAAGCCTATCCTGGAAAAGGAAATATATTCACATAAAAACTAGCCAGACGCATTGTCAGAAACTTCTTTGTGATGAGTGCATTCTACTCACCGACTTGAACATTCGTCTTGAGAGAGCAGTTTGGAAACACTCCTTTTGTAGAATCTGCAAGTGTTTATTTGGATCGCTTTCACGCCTATGCTGGAAAAGGAAATATCTTCACCTAAAAACTACACAGAAGCATTCTCAGAAACTTCTGTGTGATGAGTGCATTCAACTCACAGACTTGAACGTTTCTTTTGATAGGACACTTTTGAAACACTCCTTTCGTAGAATCTGCAAGTGTTTATTTCGAGCGCTTTGAGGCCTAAGCTGGAAAAGGAAGTATCTTCACATAACAACTACACAGAAGCATTCTCAGAAACTTCTTTGTGATGAGTGCATTCAACTCACAGACTTGAGCCTTCCCTTTGAAAGAGCAGTTTTGAAGCACTGTGTTTGTAGAGTCTGCAAGTGGATATTTGGAGTTCTTTGAGGCCTATGCTGGGAAAAGAAATATTTTCATCTAAAAACTAGACAGAAGCATTCTCAGAAACTTCTGTCTGATTAGTGCATTCAACTCACAGACTTGAACATTCCCTCGGATAGAGCTGTTTGGAAACACTCCTTTTGTAGAATCTGCAAGTGCTTATTTGGAACGCTTTTACGCACATGCTGGAAAAGGAAATATCTTCACATAAAAACTAGATAGAAGCATTCTCAGAAACTTCTTTGTGATGAGTCCATTCTACTCACAGACTTGAACATTCCTCTTGAGAGAGCAGTTTGGAAACACTCCTTTTTTAGAATCTGCAAGTGTTTATTTGGATCGCTTTCACCCCTATGCAGGAAAAGGAAATATCTTCAACTAAAAACAACACAGAAGCATTCTCAGAAACTTCTGTGTGATGAGTGCATTCAACTCACAGACTTGAACGTTTCTATTGATAGGACAGTTTTGAAACACTCCTTTCGTAGAATCTGCAAGTGTTTATTTCGAGCGCTTTGAAGCCTATGGTGGAAAAGGAAGTATCTTCACATAACAACTACACAGAAGCATTCTCAGAAACTTCTTTGTGATGAGTGCATTCTACTCACAGAGTTGAAGCCTCTTTTTGGTGGAAGTGTTTTCAACCTCTGTTTTTGTAGAATCTGCGCGTGCATATTTGGAGTGCTCCGAGGCCTATGCTGGGAAATGAAATATCTTCACTTAAAAACTACACAGAAGCATTCTCAGAAACTTCTGTGTGATGAGTGCATTCAACTCACGGACTTGAGCCTTCCTTTTGAAAGAGCAGTTTTGAAACACTCCTTTCGTAGAATCTGCAAGTGTTTATTTCGAGCGCTTTGAGGTCTATGCTGGAAAAGGAACTATCTTCACATAACAATTACACAGAAGCATTCTCAGAAACTTCTTTGTGATGAGTGCATTCAACTCACAGACTTTAGCCTTCCTTTTAAAAGAGCAGTTTTGAAGCACTCTTTTTGTAGAGTCTGCAAGTGGATAATTGGAGGGCTTTGAGGCCTGTGCTGGGAAAAGAAATATCTTCACATAAAAACTAGACAGAAGCATAATCAGAAACTTCTGTCTGATTAGTTCATTCAACTCACAGAGTTGAAAATTCCCTCGTATAGAGCAGTTTGGAAACACTCCTTTTGTAGAATCTGCAAGTGTTTAATAGGAGCGCTTTGACGCCTATGCTGGAAAAGGAAATATCTTCACATAAAAACTAGACAGAAGCATTCTCAGAAACTTCTTTGTGATGAGTGCATTCTACTCACAGACTTGAACATTCCTCTTGATAGAGCAGTTTGGAAACACTCCTTTTGTAGAATCTGCAAGTGTTTATTTGGATCGCTTTGACGCCTATGCTGGAAAAGGAAATATTTTCACCTAAAAACTACACAGAAGCAATCTCAGAAACTTCTGTGTGATGAGTGCATTCAACTCACAGACTTGAACGTTTCTTTTGATAGGATAGTTTTGCAACACTCCTTTTGTAGAATCTGCAAGTGTTTATTTGGATCGCTTTCATGCCTATGCTGGAAAAGGATATATCTTCACCTAAAAACTACACAGAAGCATTCTCAGAAACTTCTGTGTGATGAGTGCATTCAACTCACACACTTGAACGTTTCTTTTGATAGGACACTTTTGAAACACTCCTTCGTAAAATCTGCAAGTGTTTATTTCGAGCGCTTTGAGGCCTATGCTGGAAAAGGAAGTATCTTCACATAAAAACTACACAGAAGCATTCTCAGAAACTTCTTTGTGATGAGTGCATTCATCTCACAGACTTGAGCCTTCCTTTTGAAAGAGCAGTTTTGAAACACTCTTTTTGTAGAGTCTGGAAGTTGATATTTGGTGGGCTTTGAGGCCTATGCTGGGAAAAGGAATATCTTCACTTAAAAACTAGACAGAAGCATTCTCACAAACTTCTCTGTGATTAGTGCATTCAACTAACGGACTTGAATATTGCCTCTGATAGAGCAGTTTGGAAGCAATCCTTTTGTAGAATCTGCAAGTGTTTATTTCGAGTGCTTTGACGCCTAGGCTGAAAAAGGAAATATCTTCACATAACAACTACACAGAAGCATTCTCAGAAACTTCTTTGTGATGAGTGCATTCTACTCACAGAGTTGAAGCCTCTTTTTGGTGGAAGTGTTTTCAACCTCTGTTTTTGTAGAATCTGCACTTGCATATTTGGAGCGCTCCGAGGCCTATGCTGGGAAATGAAATATCTTCAGCTGAAAACTACACAGAAGCATTCTCAGAAACTTCTGTGTGATGAGTGCATTCAACTCACAGACTTGAGCCTTCCTTTTGAAAGAGCAGTTTTGAAACACTCTTTTTGTAGGGTCTGCAAGTGGATATTTGGAGGGCTTGGAGGCCTATGCTGGGAAAAGAAATATCTGCACCTAAAAACTAGACAGAAGCATTCTCACAAACTTCTGTCTGATTAGTGCGTTCAACTCACAGACTTGAACATTCCCTCGGATAGAGCAGTTTGGAAACACTCCTTTTGTAGAATCTGCAAGTGTTTATTTGGAACGCTTTGACGCCTATGCTGGAAAAGGAAATATATTCACATAAAAACTAGGCAGAAGCATTCTCAGAAACTTCTTTGTGATGAGTGCATTCTACTCACAGGCTTGAACATTCCTCTTTAGAGAGCAGTTTGGAAACACTCCTTTTGTAGAATCTGCAAGTGTTTATTTGGATCCCTTTCACGCCAATGCTGGAAAAGGAAATATCTTCACCTAAAAACTACACAGAAGTATTCTCAGAAACTTCTTTGTGATGAGTGCATTCTACTCACAGACTTCAACATTCCTCTTGAGAGAGCAGTTTGGAAACACTACTTTTGTAGAACCTGCAAGTGTTTATTTGGATCGCTTTTGCGCCTATGCTGGAAAAGGAAATATCTTCACCTAAAAACAACACAGAAGCATTCTCAGAAACTTCTGTGTGATGAGTGCATTCAACTCACAGACTTGAACGTTTCTTTTGATAGGACAGTTTTCAAACACTCCTTTTGGAGAATCTGCAAGTGTTTATTTCTAGCGCTTTGGGGCCTAGGCTGGAAAAGGAAGTATCTTCACATAACAACTACACAGAAGCATTCTCAGACACTTCTTTGTGATGAGTGCATTCAACTCACAGACTTGAGCCTTTCTTTTGAAAGAGCAGTTTTGAAACACTCTTTTTGTAGAATCTGCAAGTGAATATTTGGAGCGCTTTAAAGCCTCTTCTGGGAAAAGAAATATCTTCACCTAAAAACAAGACAGAAGCATTCTGACAAACATCTGTGTGATTAGTGCATTCAACTCACAGACTTGAACATTCCCCCTGATAGGGCAGTTTGGAAACACTCCTTTTGTAGAATCTGCAAGTGTTTATTTGGAGCGCTTTGACGCCTACGATGGAAAAGGAAATATCTTCACATAAAATCTAGACAGAAGGATTCTTAGAAACTTCTTTGTGATGAGTGCATTCTACTCACAGAGTTGAAGCCTCTTTTTCGTGGAAGAGTTTTCAACCTCTCTTTTTGTAGAATCTGCAAGTGCATATTTGGAGCGCTCCGAGGCCTATGCTGGGAAATGAAATATCTTCACCTAAAAACTACACAGAAGCATTCTCAGAAACTTCTGTGTGATGAGTGCATTCAACTCACAGACTTGAACGTTTCTTTTGATAGGACAGTTTTCAAACACTCCTTTCGTAGAATCTGCAAGTGTTTATTTCGAACGCTTTGAGGCCTACGCTGGAAAAGGAAGTATCTTCACATAACAACTACACAGAAGCATTCTCAGAAACTTCTTTGTGATGAGTGCATTCATCTCACAGACATGAGCCTTCCTTTTGAAAGAGCAGTTTTGAAACACTCTTTTTGTAGAGTCTGCAAGTTGATATTTGGAGGGCTTTGAGGCCTATGCTGGGAAAAGAAATATCTTCACCTAAAAACTAGACAGAAGCATTCTCACAAACTTCTGTCTGATTAGTGCATTCAACTCACAGACTTCAACATTCCCTCTGATAGAGCAGTTTGGAAACAATCCTTTTGTAGAATCTGCAAGTGTTTATTTGGAGCGCTTTGACACCTATGCTGGAAAAGGAAATATCTTCACATAAAAACTAGACAGAAGCATTCTCAGAAACTTCTTTTGGATGAGTGCATTCTACTCACAGAGTTGAAGCCTCTTTTTGGTGGAAGAGTTTTCAAGCTCCCATTTTGTAGAATCTGCAAGTGCATATTTGGAGCGCTCCGAGGGCTACGCTGGGAAATGAAATATCTTCACCTAAAAACTACACAGAAGCATTCTCAGAAACTTCTGTGTGATGAGTGCATTCAACTCACAGACGAGCCTTTCTTTTGAAAGAACAGTTTTGAAACACTCTTTTTGTAGAATCTGCAAGTGGATATTTGGAGGGCTATGAGGCCTATGCTGGGAAAAGAAATATCTTCTCCTAAAAACTAGACAGAAGCATTCTCACAAACTTCTGTCTGATTAGTGCATTCAACTCACAGAGTTGAACATTCCCTCGTATAGAGCAGTTTGGAAACACTCCTTTTGTAGAATCTGCAAGTGTTTATTTGGAGCGCTTTGACGCCTATGCTGGAAAAGGAAATATCTTCACATAAAAACTAGACAGAAGCATTCTCAGTAACTTCTTTGTGATGAGTGCATTCTCCTCACAGACTTGAACATTCCTCTTGAGAGAGCAGTTTGGAAACACTCCTTTTGTAGAATCTGCAAGTGTTTATTTGGATCGCTTTGACGCCTATGCTGGAAAAGGAAATATCTTCACCTAAAAACTGCACAGAAGCATTCTCAGAAACTTCTGTGCGATGAGTGCATTCAACTCACAGACTTGAACGTTTCTTTTGATAGGATAGTTTTGAAACACTCCTTTTGTAGGATCTGTAAGTGTTTATTTCGACCGCATTGAGGCCTATGCTGGAAAAGGAAGTATCTTCACATAACAACTACACAGAAGCATTCTCAGACACTTCTTTGTGATGAGTGCATTCAACTCACAGACTTGAGCCTTTCTTTTGAAAGAGCAGTTTTGAAACAATCTTTTTGTAGAGTCTGCAAGTGGATATTTGGAGGCCTTTGAGGCCTATGCTGGGAAAAGAAATATCTTCACCTAAAAACTAGACAGAAGCATTCTCATAAACTTCTGTCTGATTAGCGCATTCAACTCACCGACTTGAAAATTCCCTCGGTTAGAGCAGTTTGGAAACACTCCTTTGGGAGAATCTGCTAGTGTTTATTTGGAACGCTTTGAAGCCTATCCTGGAAAAGGAAATATATTCACATAAAAACTAGCCAGACGCATTCTCAGAAACTTCTTTGTGATGAGTGCATTCTACTCACCGACTTGAACATTCGTCTTGAGAGAGCAGTTTGGAAACACTCCTTTTGTAGAATCTGCAAGTGTTTATTTGGATCGCTTTGACGCCTATGCTGGAAAAGGAAATATCTTCACCTAAAAACTACACAGAAGCATTCTCAGAAACTTCTGTGCGATGAGTGCATTCAACTCACAGACTTGAACGTTTCTTTTGATAGGATAGTTTTGAAACACTCCTTTTGTAGGATCTGCAAGTGTTTATTTGGACCGCTTTGAGGCCTATGCTGGAAAAGGAAGTATCTTCACATAACAACTACACAGAAGCATTCTCAGACACTTCTTTGTGATGAGTGCATTCAACTCACAGACTTGAGCCTTTCTTTTGAAAGAGCAGTTTTGAAACAATCTTTTTGTAGAGTCTGCAAGTGGATATTTGGAGGCCTTTGAGGCCTATGCTGGGAAAAGAAATATCTTCACCTAAAAACTAGACAGAAGCATTCTCATAAACTTCTGTCTGATTAGCGCATTCAACTCACCGACTTGAACATTCCCTCGGATAGAGCCGTTTGGAAACACTCCTTTGGGAGAATCTGCTAGTGTTTATTTGGAACGCTTTGAAGCCTATCCTGGAAAAGGAAATATATTCACATAAAAACTAGCCAGACGCATTGTCAGAAACTTCTTTGTGATGAGTGCATTCTACTCACCGACTTGAACATTCGTCTTGAGAGAGCAGTTTGGAAACACTCCTTTTGTAGAATCTGCAAGTGTTTATTTGGATCGCTTTCACGCCTATGCTGGAAAAGGAAATATCTTCACCTAAAAACTACACAGAAGCATTCTCAGAAACTTCTGTGTGATGAGTGCATTCAACTCACAGACTTGAACGTTTCTTTTGATAGGACACTTTTGAAACACTCCTTTCGTAGAATCTGCAAGTGTTTATTTCGAGCGCTTTGAGGCCTAAGCTGGAAAAGGAAGTATCTTCACATAACAACTACACAGAAGCATTCTCAGAAACTTCTTTGTGATGAGTGCATTCAACTCACAGACTTGAGCCTTCCCTTTGAAAGAGCAGTTTTGAAGCACTGTGTTTGTAGAGTCTGCAAGTGGATATTTGGAGTTCTTTGAGGCCTATGCTGGGAAAAGAAATATTTTCATCTAAAAACTAGACAGAAGCATTCTCAGAAACTTCTGTCTGATTAGTGCATTCAACTCACAGACTTGAACATTCCCTCGGATAGAGCTGTTTGGAAACACTCCTTTTGTAGAATCTGCAAGTGCTTATTTGGAACGCTTTTACGCACATGCTGGAAAAGGAAATATCTTCACATAAAAACTAGATAGAAGCATTCTCAGAAACTTCTTTGTGATGAGTCCATTCTACTCACAGACTTGAACATTCCTCTTGAGAGAGCAGTTTGGAAACACTCCTTTTGTAGAATCTGCAAGTGTTTATTTGGATCGCTTTGACGCCTATGCTGGAAAAGGAAATATCTTCACCTAAAAACTGCACAGAAGCATTCTCAGAAACTTCTGTGCGATGAGTGCATTCAACTCACAGACTTGAACGTTTCTTTTGATAGGATAGTTTTGAAACACTCCTTTTGTAGGATCTGCAAGTGTTTATTTGGACCGCTTTGAGGCCTATGCTGGAAAAGGAAGTATCTTCACATAAAAACTACACAGAAGCATTCTCAGACACTTCTTTGTGATGAGTGCATTCAACTCACAGACTTGAGCCTTTCTTTTGAAAGAGCAGTTTTGAAACAATCTTTTTGTAGAGTCTGCAAGTGGATATTTGGAGGCCTTTGAGGCCTATGCTGGGAAAAGAAATATCTTCACCTAAAAACTAGACAGAAGCATTCTCATAAACTTCTGTCTGATTAGCGCATTCAACTCACCGACTTGAACATTCCCTCGGATAGAGCAGTTTGGAAACACTCCTTTGGGAGAATCTGCTAGTGTTTATTTGGAACGCTTTGAAGCCTATCCTGGAAAAGGAAATATATTCACATAAAAACTAGCCAGACGCATTCTCAGAAACTTCTTTGTGATGAGTGCATTCTACTCACCGACTTGAACATTCGTCTTGAGAGAGCAGTTTGGAAACACTCCTTTTGTAGAATCTGCAAGTGTTTATTTGGATCGCTTTCACGCCTATGCTGGAAAAGGAATTATCTTCACCTAAAAACTGCACAGAAGCATTCTCAGAAACTTCTGTGCGATGAGTGCATTCAACTCACAGACTTGAACGTTTCTTTTGATAGGATAGTTTTGAAACACTCCTTTTGTAGGATCTGCAAGTGTTTATTTCGAGCGCTTTGAGGCCTATGCTGGAAAAGGAAGTATCTTCACATAACAACTACACAGAAGCATTCTCAGACACTTCTTTGTGATGAGTGCATTCAACTCACAGACTTGAGCCTTTCTTTTGAAAGAGCAGTTTTGAAACAATCTTTTTGTAGAGTCTGCAAGTGGATATTTGGAGGCCTTTGAGGCCTATGCTGGGAAAAGAAATATCTTCACCTAAAAACTAGACAGAAGCATTCTCATAAACTTCTGTCTGATTAGCGCATTCAACTCACCGACTTGAACATTCCCTCGGATAGAGCCGTTTGGAAACACTCCTTTGGGAGAATCTGCTAGTGTTTATTTGGAACGCTTTGAAGCCTATCCTGGAAAAGGAAATATATTCACATAAAAACTAGCCAGACGCATTCTCAGAAACTTCTTTGTGATGAGTGCATTCTACTCACAGACTTGAACATTCGTCTTGAGAGAGCAGTTTGGAAACACTCCTTTTGTAGAATCTGCAAGTGTTTATTTGGATCGCTTTCACGCCTATGCTGGAAAAGGAAATATCTTCACCTAAAAACTACACAGAAGCATTCTCAGAAACTTCTGTGTGATGAGTGCATTCAACTCACAGACTTGAACGTTTCTTTTGATAGGACACTTTTGAAACACTCCTTTCGTAGAATCTGCAAGTGTTTATTTCGAGCGCTTTGAGGCCTAAGCTGGAAAAGGAAGTATCTTCACATAACAACTACACAGAAGCATTCTCAGAAACTTCTTTGTGATGAGTGCATTCAACTCACAGACTTGAGCCTTCCCTTTGAAAGAGCAGTTTTGAAGCACTGTGTTTGTAGAGTCTGCAAGTGGATATTTGGAGTTCTTTGAGGCCTATGCTGGGAAAAGAAATATTTTCATCTAAAAACTAGACAGAAGCATTCTCAGAAACTTCTGTCTGATTAGTGCATTCAACTCACAGACTTGAACATTCCCTCGGATAGAGCTGTTTGGAAACACTCCTTTTGTAGAATCTGCAAGTGCTTATTTGGAACGCTTTTACGCACATGCTGGAAAAGGAAATATCTTCACATAAAAACTAGATAGAAGCATTCTCAGAAACTTCTTTGTGATGAGTCCATTCTACTCACAGACTTGAACATTCCTCTTGAGAGAGCAGTTTGGAAACACTCCTTTTGTAGAATCTGCAAGTGTTTATTTGGATCGCTTTCACCCCTATGCAGGAAAAGGAAATATCTTCAACTAAAAACAACACAGAAGCATTCTCAGAAACTTCTGTGTGATGAGTGCATTCAACTCACAGACTTGAACGTTTCTATTGATAGGACAGTTTTGAAACACTCCTTTCGTAGAATCTGCAAGTGTTTATTTCGAGCGCTTTGAAGCCTGTGGTGGAAAAGGAAGTATCTTCACATAACAACTACACAGAAGCATTCTCAGAAACTTCTTTGTGATGAGTGCATTCTACTCACAGAGTTGAAGCCTCTTTTTGGTGGAAGTGTTTTCAACCTCTGTTTTTGTAGAATCTGCGCGTGCATATTTGGAGTGCTCCGAGGCCTATGCTGGGAAATGAAATATCTTCACCTAAAAACTACACAGAAGCATTCTCAGAAACTTCTGTGTGATGAGTGCATTCAACTCACGGACTTGAGCCTTCCTTTTGAAAGAGCAGTTTTGAAACACTCCTTTCGTAGAATCTGCAAGTGTTTATTTCGAGCGCTTTGAGGTCTATGCTGGAAAAGGAACTATCTTCACATAACAATTACACAGAAGCATTCTCAGAAACTTCTTTGTGATGAGTGCATTCAACTCACAGACTTTAGCCTTCCTTTTAAAAGAGCAGTTTTGAAGCACTCTTTTTGTAGAGTCTGCAAGTGGATAATTGGAGGGCTTTGAGGCCTGTGCTGGGAAAAGAAATATCTTCACATAAAAACTAGACAGAAGCATAATCAGAAACTTCTGTCTGATTAGTTCATTCAACTCACAGAGTTGAAAATTCCCTCGTATAGAGCAGTTTGGAAACACTCCTTTTGTAGAATCTGCAAGTGTTTAATAGGAGTGCTTTGACGCCTATGCTGGAAAAGGAAATATCTTCACATAAAAACTAGACAGAAGCATTCTCAGAAACTTCTTTGTGATGAGTGCATTCTACTCACAGACTTGAACATTCCTCTTGATAGAGCAGTTTGGAAACACTCCTTTTGTAGAATCTGCAAGTGTTTATTTGGATCGCTTTGACGCCTATGCTGGAAAAGGAAATATTTTCACCTAAAAACTACACAGAAGCAATCTCAGAAACTTCTGTGTGATGAGTGCATTCAACTCACAGACTTGAACGTTTCTTTTGATAGGATAGTTTTGCAACACTCCTTTTGTAGAATCTGCAAGTGTTTATTTGGATCGCTTTCATGCCTATGCTGGAAAAGGTTATATCTTCACCTAAAAACTACACAGAAGCATTCTCAGAAACTTCTGTGTGATGAGTGCATTCAACTCACACACTTGAACGTTTCTTTTGATAGGACACTTTTGAAACACTCCTTCGTAAAATCTGCAAGTGTTTATTTCGAGCGCTTTGAGGCCTATGCTGGAAAAGGAAGTATCTTCACATAAAAACTACACAGAAGCATTCTCAGAAACTTCTTTGTGATGAGTGCATTCATCTCACAGACTTGAGCCTTCCTTTTGAAAGAGCAGTTTTGAAACACTCTTTTTGTAGAGTCTGCAAGTTGATATTTAGTGGGCTTTGAGGCCTATGCTGGGAAAAGGAATATCTTCACTTAAAAACTAGACAGAAGCATTCTCACAAACTTCTCTGTGATTAGTGCATTCAACTAACGGACTTGAATATTGCCTCTGATAGAGCAGTTTGGAAACAATCCTTTTGTAGAATCTGCAAGTGTTTATTTCGAGTGCTTTGACGCCTAGGCTGAAAAAGGAAATATCTTCACATAACAACTACACAGAAGCATTCTCAGAAACTTCTTTGTGATGAGTGCATTCTACTCACAGAGTTGAAGCCTCTTTTTGGTGGAAGTGTTTTCAACCTCTGTTTTTGTAGAATCTGCAATTGCATATTTGGAGCGCTCCGAGGCCTATGCTGGGAAATGAAATATCTTCAGCTGAAAACTACACAGAAGCATTCTCAGAAACTTCTGTGTGATGAGTGCATTCAACTCACAGACTTGAGCCTTCCTTTTGAAAGAGCAGTTTTGAAACACTCTTTTTGTAGAGTCTGCAAGTGGATATTTGGAGGGCTTGGAGGCCAATGCTGGGAAAAGAAATATCTGCACCTAAAAACTAGACAGAATCATTCTCACAAACTTCTGTCTGATTAGTGCGTTCAACTCACAGACTTGAACATTCCCTCGGATAGAGCAGTTTGGAAACACTCCTTTTGTAGAATCTGCAAGTGTTTATTTGGAACGCTTTGACGCCTATGCTGGAAAAGGAAATATATTCACATAAAAACTAGGCAGAAGCATTCTCAGAAACTTCTTTGTGATGAGTGCATTCTACTCACAGGCTTGAACATTCCTCTTTAGGGAGCAGTTTGGAAACACTCCTTTTGTAGAATCTGCAAGTGTTTATTTGGATCCCTTTCACGCCAATGCTGGAAAAGGAAATATCTTCACCTAAAAACTACACAGAAGTATTCTCAGAAACTTCTTTGTGATGAGTGCATTCTACTCACAGACTTGAACATTCCTCTTGAGAGAGCAGTTTGGAAACACTACTTTTGTAGAACCTGCAAGTGTTTATTTGGATCGCTTTTGCGCCTATGCTGGAAAAGGAAATATCTTCACCTAAAAACAACACAGAAGCATTCTCAGAAACTTCTGTGTGATGAGTGCATTCAACTCACAGACTTGAACGTTTCTTTTGATAGGACAGTTTTCAAACACTCCTTTTGGAGAATCTGCAAGTGTTTATTTCTAGCGCTTTGGGGCCTAGGCTGGAAAAGGAAGTATCTTCACATAACAACTACACAGAAGCATTCTCAGACACTTCTTTGTGATGAGTGCATTCAACTCACAGACTTGAGCCTTTCTTTTGAAAGAGCAGTTTTGAAACACTCTTTTTGTAGAATCTGCAAGTGAATATTTGGAGCGCTTTAAAGCCTCTTCTGGGAAAAGAAATATCTTCACCTAAAAACAAGACAGAAGCATTCTGACAAACATCTGTGTGATTAGTGCATTCAACTCACAGACTTGAACATTCCCCCTGATAGGGCAGTTTGGAAACACTTCTTTTGTAGAATCTGCAAGTGTTTATTTGGAGCGCTTTGACGCCTACGATGGAAAAGGAAATATCTTCACATAAAATCTAGACAGAAGGATTCTTAGAAACTTCTTTGTGATGAGTGCATTCTACTCACAGAGTTGAAGCCTCTTTTTCGTGGAAGAGTTTTCAACCTCTCTTTTTGTAGAATCTGCAAGTGCATATTTGGAGCGCTCCGAGGCCTATGCTGGGAAATGAAATATCTTCACCTAAAAACTACACAGAAGCATTCTCAGAAACTTCTGTGTGATGAGTGCATTCAACTCACAGACTTGAACGTTTCTTTTGATAGGACAGTTTTCAAACACTCCTTTCGTAGAATCTGCAAGTGTTTATTTCGAACGCTTTGAGGCCTACGCTGGAAAAGGAAGTATCTTCACATAACAACTACACAGAAGCATTCTCAGAAACTTCTTTGTGATGAGTGCATTCATCTCACAGACATGAGCCTTCCTTTTGAAAGAGCAGTTTTGAAACACTCTTTTTGTAGAGTCTGCAAGTTGATATTTGGAGGGCTTTGAGGCCTATGCTGGGAAAAGAAATATCTTCACCTAAAAACTAGACAGAAGCATTCTCACAAACTTCTGTCTGATTAGTGCATTCAACTCACAGACTTCAACATTCCCTCTGATAGAGCAGTTTGGAAACAATCCTTTTGTAGAATCTGCAAGTGTTTATTTGGAGCGCTTTGACGCCTATGCTGGAAAAGGAAATATCTTCACATAAAAACTAGACAGAAGCATTCTCAGAAACTTCTTTTGGATGAGTGCATTCTACTCACAGCGTTGAAGCCTCTTTTTGGTGGAAGAGTTTTCAAGCTCCCATTTTGTAGAATCTGCAAGTGCATATTTGGAGCGCTCCGAGGGCTACGCTGGGAAATGAAATATCTTCACCTAAAAACTACACAGAAGCATTCTCAGAAACTTCTGTGTGATGAGTGCATTCAACTCACAGACGAGCCTTTCTTTTGAAAGAACAGTTTTGAAACACTCTTTTTGTAGAATCTGCAAGTGGATATTTGGAGGGCTATGAGGCCTATGCTGGGAAAAGAAATATCTTCTCCTAAAAACTAGACAGAAGCATTCTCACAAACTTCTGTCTGATTAGTGCATTCAACTCACAGAGTTGAACATTCCCTCGTATAGAGCAGTTTGGAAACACTCCTTTTGTAGAATCTGCAAGTGTTTATTTGGAGCGCTTTGACGCCTATGCTGGAAAAGGAAATATCTTCACATAAAAACTAGACAGAAGCATTCTCAGTAACTTCTTTGTGATGAGTGCATTCTCCTCACAGACTTGAACATTCCTCTTGAGAGAGCAGTTTGGAAACACTCCTTTTGTAGAATCTGCAAGTGTTTATTTGGATCGCTTTGACGCCTATGCTGGAAAAGGAAATATCTTCACCTAAAAACTGCACAGAAGCATTCTCAGAAACTTCTGTGCGATGAGTGCATTCAACTCACAGACTTGAACGTTTCTTTTGATAGGATAGTTTTGAAACACTCCTTTTGTAGGATCTGCAAGTGTTTATTTGGACCGCTTTGAGGCCTATGCTGGAAAAGGAAGTATCTTCACATAACAACTACACAGAAGCATTCTCAGACACTTCTTTGTGATGAGTGCATTCAACTCACAGACTTGAGACTTTCTTTTGAAAGAGCAGTTTTGAAACAATCTTTTTGTAGAGTCTGCAAGTGGATATTTGGAGGCCTTTGAGGCCTATGCTGGGAAAAGAAATATCTTCACCTAAAAACTAGACAGAAGCATTCTCATAAACTTCTGTCTGATTAGCGCATTCAACTCACCGACTTGAACATTCCCTCGGATAGAGCAGTTTGGAAACACTCCTTTGGGAGAATCTGCTAGTGTTTATTTGGAACGCTTTGAAGCCTATCCTGGAAAAGGAAATATATTCACATAAAAACTAGCCAGACGCATTCTCAGAAACTTCTTTGTGATGAGTGCATTCTACTCACCGACTTGAACATTCGTCTTGAGAGAGCAGTTTGGAAACACTCCTTTTGTAGAATCTGCAAGTGTTTATTTGGATCGCTTTGACGCCTATGCTGGAAAAGGAAATATCTTCACCTAAAAACTACACAGAAGCATTCTCAGAAACTTCTGTGCGATGAGTGCATTCAACTCACAGACTTGAACGTTTCTTTTGATAGGATAGTTTTGAAACACTCCTTTTGTAGGATCTGCAATTGTTTATTTGGACCGCTTTGAGGCCTATGCTGGAAAAGGAAGTATCTTCACATAACAACTACACAGAAGCATTCTCAGAAACTTCTTTGTGATGAGTGCATTCAACTCACAGACTTGAGCCTTTCTTTTGAAAGAGCAGTTTTGAAACAATCTTTTTGTAGAGTCTGCAAGTGGATATTTGGAGGCCTTTGAGGCCTATGCTGGGAAAAGAAATATCTTCACCTAAAAACTAGACAGAAGCATTCTCATAAACTTCTGTCTGATTAGCGCATTCAACTCACCGACTTGAACATTCCCTCGGATAGAGCAGTTTGGAAACACTCCTTTGGGAGAATCTGCTAGTGTTTATTTGGAACGCTTTGAAGCCTATCCTGGAAAAGGAAATATATTCACATAAAAACTAGCCAGACGCATTGTCAGAAACTTCTTTGTGATGAGTGCATTCTACTCACCGACTTGAACATTCGTCTTGAGAGAGCAGTTTGGAAACACTCCTTTTGTAGAATCTGCAAGTGTTTATTTGGATCGCTTTCACGCCTATGCTGGAAAAGGAAATATCTTCACCTAAAAACTACACAGAAGCATTCTCAGAAACTTCTGTGTGATGAGTGCATTCAACTCACAGACTTGAACGTTTCTTTTGATAGGACACTTTTGAAACACTCCTTTCGTAGAATCTGCAAGTGTTTATTTCGAGCGCTTTGAGGCCTAAGCTGGAAAAGGAAGTATCTTCACATAACAACTACACAGAAGCATTCTCAGAAACTTCTTTGTGATGAGTGCATTCAACTCACAGACTTGAGCCTTCCCTTTGAAAGAGCAGTTTTGAAGCACTGTGTTTGTAGAGTCTGCAAGTGGATATTTGGAGTTCTTTGAGGCCTATGCTGGGAAAAGAAATATTTTCATCTAAAAACTAGACAGAAGCATTCTCAGAAACTTCTGTCTGATTAGTGCATTCAACTCACAGACTTGAACATTCCCTCGGATAGAGCTGTTTGGAAACACTCCTTTTGTAGAATCTGCAAGTGCTTATTTGGAACGCTTTTACGCACATGCTGGAAAAGGAAATATCTTCACATAAAAACTAGATAGAAGCATTCTCAGAAACTTCTTTGTGATGAGTCCATTCTACTCACAGACTTGAACATTCCTCTTGAGAGAGCAGTTTGGAAACACTCCTTTTGTAGAATCTGCAAGTGTTTATTTGGATCGCTTTCACCCCTATGCAGGAAAAGGAAATATCTTCAACTAAAAACAACACAGAAGCATTCTCAGAAACTTCTGTGTGATGAGTGCATTCAACTCACAGACTTGAACGTTTCTATTGATAGGACAGTTTTGAAACACTCCTTTCGTAGAATCTGCAAGTGTTTATTTCGAGCGCTTTGAAGCCTATGGTGGAAAAGGAAGTATCTTCACATAACAACTACACAGAAGCATTCTCAGAAACTTCTTTGTGATGAGTGCATTCTACTCACAGAGTTGAAGCCTCTTTTTGGTGGAAGTGTTTTCAACCTCTGTTTTTGTAGAATCTGCGCGTGCATATTTGGAGTGCTCCGAGGCCTATGCTGGGAAATGAAATATCTTCACCTAAAAACTACACAGAAGCATTCTCAGAAACTTCTGTGTGATGAGTGCATTCAACTCACGGACTTGAGCCTTCCTTTTGAAAGAGCAGTTTTGAAACACTCCTTTCGTAGAATCTGCAAGTGTTTATTTCGAGCGCTTTGAGGTCTATGCTGGAAAAGGAACTATCTTCACATAACAATTACACAGAAGCATTCTCAGAAACTTCTTTGTGATGAGTGCATTCAACTCACAGACTTTAGCCTTCCTTTTAAAAGAGCAGTTTTGAAGCACTCTTTTTGTAGAGTCTGCAAGTGGATAATTGGAGGGCTTTGAGGCCTGTGCTGGGAAAAGAAATATCTTCACATAAAAACTAGACAGAAGCATAATCAGAAACTTCTGTCTGATTAGTTCATTCAACTCACAGAGTTGAAAATTCCCTCGTATAGAGCAGTTTGGAAACACTCCTTTTGTAGAATCTGCAAGTGTTTAATAGGAGCGCTTTGACGCCTATGCTGGAAAAGGAAATATCTTCACATAAAAACTAGACAGAAGCATTCTCAGAAACTTCTTTGTGATGAGTGCATTCTACTCACAGACTTGAACATTCCTCTTGATAGAGCAGTTTGGAAACACTCCTTTTGTAGAATCTGCAAGTGTTTATTTGGATCGCTTTGACGCCTATGCTGGAAAAGGAAATATTTTCACCTAAAAACTACACAGAAGCAATCTCAGAAACTTCTGTGTGATGAGTGCATTCAACTCACAGACTTGAACGTTTCTTTTGATAGGATAGTTTTGCAACACTCCTTTTGTAGAATCTGCAAGTGTTTATTTGGATCGCTTTCATGCCTATGCTGGAAAAGGATATATCTTCACCTAAAAACTACACAGAAGCATTCTCAGAAACTTCTGTGTGATGAGTGCATTCAACTCACACACTTGAACGTTTCTTTTGATAGGACACTTTTGAAACACTCCTTCGTAAAATCTGCAAGTGTTTATTTCGAGCGCTTTGAGGCCTATGCTGGAAAAGGAAGTATCTTCACATAAAAACTACACAGAAGCATTCTCAGAAACTTCTTTGTGATGAGTGCATTCATCTCACAGACTTGAGCCTTCCTTTTGAAAGAGCAGTTTTGAAACACTCTTTTTGTAGAGTCTGGAAGTTGATATTTGGTGGGCTTTGAGGCCTATGCTGGGAAAAGGAATATCTTCACTTAAAAACTAGACAGAAGCATTCTCACAAACTTCTCTGTGATTAGTGCATTCAACTAACGGACTTGAATATTGCCTCTGATAGAGCAGTTTGGAAGCAATCCTTTTGTAGAATCTGCAAGTGTTTATTTCGAGTGCTTTGACGCCTAGGCTGAAAAAGGAAATATCTTCACATAACAACTACACAGAAGCATTCTCAGAAACTTCTTTGTGATGAGTGCATTCTACTCACAGAGTTGAAGCCTCTTTTTGGTGGAAGTGTTTTCAACCTCTGTTTTTGTAGAATCTGCACTTGCATATTTGGAGCGCTCCGAGGCCTATGCTGGGAAATGAAATATCTTCAGCTGAAAACTACACAGAAGCATTCTCAGAAACTTCTGTGTGATGAGTGCATTCAACTCACAGACTTGAGCCTTCCTTTTGAAAGAGCAGTTTTGAAACACTCTTTTTGTAGGGTCTGCAAGTGGATATTTGGAGGGCTTGGAGGCCTATGCTGGGAAAAGAAATATCTGCACCTAAAAACTAGACAGAAGCATTCTCACAAACTTCTGTCTGATTAGTGCGTTCAACTCACAGACTTGAACATTCCCTCGGATAGAGCAGTTTGGAAACACTCCTTTTGTAGAATCTGCAAGTGTTTATTTGGAACGCTTTGACGCCTATGCTGGAAAAGGAAATATATTCACATAAAAACTAGGCAGAAGCATTCTCAGAAACTTCTTTGTGATGAGTGCATTCTACTCACAGGCTTGAACATTCCTCTTTAGAGAGCAGTTTGGAAACACTCCTTTTGTAGAATCTGCAAGTGTTTATTTGGATCCCTTTCACGCCAATGCTGGAAAAGGAAATATCTTCACCTAAAAACTACACAGAAGTATTCTCAGAAACTTCTTTGTGATGAGTGCATTCTACTCACAGACTTGAACATTCCTCTTGAGAGAGCAGTTTGGAAACACTACTTTTGTAGAACCTGCAAGTGTTTATTTGGATCGCTTTTGCGCCTATGCTGGAAAAGGAAATATCTTCACCTAAAAACAACACAGAAGCATTCTCAGAAACTTCTGTGTGATGAGTGCATTCAACTCACAGACTTGAACGTTTCTTTTGATAGGACAGTTTTCAAACACTCCTTTTGGAGAATCTGCAAGTGTTTATTTCTAGCGCTTTGGGGCCTAGGCTGGAAAAGGAAGTATCTTCACATAACAACTACACAGAAGCATTCTCAGACACTTCTTTGTGATGAGTGCATTCAACTCACAGACTTGAGCCTTTCTTTTGAAAGAGCAGTTTTGAAACACTCTTTTTGTAGAATCTGCAAGTGAATATTTGGAGCGCTTTAAAGCCTCTTCTGGGAAAAGAAATATCTTCACCTAAAAACAAGACAGAAGCATTCTGACAAACATCTGTGTGATTAGTGCATTCAACTCACAGACTTGAACATTCCCCCTGATAGGGCAGTTTGGAAACACTCCTTTTGTAGAATCTGCAAGTGTTTATTTGGAGCGCTTTGACGCCTACGATGGAAAAGGAAATATCTTCACATAAAATCTAGACAGAAGGATTCTTAGAAACTTCTTTGTGATGAGTGCATTCTACTCACAGAGTTGAAGCCTCTTTTTCGTGGAAGAGTTTTCAACCTCTCTTTTTGTAGAATCTGCAAGTGCATATTTGGAGCGCTCCGAGGCCTATGCTGGGAAATGAAATATCTTCACCTAAAAACTACACAGAAGCATTCTCAGAAACTTCTGTGTGATGAGTGCATTCAACTCACAGACTTGAACGTTTCTTTTGATAGGACAGTTTTCAAACACTCCTTTCGTAGAATCTGCAAGTGTTTATTTCGAACGCTTTGAGGCCTACGCTGGAAAAGGAAGTATCTTCACATAACAACTACACAGAAGCATTCTCAGAAACTTCTTTGTGATGAGTGCATTCATCTCACAGACATGAGCCTTCCTTTTGAAAGAGCAGTTTTGAAACACTCTTTTTGTAGAGTCTGCAAGTTGATATTTGGAGGGCTTTGAGGCCTATGCTGGGAAAAGAAATATCTTCACCTAAAAACTAGACAGAAGCATTCTCACAAACTTCTGTCTGATTAGTGCATTCAACTCACAGACTTCAACATTCCCTCTGATAGAGCAGTTTGGAAACAATCCTTTTGTAGAATCTGCAAGTGTTTATTTGGAGCGCTTTGACGCCTATGCTGGAAAAGGAAATATCTTCACATAAAAACTAGACAGAAGCATTCTCAGAAACTTCTTTTGGATGAGTGCATTCTACTCACAGAGTTGAAGCCTCTTTTTGGTGGAAGAGTTTTCAAGCTCCCATTTTGTAGAATCTGCAAGTGCATATTTGGAGCGCTCCGAGGGCTACGCTGGGAAATGAAATATCTTCACCTAAAAACTACACAGAAGCATTCTCAGAAACTTCTGTGTGATGAGTGCATTCAACTCACAGACGAGCCTTTCTTTTGAAAGAACAGTTTTGAAACACTCTTTTTGTAGAATCTGCAAGTGGATATTTGGAGGGCTATGAGGCCTATGCTGGGAAAAGAAATATCTTCTCCTAAAAACTAGACAGAAGCATTCTCACAAACTTCTGTCTGATTAGTGCATTCAACTCACAGAGTTGAACATTCCCTCGTATAGAGCAGTTTGGAAACACTCCTTTTGTAGAATCTGCAAGTGTTTATTTGGAGCGCTTTGACGCCTATGCTGGAAAAGGAAATATCTTCACATAAAAACTAGACAGAAGCATTCTCAGTAACTTCTTTGTGATGAGTGCATTCTCCTCACAGACTTGAACATTCCTCTTGAGAGAGCAGTTTGGAAACACTCCTTTTGTAGAATCTGCAAGTGTTTATTTGGATCGCTTTGACGCCTATGCTGGAAAAGGAAATATCTTCACCTAAAAACTGCACAGAAGCATTCTCAGAAACTTCTGTGCGATGAGTGCATTCAACTCACAGACTTGAACGTTTCTTTTGATAGGATAGTTTTGAAACACTCCTTTTGTAGGATCTGCAAGTGTTTATTTCGACCGCATTGAGGCCTATGCTGGAAAAGGAAGTATCTTCACATAACAACTACACAGAAGCATTCTCAGACACTTCTTTGTGATGAGTGCATTCAACTCACAGACTTGAGCCTTTCTTTTGAAAGAGCAGTTTTGAAACAATCTTTTTGTAGAGTCTGCAAGTGGATATTTGGAGGCCTTTGAGGCCTATGCTGGGAAAAGAAATATCTTCACCTAAAAACTAGACAGAAGCATTCTCATAAACTTCTGTCTGATTAGCGCATTCAACTCACCGACTTGAAAATTCCCTCGGTTAGAGCAGTTTGGAAACACTCCTTTGGGAGAATCTGCTAGTGTTTATTTGGAACGCTTTGAAGCCTATCCTGGAAAAGGAAATATATTCACATAAAAACTAGCCAGACGCATTCTCAGAAACTTCTTTGTGATGAGTGCATTCTACTCACCGACTTGAACATTCGTCTTGAGAGAGCAGTTAGGAAACACTCCTTTTGTAGAATCTGCAAGTGTTTATTTGGATCGCTTTGACGCCTATGCTGGAAAAGGAAATATCTTCACCTAAAAACTACACAGCAGCATTCTCAGAAACTTCTGTGCGATGAGTGCATTCAACTCACAGACTTGAACGTTTCTTTTGATAGGATAGTTTTGAAACACTCCTTTTGTAGGATCTGCAAGTGTTTATTTGGACCGCTTTGAGGCCTATGCTGGAAAAGGAAGTATCTTCACATAACAACTACACAGAAGCATTCTCAGACACTTCTTTGTGATGAGTGCATTCAACTCACAGACTTGAGCCTTTCTTTTGAAAGAGCAGTTTTGAAACAATCTTTTTGTAGAGTCTGCAAGTGGATATTTGGAGGCCTTTGAGGCCTATGCTGGGAAAAGAAATATCTTCACCTAAAAACTAGACAGAAGCATTCTCATAAACTTCTGTCTGATTAGCGCATTCAACTCACCGACTTGAACATTCCCTCGGATAGAGCCGTTTGGAAACACTCCTTTGGGAGAATCTGCTAGTGTTTATTTGGAACGCTTTGAAGCCTATCCTGGAAAAGGAAATATATTCACATAAAAACTAGCCAGACGCATTGTCAGAAACTTCTTTGTGATGAGTGCATTCTACTCACCGACTTGAACATTCGTCTTGAGAGAGCAGTTTGGAAACACTCCTTTTGTAGAATCTGCAAGTGTTTATTTGGATCGCTTTCACGCCTATGCTGGAAAAGGAAATATCTTCACCTAAAAACTACACAGAAGCATTCTCAGAAACTTCTGTGTGATGAGTGCATTCAACTCACAGACTTGAACGTTTCTTTTGATAGGACACTTTTGAAACACTCCTTTCGTAGAATCTGCAAGTGTTTATTTCGAGCGCTTTGAGGCCTAAGCTGGAAAAGGAAGTATCTTCACATAACAACTACACAGAAGCATTCTCAGAAACTTCTTTGTGATGAGTGCATTCAACTCACAGACTTGAGCCTTCCCTTTGAAAGAGCAGTTTTGAAGCACTGTGTTTGTAGAGTCTGCAAGTGGATATTTGGAGTTCTTTGAGGCCTATGCTGGGAAAAGAAATATTTTCATCTAAAAACTAGACAGAAGCATTCTCAGAAACTTCTGTCTGATTAGTGCATTCAACTCACAGACTTGAACATTCCCTCGGATAGAGCTGTTTGGAAACACTCCTTTTGTAGAATCTGCAAGTGCTTATTTGGAACGCTTTTACGCACATGCTGGAAAAGGAAATATCTTCACATAAAAACTAGATAGAAGCATTCTCAGAAACTTCTTTGTGATGAGTCCATTCTACTCACAGACTTGAACATTCCTCTTGAGAGAGCAGTTTGGAAACACTCCTTTTGTAGAATCTGCAAGTGTTTATTTGGATCGCTTTGACGCCTATGCTGGAAAAGGAAATATCTTCACCTAAAAACTGCACAGAAGCATTCTCAGAAACTTCTGTGCGATGAGTGCATTCAACTCACAGACTTGAACGTTTCTTTTGATAGGATAGTTTTGAAACACTCCTTTTGTAGGATCTGCAAGTGTTTATTTGGACCGCTTTGAGGCCTATGCTGGAAAAGGAAGTATCTTCACATAAAAACTACACAGAAGCATTCTCAGACACTTCTTTGTGATGAGTGCATTCAACTCACAGACTTGAGCCTTTCTTTTGAAAGAGCAGTTTTGAAACAATCTTTTTGTAGAGTCTGCAAGTGGATATTTGGAGGCCTTTGAGGCCTATGCTGGGAAAAGAAATATCTTCACCTAAAAACTAGACAGAAGCATTCTCATAAACTTCTGTCTGATTAGCGCATTCAACTCACCGACTTGAACATTCCCTCGGATAGAGCAGTTTGGAAACACTCCTTTGGGAGAATCTGCTAGTGTTTATTTGGAACGCTTTGAAGCCTATCCTGGAAAAGGAAATATATTCACATAAAAACTAGCCAGACGCATTCTCAGAAACTTCTTTGTGATGAGTGCATTCTACTCACCGACTTGAACATTCGTCTTGAGAGAGCAGTTTGGAAACACTCCTTTTGTAGAATCTGCAAGTGTTTATTTGGATCGCTTTCACGCCTATGCTGGAAAAGGAATTATCTTCACCTAAAAACTACACAGAAGCATTCTCAGAAACTTCTGTGCGATGAGTGCATTCAACTCACAGACTTGAACGTTTCTTTTGATAGGATAGTTTTGAAACACTCCTTTTGTAGGATCTGCAAGTGTTTATTTGGACCGCTTTGAGGCCTATGCTGGAAAAGGAAGTATCTTCACATAACAACTACACAGAAGCATTCTCAGACACTTCTTTGTGATGAGTGCATTCAACTCACAGACTTGAGCCTTTCTTTTGAAAGAGCAGTTTTGAAACAATCTTTTTGTAGAGTCTGCAAGTGGATATTTGGAGGCCTTTGAGGCCTATGCTGGGAAAAGAAATATCTTCACCTAAAAACTAGACAGAAGCATTCTCATAAACTTCTGTCTGATTAGCGCATTCAACTCACCGACTTGAACATTCCCTCGGATAGAGCCGTTTGGAAACACTCCTTTGGGAGAATCTGCTAGTGTTTATTTGGAACGCTTTGAAGCCTATCCTGGAAAAGGAAATATATTCACATAAAAACTAGCCAGACGCATTCTCAGAAACTTCTTTGTGATGAGTGCATTCTACTCACCGACTTGAACATTCGTCTTGAGAGACCAGTTTGGAAACACTCCTTTTGTAGAATCTGCAAGTGTTTATTTGGATCGCTTTCACGCCTATGCTGGAAAAGGAAATATCTTCACCTAAAAACTACACAGAAGCATTCTCAGAAACTTCTGTGTGATGAGTGCATTCAACTCACAGACTTGAACGTTTCTTTTGATAGGACACTTTTGAAACACTCCTTTCGTAGAATCTGCAAGTGTTTATTTCGAGCGCTTTGAGGCCTAAGCTGGAAAAGGAAGTATCTTCACATAACAACTACACAGAAGCATTCTCAGAAACTTCTTTGTGATGAGTGCATTCAACTCACAGACTTGAGCCTTCCCTTTGAAAGAGCAGTTTTGAAGCACTGTGTTTGTAGAGTCTGCAAGTGGATATTTGGAGTTCTTTGAGGCCTATGCTGGGAAAAGAAATATTTTCATCTAAAAACTAGACAGAAGCATTCTCAGAAACTTCTGTCTGATTAGTGCATTCAACTCACAGACTTGAACATTCCCTCGGATAGAGCTGTTTGGAAACACTCCTTTTGTAGAATCTGCAAGTGCTTATTTGGAACGCTTTTACGCACATGCTGGAAAAGGAAATATCTTCACATAAAAACTAGATAGAAGCATTCTCAGAAACTTCTTTGTGATGAGTCCATTCTACTCACAGACTTGAACATTCCTCTTGAGAGAGCAGTTTGGAAACACTCCTTTTGTAGAATCTGCAAGTGTTTATTTGGATCGCTTTGACGCCTATGCTCGAAAAGGAAATATTTTCACCTAAAAACTACACAGAAGCATTCTCAGAAACTTCTGTGTGATGAGTGCATTCAACTCACAGACTTGAACGTTTCTATTGATAGGACAGTTTTGAAACACTCCTTTCGTAGAATCTGCAAGTGTTTATTTCGAGCGCTTTGAAGCCTATGGTGGAAAAGGAAGTATCTTCACATAACAACTACACAGAAGCATTCTCAGAAACTTCTTTGTGATGAGTGCATTCTACTCACAGAGTTGAAGCCTCTTTTTGGTGGAAGTGTTTTCAACCTCTGTTTTTGTAGAATCTGCGCGTGCATATTTGGAGTGCTCCGAGGCCTATGCTGGGAAATGAAATATCTTCACCTAAAAACTACACAGAAGCATTCTCAGAAACTTCTGTGTGATGAGTGCATTCAACTCACGGACTTGAGCCTTCCTTTTGAAAGAGCAGTTTTGAAACACTCCTTTCGTAGAATCTGCAAGTGTTTATTTCGAGCGCTTTGAGGCCTATGCTGGAAAAGGAACTATCTTCACATAACAATTACACAGAAGCATTCTCAGAAACTTCTTTGTGATGAGTGCATTCAACTCACAGACTTTAGCCTTCCTTTTAAAAGAGCAGTTTTGAAGCACTCTTTTTGTAGAGTCTGCAAGTGGATAATTGGAGGGCTTTGAGGCCTGTGCTGGGAAAAGAAATATCTTCACATAAAAACTAGACAGAAGCATAATCAGAAACTTCTGTCTGATTAGTTCATTCAACTCACAGAGTTGAAAATTCCCTCGTATAGAGCAGTTTGGAAACACTCCTTTTGTAGAATCTGCAAGTGTTTATTAGGAGCGCTTTGACGCCTATGCTGGAAAAGGAAATATCTTCACATAAAAACTAGACAGAAGCATTCTCAGAAACTTCTTTGTGATGAGTGCATTCTACTCACAGACTTGAACATTCCTCTTGATAGAGCAGTTTGGAAACACTCCTTTTGTAGAATCTGCAAGTGTTTATTTGGATCGCTTTGACGCCTATGCTGGAAAAGGAAATATTTTCACCTAAAAACTACACAGAAGCAATCTCAGAAACTTCTGTGTGATGAGTGCATTCAACTCACAGACTTGAACGTTTCTTTTGATAGGATAGTTTTGCAACACTCCTTTTGTAGAATCTGCAAGTGTTTATTTGGATCGCTTTCATGCCTATGCTGGAAAAGGATATATCTTCACCTAAAAACTACACAGAAGCATTCTCAGAAACTTCTGTGTGATGAGTGCATTCAACTCACACACTTGAACGTTTCTTTTGATAGGACACTTTTGAAACACTCCTTCGTAAAATCTGCAAGTGTTTATTTCGAGCGCTTTGAGGCCTATGCTGGAAAAGGAAGTATCTTCACATAAAAACTACACAGAAGCATTCTCAGAAACTTCTTTGTGATGAGTGCATTCATCTCACAGACTTGAGCCTTCCTTTTGAAAGAGCAGTTTTGAAACACTCTTTTTGTAGAGTCTGCAAGTTGATATTTGGTGGGCTTTGAGGCCTATGCTGGGAAAAGGAATATCTTCACTTAAAAACTAGACAGAAGCATTCTCACAAACTTCTCTGTGATTAGTGCATTCAACTAACGGACTTGAATATTGCCTCTGATAGAGCAGTTTGGAAACAATCTTTTTGTAGAATCTGCAAGTGTTTATTTCGAGTGCTTTGACGCCTAGGCTGAAAAAGGAAATATCTTCACATAACAACTACACAGAAGCATTCTCAGAAACTTCTTTGTGATGAGTGCATTCTACTCACAGAGTTGAAGCCTCTTTTTGGTGGAAGTGTTTTCAACCTCTGTTTTTGTAGAATCTGCAATTGCATACTTGGAGCGCTCCGAGGCCTATGCTGGGAAATGAAATATCTTCAGCTGAAAACTACACAGAAGCATTCTCAGAAACTTCTGTGTGATGAGTGCATTCAACTCACAGACTTGAGCCTTCCTTTTGAAAGAGCAGTTTTGAAACACTCTTTTTGTAGAGTCTGCAAGTGGATATTTGGAGGGCTTGGAGGCCAATGCTGGGAAAAGAAATATCTGCACCTAAAAACTAGACAGAAGCATTCTCACAAACTTCTGTCTGATTAGTGCGTTCAACTCACAGACTTGAACATTCCCTCGGATAGAGCAGTTTGGAAACACTCCTTTTGTAGAATCTGCAAGTGTTTATTTGGAACGCTTTGACGCCTATGCTGGAAAAGGAAATATATTCACATAAAAACTAGGCAGAAGCATTCTCAGAAACTTCTTTGTGATGAGTGCATTCTACTCACAGGCTTGAACATTTCTCTTAGGGAGCAGTTTGGAAACACTCCTTTTGTAGAATCTGCAAGTGTTTATTTGGATCCCTTTCACGCCAATGCTGGAAAAGGAAATATCTTCACCTAAAAACTACACAGAAGTATTCTCAGAAACTTCTTTGTGATGAGTGCATTCTACTCACAGACTTGAACATTCCTCTTGAGAGAGCAGTTTGGAAACACTACTTTTGTAGAACCTGCAAGTGTTTATTTGGATCGCTTTTGCGCCTATGCTGGAAAAGGAAATATCTTCACCTAAAAACAACACAGAAGCATTCTCAGAAACTTCTGTGTGATGAGTGCATTCAACTCACAGACTTGAACGTTTCTTTTGATAGGACAGTTTTCAAACACTCCTTTTGGAGAATCTGCAAGTGTTTATTTCTAGCGCTTTGGGGCCTAGGCTGGAAAAGGAAGTATCTTCACATAACAACTACACAGAAGCATTCTCAGACACTTCTTTGTGATGAGTGCATTCAACTCACAGACTTGAGCCTTTCTTCTGAAAGAGCAGTTTTGAAACACTCTTTTTGTAGAATCTGCAAGTGAATATTTGGAGCGCTTTAAAGCCTCTTCTGGGAAAAGAAATATCTTCACCAAAAACAAGACAGAAGCATTCTGACAAACATCTGTCTGATTAGTGCATTCAACTCACAGACTTGAACATTCCCCCTGATAGGGCAGTTTGGAAACACTCCTTTTGTAGAATCTGCAAGTGTTTATTTGGAGCGCTTTGACGCCTACGATGGAAAAGGAAATATCTTCACATAAAATCTAGACAGAAGGATTCTTTGAAACTTCTTTGTGATGAGTGCATTCTACTCACAGAGTTGAAGCCTCTTTTTCGTGGAAGAGTTTTCAACCTCTCTTTTTGTAGAATCTGCAAGTGCATATTTGGAGCGCTCCGAGGCCTATGCTGGGAAATGAAATATCTTCACCTAAAAACTACACAGAAGCATTCTCAGAAACTTCTGTGTGATGAGTGCATTCAACTCACAGACTTGAACGTTTCTTTTGATAGGACAGTTTTCAAACACTCCTTTCGTAGAATCTGCAAGTGTTTATTTCGAACGCTTTGAGGCCTACGCTGGAAAAGGAAGTATCTTCACATAACAACTACACAGAAGTATTCTCAGAAACTTCTTTGTGATGAGTGCATTCATCTCACAGACATGAGCCTTCCTTTTGAAAGAGCAGCTTTGAAACACTCTTTTTGTAGAGTCTGCAAGTTGATATTTGGAGGGCTTTGAGGCCTATGCTGGGAAAAGAAATATCTTCACCTAAAAACTAGACAGAAGCATTCTCACAAACTTCTGTCTGATTAGTGCATTCAACTCACAGACTTCAACATTCCCTCTGATAGAGCAGTTTGGAAACAATCCTTTTGTAGAATCTGCAAGTGTTTATTTGGAGCGCTTTGACGCCTATGCTGGAAAAGGAAATATCTTCACATAAAAACTAGACAGAAGCATTCTCAGAAACTTCTTTTGGATGAGTGCATTCTACTCACAGCGTTGAAGCCTCTTTTTGGTGGAAGAGTTTTCAAGCTCCCATTTTGTAGAATCTGCAAGTGCATATTTGGAGCGCTCCGAGGGCTACGCTGGGAAATGAAATATCTTCACCTAAAAACTACACAGAAGCATTCTCAGAAACTTCTGTGTGATGAGTGCATTCAACTCACAGACGAGCCTTTCTTTTGAAAGAACAGTTTTGAAACACTCTTTTTGTAGAATCTGCAAGTGGATATTTGGAGGGCTATGAGGCCTATGCTGGGAAAAGAAATATCTTCTCCTAAAAACTAGACAGAAGCATTCTCACAAACTTCTGTCTGATTAGTGCATTCAACTCACAGAGTTGAACATTCCCTCGTATAGAGCAGTTTGGAAACACTCCTTTTGTAGAATCTGCAAGTGTTTATTTGGAGCGCTTTGACGCCTATGCTGGAAAAGGAAATATCTTCACATAAAAACTAGACAGAAGTATTCTCAGTAACTTCTTTGTGATGAGTGCATTCTCCTCACAGACTTGAACATTCCTCTTGAGAGAGCAGTTTGGAAACACTCCTTTTGTAGAATCTGCAAGTGTTTATTTGGATCGCTTTGACGCCTATGCTGGAAAAGGAAATATCTTCACCTAAAAACTGCACAGAAGCATTCTCAGAAACTTCTGTGCGATGAGTGCATTCAACTCACAGACTTGAACGTTTCTTTTGATAGGATAGTTTTGAAACACTCCTTTTGTAGGATCTGCAAGTGTTTATTTCGACCGCTTTGAGGCCTATGCTGGAAAAGGAAGTATCTTCACATAACAACTACACAGAAGCATTCTCAGACACTTCTTTGTGATGAGTGCATTCAACTCACAGACTTGAGCCTTTCTTTTGAAAGAGCAGTTTTGAAACAATCTTTTTGTAGAGTCTGCAAGTGGATATTTGGAGGCCTTTGAGGCCTATGCTGGGAAAAGAAATATCTTCACCTAAAAACTAGACAGAAGCATTCTCATAAACTTCTGTCTGATTAGCGCATTCAACTCACCGACTTGAACATTCCCTCGGATAGAGCAGTTTGGAAACATTCCTTTGGGAGAATCTGCTAGTGTTTATTTGGAACGCTTTGAAGCCTATCCTGGAAAAGGAAATATATTCACATAAAAACTAGCCAGACGCATTCTCAGAAACTTCTTTGTGATGAGTGCATTCTACTCACCGACTTGAACATTCGTCTTGAGAGAGCAGTTTGGAAACACTCCTTTTGTAGAATCTGCAAGTGTTTATTTGGATCGCTTTCACGCCTATGCTGGAAAAGGAAATATCTTCACCTAAAAACTACACAGAAGCATTCTCAGAAACTTCTGTGTGATGAGTGCATTCTACTCACAGAGTTGAAGCCTCTTTTTGGTGGAAGTGTTTTCAACCTCTGTTTTTGTAGAATCTGCGCGTGCATATTTGTAGTGCTCCGAGGCCTATGCTGGGAAATGAAATATCTTCACCTAAAAACTACACAGAAGCATTCTCAGAAACTTCTGTGTGATGAGTGCATTCAACTCACGGACTTGAGCCTTCCTTTTGAAAGAGCAGTTTTGAAACACTCCTTTCGTAGAATCTGCAAGTGTTTATTTCGAGCGCTTTGAGGCCTATGCTGGAAAAGGAACTATCTTCACATAACAATTACACAGAAGCATTCTCAGAAACTTCTTTGTGATGAGTGCATTCAACTCACAGACTTTAGCCTTCCTTTTAAAAGAGCAGTTTTGAAGCACTCTTTTTGTAGAGTCTGCAAGTGGATATTTGGAGGGCTTTGAGGCCTGTGCTGGGAAAAGAAATATCTTCACATAAAAACTAGACAGAAGCATAATCAGAAACTTCTGTCTGATTAGTTCATTCAACTCACAGAGTTGAAAATTCCCTCGTATAGAGCAGTTTGGAAACACTCCTTTTGTAGAATCTGCAAGTGTTTATTAGGAGCGCTTTGACGCCTATGCTGGAAAAGGAAATATCTTCACATAAAAACTAGACAGAAGCATTCTCAGAAACTTCTTTGTGATGAGTGCATTCTACTCACAGACTTGAACATTCCTCTTGATAGAGCAGTTTGGAAACACTCCTTTTGTAGAATCTGCAAGTGTTTATTTGGATCGCTTTGACGCCTATGCTGGAAAAGGAAATATTTTCACCTAAAAACTACACAGAAGCAATCTCAGAAACTTCTGTGTGATGAGTGCATTCAACTCACAGACTTGAACGTTTCTTTTGATAGGATAGTTTTGCAACACTCCTTTTGTAGAATCTGCAAGTGTTTATTTGGATCGCTTTCATGCCTATGCTGGAAAAGGATATATCTTCACCTAAAAACTACACAGAAGCATTCTCAGAAACTTCTGTGTGATGAGTGCATTCAACTCACACACTTGAACGTTTCTTTTGATAGGACACTTTTGAAACACTCCTTCGTAAAATCTGCAAGTGTTTATTTCGAGCGCTTTGAGGCCTATGCTGGAAAAGGAAGTATCTTCACATAAAAACTACACAGAAGCATTCTCAGAAACTTCTTTGTGATGAGTGCATTCATCTCACAGACTTGAGCCTTCCTTTTGAAAGAGCAGTTTTGAAACACTCTTTTTGTAGAGTCTGCAAGTTGATATTTGGTGGGCTTTGAGGCCTATGCTGGGAAAAGGAATATCTTCACTTAAAAACTAGACAGAAGCATTCTCACAAACTTCTCTGTGATTAGTGCATTCAACTAACGGACTTGAATATTGCCTCTGATAGAGCAGTTTGGAAACAATCCTTTTGTAGAATCTGCAAGTGTTTATTTCGAGTGCTTTGACGCCTAGGCTGAAAAAGGAAATATCTTCACATAACAACTACACAGAAGCATTCTCAGAAACTTCTTTGTGATGAGTGCATTCTACTCACAGAGTTGAAGCCTCTTTTTGGTGGAAGCGTTTTCAACCTCTGTTTTTGTAGAATCTGCAATTGCATATTTGGAGCGCTCCGAGGCCTATGCTGGGAAATGAAATATCTTCAGCTGAAAACTACACAGAAGCATTCTCAGAAACTTCTGTGTGATGAGTGCATTCAACTCACAGACTTGAGCCTTCCTTTTGAAAGAGCAGTTTTGAAACACTCTTTTAGTAGAGTCTGCAAGTGAATATTTGGAGGGCTTGGAGGCCAATGCTGGGAAAAGAAATATCTGCACCTAAAAACTAGACAGAAGCATTCTCACAAACTTCTGTCTGATTAGTGCGTTCAACTCACAGACTTGAACATTCCCTCGGATAGAGCAGTTTGGAAACACTCCTTTTGTAGAATCTGCAAGTGTTTATTTGGAACGCTTTGACGCCTATGCTGGAAAAGGAAATATATTCACATAAAAACTAGGCAGAAGCATTCTCAGAAACTTCTTTGTGATGAGTGCATTCTACTCACAGGCTTGAACATTCCTCTTTAGAGAGCAGTTTGGAAACACTCCTTTTGTAGAATCTGCAAGTGTTTATTTGGATCCCTTTCACGCCAATGCTGGAAAAGGAAATATCTTCACCTAAAAACTACACAGAAGTATTCTCAGAAACTTCTTTGTGATGAGTGCATTCTACTCACAGACTTGAACATTCCTCTTGAGAGAGCAGTTTGGAAACACTACTTTTGTAGAACCTGCAAGTGTTTATTTGGATCGCTTTTGCGCCTATGCTGGAAAAGGAAATATCTTCACCTAAAAACAACACAGAAGCATTCTCAGAAACTTCTGTGTGATGAGTGCATTCAACTCACAGACTTGAACGTTTCTTTTGATAGGACAGTTTTCAAACACTCCTTTTGGAGAATCTGCAAGTGTTTATTTCTAGCGCTTTGGGGCCTAGGCTGGAAAAGGAAGTATCTTCACATAACAACTACACAGAAGCATTCTCAGACACTTCTTTGTGATGAGTGCATTCAACTCACAGACTTGAGCCTTTCTTTTGAAAGAGCAGTTTTGAAACACTCTTTTTGTAGAATCTGCAAGTGAATATTTGGAGCGCTTTAAAGCCTCTTCTGGGAAAAGAAATATCTTCACCTAAAAACAAGACAGAAGCATTCTGACAAACATCTGTGTGATTAGTGCATTCAACTCACAGACTTGAACATTCCCCCTGATAGGGCAGTTTGGAAACACTCCTTTTGTAGAATCTGCAAGTGTTTATTTGGAGCGCTTTGACGCCTACGATGGAAAAGGAAATATCTTCACATAAAATCTAGACAGAAGGATTCTTAGAAACTTCTTTGTGATGAGTGCATTCTACTCACAGAGTTGAAGCCTCTTTTTCGTGGAAGAGTTTTCAACCTCTCTTTTTGTAGAATCTGCAAGTGCATATTTGGAGCGCTCCGAGGCCTATGCTGGGAAATGAAATATCTTCACCTAAAAACTACACAGAAGCATTCTCAGAAACTTCTGTGTGATGAGTGCATTCAACTCACAGACTTGAACGTTTCTTTTGATAGGACAGTTTTCAAACACTCCTTTCGTAGAATCTGCAAGTGTTTATTTCGAACGCTTTGAGGCCTACGCTGGAAAAGGAAGTATCTTCACATAACAACTACACAGAAGCATTCTCAGAAACTTCTTTGTGATGAGTGCATTCATCTCACAGACATGAGCCTTCCTTTTGAAAGAGCAGTTTTGAAACACTCTTTTTGTAGAGTCTGCAAGTTGATATTTGGAGGGCTTTGAGGCCTATGCTGGGAAAAGAAATATCTTCACCTAAAAACTAGACAGAAGCATTCTCACAAACTTCTGTCTGATTAGTGCATTCAACTCACAGACTTCAACATTCCCTCTGATAGAGCAGTTTGGAAACAATCCTTTTGTAGAATCTGCAAGTGTTTATTTTGAGCGCTTTGACGCCTATGCTGGAAAAGGAAATATCTTCACATAAAAACTAGACAGAAGCATTCTCAGAAACTTCTTTTGGATGAGTGCATTCTACTCACAGAGTTGAAGCCTCTTTTTGGTGGAAGAGTTTTCAAGCTCCCATTTTGTAGAATCTGCAAGTGCATATTTGGAGCGCTCCGAGGGCTACGCTGGGAAATGAAATATCTTCACCTAAAAACTACACAGAAGCATTCTCAGAAACTTCTGTGTGATGAGTGCATTCAACTCACAGACGAGCCTTTCTTTTGAAAGAACAGTTTTGAAACACTCTTTTTGTAGAATCTGCAAGTGGATATTTGGAGGGCTATGAGGCCTATGCTGGGAAAAGAAATATCTTCTCCTAAAAACTAGACAGAAGCATTCTCACAAACTTCTGTCTGATTAGTGCATTCAACTCACAGAGTTGAACATTCCCTCGTATAGAGCAGTTTGGAAACACTCCTTTTGTAGAATCTGCAAGTGTTTATTTGGAGCGCTTTGACGCCTATGCTGGAAAAGGAAATATCTTCACATAAAAACTAGACAGAAGCATTCTCAGTAACTTCTTTGTGATGAGTGCATTCTCCTCACAGACTTGAACATTCCTCTTGAGAGAGCAGTTTGGAAACACTCCTTTTGTAGAATCTGCAAGTGTTTATTTGGATCGCTTTGACGCCTATGCTGGAAAAGGAAATATCTTCACCTAAAAACTGCACAGAAGCATTCTCAGAAACTTCTGTGCGATGAGTGCATTCAACTCACAGACTTGAACGTTTCTTTTGATAGGATAGTTTTGAAACACTCCTTTTGTAGGATCTGCAAGTGTTTATTTCGACCGCATTGAGGCCTATGCTGGAAAAGGAAGTATCTTCACATAACAACTACACAGAAGCATTCTCAGACACTTCTTTGTGATGAGTGCATTCAACTCACAGACTTGAGCCTTTCTTTTGAAAGAGCAGTTTTGAAACAATCTTTTTGTAGAGTCTGCAAGTGGATATTTGGAGGCCTTTGAGGCCTATGCTGGGAAAAGAAATATCTTCACCTAAAAACTAGACAGAAGCATTCTCATAAACTTCTGTCTGATTAGCGCATTCAACTCACCGACTTGAAAATTCCCTCGGTTAGAGCAGTTTGGAAACACTCCTTTGGGAGAATCTGCTAGTGTTTATTTGGAACGCTTTGAAGCCTATCCTGGAAAAGGAAATATATTCACATAAAAACTAGCCAGACGCATTCTCAGAAACTTCTTTGTGATGAGTGCATTCTACTCACCGACTTGAACATTCGTCTTGAGAGAGCAGTTTGGAAACACTCCTTTTGTAGAATCTGCAAGTGTTTATTTGGATCGCTTTGACGCCTATGCTGGAAAAGGAAATATCTTCACCTAAAAACTACACAGAAGCATTCTCAGAAACTTCTGTGCGATGAGTGCATTCAACTCACAGACTTGAACGTTTCTTTTGATAGGATAGTTTTGAAACACTCCTTTTGTAGGATCTGCAAGTGTTTATTTGGACCGCTTTGAGGCCTATGCTGGAAAAGGAAGTATCTTCACATAACAACTACACAGAAGCATTCTCAGACACTTCTTTGTGATGAGTGCATTCAACTCACAGACTTGAGCCTTTCTTTTGAAAGAGCAGTTTTGAAACAATCTTTTTGTAGAGTCTGCAAGTGGATATTTGGAGGCCTTTGAGGCCTATGCTGGGAAAAGAAATATCTTCACCTAAAAACTAGACAGAAGCATTCTCATAAACTTCTGTCTGATTAGCGCATTCAACTCACCGACTTGAACATTCCCTCGGATAGAGCCGTTTGGAAACACTCCTTTGGGAGAATCTGCTAGTGTTTATTTGGAACGCTTTGAAGCCTATCCTGGAAAAGGAAATATATTCACATAAAAACTAGCCAGACGCATTGTCAGAAACTTCTTTGTGATGAGTGCATTCTACTCACCGACTTGAACATTCGTCTTGAGAGAGCAGTTTGGAAACACTCCTTTTGTAGAATCTGCAAGTGTTTATTTGGATCGCTTTCACGCCTATGCTGGAAAAGGAAATATCTTCACCTAAAAACTACACAGAAGCATTCTCAGAAACTTCTGTGTGATGAGTGCATTCAACTCACAGACTTGAACGTTTCTTTTGATAGGACACTTTTGAAACACTCCTTTCGTAGAATCTGCAAGTGTTTATTTCGAGCGCTTTGAGGCCTAAGCTGGAAAAGGAAGTATCTTCACATAACAACTACACAGAAGCATTCTCAGAAACTTCTTTGTGATGAGTGCATTCAACTCACAGACTTGAGCCTTCCCTTTGAAAGAGCAGTTTTGAAGCACTGTGTTTGTAGAGTCTGCAAGTGGATATTTGGAGTTCTTTGAGGCCTATGCTGGGAAAAGAAATATTTTCATCTAAAAACTAGACAGAAGCATTCTCAGAAACTTCTGTCTGATTAGTGCATTCAACTCACAGACTTGAACATTCCCTCGGATAGAGCTGTTTGGAAACACTCCTTTTGTAGAATCTGCAAGTGCTTATTTGGAACGCTTTTACGCACATGCTGGAAAAGGAAATATCTTCACATAAAAACTAGATAGAAGCATTCTCAGAAACTTCTTTGTGATGAGTCCATTCTACTCACAGACTTGAACATTCCTCTTGAGAGAGCAGTTTGGAAACACTCCTTTTGTAGAATCTGCAAGTGTTTATTTGGATCGCTTTGACGCCTATGCTGGAAAAGGAAATATCTTCACCTAAAAACTGCACAGAAGCATTCTCAGAAACTTCTGTGCGATGAGTGCATTCAACTCACAGACTTGAACGTTTCTTTTGATAGGATAGTTTTGAAACACTCCTTTTGTAGGATCTGCAAGTGTTTATTTGGACCGCTTTGAGGCCTATGCTGGAAAAGGAAGTATCTTCACATAAAAACTACACAGAAGCATTCTCAGACACTTCTTTGTGATGAGTGCATTCAACTCACAGACTTGAGCCTTTCTTTTGAAAGAGCAGTTTTGAAACAATCTTTTTGTAGAGTCTGCAAGTGGATATTTGGAGGCCTTTGAGGCCTATGCTGGGAAAAGAAATATCTTCACCTAAAAACTAGACAGAAGCATTCTCATAAACTTCTGTCTGATTAGCGCATTCAACTCACCGACTTGAACATTCCCTCGGATAGAGCAGTTTGGAAACACTCCTTTGGGAGAATCTGCTAGTGTTTATTTGGAACGCTTTGAAGCCTATCCTGGAAAAGGAAATATATTCACATAAAAACTAGCCAGACGCATTCTCAGAAACTTCTTTGTGATGAGTGCATTCTACTCACCGACTTGAACATTCGTCTTGAGAGAGCAGTTTGGAAACACTCCTTTTGTAGAATCTGCAAGTGTTTATTTGGATCGCTTTCACGCCTATGCTGGAAAAGGAATTATCTTCACCTAAAAACTACACAGAAGCATTCTCAGAAACTTCTGTGCGATGAGTGCATTCAACTCACAGACTTGAACGTTTCTTTTGATAGGATAGTTTTGAAACACTCCTTTTGTAGGATCTGCAAGTGTTTATTTGGACCGCTTTGAGGCCTATGCTGGAAAAGGAAGTATCTTCACATAACAACTACACAGAAGCATTCTCAGACACTTCTTTGTGATGAGTGCATTCAACTCACAGACTTGAGCCTTTCTTTTGAAAGAGCAGTTTTGAAACAATCTTTTTGTAGAGTCTGCAAGTGGATATTTGGAGGCCTTTGAGGCCTATGCTGGGAAAAGAAATATCTTCACCTAAAAACTAGACAGAAGCATTCTCATAAACTTCTGTCTGATTAGCGCATTCAACTCACCGACTTGAACATTCCCTCGGATAGAGCCGTTTGGAAACACGCCTTTGGGAGAATCTGCTAGTGTTTATTTGGAACGCTTTGAAGCCTATCCTGGAAAAGGAAATATATTCACATAAAAACTAGCCAGACGCATTCTCAGAAACTTCTTTGTGATGAGTGCATTCTACTCACCGACTTGAACATTCGTCTTGAGAGACCAGTTTGGAAACACTCCTTTTGTAGAATCTGCAAGTGTTTATTTGGATCGCTTTCACGCCTATGCTGGAAAAGGAAATATCTTCACCTAAAAACTACACAGAAGCATTCTCAGAAACTTCTGTGTGATGAGTGCATTCAACTCACAGACTTGAACGTTTCTTTTGATAGGACACTTTTGAAACACTCCTTTCGTAGAATCTGCAAGTGTTTATTTCGAGCGCTTTGAGGCCTAAGCTGGAAAAGGAAGTATCTTCACATAACAACTACACAGAAGCATTCTCAGAAACTTCTTTGTGATGAGTGCATTCAACTCACAGACTTGAGCCTTCCCTTTGAAAGAGCAGTTTTGAAGCACTGTGTTTGTAGAGTCTGCAAGTGGATATTTGGAGTTCTTTGAGGCCTATGCTGGGAAAAGAAATATTTTCATCTAAAAACTAGACAGAAGCATTCTCAGAAACTTCTGTCTGATTAGTGCATTCAACTCACAGACTTGAACATTCCCTCGGATAGAGCTGTTTGGAAACACTCCTTTTGTAGAATCTGCAAGTGCTTATTTGGAACGCTTTTACGCACATGCTGGAAAAGGAAATATCTTCACATAAAAACTAGATAGAAGCATTCTCAGAAACTTCTTTGTGATGAGTCCATTCTACTCACAGACTTGAACATTCCTCTTGAGAGAGCAGTTTGGAAACACTCCTTTTGTAGAATCTGCAAGTGTTTATTTGGATCGCTTTGACGCCTATGCTCGAAAAGGAAATATTTTCACCTAAAAACTACACAGAAGCATTCTCAGAAACTTCTGTGTGATGAGTGCATTCAACTCACAGACTTGAACGTTTCTATTGATAGGACAGTTTTGAAACACTCCTTTCGTAGAATCTGCAAGTGTTTATTTCGAGCGCTTTGAAGCCTATGGTGGAAAAGGAAGTATCTTCACATAACAACTACACAGAAGCATTCTCAGAAACTTCTTTGTGATGAGTGCATTCTACTCACAGAGTTGAAGCCTCTTTTTGGTGGAAGTGTTTTCAACCTCTGTTTTTGTAGAATCTGCGCGTGCATATTTGGAGTGCTCCGAGGCCTATGCTGGGAAATGAAGTATCTTCACCTAAAAACTACACAGAAGCATTCTCAGAAACTTCTGTGTGATGAGTGCATTCAACTCACGGACTTGAGCCTTCCTTTTGAAAGAGCAGTTTTGAAACACTCCTTTCGTAGAATCTGCAAGTGTTTATTTCGAGCGCTTTGAGGCCTATGCTGGAAAAGGAACTATCTTCACATAACAATTACACAGAAGCATTCTCAGAAACTTCTTTGTGATGAGTGCATTCAACTCACAGACTTTAGCCTTCCTTTTAAAAGAGCAGTTTTGAAGCACTCTTTTTGTAGAGTCTGCAAGTGGATATTTGGAGGGCTTTGAGGCCTGTGCTGGGAAAAGAAATATCTTCACATAAAAACTAGACAGAAGCATAATCAGAAACTTCTGTCTGATTAGTTCATTCAACTCACAGAGTTGAAAATTCCCTCGTATAGAGCAGTTTGGAAACACTCCTTTTGTAGAATCTGCAAGTGTTTATTAGGAGCGCTTTGACGCCTATGCTGGAAAAGGAAATATCTTCACATAAAAACTAGACAGAAGCATTCTCAGAAACTTCTTTGTGATGAGTGCATTCTACTCACAGACTTGAACATTCCTCTTGATAGAGCAGTTTGGAAACACTCCTTTTGTAGAATCTGCAAGTGTTTATTTGGATCGCTTTGACGCCTATGCTGGAAAAGGAAATATTTTCACCTAAAAACTACACAGAAGCAATCTCAGAAACTTCTGTGTGATGAGTGCATTCAACTCACAGACTTGAACGTTTCTTTTGATAGGATAGTTTTGCAACACTCCTTTTGTAGAATCTGCAAGTGTTTATTTGGATCGCTTTCATGCCTATGCTGGAAAAGGATATATCTTCACCTAAAAACTACACAGAAGCATTCTCAGAAACTTCTGTGTGATGAGTGCATTCAACTCACACACTTGAACGTTTCTTTTGATAGGACACTTTTGAAACACTCCTTCGTAAAATCTGCAAGTGTTTATTTCGAGCGCTTTGAGGCCTATGCTGGAAAAGGAAGTATCTTCACATAAAAACTACACAGAAGCATTCTCAGAAACTTCTTTGTGATGAGTGCATTCATCTCACAGACTTGAGCCTTCCTTTTGAAAGAGCAGTTTTGAAACACTCTTTTTGTAGAGTCTGCAAGTTGATATTTGGTGGGCTTTGAGGCCTATGCTGGGAAAAGGAATATCTTCACTTAAAAACTAGACAGAAGCATTCTCACAAACTTCTCTGTGATTAGTGCATTCAACTAACGGACTTGAATATTGCCTCTGATAGAGCAGTTTGGAAACAATCCTTTTGTAGAATCTGCAAGTGTTTATTTCGAGTGCTTTGACGCCTAGGCTGAAAAAGGAAATATCTTCACATAACAACTACACAGAAGCATTCTCAGAAACTTCTTTGTGATGAGTGCATTCTACTCACAGAGTTGAAGCCTCTTTTTGGTGGAAGTGTTTTCAACCTCTGTTTTTGTAGAATCTGCAATTGCATATTTGGAGCGCTCCGAGGCCTATGCTGGGAAATGAAATATCTTCAGCTGAAAACTACACAGAAGCATTCTCAGAAACTTCTGTGTGATGAGTGCATTCAACTCACAGACTTGAGCCTTCCTTTTGAAAGAGCAGTTTTGAAACACTCTTTTAGTAGAGTCTGCAAGTGGATATTTGGAGGGCTTGGAGGCCAATGCTGGGAAAAGAAATATCTGCACCTAAAAACTAGACAGAAGCATTCTCACAAACTTCTGTCTGATTAGTGCGTTCAACTCACAGACTTGAACATTCCCTCGGATAGAGCAGTTTGGAAACACTCCTTTTGTAGAATCTGCAAGTGTTTATTTGGAACGCTTTGACGCCTATGCTGGAAAAGGAAATATATTCACATAAAAACTAGGCAGAAGCATTCTCAGAAACTTCTTTGTGATGAGTGCATTCTACTCACAGGCTTGAACATTTCTCTTAGGGAGCAGTTTGGAAACACTCCTTTTGTAGAATCTGCAAGTGTTTATTTGGATCCCTTTCACGCCAATGCTGGAAAAGGAAATATCTTCACCTAAAAACTACACAGAAGTATTCTCAGAAACTTCTTTGTGATGAGTGCATTCTACTCACAGACTTGAACATTCCTCTTGAGAGAGCAGTTTGGAAACACTACTTTTGTAGAACCTGCAAGTGTTTATTTGGATCGCTTTTGCGCCTATGCTGGAAAAGGAAATATCTTCACCTAAAAACAACACAGAAGCATTCTCAGAAACTTCTGTGTGATGAGTGCATTCAACTCACAGACTTGAACGTTTCTTTTGATAGGACAGTTTTCAAACACTCCTTTTGGAGAATCTGCAAGTGTTTATTTCTAGCGCTTTGGGGCCTAGGCTGGAAAAGGAAGTATCTTCACATAACAACTACACAGAAGCATTCTCAGACACTTCTTTGTGATGAGTGCATTCAACTCACAGACTTGAGCCTTTCTTCTGAAAGAGCAGTTTTGAAACACTCTTTTTGTAGAATCTGCAAGTGAATATTTGGAGCGCTTTAAAGCCTCTTCTGGGAAAAGAAATATCTTCACCAAAAACAAGACAGAAGCATTCTGACAAACATCTGTCTGATTAGTGCATTCAACTCACAGACTTGAACATTCCCCCTGATAGGGCAGTTTGGAAACACTCCTTTTGTAGAATCTGCAAGTGTTTATTTGGAGCGCTTTGACGCCTACGATGGAAAAGGAAATATCTTCACATAAAATCTAGACAGAAGGATTCTTTGAAACTTCTTTGTGATGAGTGCATTCTACTCACAGAGTTGAAGCCTCTTTTTCGTGGAAGAGTTTTCAACCTCTCTTTTTGTAGAATCTGCAAGTGCATATTTGGAGCGCTCCGAGGCCTATGCTGGGAAATGAAATATCTTCACCTAAAAACTACACAGAAGCATTCTCAGAAACTTCTGTGTGATGAGTGCATTCAACTCACAGACTTGAACGTTTCTTTTGATAGGACAGTTTTCAAACACTCCTTTCGTAGAATCTGCAAGTGTTTATTTCGAACGCTTTGAGGCCTACGCTGGAAAAGGAAGTATCTTCACATAACAACTACACAGAAGTATTCTCAGAAACTTCTTTGTGATGAGTGCATTCATCTCACAGACATGAGCCTTCCTTTTGAAAGAGCAGTTTTGAAACACTCTTTTTGTAGAGTCTGCAAGTTGATATTTGGAGGGCTTTGAGGCCTATGCTGGGAAAAGAAATATCTTCACCTAAAAACTAGACAGAAGCATTCTCACAAACTTCTGTCTGATTAGTGCATTCAACTCACAGACTTCAACATTCCCTCTGATAGAGCAGTTTGGAAACAATCCTTTTGTAGAATCTGCAAGTGTTTATTTTGAGCGCTTTGACGCCTATGCTGGAAAAGGAAATATCTTCACATAAAAACTAGACAGAAGCATTCTCAGAAACTTCTTTTGGATGAGTGCATTCTACTCACAGCGTTGAAGCCTCTTTTTGGTGGAAGAGTTTTCAAGCTCCCATTTTGTAGAATCTGCAAGTGCATATTTGGAGCGCTCCGAGGGCTACGCTGGGAAATGAAATATCTTCACCTAAAAACTACACAGAAGCATTCTCAGAAACTTCTGTGTGATGAGTGCATTCAACTCACAGACGAGCCTTTCTTTTGAAAGAACAGTTTTGAAACACTCTTTTTGTAGAATCTGCAAGTGGATATTTGGAGGGCTATGAGGCCTATGCTGGGAAAAGAAATATCTTCTCCTAAAAACTAGACAGAAGCATTCTCACAAACTTCTGTCTGATTAGTGCATTCAACTCACAGAGTTGAACATTCCCTCGTATAGAGCAGTTTGGAAACACTCCTTTTGTAGAATCTGCAAGTGTTTATTTGGAACGCTTTGACGCCTATGCTGGAAAAGGAAATATCTTCACATAAAAACTAGACAGAAGCATTCTCAGTAACTTCTTTGTGATGAGTGCATTCTCCTCACAGACTTGAACATTCCTCTTGAGAGAGCAGTTTGGAAACACTCCTTTTGTAGAATCTGCAAGTGTTTATTTGGATCGCTTTGACGCCTATGCTGGAAAAGGAAATATCTTCACCTAAAAACTGCACAGAAGCATTCTCAGAAACTTCTGTGCGATGAGTGCATTCAACTCACAGACTTGAACGTTTCTTTTGATAGGATAGTTTTGAAACACTCCTTTTGTAGGATCTGCAAGTGTTTATTTCGACCGCTTTGAGGCCTATGCTGGAAAAGGAAGTATCTTCACATAACAACTACACAGAAGCATTCTCAGACACTTCTTTGTGATGAGTGCATTCAACTCACAGACTTGAGCCTTTCTTTTGAAAGAGCAGTTTTGAAACAATCTTTTTGTAGAGTCTGCAAGTGGATATTTGGAGGCCTTTGAGGCCTATGCTGGGAAAAGAAATATCTTCACCTAAAAACTAGACAGAAGCATTCTCATAAACTTCTGTCTGATTAGCGCATTCAATTCACCGACTTGAACATTCCCTCGGATAGAGCAGTTTGGAAACATTCCTTTGGGAGAATCTGCTAGTGTTTATTTGGAACGCTTTGAAGCCTATCCTGGAAAAGGAAATATATTCACATAAAAACTAGCCAGACGCATTCTCAGAAACTTCTTTGTGATGAGTGCATTCTACTCACCGACTTGAACATTCGTCTTGAGAGAGCAGTTTGGAAACACTCCTTTTGTAGAATCTGCAAGTGTTTATTTGGATCGCTTTCACGCCTATGCTGGAAAAGGAAATATCTTCACCTAAAAACTACACAGAAGCATTCTCAGAAACTTCTGTGTGATGAGTGCATTCTACTCACAGAGTTGAAGCCTCTTTTTGGTGGAAGTGTTTTCAACCTCTGTTTTTGTAGAATCTGCGCGTGCATATTTGGAGTGCTCCGAGGCCTATGCTGGGAAATGAAATATCTTCACCTAAAAACTACACAGAAGCATTCTCAGAAACTTCTGTGTGATGAGTGCATTCAACTCACAGACTTGAGCCTTCCCTTTGAAAGAGCAGTTTTGAAGCACTGTGTTTGTAGAGTCTGCAAGTGGATATTTGGAGTTCTTTGAGGCCTATGCTGGGAAAAGAAATATTTTCATCTAAAAACTAGACAGTAGCATTCTCAGAAACTTCTGTCTGATTAGTGCATTCAACTCACAGACTTGAACATTCCCTCGGATAGAGCTGTTTGGAAACACTCCTTTTGTAGAATCTGCAAGTGCTTATTTGGAACGCTTTTACGCACATGCTGGAAAAGGAAATATCTTCACATAAAAACTAGATAGAAGCATTCTCAGAAACTTCTTTGTGATGAGTCCATTCAACTCACAGACTTGAACTTTTCTATTGATAGGACAGTTTTGAAACACTCCTTTCGTAGAATCTGCAAGTGTTTATTTCGAGCGCTTTGAAGCCTATGGTGGAAAAGGAAGTATCTTCACATAACAACTACACAGAAGCATTCTCAGAAACTTCTTTGTGATGAGTGCATTCTACTCACAGAGTTGAAGCCTCTTTTTGGTGGAAGTGTTTTCAACCTCTGTTTTTGTAGAATCTGCGCGTGCATATTTGGAGTGCTCCGAGGCCTATGCTGGGAAATGAAATATCTTCACCTAAAAACTACACAGAAGCATTCTCAGAAACTTCTGTGTGATGAGTGCATTCAACTCACGGACTTGAGCCTTCCTTTTGAAAGAGCAGTTTTGAAACACTCCTTTCGTAGAATCTGCAAGTGTTTATTTCGAGCGCTTTGAGGTCTATGCTGGAAAAGGAAATGTCTTCACATAAAAACTAGACAGAAGCATTCTCAGAAACTTCTTTGTGATGAGTGCATTCTACTCACAGACTTGAACATTCCTCTTGATAGAGCAGTTTGGAAACACTCCTTTTGTAGAATCTGCAAGTGTTTATTTGGATCGCTTTGACGCCTATGCTGGAAAAGGAAATATTTTCACCTAAAAACTACACAGAAGCAATCTCAGAAACTTCTGTGTGATGAGTGCATTCAACTCACAGACTTGAACGTTTCTTTTGATAGGATAGTTTTGCAACACTCCTTTTGTAGAATCTGCAAGTGTTTATTTGGATCGCTTTCATGCCTATGCTGGAAAAGGATATATCTTCACCTAAAAACTACACAGAAGCATTCTCAGAAACTTCTGTGTGATGAGTGCATTCAACTCACACACTTGAACGTTTCTTTTGATAGGACACTTTTGAAACACTCCTTCGTAAAATCTGCAAGTGTTTATTTCGAGCGCTTTGAGGCCTATGCTGGAAAAGGAAGTATCTTCACATAAAAACTACACAGAAGCATTCTCAGAAACTTCTTTGTGATGAGTGCATTCATCTCACAGACTTGAGCCTTCCTTTTGAAAGAGCAGTTTTGAAACACTCTTTTTGTAGAGTCTGCAAGTTGATATTTGGTGGGCTTTGAGGCCTATGCTGGGAAAAGGAATATCTTCACTTAAAAACTAGACAGAAGCATTCTCACAAACTTCTCTGTGATTAGTGCATTCAACTAACGGACTTGAATATTGCCTCTGATAGAGCAGTTTGGAAACAATCCTTTTGTAGAATCTGCAAGTGTTTATTTCGAGTGCTTTGACGCCTAGGCTGAAAAAGGAAATATCTTCACATAACAACTACACAGAAGCATTCTCAGAAACTTCTTTGTGATGAGTGCATTCTACTCACGGAGTTGAAGCCTCTTTTTGGTGGAAGTGTTTTCAACCTCTGTTTTTGTAGAATCTGCAATTGCATATTTGGAGCGCTCCGAGGCCTATGCTGGGAAATGAAATATCTTCAGCTGAAAACTACACAGAAGCATTCTCAGAAACTTCTGTGTGATGAGTGCATTCAACTCACAGACTTGAGCCTTCCTTTTGAAAGAGCAGTTTTGAAACACTCTTTTTGTAGAGTCTGCAAGTGGATATTTGGAGGGCTTGGAGGCCTATGCTGGGAAAAGAAATATCTGCACCTAAAAACTAGACAGAAGCATTCTCACAAACTTCTGTCTGATTAGTGCGTTCAACTCACAGACTTGAACATTCCCTCGGATAGAGCAGTTTGGAAACACTCCTTTTGTAGAATCTGCAAGTGTTTATTTGGAACGCTTTGACGCCTATGCTGGAAAAGGAAATATCTTCACATAAAAACTAGACAGAAGCATTCTCAGTAACTTCTTTGTGATGAGTGCATTCTCCTCACAGACTTGAACATTCCTCTTGAGAGAGCAGTTTGGAAACACTCCTTTTGTAGAATCTGCAAGTGTTTATTTGGATCGCTTTGACGCCTATGCTGGAAAAGGAAATATCTTCACCTAAAAACTGCACAGAAGCATTCTCAGAAACTTCTGTGCGATGAGTGCATTCAACTCACAGACTTGAACGTTTCTTTTGATAGGATAGTTTTGAAACACTCCTTTTGTAGGATCTGCAAGTGTTTATTTGGACCGCTTTGAGGCCTATGCTGGAAAAGGAAGTATCTTCACATAACAACTACACAGAAGCATTCTCAGACACTTCTTTGTGATGAGTGCATTCAACTCACAGACTTGAGCCTTTCTTTTGAAAGAGCAGTTTTGAAACAATCTTTTTGTAGAGTCTGCAAGTGGATATTTGGAGGCCTTTGAGGCCTATGCTGGGAAAAGAAATATCTTCACCTAAAAACTAGACAGAAGCATTCTCATAAACTTCTGTCTGATTAGCGCATTCAACTCACCGACTTGAACATTCCCTCGGATAGAGCAGTTTGGAAACACTCCTTTGGGAGAATCTGCTAGTGTTTATTTGGAACGCTTTGAAGCCTATCCTGGAAAAGGAAATATATTCACATAAAAACTAGCCAGACGCATTCTCAGAAACTTCTTTGTGATGAGTGCATTCTACTCACCGACTTGAACATTCGTCTTGAGAGAGCAGTTTGGAAACACTCCTTTTGTAGAATCTGCAAGTGTTTATTTGGATCGCTTTTGCGCCTATGCTGGAAAAGGAAATATCTTCACCTAAAAACAACACAGAAGCATTCTCAGAAACTTCTGTGTGATGAGTGCATTCAACTCACAGACTTGAACGTTTCTTTTGATAGGACAGTTTTCAAACACTCCTTTTGGAGAATCTGCAAGTGTTTATTTCTAGCGCTTTGGGGCCTAGGCTGGAAAAGGAAGTATCTTCACATAACAACTACACAGAAGCATTCTCAGACACTTCTTTGTGATGAGTGCATTCAACTCACAGACTTGAGCCTTTCTTTTGAAAGAGCAGTTTTGAAACACTCTTTTTGTAGAATCTGCAAGTGAATATTTGGAGCGCTTTAAAGCGTCTTCTGGGAAAAGAAATATCTTCACCTAAAAACAAGGCAGAAGCATTCTGACAAACATCTGTGTGATTAGTGCATTCAACTCACAGACTTGAACATTCCCCCTGATAGGGCAGTTTGGAAACACTCCTTTTGTAGAATCTGCAAGTGTTTATTTGGAGCGCTTTGACGCCTACGATGGAAAAGGAAATATCTTCACATAAAATCTAGAAAGAAGGATTCTTAGAAACTTCTTTGTGATGAGTGCATTCTACTCACAGAGTTGAAGCCTCTTTTTCGTGGAAGAGTTTTCAACCTCTCTTTATGTAGAATCTGCAAGTGCATATTTGGAGCGCTCCGAGGCCTATGCTGGGAAATGAAATATCTTCACCTAAAAACTACACAGAAGCATTCTCAGAAACTTCTGTGTGATGAGTGCATTCAACTCACAGACTTGAACGTTTCTTTTGATAGGACAGTTTTCAAACACTCCTTTCGTAGAATCTGCAAGTGTTTATTTCGAACGCTTTGAGGCCTACGCTGGAAAAGGAAGTATCTTCACATAACAACTACACAGAAGCATTCTCAGAAACTTCTTTGTGATGAGTGCATTCATCTCACAGACATGAGCCTTCCTTCTGAAAGAGCAGTTTTGAAACACTCTTTTTGTAGAGTCTGCAAGTTGATATTTGGAGGGCTTTGAGGCCTATGCTGGGAAAAGAAATATCTTCCCCTAAAAACTAGACAGAAGCATTCTCACAAACTTCTGTCTGATTAGTGCATTCAACTCACAGACTTCAACATTCCCTCTGATAGAGCAGTTTGGAAACAATCCTTTTGTAGAATCTGCAAGTGTTTATTTGGAGCGCTTTGACGCCTAGGCTGGAAAAGGAAATATCTTCACATAAAAACTAGACAGAAGCATTCTCAGAAACTTCTTTGGGATGAGTGCATTCTACTCACAGAGTTGAAGCCTCTTTTTGGTGGAAGAGTTTCCAAGCTCCCATTTTGTAGAATCTGCAAGTGCATATTTGCAGCGCTCCGAGGGCTACGCTGGGAAATGAAATATCTTCACCTAAAAACTACACAGAAGCATTCTCAGAAACTTCTGTGTGATGAGTGCATTCAACTCACAGACTTGAACGTTTCTTTTGATAGGACACTTTTGAAACACTCCTTTCGTAGAATCTGCAAGTGTTTATTTCGAGCGCTTTGAGGCCTAAGCTGGAAAAGGAAGTATCTTCACATAACAACTACACAGAAGCATTCTCAGAAACTTCTTTGTGATGAGTGCATTCAACTCACAGACTTGAGCCTTCCCTTTGAAAGAGCAGTTTTGAAGCACTGTGTTTGTAGAGTCTGCAAGTGGATATTTGGAGTTCTTTGAGGCCTATGCTGGGAAAAGAAATATTTTCATCTAAAAACTAGACAGAAGCATTCTCAGAAACTTCTGTCTGATTAGTGCATTCAACTCACAGACTTGAACATTCCCTCGGATAGAGCTGTTTGGAAACACTCCTTTTGTAGAATCTGCAAGTGCTTATTTGGAACGCTTTTACGCACATGCTGGAAAAGGAAATATCTTCACATAAAAACTAGATAGAAGCATTCTCAGAAACTTCTTTGTGATGAGTCCATTCTACTCACAGACTTGAACATTCCTCTTGAGAGAGCAGTTTGGAAACACTCCTTTTGTAGAATCTGCAAGTGTTTATTTGGATCGCTTTGACGCCTATGCTGGAAAAGGAAATATCTTCACCTAAAAACTGCACAGAAGCATTCTCAGAAACTTCTGTGCGATGAGTGCATTCAACTCACAGACTTGAACGTTTCTTTTGATAGGATAGTTTTGAAACACTCCTTTTGTAGGATCTGCAAGTGTTTATTTGGACCGCTTTGAGGCCTATGCTGGAAAAGGAAGTATCTTCACATAAAAACTACACAGAAGCATTCTCAGACACTTCTTTGTGATGAGTGCATTCAACTCACAGACTTGAGCCTTTCTTTTGAAAGAGCAGTTTTGAAACAATCTTTTTGTAGAGTCTGCAAGTGGATATTTGGAGGCCTTTGAGGCCTATGCTGGGAAAAGAAATATCTTCACCTAAAAACTAGACAGAAGCATTCTCATAAACTTCTGTCTGATTAGCGCATTCAACTCACCGACTTGAACATTCCCTCGGATAGAGCAGTTTGGAAACACTCCTTTGGGAGAATCTGCTAGTGTTTATTTGGAACGCTTTGAAGCCTATCCTGGAAAAGGAAATATATTCACATAAAAACTAGCCAGACGCATTCTCAGAAACTTCTTTGTGATGAGTGCATTCTACTCACTGACTTGAACATTCGTCTTGAGAGAGCAGTTTGGAAACACTCCTTTTGTAGAATCTGCAAGTGTTTATTTGGATCGCTTTCACGCCTATGCTGGAAAAGGAATTATCTTCACCTAAAAACTACACAGAAGCATTCTCAGAAACTTCTGTGCGATGAGTGCATTCAACTCACAGACTTGAACGTTTCTTTTGATAGGATAGTTTTGAAACACTCCTTTTGTAGGATCTGCAAGTGTTTATTTGGACCGCTTTGAGGCCTATGCTGGAAAAGGAAGTATCTTCACATAACAACTACACAGAAGCATTCTCAGACACTTCTTTGTGATGAGTGCATTCAACTCACAGACTTGAGCCTTTCTTTTGAAAGAGCAGTTTTGAAACAATCTTTTTGTAGAGTCTGCAAGTGGATATTTGGAGGCCTTTGAGGCCTATGCTGGGAAAAGAAATATCTTCACCTAAAAACTAGACAGAAGCATTCTCATAAACTTCTGTCTGATTAGCGCATTCAACTCACCGACTTGAACATTCCCTCGGATAGAGCCGTTTGGAAACACTCCTTTGGGAGAATCTGCTAGTGTTTATTTGGAACGCTTTGAAGCCTATCCTGGAAAAGGAAATATATTCACATAAAAACTAGCCAGACGCATTCTCAGAAACTTCTTTGTGATGAGTGCATTCTACTCACCGACTTGAACATTCGTCTTGAGAGACCAGTTTGGAAACACTCCTTTTGTAGAATCTGCAAGTGTTTATTTGGATCGCTTTCACGCCTATGCTGGAAAAGGAAATATCTTCACCTAAAAACTACACAGAAGCATTCTCAGAAACTTCTGTGTGATGAGTGCATTCAACTCACAGACTTGAACGTTTCTTTTGATAGGACACTTTTGAAACACTCCTTTCGTAGAATCTGCAAGTGTTTATTTCGAGCGCTTTGAGGCCTAAGCTGGAAAAGGAAGTATCTTCACATAACAACTACACAGAAGCATTCTCAGAAACTTCTTTGTGATGAGTGCATTCAACTCACAGACTTGAGCCTTCCCTTTGAAAGAGCAGTTTTGAAGCACTGTGTTTGTAGAGTCTGCAAGTGGATATTTGGAGTTCTTTGAGGCCTATGCTGGGAAAAGAAATATTTTCATCTAAAAACTAGACAGAAGCATTCTCAGAAACTTCTGTCTGATTAGTGCATTCAACTCACAGACTTGAACATTCCCTCGGATAGAGCTGTTTGGAAACACTCCTTTTGTAGAATCTGCAAGTGCTTATTTGGAACGCTTTTACGCACATGCTGGAAAAGGAAATATCTTCACATAAAAACTAGATAGAAGCATTCTCAGAAACTTCTTTGTGATGAGTCCATTCTACTCACAGACTTGAACATTCCTCTTGAGAGAGCAGTTTGGAAACACTCCTTTTGTAGAATCTGCAAGTGTTTATTTGGATCGCTTTGACGCCTATGCTCGAAAAGGAAATATTTTCACCTAAAAACTACACAGAAGCATTCTCAGAAACTTCTGTGTGATGAGTGCATTCAACTCACAGACTTGAACGTTTCTATTGATAGGACAGTTTTGAAACACTCCTTTCGTAGAATCTGCAATGTTTATTTCGAGCGCTTTGAAGCCTATGGTTGAAAAGGAAGTATCTTCACATAACAACTACACAGAAGCATTCTCAGAAACTTCTTTGTGATGAGTGCATTCTACTCACAGAGTTGAAGCCTCTTTTTGGTGGAAGTGTTTTCAACCTCTGTTTTTGTAGAATCTGCGCGTGCATATTTGGAGTGCTCCGAGGCCTATGCTGGGAAATGAAATATCTTCACCTAAAAACTACACAGAAGCATTCTCAGAAACTTCTGTGTGATGAGTGCATTCAACTCACGGACTTGAGCCTTCCTTTTGAAAGAGCAGTTTTGAAACACTCCTTTCGTAGAATCTGCAAGTGTTTATTTCGAGCGCTTTGAGGCCTATGCTGGAAAAGGAACTATCTTCACATAACAATTACACAGAAGCATTCTCAGAAACTTCTTTGTGATGAGTGCATTCAACTCACAGACTTTAGCCTTCCTTTTAAAAGAGCAGTTTTGAAGCACTCTTTTTGTAGAGTCTGCAAGTGGATAATTGGAGGGCTTTGAGGCCTGTGCTGGGAAAAGAAATATCTTCACATAAAAACTAGACAGAAGCATAATCAGAAACTTCTGTCTGATTAGTTCATTCAACTCACAGAGTTGAAAATTCCCTCGTATAGAGCAGTTTGGAAACACTCCTTTTGTAGAATCTGCAAGTGTTTATTAGGAGCGCTTTGACGCCTATGCTGGAAAAGGAAATATCTTCACATAAAAACTAGACAGAAGCATTCTCAGAAACTTCTTTGTGATGAGTGCATTCTACTCACAGACTTGAACATTCCTCTTGATAGAGCAGTTTGGAAACACTCCTTTTGTAGAATCTGCAAGTGTTTATTTGGATCGCTTTGACGCCTATGCTGGAAAAGGAAATATTTTCACCTAAAAACTACACAGAAGCAATCTCAGAAACTTCTGTGTGATGAGTGCATTCAACTCACAGACTTGAACGTTTCTTTTGATAGGATAGTTTTGCAACACTCCTTTTGTAGAATCTGCAAGTGTTTATTTGGATCGCTTTCATGCCTATGCTGGAAAAGGATATATCTTCACCTAAAAACTACACAGAAGCATTCTCAGAAACTTCTGTGTGATGAGTGCATTCAACTCACACACTTGAACGTTTCTTTTGATAGGACACTTTTGAAACACTCCTTCGTAAAATCTGCAAGTGTTTATTTCGAGCGCTTTGAGGCCTATGCTGGAAAAGGAAGTATCTTCACATAAAAACTACACAGAAGCATTCTCAGAAACTTCTTTGTGATGAGTGCATTCATCTCACAGACTTGAGCCTTCCTTTTGAAAGAGCAGTTTTGAAACACTCTTTTTGTAGAGTCTGCAAGTTGATATTTGGTGGGCTTTGAGGCCTATGCTGGGAAAAGGAATATCTTCACTTAAAAACTAGACAGAAGCATTCTCACAAACTTCTCTGTGATTAGTGCATTCAACTAACGGACTTGAATATTGCCTCTGATAGAGCAGTTTGGAAACAATCTTTTTGTAGAATCTGCAAGTGTTTATTTCGAGTGCTTTGACGCCTAGGCTGAAAAAGGAAATATCTTCACATAACAACTACACAGAAGCATTCTCAGAAACTTCTTTGTGATGAGTGCATTCTACTCACAGAGTTGAAGCCTCTTTTTGGTGGAAGTGTTTTCAACCTCTGTTTTTGTAGAATCTGCAATTGCATACTTGGAGCGCTCCGAGGCCTATGCTGGGAAATGAAATATCTTCGGCTGAAAACTACACAGAAGCATTCTCAGAAACTTCTGTGTGATGAGTGCATTCAACTCACAGACTTGAGCCTTCCTTTTGAAAGAGCAGTTTTGAAACACTCTTTTTGTAGAGTCTGCAAGTGGATATTTGGAGGGCTTGGAGGCCAATGCTGGGAAAAGAAATATCTGCACCTAAAAACTAGACAGAAGCATTCTCACAAACTTCTGTCTGATTAGTGCGTTCAACTCACAGACTTGAACATTCCCTCGGATAGAGCAGTTTGGAAACACTCCTTTTGTAGAATCTGCAAGTGTTTATTTGGAACGCTTTGACGCCTATGCTGGAAAAGGAAATATATTCACATAAAAACTAGGCAGAAGCATTCTCAGAAACTTCTTTGTGATGAGTGCATTCTACTCACAGGCTTGAACATTCCTCTTTAGAGAGCAGTTTGGAAACACTCCTTTTGTAGAATCTGCAAGTGTTTATTTTGATCCCTTTCACGCCAATGCTGGGAAAGGAAATATCTTCACCTAAAAACTACACAGAAGTATTCTCAGAAACTTCTTTGTGATGAGTGCATTCTACTCACAGACTTGAACATTCCTCTTGAGAGAGCAGTTTGGAAACACTACTTTTGTAGAACCTGCAAGTGTTTATTTGGATCGCTTTTGCGCCTATGCTGGAAAAGGAAATATCTTCACCTAAAAACAACACAGAAGCATTCTCAGAAACTTCTGTGTGATGAGTGCATTCAACTCACAGACTTGAACGTTTCTTTTGATAGGACAGTTTTCAAACACTCCTTTTGGAGAATCTGCAAGTGTTTATTTCTAGCGCTTTGGGGCCTAGGCTGGAAAAGGAAGTATCTTCACATAACAACTACACAGAAGCATTCTCAGACACTTCTTTGTGATGAGTGCATTCAACTCACAGACTTGAGCCTTTCTTTTGAAAGAGCAGTTTTGAAACACTCTTTTTGTAGAATCTGCAAGTGAATATTTGGAGCGCTTTAAAGCCTCTTCTGGGAAAAGAAATATCTTCACCTAAAAACAAGACAGAAGCATTCTGACAAACATCTGTGTGATTAGTGCATTCAACTCACAGACTTGAACATTCCCCCTGATAGGGCAGTTTGGAAACACTTCTTTTGTAGAATCTGCAAGTGTTTATTTGGAGCGCTTTGACGCCTACGATGGAAAAGGAAATATCTTCACATAAAATCTAGACAGAAGGATTCTTAGAAACTTCTTTGTGATGAGTGCATTCTACTCACAGAGTTGAAGCCTCTTTTTCGTGGAAGAGTTTTCAACCTCTCTTTTTGTAGAATCTGCAAGTGCATATTTGGAGCGCTCCGAGGCCTATGCTGGGAAATGAAATATCTTCACCTAAAAACTACACAGAAGCATTCTCAGAAACTTCTGTGTGATGAGTGCATTCAACTCACAGACTTGAACGTTTCTTTTGATAGGACAGTTTTCAAACACTCCTTTCGTAGAATCTGCAAGTGTTTATTTCGAACGCTTTGTGGCCTAAGCTGGAAAAGGAAGTATCTTCACATAACAACTACACAGAAGCATTCTCAGAAACTTCTTTGTGATGAGTGCATTCAAGTCACAGACATGAGCCTTCCTTTTGAAAGAGCAGGTTTGAAACACTCTTTTTGTAGAGTCTGCAAGTTGATATTTGGAGGGCTTTGAGGCCTATGCTGGGAAAAGAAATATCTTCACCTAAAAACTAGACAGAAGCATTCTCACAAACTTCTGTCTGATTAGTGCATTCAACTCACAGACTTCAACATTCCTTCTGATAGATCAGTTTGGAAACAATCCTTTTGTAGAATCTGCAAGTGTTTATTTGGAGCGCTTTGACGCCTATGCTGGAAAAGGAAATATCTTCACATAAAAACTAGACAGAAGCATTCTCAGAAACTTCTTTTGGATGAGTGCATTCTACTCACAGAGTTGAAGCCTCTTTTTGGTGGAAGAGTTTTCAAGCTCCCATTTTGTAGAATCTGCAAGTGCATATTTGGAGCGCTCCGAGGGCTACGCTGGGAAATGAAATATCTTCACCTAAAAACTACACAGAAGCATTCTCAGAAACTTCTGTGTGATGAGTGCATTCAACTCACAGACGAGCCTTTCTTTTGAAAGAACAGTTTTGAAACACTCTTTTTGTAGAATCTGCAAGTGGATATTTGGAGGGCTATGAGGCCTATGCTGGGAAAAGAAATATCTTCACCTAAAAACTAGACAGAAGCATTCTCACAAACTTCTGTCTGATTAGTGCATTCAACTCACAGAGTTGAACATTCCCTCGTATAGAGCAGTTTGGAAACACTCCTTTTGTAGAATCTGCAAGTGTTTATTTGGAGCGCTTTGACACCTATGCTGGAAAAGGAAATATCTTCACATAAAAACTAGACAGAAGCATTCTCAGTAACTTCTTTGTGATGAGTGCATTCTCCTCACAGACTTGAACATTCCTCTTGAGAGAGCAGTTTGGAAACACTCCTTTTGTAGAATCTGCAAGTGTTTATTTGGATCGCTTTGACGCCTATGCTGGAAAAGGAAATATCTTCACCTAAAAACTGCACAGAAGCATTCTCAGAAACTTCTGTGCGATGAGTGCATTCAACTCACAGACTTGAACGTTTCTTTTGATAGGATAGTTTTGAAACACTCCTTTTGTAGGATCTGCAAGTGTTTATTTCGAGCGCTTTGAGGCCTATGCTGGAAAAGGAAGTATCTTCACATAACAACTACACAGAAGCATTCTCAGACACTTCTTTGTGATGAGTGCATTCAACTCACAGACTTGAGCCTTTCTTTTGAAAGAGCAGTTTTGAAACAATCTTTTTGTAGGGTCTGCAAGTGGATATTTGGAGGCCTTTGAGGCCTATGCTGGGAAAAGAAATATCTTCACCTAAAAACTAGACAGAAGCATTCTCATAAACTTCTGTCTGATTAGCGCATTCAACTCACCGACTTGAACATTCCCTCGGATAGAGCAGTTTGGAAACACTCCTTTGGGAGAATCTGCTAGTGTTTATTTGGAACGCTTTGAAGCCTATCCTGGAAAAGGAAATATATTCACATAAAAACTAGCCAGACGCATTCTCAGAAACTTCTTTGTGATGAGTGCATTCTACTCACCGACTTGAACATTCGTCTTGAGAGAGCAGTTTGGAAACACTCCTTTTGTAGAATCTGCAAGTGTTTATTTGGATCGCTTTCACGCCTATGCTGGAAAAGGAAATATCTTCACCTAAAAACTACACAGAAGCATTCTCAGAAACTTCTGTGTGATGAGTGCATTCAACTCACAGACTTGAACGTTTCTTTTGATAGGACACTTTTGAAACACTCCTTTCGTAGAATCTGCAAGTGTTTATTTCGAGCGCTTTGAGGCCTAAGCTGGAAAAGGAAGTATCTTCACATAACAACTACACAGAAGCATTCTCAGAAACTTCTTTGTGATGAGTGCATTCAACTCACAGACTTGAGCCTTCCCTTTGAAAGAGCAGTTTTGAAGCACTGTGTTTGTAGAGTCTGCAAGTGGATATTTGGAGTTCTTTGAGGCCTATGCTGGGAAAAGAAATATTTTCATCTAAAAACTAGACAGTAGCATTCTCAGAAACTTCTGTCTGATTAGTGCATTCAACTCACAGACTTGAACATTCCCTCGGATAGAGCTGTTTGGAAACACTCCTTTTGTAGAATCTGCAAGTGCTTATTTGGAACGCTTTTACGCACATGCTGGAAAAGGAAATATCTTCACATAAAAACTAGATAGAAGCATTCTCAGAAACTTCTTTGTGATGAGTCCATTCAACTCACAGACTTGAACTTTTCTATTGATAGGACAGTTTTGAAACACTCCTTTCGTAGAATCTGCAAGTGTTTATTTCGAGCGCTTTGAAGCCTATGGTGGAAAAGGAAGTATCTTCACATAACAACTACACAGAAGCATTCTCAGAAACTTCTTTGTGATGAGTGCATTCTACTCACAGAGTTGAAGCCTCTTTTCGGTGGAAGTGTTTTCAACCTCTGTTTTTGTAGAATCTGCGCGTGCATATTTGGAGGGCTCCGAGGCCTATGCTGGGAAATGAAATATCTTCACCTAAAAACTACACAGAAGCATTCTCAGAAACTTCTGTGTGATGAGTGCATTCAACTCACGGACTTGAGCCTTCCTTTTGAAAGAGCAGTTTTGAAACACTCCTTTCGTAGAATCTGCAAGTGTTTATTTCGAGCGCTTTGAGGTCTATGCTGGAAAAGGAAATGTCTTCACATAAAAACTAGACAGAAGCATTCTCAGAAACTTCTTTGTGATGAGTGCATTCTACTCACAGACTTGAACATTCCTCTTGATAGAGCAGTTTGGAAACACTCCTTTTGTAGAATCTGCAAGTGTTTATTTGGATCGCTTTGACGCCTATGCTGGAAAAGGAAATATTTTCACCTAAAAACTACACAGAAGCAATCTCAGAAACTTCTGTGTGATGAGTGCATTCAACTCACAGACTTGAACGTTTCTTTTGATAGGATAGTTTTGCAACACTCCTTTTGTAGAATCTGCAAGTGTTTATTTGGATCGCTTTCACGCCTATGCTGGAAAAGGAAATATCTTCACCTAAAAACTACACAGAAGCATTCTCAGAAACTTCTGTGTGATGAGTGCATTCAACTCACAGACTTGAACGTTTCTTTTGATAGGACACTTTTGAAACACTCCTTTCGTAGAATCTGCAAGTGTTTATTTCGAGCGCTTTGAGGCCTAAGCTGGAAAAGGAAGTATCTTCACATAACAACTACACAGAAGCATTCTCAGAAACTTCTTTGTGATGAGTGCATTCAACTCACAGACTTGAGCCTTCCCTTTGAAAGAGCAGTTTTGAAGCACTGTGTTTGTAGAGTCTGCAAGTGGATATTTGGAGTTCTTTGAGGCCTATGCTGGGAAAAGAAATATTTTCATCTAAAAACTAGACAGAAGCATTCTCAGAAACTTCTGTCTGATTAGTGCATTCAACTCACAGACTTGAACATTCCCTCGGATAGAGCTGTTTGGAAACACTCCTTTTGTAGAATCTGCAAGTGCTTATTTGGAACGCTTTTACGCACATGCTGGAAAAGGAAATATCTTCACATAAAAACTAGATAGAAGCATTCTCAGAAACTTCTTTGTGATGAGTCCATTCTACTCACAGACTTGAACATTCCTCTTGAGAGAGCAGTTTGGAAACACTCCTTTTGTAGAATCTGCAAGTGTTTATTTGGATCGCTTTGACGCCTATGCTCGAAAAGGAAATATTTTCACCTAAAAACTACACAGAAGCATTCTCAGAAACTTCTGTGTGATGAGTGCATTCAACTCACAGACTTGAACGTTTCTATTGATAGGACAGTTTTGAAACACTCCTTTCGTAGAATCTGCAATGTTTATTTCGAGCGCTTTGAAGCCTATGGTTGAAAAGGAAGTATCTTCACATAACAACTACACAGAAGCATTCTCAGAAACTTCTTTGTGATGAGTGCATTCTACTCACAGAGTTGAAGCCTCTTTTTGGTGGAAGTGTTTTCAACCTCTGTTTTTGTAGAATCTGCGCGTGCATATTTGGAGTGCTCCGAGGCCTATGCTGGGAAATGAAATATCTTCACCTAAAAACTACACAGAAGCATTCTCAGAAACTTCTGTGTGATGAGTGCATTCAACTCACGGACTTGAGCCTTCCTTTTGAAAGAGCAGTTTTGAAACACTCCTTTCGTAGAATCTGCAAGTGTTTATTTCGAGCGCTTTGAGGCCTATGCTGGAAAAGGAACTATCTTCACATAACAATTACACAGAAGCATTCTCAGAAACTTCTTTGTGATGAGTGCATTCAACTCACAGACTTTAGCCTTCCTTTTAAAAGAGCAGTTTTGAAGCACTCTTTTTGTAGAGTCTGCAAGTGGATAATTGGAGGGCTTTGAGGCCTGTGCTGGGAAAAGAAATATCTTCACATAAAAACTAGACAGAAGCATAATCAGAAACTTCTGTCTGATTAGTTCATTCAACTCACAGAGTTGAAAATTCCCTCGTATAGAGCAGTTTGGAAACACTCCTTTTGTAGAATCTGCAAGTGTTTATTAGGAGCGCTTTGACGCCTATGCTGGAAAAGGAAATATCTTCACATAAAAACTAGACAGAAGCATTCTCAGAAACTTCTTTGTGATGAGTGCATTCTACTCACAGACTTGAACATTCCTCTTGATAGAGCAGTTTGGAAACACTCCTTTTGTAGAATCTGCAAGTGTTTATTTGGATCGCTTTGACGCCTATGCTGGAAAAGGAAATATTTTCACCTAAAAACTACACAGAAGCAATCTCAGAAACTTCTGTGTGATGAGTGCATTCAACTCACAGACTTGAACGTTTCTTTTGATAGGATAGTTTTGCAACACTCCTTTTGTAGAATCTGCAAGTGTTTATTTGGATCGCTTTCATGCCTATGCTGGAAAAGGATATATCTTCACCTAAAAACTACACAGAAGCATTCTCAGAAACTTCTGTGTGATGAGTGCATTCAACTCACACACTTGAACGTTTCTTTTGATAGGACACTTTTGAAACACTCCTTCGTAAAATCTGCAAGTGTTTATTTCGAGCGCTTTGAGGCCTATGCTGGAAAAGGAAGTATCTTCACATAAAAACTACACAGAAGCATTCTCAGAAACTTCTTTGTGATGAGTGCATTCATCTCACAGACTTGAGCCTTCCTTTTGAAAGAGCAGTTTTGAAACACTCTTTTTGTAGAGTCTGCAAGTTGATATTTGGTGGGCTTTGAGGCCTATGCTGGGAAAAGGAATATCTTCACTTAAAAACTAGACAGAAGCATTCTCACAAACTTCTCTGTGATTAGTGCATTCAACTAACGGACTTGAATATTGCCTCTGATAGAGCAGTTTGGAAACAATCTTTTTGTAGAATCTGCAAGTGTTTATTTCGAGTGCTTTGACGCCTAGGCTGAAAAAGGAAATATCTTCACATAACAACTACACAGAAGCATTCTCAGAAACTTCTTTGTGATGAGTGCATTCTACTCACAGAGTTGAAGCCTCTTTTTGGTGGAAGTGTTTTCAACCTCTGTTTTTGTAGAATCTGCAATTGCATATTTGGAGCGCTCCGAGGCCTATGCTGGGAAATGAAATATCTTCGGCTGAAAACTACACAGAAGCATTCTCAGAAACTTCTGTGTGATGAGTGCATTCAACTCACAGACTTGAGCCTTCCTTTTGAAAGAGCAGTTTTGAAACACTCTTTTTGTAGAGTCTGCAAGTGGATATTTGGAGGGCTTGGAGGCCAATGCTGGGAAAAGAAATATCTGCACCTAAAAACTAGACAGAAGCATTCTCACAAACTTCTGTCTGATTAGTGCGTTCAACTCACAGACTTGAACATTCCCTCGGATAGAGCAGTTTGGAAACACTCCTTTTGTAGAATCTGCAAGTGTTTATTTGGAACGCTTTGACGCCTATGCTGGAAAAGGAAATATATTCATATAAAAACTAGGCAGAAGCATTCTCAGAAACTTCTTTGTGATGAGTGCATTCTACTCACAGGCTTGAACATTTCTCTTAGGGAGCAGTTTGGAAACACTCCTTTTGTAGAATCTGCAAGTGTTTATTTGGATCCCTTTCACGCCAATGCTGGAAAAGGAAATATCTTCACCTAAAAACTACACAGAAGTATTCTCAGAAACTTCTTTGTGATGAGTGCATTCTACTCACAGACTTGAACATTCCTCTTGAGAGAGCAGTTTGGAAACACTACTTTTGTAGAACCTGCAAGTGTTTATTTGGATCGCTTTTGCGCCTATGCTGGAAAAGGAAATATCTTCACCTAAAAACAACACAGAAGCATTCTCAGAAACTTCTGTGTGATGAGTGCATTCAACTCACAGACTTGAACGTTTCTTTTGATAGGACAGTTTTCAAACACTCCTTTTGGAGAATCTGCAAGTGTTTATTTCTAGCGCTTTGGGGCCTAGGCTGGAAAAGGAAGTATCTTCACATAACAACTACACAGAAGCATTCTCAGACACTTCTTTGTGATGAGTGCATTCAACTCACAGACTTGAGCCTTTCTTCTGAAAGAGCAGTTTTGAAACACTCTTTTTGTAGAATCTGCAAGTGAATATTTGGAGCGCTTTAAAGCCTCTTCTGGGAAAAGAAATATCTTCACCAAAAACAAGACAGAAGCATTCTGACAAACATCTGTCTGATTAGTGCATTCAACTCACAGACTTGAACATTCCCCCTGATAGGGCAGTTTGGAAACACTCCTTTTGTAGAATCTGCAAGTGTTTATTTGGAGCGCTTTGACGCCTACGATGGAAAAGGAAATATCTTCACATAAAATCTAGACAGAAGGATTCTTAGAAACTTCTTTGTGATGAGTGCATTCTACTCACAGAGTTGAAGCCTCTTTTTCGTGGAAGAGTTTTCAACCTCTCTTTTTGTAGAATCTGCAAGTGCATATTTGGAGCGCTCCGAGGCCTATGCTGGGAAATGAAATATCTTCACCTAAAAACTACACAGAAGCATTCTCAGAAACTTCTGTGTGATGAGTGCATTCAACTCACAGACTTGAACGTTTCTTTTGATAGGACAGTTTTCAAACACTCCTTTCGTAGAATCTGCAAGTGTTTATTTCGAACGCTTTGAGGCCTACGCTGGAAAAGGAAGTATCTTCACATAACAACTACACAGAAGTATTCTCAGAAACTTCTTTGTGATGAGTGCATTCATCTCACAGACATGAGCCTTCCTTTTGAAAGAGCAGTTTTGAAACACTCTTTTTGTAGAGTCTGCAAGTTGATATTTGGAGGGCTTTGAGGCCTATGCTGGGAAAAGAAATATCTTCACCTAAAAACTAGACAGAAGCATTCTCACAAACTTCTGTCTGATTAGTGCATTCAACTCACAGACTTCAACATTCCCTCTGATAGAGCAGTTTGGAAACAATCCTTTTGTAGAATCTGCAAGTGTTTATTTGGAGCGCTTTGACGCCTATGCTGTAAAAGGAAATATCTTCACATAAAAACTAGACAGAAGCATTCTCAGAAACTTCTTTTGGATGAGTGCATTCTACTCACAGCGTTGAAGCCTCTTTTTGGTGGAAGAGTTTTCAAGCTCCCATTTTGTAGAATCTGCAAGTGCATATTTGGAGCGCTCCGAGGGCTACGCTGGGAAATGAAATATCTTCACCTAAAAACTACACAGAAGCATTCTCAGAAACTTCTGTGTGATGAGTGCATTCAACTCACAGACGAGCCTTTCTTTTGAAAGAACAGTTTTGAAACACTCTTTTTGTAGAATCTGCAAGTGGATATTTGGAGGGCTATGAGGCCTATGCTGGGAAAAGCAATATCTTCTCCTAAAAACTAGACAGAAGCATTCTCACAAACTTCTGTCTGATTAGTGCATTCAACTCACAGAGTTGAACATTCCCTCGTATAGAGCAGTTTGGAAACACTCCTTTTGTAGAATCTGCAAGTGTTTATTTGGAGCGCTTTGACGCCTATGCTGGAAAAGGAAATATCTTCACATAAAAACTAGACAGAAGCATTCTCAGTAACTTCTTTGTGATGAGTGCATTCTCCTCACAGACTTGAACATTCCTCTTGAGAGAGCAGTTTGGAAACACTCCTTTTGTAGAATCTGCAAGTGTTTATTTGGATCGCTTTGACGCCTATGCTGGAAAAGGAAATATCTTCACCTAAAAACTGCACAGAAGCATTCTCAGAAACTTCTGTGCGATGAGTGCATTCAACTCACAGACTTGAACGTTTCTTTTGATAGGATAGTTTTGAAACACTCCTTTTGTAGGATCTGCAAGTGTTTATTTCGACCGCTTTGAGGCCTATGCTGGAAAAGGAAGTATCTTCACATAACAACTACACAGAAGCATTCTCAGACACTTCTTTGTGATGAGTGCATTCAACTCACAGACTTGAGCCTTTCTTTTGAAAGAGCAGTTTTGAAACAATCTTTTTGTAGAGTCTGCAAGTGGATATTTGGAGGCCTTTGAGGCCTATGCTGGGAAAAGAAATATCTTCACCTAAAAACTAGACAGAAGCATTCTCATAAACTTCTGTCTGATTAGCGCATTCAACTCACCGACTTGAACATTCCCTCGGATAGAGCAGTTTGGAAACACTCCTTTGGGAGAATCTGCTAGTGTTTATTTGGAACGCTTTGAAGCCTATCCTGGAAAAGGAAATATATTCACATAAAAACTAGCCAGACGCATTCTCAGAAACTTCTTTGTGATGAGTGCATTCTACTCACCGACTTGAACATTCGTCTTGAGAGAGCAGTTTGGAAACACTCCTTTTGTAGAATCTGCAAGTGTTTATTTGGATCGCTTTCACGCCTATGCTGGAAAAGGAAATATCTTCACCTAAAAACTACACAGAAGCATTCTCAGAAACTTCTGTGTGATGAGTGCATTCAACTCACAGACTTGAACGTTTCTTTTGATAGGACACTTTTGAAACACTCCTTTCGTAGAATCTGCAAGTGTTTATTTCGAGCGCTTTGAGGCCTAAGCTGGAAAAGGAAGTATCTTCACATAACAACTACACAGAAGCATTCTCAGAAACTTCTGTGTGATGAGTGCATTCAACTCACAGACTTGAAAGTTTCTTTTGATAGGACACTTTTGAAACACTCCTTTCGTAGAATCTGCAAGTGTTTATTTCGAGCGCTTTGAGGCCTAAGCTGGAAAAGGAAGTATCTTCACATAACAACTACACAGAAGCATTCTCAGAAACTTCTTTGTGATGAGTGCATTCAACTCACAGACTTGAGCCTTCCCTTTGAAAGAGCAGTTTTGAAGCACTCTGTTTGTAGAGTCTGCAAGTGGATATTTGGAGGGCTTTGAGGCCTATGCTGGGAAAAGAAATATTTTCATCTAAAAACTAGACAGAAGCCTTCTCAGAAACTTCTGTCTGATTAGTGCATTCAACTCACAGACTTGAACATTCCCTCGGATAGAGCAGTTTGGAAACACTCCTTTTGTAGAATCTGCAAGTGCTTATTTGGAACGCTTTTACGCACTTGCTGGAAAAGGAAATATCTTCACCTAAAAACTACACAGAAGTATTCTCAGAAACTTCTTTGTGATGAGTCCATTGTACTCACAGACTTGAACATTCCTCTTGAGAGAGCAGTTTGGAAACACTCCTTTTGTAGAACCTGCAAGTGTTTATTTGGATCGCTTTTGCGCCTATGCTGGAAAAGGAAATATCTTCACATAAAAACAACACAGAAGCATTCTCAGAAACTTCTGTGTGATGAGTGCATTCAACTCACAGACTTGAACGTTTCTTTTGATAGGACAGTTTTGAAACACTCCTTTTGGAGAATCTGCAACTGTTTATTTCGAGCGCTTTGAAGCCTAGGCTGGAAAAGGAAGTATCTTCACATAACAACTACACAGAAGCATTCTCAGACACTTCTTTGTGATGAGTGCATTCAACACACAGACTTGAGCCTTTCTTTTGAAAGAGCAGTTTTGAAACACTCTTTTTGTAGAATCTGCAAGTGAATATTTGGAGCGCTTTAAAGCCTCTTCTGGGAAAAGAAATATCTTCACCTAAAAACTAGACAGAAGCATTCTGAAAAACATCTGTGTGATTAGTGCATTCAACTCACAGACTTGAACATTCCTTCTGATAGGGCAGTTTGGAAACACTCCTTTTGTAGAATCTGCAAGTGTTTATTTGGAGCGCTTTGACGCCTATGATGGAAAAGGAAATATCTTCACATAAAAACTAGACAGAAGGATTCTTAGAAACTTCTTTGTGATGAGTGCATTCTACTCACAGAGTTGAAGCCTCTTTTTCGTGGAAGAGTTTTCAACCTCTCTTTTTGTAGAATCTGCAAGTGCATATTTGGAGCGCTCCGAGGCCTATGCTGGCAAATGGAATATCTTCACCTAAAAACTATACAGAAGCATTCCCAGAAACTTCTGTGTGATGAGTGCATTCAACTCACAGACGAGCCTTTCTTTTGAAAGAACAGTTTTGAAACACTCTTTTTGTAGAATCTGCAAGTGGATATTTGGAGGGCTGTGAGGCCTATGCTGGGAAAAGAAATATCTTCACCTAAAAACTAGACAGAAGCATTCTCACAAACTTCTGTCTGATTAGTGCATTCAACTCACAGAGTTGAACATTGCCTCGTATAGAGCAGTTTGGAAACACTCCTTTTGTAGAATCTGCTAGTGTTTATTTGGAGCGCTTTGACGCCTATGCTGGAAAAGGAAATATCTTCACATAAAAACTAGACAGAAGCATTCTCAGTAACTTCTTTGTGATGAGTGCATTCTACTCACAGACTTGAACATTCCTCATGAGAGAGCAGTTTGGAAACACTCCTTTTGTAGAATCTGCAAGTGTTTCTTTGGATCGCTTTGACGCCTATGCTGGAAAAGGAAATATCTTCACCTAAAAACTGCACAGAAGCATTCTCAGAAACTTCTGGGCGATGAGTGCATTCAACTCACAGACTTGAACGTTTCTTTTGATAGGATAGTTTTGAAACACTCCTTTTGTAGGATCTGCAAGTGTTTATTTCGAGCGCTTTGAGGCCTATGCTGGAAAAGGAAGTATCTTCACATAACAACTACACAGAAGCATTCTCAGACACTTCTTTGTAATGAGTGCATTCAACTCACAGACTTGAGCCTTTCTTTTGAAAGAGCAGTTTTGAAACAATCTTTTTGTAGAGTCTGCAATTGGATATTTGGAGGCCTTTGAGGCCTATGCTGGGAAAAGAAATATCTTCACCTAAAAACTAGACAGAAGCATTCTCATAAACTTCTGTCTGATTAGCGCATTCAACTCACCGACTTGAACATTCCCTCGGATAGAGGAGTTTGGAAACACTCCTTTGGGAGAATCTGCTAGTGTTTATTTGGAACGCTTTGAAGCCTATAATGGAAAAGGAAATATATTCACATAAAAACTAGCCAGACGCATTCTCAGAAACTTCTTTGTGATGAGTGCATTCTACTCACCGACTTGAACATTCGTCTTGAGAGAGCAGTTTGGAAACACTCCTTTTGTAGAATCTGCAAGTGTTTATTTGGATCGCTTTCACGCCTATGCTGGAAAAGGAAATATCTTCACCTAAAAACTACACAGAAGCATTCTCAGAAACTTCTGTGTGATGAGTGCATTCAACTCACAGACTTGAACGTTTCTTTTGATAGGACACTTTTGAAACACTCCTTTCGTAGAATCTGCAAGTGTTTATTTCGAGCGCTTTGAGGCCTAAGCTGGAAAAGGAAGTATCTTCACATAACAACTACACAGAAGCATTCTCAGAAACTTCTTTGTGATGAGTGCATTCAACTCACAGACTTGAGCCTTCCCTTTGAAAGAGCAGTTTTGAAGCACTCTGTTTGTAGAGTCTGCAAGTCGATATTTGGAGGGCTTTGAGGCCTATGCTGGGAAAAGAAATATTTTCATCTAAAAACTAGACAGAAGCATTCTCAGAAACTTCTGTCTGATTAGTGCATTCAACTCACCGACTTGAACATTCCCTCGGATAGAGCAGTTTGGAAACACTCCTTTTGTAGAATCTGCAAGTGCTTATTTGGAACGCTTTTACACACATGCTGGAAAAGGAAATGTCTTCACATAAAAACTAGATAGAAGCATTCTCAGAAACTTCTTTGTGATGAGTCCATTCTACTCACAGACTTGAACATTTCTCTTGAGAGAGCAGTTTGGAAACACTCCTTTTGTAGAATCTGCAAGTGTTTATTTGGATCGCTTTCACCCCTATGCAGGAAAAGGAAATATCTTCAACTAAAAACAACACAGAAGCATTCTCAGAAACTTCTGTGTGATGAGTGCATTCAACTCACAGACTTGAACGTTTCTATTGATAGGACAGTTTTGAAACACTCCTTTCGTAGAATCTGCAAGTGTTTATTTCGAGCGCTTTGAAGCCTATGGTGGAAAAGGAAGTATCTTCACATAACAACTACACAGAAGCATTCTCAGAAACTTCTTTGTGATGAGTGCATTCTGCTCACAGAGTTGAAGCCTCTTTTTGGTGGAAGTGTTTTCAACCTCTGTTTTTGTAGAATCTGCGCGTGCATATTTGGAGTGCTCCGAGGCCTATGCTGGGAAATGAAATATCTTCACCTAAAAACTACACAGAAGCATTCTCAGAAACTTCTGTGTGATGAGTGCATTCAACTCACGGACTTGAGCCTTCCTTTTGAAAGAGCAGTTTTGAAACACTCCTTTCGTAGAATCTGCAAGTGTTTATTTCGAGCGCTTTGAGGCCTATGCTGGAAAAGGAACTATCTTCACATAACAATTACACAGAAGCATTCTCAGAAACTTCTTTGTGATGAGTGCATTCAACTCACAGACTTTAGCCTTCCTTTTAAAAGAGCAGTTTTGAAGCACTCTTTTTGTAGAGTCTGCAAGTGGATATTTGGAGGGCTTTGAGGCCTGTGCTGGGAAAAGAAATATCTTCACATGAAAACTAGACAGAAGCATAATCAGAAACTTCTGTCTGATTAGTTCATTCAACTCACAGAGTTGAAAATTCCCTCGTATAGAGCAGTTTGGAAACACTCCTTTTGTAGAATCTGCAAGTGTTTATTTGGAGCGCTTTGACGCCTATGCTGGACAAGGAAATATCTTCACATAAAAACTAGACAGAAGCATTCTCAGAAACTTCTTTGTGATGAGTGCATTCTACTCACAGACTTGAACATTCCTCTTGATAGAGCAGTTTGGAAACACTCCTTTTGTAGAATCTGCAAGTGTTTATTTGGATCGCTTTGACGCCTATGCTGGAAAAGGAAATATTTTCACCTAAAAACTACACAGAAGCATTCTCAGAAACTTCTGTGTGATGAGTGCATTCAACTCCCAGACTTGAACGTTTCTTTTGATAGGATAGTTTTGCAACACTCCCTTTGTAGAATCTGCAAGTGTTTATTTGGATCGCTTTCATGCCTATGCTGGAAAAGGATATATCTTCACCTAAAAACTACACAGAAGCATTTTCAGAAACTTCTGTGTGATGAGTGCATTCAACTCACACACTTGAACGTTTCTTTGATAGGACACTTTTGAAACACTCCTTCGTAAAATCTGCAAGTGTTTATTTCGAGCGCTTTGAGGCCTATGCTGGAAAAGGAAGTATCTTCACATAAAAACTACACAGAAGCATTCTCAGAAACTTCTTTGTGATGAGTGCATTCATCTCACAGACTTGAGCCTTCCTTTTGAAAGAGCAGTTTTGAAACACTCTTTTTGTAGAGTCTGGAAGTTGATATTTGGTGGGCTTTGAGGCCTATGCTGGGAAAAGGAATATCTTCACTTAAAAACTAGACAGAAGCATTCTCACAAACTTCTCTGTGATTAGTGCATTCAACTAACAGCCTTGAATATTGCCTCTGATAGAGCAGTTTGGAAACAATCCTTTTGTAGAATCTGCAAGTGTTTATTTCGAGTGCTTTGACGCCTAGGCTGAAAAAGGAAATATCTTCACATAACAACTACACAGAAGCATTCTCAGAAACTTCTTTGTGATGAGTGCATTCTACTCACAGAGTTGAAGCCTCTTTTTGGTGGAAGTGTTTTCAACCTCTGTTTTTGTAGAATCTGCAATTGCATATTTGGAGCGCTCCGAGACCTATGCTGGGAAATGAAATATCTTCAGCTGAAAACTACACAGAAGCATTCTCAGAAACTTCTGTGTGATGAGTGCATTCAACTCACAGACTTGAGCCTTCCTTTTGAAAGAGCAGTTTTGAAACACTCTTTTTGTAGAGTCTGCAAGTGGATATTTGGAGGGCTTGGAGGCCTATGCTGGGAAAAGAAATATCTGCACCTAAAAACTAGACAGAAGCATTCTCACAAACTTCTGTCTGATTAGTGCGTTCAACTCACAGACTTGAACATTCCCTCGGATAGAGCAGTTTGGAAACACTCCTTTTGTAGAATCTGCAAGTGTTTATTTGGAACGCTTTGACGCCTATGCTGGAAAAGGAAATATATTCACATAAAAACTAGGCAGAAGCATTCTCAGAAACTTCTTTGTGATGAGTGTATTCTACTCACAGGCTTGAACATTCCTCTTTAGAGAGCAGTTTGGAAACACTCCTTTTGTAGAATCTGCAAGTGTTTATTTGGATCCCTTTCACGCCAATGCTGGAAAAGGAAATATCTTCACCTAAAAACTACACAGAAGTATTCTCAGAAACTTCTTTGTGATGAGTGCATTCTACTCACAGACTTGAACATTCCTCTTGAGAGAGCAGTTTGGAAACACTACTTTTGTAGAACCTGCAAAGTACAGTGTTTATTTGGATCGCTTTTGCGCCTATGCTGGAAAAGGAAATATCTTCACCTAAAAACAACACAGAAGCATTCTCAGAAACTTCTGTGTGATGAGTGCATTCAACTCACAGACTTGAACGTTTCTTTTGATAGGACAGTTTTGAAACACTCCTTTGGTAGAATCTGCAAGTGTTTATTTCGAACGCTTTGAGGCCTACGCTGGAAAAGGAAGTATCTTCACATAACAACTACACAGAAGCATTCTCAGAAACTTCTGTGTGATGAGTGCATTCAACTCACACACTTGAACGTTTCTTTTGATAGGACACTTTTGAAACACTCCTTTCGTAAAATCTGCAAGTGTTTATTTCGAGCGCTTTGAGGCCTATGCTGGAAAAGGAAGTATCTTCACATAAAAACTACGCAGAAGCATTCTCCGAAACTTCTTTGTGATGAGTGCATTCATCTCACAGACTTGAGCCTTCCTTTTAAAAGAGCAGTTTTGAAGCACTCTTTTTGTAGAGTCTGCAAGTGGATATTTGGAGGGCTTTGAGGCCTGTGCTGGGAAAAGAAATATCTTCACATAAAAACTAGACAGAAGCATAATCAGAAACTTCTGTCTGATTAGTTCATTCAACTGACCGAGTTGAAAATTCCCTCGTATAGAGCAGTTTGGAAACACTCCTTTTGTAGAATCTACAAGTGTTTATTTGGAGCGCTTTGACGCCTATGCTGGAAAAGGAAATATCTTCACATAAAAACTAGACAGAAGCATTCGCAGAAACTTCTTTGTGATGAGTGCATTCTACTCACAGACTTGAACATTCCTCTTGATAGAGCAGTTTGGAAACACTCCTTTTGTAGAATCTGCTAGTGTTTATTTGGATCGCTTTGACGCCTATGCTGGAAAAGGAAATATTTTCACCTAAAAACTACACAGAAGCATTCTCAGAAACTTCTGTGTGATGAGTGCATTCAACTCCCAGACTTGAACGTTTCTTTTGATAGGATAGTTTTGCAACACTCCTTTTGTAGAATCTGAAGTGTTTATTTGGATCGCTTTCATGCCTATGCTGGAAAAGGATATATCTTCACCTAAAAACTACACAGAAGTATTCTCAGAAACTTCTGTGTGATGAGTGCATTCAACTCACACACTTGAACGTTTCTTTTGATAGGACACTTTTGAAACACTCCTTCGTAAAATCTGCAAGTGTTTATTTCGAGCGCTTTGAGGCCTATGCTGGAAAAGGAAGTATCTTCACATAAAAACTACGCAGAAGCATTCTCAGAAACTTCTTTGTGATGAGTGCATTCATCTCACAGACTTGAGCCTTCCTTTTGAAAGAGCAGTTTTGAAACACTCTTTTTGTAGAGTCTGCAAGTTGATATTTGGTGGGCTTTGAGGCCTATGCTGGGAAAAGGAATATCTTCACTTAAAAACTAGACAGAAGCATTCTCACAAACTTCTCTGTGATTAGTGCATTCAACTAACAGACTTGAATATTGCCTCTGATAGAGCAGTTTGGAAACAATCCTTTTGTAGAATCTGCAAGTGTTTATTTCGAGTGCTTTGACGCCTAGGCTGAAAAAGGAAATATCTTCACATAACAACTACACAGAAGCATTCTCAGAAACTTCTTTGTGATGAGTGCATTCTACTCACAGAGTTGAAGCCTCTTTTTGGTGGAAGTGTTTTCAACCTCTGTTTTTGTAGAATCTGCAATTGCATATTTGGAGCGCTCCGAGGCCTATGCTGGGAAATGAAATATCTTCAGCTGAAAACTACACAGAAGCATTCTCAGAAACTTCTGTGTGATGAGTGCATTCAACTCACAGACTTGAGCCTTCCTTTTGAAAGAGCAGTTTTGAAACACTCTTTTTGTAGAGTCTGCAAGTGGATATTTGGAGGGCTTGGAGGCCTATGCTGGGAAAAGAAATATCTGCACCTAAAAACTAGACAGAAGCATTCTCACAAACTTCTGTCTGATTAGTGCGTTCAACTCACAGACTTGAACATTCCCTCGGATAGAGCAGTTTGGAAACACTCCTTTTGTAGAATCTGCAAGTGTTTATTTGGAACGCTTTGACGCCTATGCTGGAAAAGGAAATATATTCACATAAAAACTAGGCAGAAGCATTCTCAGAAACTTCTTTGTGATGAGTGCATTCTACTCACAGGCTTGAACATTCCTCTTTAGAGAGCAGTTTGGAAACACTCCTTTTGTAGAATCTGCAAGTGTTTATTTGGATCCCTTTCACGCCAATGCTGGAAAAGGAAATATCTTCACCTAAAAACTACACAGAAGTATTCTCAGAAACTTCTTTGTGATGAGTGCATTCTACTCACAGACTTCAACATTCCTCTTGAGAGAGCAGTTTGGAAACACTACTTTTGTAGAACCTGCAAGTGTTTATTTGGATCGCTTTTGCGCCTATGCTGGAAAAGGAAATATCTTCACCTAAAAACAACACAGAAGCATTCTCAGAAACTTCTGTGTGATGAGTGCATTCAACTCACAGACTTGAACGTTTCTTTTGATAGGACAATTTTGAAACACTCCTTTCGTAGAATCTGCAAGTGTTTATTTCGAACGCTTTGAGGCCTACGCTGGAAAAGGAAGTATCTTCACATAACAACTACACAGAAGCGTTCTCAGAAACTTCTTTGTGATGAGTGCATTCATCTCACAGACATGAGCCTTCCTTTTGAAAGAGCAGTTTTGAAACACTCTTTTTGTAGAGTCTGCAAGTTGATATTTGGAGGGCTTTGAGGCCTATGCTGGGAAAAGAAATATCTTCACCTAAAAACTAGACAGAAGCATTCTCACAAACTTCTGTCTGATTAGTGCATTCAACTCACAGACTTCAACATTCCCTCTGATAGAGCAGTTTGGAAACATTCCTTTTGTAGAATCTGCAAGTGTTTATTTGGAGCGCTTTGACGCCTATGCTGGAAAAGGAAATATCTTCACATAAAAACTAGACAGAAGCATTCTCAGAAACTTCTTTGGGATGAGTGCATTCTACTTACAGAGTTGAAGCCTCTTTTTGGTGGAAGTGTTTTCAAGCTCCCATTTTGTAGAATCTGCAAGTGCATATTTGGAGCGCTCCGAGGGCTACGCTGGGAAATGAAATATCTTCACCTAAAAACTACACAGAAGCATTCCCAGAAACTTCTGTGTGATGAGTGCATTCAACTCACAGACGAGCCTTTCTTTTGAAAGAACAGTTTTGAAACACTCTTTTTGTAGAATCTGCAAGTGGATATTTGGAGGCCTGTGAGGCCTATGCTGGGAAAAGAAATATCTTCACCTAAAAACTAGACAGAAGCATTCTCACAAACTTCTGTCTGATTAGTGCATTCAACTCACAGAGTTGAACATTGCCTCGTATAGAGCAGTTTGGAAACACTCCTTTTGTAGAATCTGCTAGTGTTTATTTGGAGCGCTTTGACGCCTATGCTGGAAAAGGAAATATCTTCACATAAAAACTAGACAGAAGCATTCTCAGTAACTTCTTTGTGATGAGTGCATTCTCCTCACAGACTTGAACATTCCTCTTGAGAGAGCAGTTTGGAAACACTCCTTTTGTAGAATCTGCAAGTGTTTATTTGGATCGCTTTGACGCCTATGCTGGAAAAGGAAATATCTTCACCTAAAAACTGCACAGAAGCATTCTCAGACACTTCTGGGCGATGAGTGCATTCAACTCACAGACTTGAACGTTTCTTTTGATAGGATAGTTTTGAAACACTCCTTTTGTAGGATCTGCAAGTGTTTATTTCGAGCGCTTTGAGGCCTATGCTGGAAAAGGAAGTATCTTCACATAACAACTACACAGAAGCATTCTCAGACACTTCTTTGTGATGAGTGCATTCAACTCACAGACTTGAGCCTTTCTTTTGAAAGAGCAGTTTTGAAACAATCTTTTTGTAGAGTCTGCAAGTGGATATTTGGAGGCCTTTGAGGCCGATGCTGGGAAAAGAAATATCTTCACCTAAAAACTAGACAGAAGCATTCTCATAAACTTCTGTCTGATTAGCGCATTCAACTCACCGACTTGAACATTCCCTCGGATAGAGCAGTTTGGAAACACTCCTTTGGGAGAATCTGCTAGTGTTTATTTGGAACGCTTTGAAGCCTATCCTGGAAAAGGAAATATATTCACATAAAAACTAGCCAGACGCATTCTGAGAAACTTCTTTGTGATGAGTGCATTCTACTCACCGACTTGAACATTCGTCTTGAGAGAGCAGTTTGGAAACACTCCTTTTGTAGAATCTGCAAGTGTTTATTTGGATCGCTTTCACGCCTATGCTGGAAAAGGAAATATCTTCACCTAAAAACTACACAGAAGCATTCTCAGAAACTTCTGTGTGATGAGTGCATTCAACTCACAGACTTGAAAGTTTCTTTTGATAGGACACTTTTGAAACACTCCTTTCGTAGAATCTGCAAGTGTTTATTTCGAGCGCTTTGAGGCCTAAGCTGGAAAAGGAAGTATCTTCACATAACAACTACACAGAAGCATTCTCAGAAACTTCTTTGTGATGAGTGCATTCAACTCACAGACTTGAGCCTTCCCTTTGAAAGAGCAGTTTTGAAGCACTCTGTTTGTAGAGTCTGCAAGTGGATATTTGGAGGGCTTTGAGGCCTATGCTGGGAAAAGAAATATTTTCATCTAAAAACTAGACAGAAGCATTCTCAGAAACTTCTGTATGATTAGTGCATTCAACTCACAGACTTGAACATTCCCTCGGATAGAGCAGTTTGGAAACACTCCTTTTGTAGAATCTGCAAGTGCTTATTTGGAACGCTTTTACGCACATGCTGGAAAAGGAAATATCTTCACATAAAAACTAGATAGAAGCATTCTCAGAAACTTCTTTGTGATGAGTCCATTGTACTCACAGACTTGAACATTCCTCTTGAGAGAGCAGTTTGGAAACACTCCTTTTGTAGAATCTGCAAGTGTTTATTTGGATCGCTTTCACCCCTATGCAGGAAAAGGAAATATCTTCAACTAAAAACAACACAGAAGCATTCTCAGAAACTTCTGTGTGATGAGTGCATTCAACTCACAGACTTGAACGTTTCTATTGATAGGACAGTTTTGAAACACTCCTTTCGTAGAATCTGCAAGTGTTTATTTCGAGCGCTTTGAAGCCTATGGTGGAAAAGGAAGTATCTTCACATAACAACTACACAGAAGCATTCTCAGAAACTTCTTTGTGATGATTGCATTCTACTCACAGAGTTGAAGCCTCTTTTTGGTGGAAGTGTTTTCAACCTCTGTTTTTGGAGAATCTGCACGTGCATATTTTGAGTGCTCCGAGGCCTATGCTGGGAAATGAAATATCTTCACCTAAAAACTACACAGAAGCATTCTCAGAAACTTCTGTGTGATGAGTGTATTCAACTCACGGACTTGAGCCTTCCTTTTGAAAGAGCAGTTTTGAAACACTCCTTTCGTAGAATCTGCAAGTGTTTATTTCGAGCGCTTTGAGGCCTATGCTGGAAAAGGAAGTATCTTCACATAAAAACTACACAGAAGCATTCTCAGAAACTTCTTTGTGATGAGTGCATTCTATTCACAGAGTTGAAGTCTTTTTTTGGGGGAAGTGTTTTCAACCTCTGTTTTTGTAGAATCTACAATTGCATATTTGGAGCGCTCCGAGGCCTATGCTGGGAAATGAAATATCTTCACCTAAAAACTACACAGAAGCATTCTCAGAAACTTCTGTGTGATGAGTGCATTCAACTCACAGACTTGAACGTTTCTTTTGATAGGACAGTTTTGAAACACTCCTTTCCTAGAATCTGCAAGTGTTTATTTCGAGCGCTTTGAGGCCTATGCTGGAAAAGGAAGCATCTTCACATAACAACTACACAGAAGCATTCTCAGAAACTTCTTTGTGATGAGTGCATTCAACTCACAGACTTGAGCCTTCCTTTTGAAAGAGCAGTTTTGTAGCACTCTTTTTGTAGAGTCTGAAAGTGGATATTAGGAGGGCTTTGAGGCCTACGCTGGGAAAAGAAATATCTTCACCTAAAAACTAGACAGAAACATTCTGACAAACATCTGTCTGATTAGTGCATTCAACTCACAGACTTGAACATTCCCTCTGATAGGGCAGTTTGGAAACACTCCTTTTGTAGAATCTGCAAGTGTTTATTTGGAGCGCTTTGACGCCTATGCTGGAAAAGGAAATATCTTCACATAAAAACTAGCCAGAAGCATTCTCAGAAACTTCTTTGTGATGAGTGCATTCTACTCACAGACTTGAACATTCCTCTTGAGAGAGCAGTTTGGAAACACTCCTTTTGTAGAATCTGCAAGTGTTTATTTGGATCGCTTTGACGCCTATGCTGGAAAAGGAAATATCTTCACCTAAAAACTACACAGAAGCATTTTCAGAAACTTCTGTGTGATGAGTGCATTCAACTCACAGACTTGAACGTTTCTCTTGATAGGACAGTTTTGAAACACTCCTTTTGTAGAATCTGCAAGTGTTTATTTCGAGCGGTTTGAGGCCTATGCTGGAAAAGGAAGTATCTTCACCCAAAAACTACACAGAAGCATTCTCAGAAACTTCTGTGTGATGAGTGCATTCAACTCACAGACTTGAGCCTTTCTTTTGAAAGAGCAGTTTTGAAACACTCTTTTTGTAGAATCTGCAAGTGGATATTTGGAGCGCTTAAAGGCCTATTCGGGGAAAAGAAATATCTTTACATAAAAACTAGACAGAAGCATTCTCACAAACTTCTGTGTGATTAGTGCATTCAACTCACAGACTTGAACATTCCTTTTGATAGAGCAGTTTGGAAACACTCCTTTTGTAGAATCTGCAAGTGTTTATTTGGAGCGATTTGATGCCTATGCTGGAAAAGGAAATATCTTCACATAAAAACTAGACAGAAGCATTCTCAGAAACTTCTGTGTGATGAGTGCATTCTACTCACAGAGTTGAAGCCTGTTTTTGGTGGAAGAGTTTTCAACCTCTCTTTTTGTAGAATCTGGAAGTGCATATTTGGAGCGCTTCGAGGCCTATGCTGGGAAATGAAATATCTTCACCTAAAAACTACACAGAAGCATTCTCAGAATCTTCTGTGTGATGAGTGCATTCAACTCACAGACTTGAACGTTTCTTTTGATAGGACAGTTTTGAAACACTCCTTTCGTAGAATCTGCAAGTGTTTATTTCGAGCGCTTTGAGGCCTAAGCTGGAAAAGGAAGTATCTTCACATAACAACTACACAGAAGCATTCTCAGAAACTTTTTTGTGATGGGTGCATTCAACTCACAGACTTGAGCCTTCCCTTTGAAAGAGCAGTTTTGAAGCACTCTGTTTGTAGAGTCTGCAAGTGGATATTTGGAGGGCTTTGAGGCCTATGCTGGGAAAAGAAATATTTTCATCTAAAAACTAGACAGAAGCCTTCTCAGAAACTTCTGTCTGATTAGTGCATTCAACTCACAGACTTGAACATTCCCTCGGATAGAGCAGTTTGGAAACACTCCTTTTGTAGAATCTGCAAGTGCTTATTTGGAACGCTTTTACGCACATGCTGGAAAAGGAAATATCTTCACATAAAAACTAGATAGAAGCATTCTCAGAAACTTCTTTGTGATGAGTCCATTCTACTCACAGACTTGAACATTCCTCTTGAGAGAGCAGTTTGGAAACACTCCTTTTGTAGAATCTGCGAGTGTTTATTTGGATCGCTTTCACCCCTATGCAGGAAAAGGAAATATCTTCAACTAAAAACAACACAGAAGCATTCTCTGAAACTTCTGTGTGATGAGTGCATTCAACTCACAGACTTGAACGTTTCTATTGATAGGACAGTTTTGAAACACTCCTTTCGTAGAATCTGCAAGTGTTTATTTCGAGCACTTTGAAGCCTATGGTGGAAAAGGAAGTATCTTCACATAACAACTACACAGAAGTATTCTCAGAAACTTCTTTGTGATGAGTGCATTCTACTCACAGACTTGAACATTCCTCTTGAGAGAGCAGTTTGGAAACACTCCTTTTGTAGAATCTGCAAGTGTTTATTTGGATCCCTTTCACGCCAATGCTGGAAAAGGAAATATCTTCACCTAAAAACTACACAGAAGTATTCTCAGAAACTTCTTTGTGATGAGTGCATTCTACTCACAGACTTGAACGTTCCTCTTGAGAGAGCAGTTTGGAAACACTACTTTTGTAGAACCTGCAAGTGTTTATTTGGATCGCTTTCACCCCTATGCAGGAAAAGGAAATATCTTCAACTAAAAACAACACAGAAGCATTCTCAGAAACTTCTGTGTGATGAGTGCATTCAACTCACAGACTTGAACGTTTCTATTGATAGGACAGTTTTGAAACACTCCTTTCGTAGAATCTGCAAGTGTTTATTTCGAGCGCTTTGAAGCCTATGGTGGAAAAGGAAGTATCTTCACATAACAACTACACAGAAGCATTCTCAGAAACTTCTTTGTGATGAGTGCATTCTACTCACAGAGTTGAAGCCTCTTTTTGGTGGAAGTGTTTTCAACCTCTGTTTTTGTAGAATCTGCGCGTGCATATTTGGAGTGGTCCGAGGCCTATGCTGGGAAATGAAATATCTTCACCTAAAAACTACACAGAAGCATTCTCAGAAACTTCTGTGTGATGAGTGCATTCAACTCACGGACTTGAGCCTTCCTTTTGAAAGAGCAGTTTTGAAACACTCCTTTCGTAGAATCTGCAAGTGTTTATTTCGAGCGCTTTGAGGCCTATGCTGGAAAAGGAACTATCTTCACATAACAATTACACAGAAGCATTCTCAGAAACTTCTTTGTGATGAGTGCATGCAGCTCACAGACTTTAGCCTTCCTTTTAAAAGAGCAGTTTTGAAGCACTCTTTTTGTAGGGTCTGCAAGTAGATATTTGGAGGGCTTTGAGGCCTGTGCTGGGAAAAGAAATATCTTCACATAAAAACTAGACAGAAGCATAATCAGAAACTTCTGTCTGATTAGTTCATTCAACTCACAGAGTTGAAAATTCACTCGTATAGAGCAGTTTGGAAACACTCCTTTTGTAGAATCTGCAAGTGTTTATTTGGAGCGCTTTGACGCCTAGGGTGGAAAAGGAAATATCTTCACATAAAAACTAGACAGAAGCATTCTCAGAAACTTCTTTGTGATGAGTGCATTCTACTCACAGACTTGAACATTCCTCTTGATAGAGCAGTTTGGAAACACTCCTTTTGTAGAATCTGCAAGTGTTTATTTGGATCGCTTTGATGCCTATGCTGGAAAAGGAAATATTTTCACCTAAAAACTACACAGAAGCAATCTCAGAAACTTCTGTGTGATGAGTGCATTCAACTCCCAGACTTGAACGTTTCTTTTGATAGGATAGTTTTGCAACACTCCTTTTGTAGAATCTGCAAGTGTTTATTTGGATCGCTTTCATGCCTATGCTGGAAAAGGATATATCTTCACCTAAAAACTACACAGAAGCATTCTCAGAAACTTCTGTGTGATGAGTGCATTTAACTCACACACTTGAACGTTTCTTTAGATAGGACACTTTTGAAACACTCCTTCGTAAAATCTGCAAGTGTTTATTTCGAGCGCTTTGAGGCCTATGCTGGAAAAGGAAGTATCTTCACATAAAAACTACACAGAAGAATACTCAGAAACTTCTTTGTGATGAGTGCATTCATCTCACAGACTTGAGCCTTCGTTTTGAAAGAGCAGTTTTGAAACACTCTTTTTGTAGAGTCTGCAAGTTGATATTTGGTGGGCTTTGAGGCGTATGCTGGGAAAAGGAATATCTTCACTTAAAAACTAGACAGAAGCATTCTCACAAACTTCTCTGTGATTAGTGCATTCAACTAACAGACTTGAATATTGCCTCTGATAGAGCAGTTTGGAAACAATCCTTTTGTAGAATCTGCAAGTGTTTATTTCGAGTGCTTTGACGCCTAGGCTGAAAAAGGAAATATCTTCACATAACAACTACACAGAAGCATTCTCAGAAACTTCCTTGTGATGAGTGCATTCTACTCACAGAGTTGAAGCCTCTTTTTGGTGGAAGTGTTTTCAACCTCTGTTTTTGTAGAATCTGCAATTGCATATTTGGAGCGCTCCGAGGCCTATGCTGGGAAATGAAATATCTTCAGCTGAAAACTACACAGAAGCATTCTCAGAAACTTCTGTGTGATGAGTGCATTCAACTAACAGACTTGAGCCTTCCTTTTGAAAGAGCAGTTTTGAAACACTCTTTTTGTAGAGTCTGCAAGTGGATATTTGGAGGGCTTGGAGGCCTATGCTGGGAAAAGAAATATCTGCACCTAAAAACTAGACAGAAGCATTCTCACAAACTTCTGTCTGATTAGTGCGTTCAACTCACAGACTTGAACATTCCCTTGGATAGAGCAGTTTGGAAACACTCCTTTTGTAGAATCTGCAAGTGTTTATTTGGAACGCTTTGACGCCTATGCTGGAAAAGGAAATATATTCACATAAAAACTAGGCAGAAGCATTCTCAGAAACTAATTTGTGATGAGTGCATTCTACTCACAGGCTTGAACATTCCTCTTTAGAGAGCAGTTTGGAAACACTCCTTTTGTAGAATCTGCAAGTGTTTATTTGGATCCCTTTCACGCCAATGCTGGAAAAGGAAATATCTTCACCTAAAAACTACACAGAAGTATTCTCAGAAACTTCTTTGTGATGAGTGCATTCTACTCACAGACTTGAACATTCCTCTTGAGAGAGCAGTTTGGAAACACTACTTTTGTAGAACCTGCAAGTGTTTATTTGGATCGCTTCTGCGCCTATGCTGGAAAAGGAAATATCTTCACCTAAAAACAACACAGAAGCATTCTCAGAAACTTCTGTGTGATGAGTGCATTCAACTCACAGACTTGAACGTTTCTTTTGATAGGACAGTTTTGAAACACTCCTTTCGTAGAATCTGCAAGTGTTTATTTCGAACGCTTTGAGGCCTACGCTGGAAAAGGAAGTATCTTCACATAACAACTACACAGAAGCATTCTCAGAAACTTCTTTGTGATGAGTGCATTCATCTCACAGACATGAGCCTTCCTTTTGAAAGAGCAGTTTTGAAACACTCTTTTTGTAGAGTCTGCAAGTTGATATTTGGAGGGCTTTGAGGCCTATGCTGGGAAAAGAAATCTCTTCACCTAAAAACTAGACAGAAGCATTCTCACAAACTTCTGTCTGATTAGTGCATTCAACTCACAGACTTCAACATTCCCTCTGATAGAGCAGTTTGGAAACAATCCTTTTGTAGAATCTGCAAGTGTTTATTTGGAGCGCTTTGACGCCTATGCTGGAAAAGGAAATATCTTCACATAAAAACTAGACAGAAGCATTTTCAGAAACTTCTTTGGGATGAGTGCATTCTACTCACAGAGTTGAAGCCTCTTTTTGGTGGAAGAGTTTTCAAGCTCCCATTTTGTAGAATCTGCAAGTGCATATTTGGATCGCTCCGAGGGCTACGCTGGGAAAAGAAATATCTTCACCTAAAAACTAGACAGAAGCATTCTCAGAAACTTCTGTGTGATGAGTGCATTCAACTCACAGACGAGCCTTTCTTTTGAAAGAACAGTTTTGAAACACTCTTTTTGTAGAATCTGCAAGTGGATATTTGGAGGGCTGTGAGGCCTATGCTGGGAAAAGAAATATCTTCACCTAAAAACTAGACAGAAGCATTCTCACAAACTTCTGTCTGATTAGTGCATTCAACTCACAGAGTTGAACATTCCCTCGTATAGAGCAGTTTGGAAACACTCCTTTTGTAGAATCTGCAAGTGTTTATTTGGTGCGCTTTGACGCCTATGCTGGAAAAGGAAATATCTTCACATAAAAACTAGACAGAAGCATTCTCAGTAACTTCTTTGTGATGAGTGCATTCTACTCACGGACTTGAACATTCCTCTTGAGAGAGCAGTTTGGAAACACTCCTTTTGTAGAATCTGCAAGTGTTTATTTGGATCGCTTTGACGCCTATGCTGGAAAAGGAAATATCTTCACCTAAAAACTGCACAGAAGCATTCAGAGACACTTCTGTGCGATGAGTGCATTCAACTCACAGACTTGAACGTTTCTTTTGATAGGATAGTTTTGAAACACTCCTTTTGTAGGATCTGCAAGTGTTTATTTCGAGCGCTTTGAGGCCTATGCTGGAAAAGGAAGTATCTTCACATAAAAACTACACAGAAGCATTCTCAGACACTTCTTTGTGATGAGTGCATTCAACTCACAGACTTGAGCCTTTCTTTTGAAAGAGCAGTTTTGAAACAATCTTTTTGTAGAGTCTGCAAGTGGATATTTGGAGGCCTTTGAGGCCTATGCTGGGAAAAGAAATATCTTCACCTAAAAACTAGACAGAAGCATTCTCATAAACTTCTGTCTGATTAGCGCATTCAACTCACCGACTTGAACATTCCCTCGGATAGAGCAGTTTGGAAACACTCCTTTGGGAGAATCTGCTAGTGTTTATTTGGAACGCTTTGAAGCCTATCCTGGAAAAGGAAATATATTCACATAAAAACTAGCCAGACGCATTCTCAGAAACTTCTTTGTGATGAGTGCATTCTACTCACCGACTTGAACATTCGTCTTGAGAGAGCAGTTTGGAAACACTCCTTTTGTAGAATCTGCAAGTGTTTATTTGGATCGCTTTCACGCCTATGCTGGAAAAGGAAATATCTTCACCTAAAAACTACACAGAAGCATTCTCAGAAACTTCTGTGTGATGAGTGCATTCAACTCACAGACTTGAACGTTTCTTTTGATAGGACACTTTTGAAACACTCCTTTCGTAGAATCTGCAAGTGTTTATTTCGAGCGCTTTGAGGCCTAAGCTGGAAAAGGAAGTATCTTCACATAACAACTACACAGAAGCATTCTCAGAAACTTCTTTGTGATGAGTGCATTCAACTCACAGACTTGAGCCTTCCCTTTGAAAGAGCAGTTTTGAAGCACTCTGTTTGTAGAGTCTGCAAGTGGATATTTGGAGGGCTTTGAGGCCTATGCTGGGAAAAGAAATATTTTCATCTAAAAACTAGACAGAAGCATTCTCAGAAACTTCTGTCTGATTAGTGCATTCAACTCACAGACTTGAACATTCCCTCGGATAGAGCAGTTTGGAAACACTCCTTTTGTACAATCTGCAAGTGCTTATTTGGAACGCTTTTACGCACATGCTGGAAAAGGAAATATCTTCACATTAAAATTAGATAGAGGCATTCTCAGAAACTTCTTTGTGATGAGTCCATTCTACTCACAGACTTGAACATTCCTCTTGAGAGAGCAGTTTGGAAACACTCCTTTTGTAGAATCTGCAAGTGTTTATTTGCATCGCTTTCACCCCTATGCAGGAAAAGGAAATATCTTCAACTAAAAACAACACAGAAGCATTCTCAGAAACTTCTGTGTGATGAGTGCATTCAACTCACAGACTTGAACGTTTCTATTGATAGGACAGTTTTGAAACACTCCTTTCGTAGAATCTGCAAGTGTTTATTTCGAGCGCTTTGAAGCCTATGGTGGAAAAGGAAGTATCTTCACATAACAACTACACAGAAGCATTCTCAGAAACTTCTTTGTGATGAGTGCATTCTACTCACAGAGTTGAAGCCTCTTTTTGGTGGAAGTGTTTTCAACCTCTGTTTTTGTAGAATCTGCGCGTGCATATTTGGAGTGGTCCGAGGCCTATGCTGGGAAATGAAATATCTTCACCTAAAAACTACACAGAAGCATTCTCAGAAACTTCTGTGTGATAAGTGCATTTAACTCACACACTTGAACGTTTCTTTAGATAGGACACTTTTGAAACACTCCTTCGTAAAATCTGCAAGTGTTTATTTCGAGCGCTTTGAGGCCTATGCTGGAAAAGGAAGTATCTTCACATAAAAACTACACAGAAGAATACTCAGAAACTTCTTTGTGATGAGTGCATTCATCTCACAGACTTGAGCCTTCCTTTTGAAAGAGCAGTTTTGAAACACTCTTTTTGTAGAGTCTGCAAGTTGATATTTGGTGGGCTTTGAGGCCTATGCTGGGAAAAGGAATATCTTCACTTAAAAACTAGACAGAAGCATTCTCACAAACTTCTCTGTGATTAGTGCATTCAACTAACAGACTTGAATATTGCCTCTGATAGAGCAGTTTGGAAACAATCCTTTTGTAGAATCTGCAAGTGTTTATTTCGAGTGCTTTGACGCCTAGGCTGAAAAAGGAAATATCTTCACATAACAACTACACAGAAGCATTCTCAGAAACTTCCTTGTGATGAGTGCATTCTACTCACAGAGTTGAAGCCTCTTTTTGGTGGAAGTGTTTTCAACCTCTGTTTTTGTAGAATCTGCAATTGCATATTTGGAGCGCTCCGAGGCCTATGCTGGGAAATGAAATATCTTCAGCTGAAAACTACACAGAAGCATTCTCAGAAACTTCTGTGTGATGAGTGCATTCAACTCACAGACTTGAGCCTTCCTTTTGAAAGAGCAGTTTTGAAACACTCTTTTTGTAGAGTCTGCAAGTGGATATTTGGAGGGCTTGGAGGCCTATGCTGGGAAAAGAAATATCTGCACCTAAAAACTAGACAGAAGCATTCTCACAAACTTCTGTCTGATTAGTGCGTTCAACTCACAGACTTGAACATTCCCTTGGATAGAGCAGTTTGGAAACACTCCTTTTGTAGAATCTGCAAGTGTTTATTTGGAACGCTTTGACGCCTATGCTGGAAAAGGAAATATATTCACATAAAAACTAGGCAGAAGCATTCTCAGAAACTAATTTGTGATGAGTGCATTCTACTCACAGGCTTGAACATTCCTCTTTAGAGAGCAGTTTGGAAACACTCCTTTTGTAGAATCTGCAAGTGTTTATTTGGATCCCTTTCACGCCAATGCTGGAAAAGGAAATATCTTCACCTAAAAACTACACAGAAGTATTCTCAGAAACTTCTTTGTGATGAGTGCATTCTACTCACAGACTTGAACATTCCTCTTGAGAGAGCAGTTTGGAAACACTACTTTTGTAGAACCTGCAAGTGTTTATTTGGATCGCTTCTGCGCCTATGCTGGAAAAGGAAATATCTTCACCTAAAAACAACACAGAAGCATTCTCAGAAACTTCTGTGTGATGAGTGCATTCAACTCACAGACTTGAACGTTTCTTTTGATAGGACAGTTTTGAATCACTCCTTTCGTAGAATCTGCAAGTGTTTATTTCGAACGCTTTGAGGCCTACGCTGGAAAAGGAAGTATCTTCACATAACAACTACACAGAAGCATTCTCAGAAACTTCTTTGTGATGAGTGCATTCATCTCACAGACATGAGCCTTCCTTTTGAAAGAGCAGTTTTGAAACACTCTTTTTGTAGAGTCTGCAAGTTGATATTTGGAGGGCTTTGAGGCCTATGCTGGGAAAAGAAATCTCTTCACCTAAAAACTAGACAGAAGCATTCTCACAAACTTCTGTCTGATTAGTGCATTCAACTCACAGACTTCAACATTCCCTCTGATAGAGCAGTTTGGAAACAATCCTTTTGTAGAATCTGCAAGTGTTTATTTGGAGCGCTTTGACGCCTATGCTGGAAAAGGAAATATCTTCACATAAAAACTAGACAGAAGCATTTTCAGAAACTTCTTTGGGATGAGTGCATTCTACTCACAGAGTTGAAGCCTCTTTTTGGTGGAAGAGTTTTCAAGCTCCCATTTTGTAGAATCTGCAAGTGCATATTTGGATCGCTCCGAGGGCTACGCTGGGAAAAGAAATATCTTCACCTAAAAACTAGACAGAAGCATTCTCAGAAACTTCTGTGTGATGAGTGCATTCAACTCACAGACGAGCCTTTCTTTTGAAAGAACAGTTTTGAAACACTCTTTTTGTAGAATCTGCAAGTGGATATTTGGAGGGCTGTGAGGCCTATGCTGGGAAAAGAAATATCTTCACCTAAAAACTAGACAGAAGCATTCTCACAAACTTCTGTCTGATTAGTGCATTCAACTCACAGAGTTGAACATTCCCTCGTATAGAGCAGTTTGGAAACACTCCTTTTGTAGAATCTGCAAGTGTTTATTTGGTGCGCTTTGACGCCTATGCTGGAAAAGGAAATATCTTCACATAAAAACTAGACAGAAGCATTCTCAGTAACTTCTTTGTGATGAGTGCATTCTACTCACGGACTTGAACATTCCTCTTGAGAGAGCAGTTTGGAAACACTCCTTTTGTAGAATCTGCAAGTGTTTATTTGGATCGCTTTGACGCCTATGCTGGAAAAGGAAATATCTTCACCTAAAAACTGCACAGAAGCATTCAGAGACACTTCTGTGCGATGAGTGCATTCAACTCACAGACTTGAACGTTTCTTTTGATAGGATAGTTTTGAAACACTCCTTTTGTAGGATCTGCAAGTGTTTATTTCGAGCGCTTTGAGGCCTATGCTGGAAAAGGAAGTATCTTCACATAAAAACTACACAGAAGCATTCTCAGACACTTCTTTGTGATGAGTGCATTCAACTCACAGACTTGAGCCTTTCTTTTGAAAGAGCAGTTTTGAAACAATCTTTTTGTAGAGTCTGCAAGTGGATATTTGGAGGCCTTTGAGGCCTATGCTGGGAAAAGAAATATCTTCACCTAAAAACTAGACAGAAGCATTCTCATAAACTTCTGTCTGATTAGCGCATTCAACTCACCGACTTGAACATTCCCTCGGATAGAGCAGTTTGGAAACACTCCTTTGGGAGAATCTGCTAGTGTTTATTTGGAACGCTTTGAAGCCTATCCTGGAAAAGGAAATATATTCACATAAAAACTAGCCAGACGCATTCTCAGAAACTTCTTTGTGATGAGTGCATTCTACTCACCGACTTGAACATTCGTCTTGAGAGAGCAGTTTGGAAACACTCCTTTTGTAGAATCTGCAAGTGTTTATTTGGATCGCTTTCACGCCTATGCTGGAAAAGGAAATATCTTCACCTAAAAACTACACAGAAGCATTCTCAGAAACTTCTGTGTGATGAGTGCATTCAACTCACAGACTTGAACGTTTCTTTTGATAGGACACTTTTGAAACACTCCTTTCGTAGAATCTGCAAGTGTTTATTTCGAGCGCTTTGAGGCCTAAGCTGGAAAAGGAAGTATCTTCACATAACAACTACACAGAAGCATTCTCAGAAACTTCTTTGTGATGAGTGCATTCAACTCACAGACTTGAGCCTTCCCTTTGAAAGAGCAGTTTTGAAGCACTCTGTTTGTAGAGTCTGCAAGTGGATATTTGGAGGGCTTTGAGGCCTATGCTGGGAAAAGAAATATTTTCATCTAAAAACTAGACAGAAGCATTCTCAGAAACTTCTGTCTGATTAGTGCATTCAACTCACAGACTTGAACATTCCCTCGGATAGAGCAGTTTGGAAACACTCCTTTTGTACAATCTGCAAGTGCTTATTTGGAACGCTTTTACGCACATGCTGGAAAAGGAAATATCTTCACATAAAAATTAGATAGAGGCATTCTCAGAAACTTCTTTGTGATGAGTCCATTCTACTCACAGACTTGAACATTCCTCTTGAGAGAGCAGTTTGGAAACACTCCTTTTGTAGAATCTGCAAGTGTTTATTTGCATCGCTTTCACCCCTATGCAGGAAAAGGAAATATCTTCAACTAAAAACAACACAGAAGCATTCTCAGAAACTTCTGTGTGATGAGTGCATTCAACTCACAGACTTGAACGTTTCTATTGATAGGACAGTTTTGAAACACTCCTTTCGTAGAATCTGCAAGTGTTTATTTCGAGCGCTTTGAAGCCTATGGTGGAAAAGGAAGTATCTTCACATAACAACTACACAGAAGCATTCTCAGAAACTTCTTTGTGATGAGTGCATTCTACTCACAGAGTTGAAGCCTCTTTTTGGTGGAAGTGTTTTCAACCTCTGTTTTTGTAGAATCTGCGCGTGCATATTTGGAGTGGTCCGAGGCCTATGCTGGGAAATGAAATATCTTCACCTAAAAACTACACAGAAGCATTCTCAGAAACTTCTGTGTGATGAGTGCATTTAACTCACACACTTGAACGTTTCTTTAGATAGGACACTTTTGAAACACTCCTTCGTAAAATCTGCAAGTGTTTATTTCGAGCGCTTTGAGGCCTATGCTGGAAAAGGAAGTATCTTCACATAAAAACTACACAGAAGAATACTCAGAAACTTCTTTGTGATGAGTGCATTCATCTCACAGACTTGAGCCTTCCTTTTGAAAGAGCAGTTTTGAAACACTCTTTTTGTAGAGTCTGCAAGTTGATATTTGGTGGGCTTTGAGGCCTATGCTGGGAAAAGGAATATCTTCACTTAAAAACTAGACAGAAGCATTCTCACAAACTTCTCTGTGATTAGTGCATTCAACTAACAGACTTGAATATTGCCTCTGATAGAGCAGTTTGGAAACAATCCTTTTGTAGAATCTGCAAGTGTTTATTTCGAGTGCTTTGACGCCTAGGCTGAAAAAGGAAATATCTTCACATAACAACTACACAGAAGCATTCTCAGAAACTTCCTTGTGATGAGTGCATTCTACTCACAGAGTTGAAGCCTCTTTTTGGTGGAAGTGTTTTCAACCTCTGTTTTTGTAGAATCTGCAATTGCATATTTGGAGCGCTCCGAGGCCTATGCTGGGAAATGAAATATCTTCAGCTGAAAACTACACAGAAGCATTCTCAGAAACTTCTGTGTGATGAGTGCATTCAACTCACAGACTTGAGCCTTCCTTTTGAAAGAGCAGTTTTGAAACACTCTTTTTGTAGAGTCTGCAAGTGGATATTTGGAGGGCTTGGAGGCCTATGCTGGGAAAAGAAATATCTGCACCTAAAAACTAGACAGAAGCATTCTCACAAACTTCTGTCTGATTAGTGCGTTCAACTCACAGACTTGAACATTCCCTTGGATAGAGCAGTTTGGAAACACTCCTTTTGTAGAATCTGCAAGTGTTTATTTGGAACGCTTTGACGCCTATGCTGGAAAAGGAAATATATTCACATAAAAACTAGGCAGAAGCATTCTCAGAAACTAATTTGTGATGAGTGCATTCTACTCACAGGCTTGAACATTCCTCTTTAGAGAGCAGTTTGGAAACACTCCTTTTGTAGAATCTGCAAGTGTTTATTTGGATCCCTTTCACGCCAATGCTGGAAAAGGAAATATCTTCACCTAAAAACTACACAGAAGTATTCTCAGAAACTTCTTTGTGATGAGTGCATTCTACTCACAGACTTGAACATTCCTCTTGAGAGAGCAGTTTGGAAACACTACTTTTGTAGAACCTGCAAGTGTTTATTTGGATCGCTTCTGCGCCTATGCTGGAAAAGGAAATATCTTCACCTAAAAACAACACAGAAGCATTCTCAGAAACTTCTGTGTGATGAGTGCATTCAACTCACAGACTTGAACGTTTCTTTTGATAGGACAGTTTTGAATCACTCCTTTCGTAGAATCTGCAAGTGTTTATTTCGAACGCTTTGAGGCCTACGCTGGAAAAGGAAGTATCTTCACATAACAACTACACAGAAGCATTCTCAGAAACTTCTTTGTGATGAGTGCATTCATCTCACAGACATGAGCCTTCCTTTTGAAAGAGCAGTTTTGAAACACTCTTTTTGTAGAGTCTGCAAGTTGATATTTGGAGGGCTTTGAGGCCTATGCTGGGAAAAGAAATATCTTCACCTAAAAACTAGACAGAAGCATTCTCAGAAACTTCTTTGTGATGAGTGCATTCTACTCACCGACTTGAACATTCGTCTTGAGAGAGCAGTTTGGAAACACTCCTTTTGTAGAATCTGCAAGTGTTTATTTGGATCGCTTTCACGCCTATGCTGGAAAAGGAAATATCTTCACCTAAAAACTACACAGAAGCATTCTCAGAAACTTCTGTGTGATGAGTGCATTCTACTCACAGAGTTGAAGCCTCTTTTTGGTGGAAGTGTTTTCAACCTCTGTTTTTGTAGAATCTGCGCGTGCATATTTGGAGTGCTCCGAGGCCTATGCTGGGAAATGAAATATCTTCACCTAAAAACTACACAGAAGCATTCTCAGAAACTTCTGTGTGATGAGTGCATTCAACTCACAGACTTGAGCCTTCCCTTTGAAAGAGCAGTTTTGAAGCACTGTGTTTGTAGAGTCTGCAAGTGGATATTTGGAGTTCTTTGAGGCCTATGCTGGGAAAAGAAATATTTTCATCTAAAAACTAGACAGTAGCATTCTCAGAAACTTCTGTCTGATTAGTGCATTCAACTCACAGACTTGAACATTCCCTCGGATAGAGCTGTTTGGAAACACTCCTTTTGTAGAATCTGCAAGTGCTTATTTGGAACGCTTTTACGCACATGCTGGAAAAGGAAATATCTTCACATAAAAACTAGATAGAAGCATTCTCAGAAACTTCTTTGTGATGAGTCCATTCAACTCACAGACTTGAACTTTTCTATTGATAGGACAGTTTTGAAACACTCCTTTCGTAGAATCTGCAAGTGTTTATTTCGAGCGCTTTGAAGCCTATGGTGGAAAAGGAAGTATCTTCACATAACAACTACACAGAAGCATTCTCAGAAACTTCTTTGTGATGAGTGCATTCTACTCACAGAGTTGAAGCCTCTTTTTGGTGGAAGTGTTTTCAACCTCTGTTTTTGTAGAATCTGCGCGTGCATATTTGGAGTGCTCCGAGGCCTATGCTGGGAAATGAAATATCTTCACCTAAAAACTACACAGAAGCATTCTCAGAAACTTCTGTGTGATGAGTGCATTCAACTCACGGACTTGAGCCTTCCTTTTGAAAGAGCAGTTTTGAAACACTCCTTTCGTAGAATCTGCAAGTGTTTATTTCGAGCGCTTTGAGGTCTATGCTGGAAAAGGAAATGTCTTCACATAAAAACTAGACAGAAGCATTCTCAGAAACTTCTTTGTGATGAGTGCATTCTACTCACAGACTTGAACATTCCTCTTGATAGAGCAGTTTGGAAACACTCCTTTTGTAGAATCTGCAAGTGTTTATTTGGATCGCTTTGACGCCTATGCTGGAAAAGGAAATATTTTCACCTAAAAACTACACAGAAGCAATCTCAGAAACTTCTGTGTGATGAGTGCATTCAACTCACAGACTTGAACGTTTCTTTTGATAGGATAGTTTTGCAACACTCCTTTTGTAGAATCTGCAAGTGTTTATTTGGATCGCTTTCATGCCTATGCTGGAAAAGGATATATCTTCACCTAAAAACTACACAGAAGCATTCTCAGAAACTTCTGTGTGATGAGTGCATTCAACTCACACACTTGAACGTTTCTTTTGATAGGACACTTTTGAAACACTCCTTCGTAAAATCTGCAAGTGTTTATTTCGAGCGCTTTGAGGCCTATGCTGGAAAAGGAAGTATCTTCACATAAAAACTACACAGAAGCATTCTCAGAAACTTCTTTGTGATGAGTGCATTCATCTCACAGACTTGAGCCTTCCTTTTGAAAGAGCAGTTTTGAAACACTCTTTTTGTAGAGTCTGCAAGTTGATATTTGGTGGGCTTTGAGGCCTATGCTGGGAAAAGGAATATCTTCACTTAAAAACTAGACAGAAGCATTCTCACAAACTTCTCTGTGATTAGTGCATTCAACTAACGGACTTGAATATTGCCTCTGATAGAGCAGTTTGGAAACAATCCTTTTGTAGAATCTGCAAGTGTTTATTTCGAGTGCTTTGACGCCTAGGCTGAAAAAGGAAATATCTTCACATAACAACTACACAGAAGCATTCTCAGAAACTTCTTTGTGATGAGTGCATTCTACTCACGGAGTTGAAGCCTCTTTTTGGTGGAAGTGTTTTCAACCTCTGTTTTTGTAGAATCTGCAATTGCATATTTGGAGCGCTCCGAGGCCTATGCTGGGAAATGAAATATCTTCAGCTGAAAACTACACAGAAGCATTCTCAGAAACTTCTGTGTGATGAGTGCATTCAACTCACAGACTTGAGCCTTCCTTTTGAAAGAGCAGTTTTGAAACACTCTTTTTGTAGAGTCTGCAAGTGGATATTTGGAGGGCTTGGAGGCCTATGCTGGGAAAAGAAATATCTGCACCTAAAAACTAGACAGAAGCATTCTCACAAACTTCTGTCTGATTAGTGCGTTCAACTCACAGACTTGAACATTCCCTCGGATAGAGCAGTTTGGAAACACTCCTTTTGTAGAATCTGCAAGTGTTTATTTGGAACGCTTTGACGCCTATGCTGGAAAAGGAAATATCTTCACATAAAAACTAGACAGAAGCATTCTCAGTAACTTCTTTGTGATGAGTGCATTCTCCTCACAGACTTGAACATTCCTCTTGAGAGAGCAGTTTGGAAACACTCCTTTTGTAGAATCTGCAAGTGTTTATTTGGATCGCTTTGACGCCTATGCTGGAAAAGGAAATATCTTCACCTAAAAACTGCACAGAAGCATTCTCAGAAACTTCTGTGCGATGAGTGCATTCAACTCACAGACTTGAACGTTTCTTTTGATAGGATAGTTTTGAAACACTCCTTTTGTAGGATCTGCAAGTGTTTATTTGGACCGCTTTGAGGCCTATGCTGGAAAAGGAAGTATCTTCACATAACAACTACACAGAAGCATTCTCAGACACTTCTTTGTGATGAGTGCATTCAACTCACAGACTTGAGCCTTTCTTTTGAAAGAGCAGTTTTGAAACAATCTTTTTGTAGAGTCTGCAAGTGGATATTTGGAGGCCTTTGAGGCCTATGCTGGGAAAAGAAATATCTTCACCTAAAAACTAGACAGAAGCATTCTCATAAACTTCTGTCTGATTAGCGCATTCAACTCACCGACTTGAACATTCCCTCGGATAGAGCAGTTTGGAAACACTCCTTTGGGAGAATCTGCTAGTGTTTATTTGGAACGCTTTGAAGCCTATCCTGGAAAAGGAAATATATTCACATAAAAACTAGCCAGACGCATTCTCAGAAACTTCTTTGTGATGAGTGCATTCTACTCACCGACTTGAACATTCGTCTTGAGAGAGCAGTTTGGAAACACTCCTTTTGTAGAATCTGCAAGTGTTTATTTGGATCGCTTTTGCGCCTATGCTGGAAAAGGAAATATCTTCACCTAAAAACAACACAGAAGCATTCTCAGAAACTTCTGTGTGATGAGTGCATTCAACTCACAGACTTGAACGTTTCTTTTGATAGGACAGTTTTCAAACACTCCTTTTGGAGAATCTGCAAGTGTTTATTTCTAGCGCTTTGGGGCCTAGGCTGGAAAAGGAAGTATCTTCACATAACAACTACACAGAAGCATTCTCAGACACTTCTTTGTGATGAGTGCATTCAACTCACAGACTTGAGCCTTTCTTTTGAAAGAGCAGTTTTGAAACACTCTTTTTGTAGAATCTGCAAGTGAATATTTGGAGCGCTTTAAAGCGTCTTCTGGGAAAAGAAATATCTTCACCTAAAAACAAGACAGAAGCATTCTGACAAACATCTGTGTGATTAGTGCATTCAACTCACAGACTTGAACATTCCCCCTGATAGGGCAGTTTGGAAACACTCCTTTTGTAGAATCTGCAAGTGTTTATTTGGAGCGCTTTGACGCCTACGATGGAAAAGGAAATATCTTCACATAAAATCTAGAAAGAAGGATTCTTAGAAACTTCTTTGTGATGAGTGCATTCTACTCACAGAGTTGAAGCCTCTTTTTCGTGGAAGAGTTTTCAACCTCTCTTTATGTAGAATCTGCAAGTGCATATTTGGAGCGCTCCGAGGCCTATGCTGGGAAATGAAATATCTTCACCTAAAAACTACACAGAAGCATTCTCAGAAACTTCTGTGTGATGAGTGCATTCAACTCACAGACTTGAACGTTTCTTTTGATAGGACAGTTTTCAAACACTCCTTTCGTAGAATCTGCAAGTGTTTATTTCGAACGCTTTGAGGCCTACGCTGGAAAAGGAAGTATCTTCACATAACAACTACACAGAAGCATTCTCAGAAACTTCTTTGTGATGAGTGCATTCATCTCACAGACATGAGCCTTCCTTCTGAAAGAGCAGTTTTGAAACACTCTTTTTGTAGAGTCTGCAAGTTGATATTTGGAGGGCTTTGAGGCCTATGCTGGGAAAAGAAATATCTTCCCCTAAAAACTAGACAGAAGCATTCTCACAAACTTCTGTCTGATTAGTGCATTCAACTCACAGACTTCAACATTCCCTCTGATAGAGCAGTTTGGAAACAATCCTTTTGTAGAATCTGCAAGTGTTTATTTGGAGCGCTTTGACGCCTAGGCTGGAAAAGGAAATATCTTCACATAAAAACTAGACAGAAGCATTCTCAGAAACTTCTTTGGGATGAGTGCATTCTACTCACAGAGTTGAAGCCTCTTTTTGGTGGAAGAGTTTCCAAGCTCCCATTTTGTAGAATCTGCAAGTGCATATTTGCAGCGCTCCGAGGGCTACGCTGGGAAATGAAATATCTTCACCTAAAAACTACACAGAAGCATTCTCAGAAACTTCTGTGTGATGAGTGCATTCAACTCACAGACTTGAACGTTTCTTTTGATAGGACACTTTTGAAACACTCCTTTCGTAGAATCTGCAAGTGTTTATTTCGAGCGCTTTGAGGCCTAAGCTGGAAAAGGAAGTATCTTCACATAACAACTACACAGAAGCATTCTCAGAAACTTCTTTGTGATGAGTGCATTCAACTCACAGACTTGAGCCTTCCCTTTGAAAGAGCAGTTTTGAAGCACTGTGTTTGTAGAGTCTGCAAGTGGATATTTGGAGTTCTTTGAGGCCTATGCTGGGAAAAGAAATATTTTCATCTAAAAACTAGACAGAAGCATTCTCAGAAACTTCTGTCTGATTAGTGCATTCAACTCACAGACTTGAACATTCCCTCGGATAGAGCTGTTTGGAAACACTCCTTTTGTAGAATCTGCAAGTGCTTATTTGGAACGCTTTTACGCACATGCTGGAAAAGGAAATATCTTCACATAAAAACTAGATAGAAGCATTCTCAGAAACTTCTTTGTGATGAGTCCATTCTACTCACAGACTTGAACATTCCTCTTGAGAGAGCAGTTTGGAAACACTCCTTTTGTAGAATCTGCAAGTGTTTATTTGGATCGCTTTGACGCCTATGCTGGAAAAGGAAATATCTTCACCTAAAAACTGCACAGAAGCATTCTCAGAAACTTCTGTGCGATGAGTGCATTCAACTCACAGACTTGAACGTTTCTTTTGATAGGATAGTTTTGAAACACTCCTTTTGTAGGATCTGCAAGTGTTTATTTGGACCGCTTTGAGGCCTATGCTGGAAAAGGAAGTATCTTCACATAAAAACTACACAGAAGCATTCTCAGACACTTCTTTGTGATGAGTGCATTCAACTCACAGACTTGAGCCTTTCTTTTGAAAGAGCAGTTTTGAAACAATCTTTTTGTAGAGTCTGCAAGTGGATATTTGGAGGCCTTTGAGGCCTATGCTGGGAAAAGAAATATCTTCACCTAAAAACTAGACAGAAGCATTCTCATAAACTTCTGTCTGATTAGCGCATTCAACTCACCGACTTGAACATTCCCTCGGATAGAGCAGTTTGGAAACACTCCTTTGGGAGAATCTGCTAGTGTTTATTTGGAACGCTTTGAAGCCTATCCTGGAAAAGGAAATATATTCACATAAAAACTAGCCAGACGCATTCTCAGAAACTTCTTTGTGATGAGTGCATTCTACTCACTGACTTGAACATTCGTCTTGAGAGAGCAGTTTGGAAACACTCCTTTTGTAGAATCTGCAAGTGTTTATTTGGATCGCTTTCACGCCTATGCTGGAAAAGGAATTATCTTCACCTAAAAACTACACAGAAGCATTCTCAGAAACTTCTGTGCGATGAGTGCATTCAACTCACAGACTTGAACGTTTCTTTTGATAGGATAGTTTTGAAACACTCCTTTTGTAGGATCTGCAAGTGTTTATTTGGACCGCTTTGAGGCCTATGCTGGAAAAGGAAGTATCTTCACATAACAACTACACAGAAGCATTCTCAGACACTTCTTTGTGATGAGTGCATTCAACTCACAGACTTGAGCCTTTCTTTTGAAAGAGCAGTTTTGAAACAATCTTTTTGTAGAGTCTGCAAGTGGATATTTGGAGGCCTTTGAGGCCTATGCTGGGAAAAGAAATATCTTCACCTAAAAACTAGACAGAAGCATTCTCATAAACTTCTGTCTGATTAGCGCATTCAACTCACCGACTTGAACATTCCCTCGGATAGAGCCGTTTGGAAACACTCCTTTGGGAGAATCTGCTAGTGTTTATTTGGAACGCTTTGAAGCCTATCCTGGAAAAGGAAATATATTCACATAAAAACTAGCCAGACGCATTCTCAGAAACTTCTTTGTGATGAGTGCATTCTACTCACCGACTTGAACATTCGTCTTGAGAGACCAGTTTGGAAACACTCCTTTTGTAGAATCTGCAAGTGTTTATTTGGATCGCTTTCACGCCTATGCTGGAAAAGGAAATATCTTCACCTAAAAACTACACAGAAGCATTCTCAGAAACTTCTGTGTGATGAGTGCATTCAACTCACAGACTTGAACGTTTCTTTTGATAGGACACTTTTGAAACACTCCTTTCGTAGAATCTGCAAGTGTTTATTTCGAGCGCTTTGAGGCCTAAGCTGGAAAAGGAAGTATCTTCACATAACAACTACACAGAAGCATTCTCAGAAACTTCTTTGTGATGAGTGCATTCAACTCACAGACTTGAGCCTTCCCTTTGAAAGAGCAGTTTTGAAGCACTGTGTTTGTAGAGTCTGCAAGTGGATATTTGGAGTTCTTTGAGGCCTATGCTGGGAAAAGAAATATTTTCATCTAAAAACTAGACAGAAGCATTCTCAGAAACTTCTGTCTGATTAGTGCATTCAACTCACAGACTTGAACATTCCCTCGGATAGAGCTGTTTGGAAACACTCCTTTTGTAGAATCTGCAAGTGCTTATTTGGAACGCTTTTACGCACATGCTGGAAAAGGAAATATCTTCACATAAAAACTAGATAGAAGCATTCTCAGAAACTTCTTTGTGATGAGTCCATTCTACTCACAGACTTGAACATTCCTCTTGAGAGAGCAGTTTGGAAACACTCCTTTTGTAGAATCTGCAAGTGTTTATTTGGATCGCTTTGACGCCTATGCTCGAAAAGGAAATATTTTCACCTAAAAACTACACAGAAGCATTCTCAGAAACTTCTGTGTGATGAGTGCATTCAACTCACAGACTTGAACGTTTCTATTGATAGGACAGTTTTGAAACACTCCTTTCGTAGAATCTGCAATGTTTATTTCGAGCGCTTTGAAGCCTATGGTTGAAAAGGAAGTATCTTCACATAACAACTACACAGAAGCATTCTCAGAAACTTCTTTGTGATGAGTGCATTCTACTCACAGAGTTGAAGCCTCTTTTTGGTGGAAGTGTTTTCAACCTCTGTTTTTGTAGAATCTGCGCGTGCATATTTGGAGTGCTCCGAGGCCTATGCTGGGAAATGAAATATCTTCACCTAAAAACTACACAGAAGCATTCTCAGAAACTTCTGTGTGATGAGTGCATTCAACTCACGGACTTGAGCCTTCCTTTTGAAAGAGCAGTTTTGAAACACTCCTTTCGTAGAATCTGCAAGTGTTTATTTCGAGCGCTTTGAGGCCTATGCTGGAAAAGGAACTATCTTCACATAACAATTACACAGAAGCATTCTCAGAAACTTCTTTGTGATGAGTGCATTCAACTCACAGACTTTAGCCTTCCTTTTAAAAGAGCAGTTTTGAAGCACTCTTTTTGTAGAGTCTGCAAGTGGATAATTGGAGGGCTTTGAGGCCTGTGCTGGGAAAAGAAATATCTTCACATAAAAACTAGACAGAAGCATAATCAGAAACTTCTGTCTGATTAGTTCATTCAACTCACAGAGTTGAAAATTCCCTCGTATAGAGCAGTTTGGAAACACTCCTTTTGTAGAATCTGCAAGTGTTTATTAGGAGCGCTTTGACGCCTATGCTGGAAAAGGAAATATCTTCACATAAAAACTAGACAGAAGCATTCTCAGAAACTTCTTTGTGATGAGTGCATTCTACTCACAGACTTGAACATTCCTCTTGATAGAGCAGTTTGGAAACACTCCTTTTGTAGAATCTGCAAGTGTTTATTTGGATCGCTTTGACGCCTATGCTGGAAAAGGAAATATTTTCACCTAAAAACTACACAGAAGCAATCTCAGAAACTTCTGTGTGATGAGTGCATTCAACTCACAGACTTGAACGTTTCTTTTGATAGGATAGTTTTGCAACACTCCTTTTGTAGAATCTGCAAGTGTTTATTTGGATCGCTTTCATGCCTATGCTGGAAAAGGATATATCTTCACCTAAAAACTACACAGAAGCATTCTCAGAAACTTCTGTGTGATGAGTGCATTCAACTCACACACTTGAACGTTTCTTTTGATAGGACACTTTTGAAACACTCCTTCGTAAAATCTGCAAGTGTTTATTTCGAGCGCTTTGAGGCCTATGCTGGAAAAGGAAGTATCTTCACATAAAAACTACACAGAAGCATTCTCAGAAACTTCTTTGTGATGAGTGCATTCATCTCACAGACTTGAGCCTTCCTTTTGAAAGAGCAGTTTTGAAACACTCTTTTTGTAGAGTCTGCAAGTTGATATTTGGTGGGCTTTGAGGCCTATGCTGGGAAAAGGAATATCTTCACTTAAAAACTAGACAGAAGCATTCTCACAAACTTCTCTGTGATTAGTGCATTCAACTAACGGACTTGAATATTGCCTCTGATAGAGCAGTTTGGAAACAATCTTTTTGTAGAATCTGCAAGTGTTTATTTCGAGTGCTTTGACGCCTAGGCTGAAAAAGGAAATATCTTCACATAACAACTACACAGAAGCATTCTCAGAAACTTCTTTGTGATGAGTGCATTCTACTCACAGAGTTGAAGCCTCTTTTTGGTGGAAGTGTTTTCAACCTCTGTTTTTGTAGAATCTGCAATTGCATACTTGGAGCGCTCCGAGGCCTATGCTGGGAAATGAAATATCTTCGGCTGAAAACTACACAGAAGCATTCTCAGAAACTTCTGTGTGATGAGTGCATTCAACTCACAGACTTGAGCCTTCCTTTTGAAAGAGCAGTTTTGAAACACTCTTTTTGTAGAGTCTGCAAGTGGATATTTGGAGGGCTTGGAGGCCAATGCTGGGAAAAGAAATATCTGCACCTAAAAACTAGACAGAAGCATTCTCACAAACTTCTGTCTGATTAGTGCGTTCAACTCACAGACTTGAACATTCCCTCGGATAGAGCAGTTTGGAAACACTCCTTTTGTAGAATCTGCAAGTGTTTATTTGGAACGCTTTGACGCCTATGCTGGAAAAGGAAATATATTCACATAAAAACTAGGCAGAAGCATTCTCAGAAACTTCTTTGTGATGAGTGCATTCTACTCACAGGCTTGAACATTCCTCTTTAGAGAGCAGTTTGGAAACACTCCTTTTGTAGAATCTGCAAGTGTTTATTTGGATCCCTTTCACGCCAATGCTGGGAAAGGAAATATCTTCACCTAAAAACTACACAGAAGTATTCTCAGAAACTTCTTTGTGATGAGTGCATTCTACTCACAGACTTGAACATTCCTCTTGAGAGAGCAGTTTGGAAACACTACTTTTGTAGAACCTGCAAGTGTTTATTTGGATCGCTTTTGCGCCTATGCTGGAAAAGGAAATATCTTCACCTAAAAACAACACAGAAGCATTCTCAGAAACTTCTGTGTGATGAGTGCATTCAACTCACAGACTTGAACGTTTCTTTTGATAGGACAGTTTTCAAACACTCCTTTTGGAGAATCTGCAAGTGTTTATTTCTAGCGCTTTGGGGCCTAGGCTGGAAAAGGAAGTATCTTCACATAACAACTACACAGAAGCATTCTCAGACACTTCTTTGTGATGAGTGCATTCAACTCACAGACTTGAGCCTTTCTTTTGAAAGAGCAGTTTTGAAACACTCTTTTTGTAGAATCTGCAAGTGAATATTTGGAGCGCTTTAAAGCCTCTTCTGGGAAAAGAAATATCTTCACCTAAAAACAAGACAGAAGCATTCTGACAAACATCTGTGTGATTAGTGCATTCAACTCACAGACTTGAACATTCCCCCTGATAGGGCAGTTTGGAAACACTTCTTTTGTAGAATCTGCAAGTGTTTATTTGGAGCGCTTTGACGCCTACGATGGAAAAGGAAATATCTTCACATAAAATCTAGACAGAAGGATTCTTAGAAACTTCTTTGTGATGAGTGCATTCTACTCACAGAGTTGAAGCCTCTTTTTCGTGGAAGAGTTTTCAACCTCTCTTTTTGTAGAATCTGCAAGTGCATATTTGGAGCGCTCCGAGGCCTATGCTGGGAAATGAAATATCTTCACCTAAAAACTACACAGAAGCATTCTCAGAAACTTCTGTGTGATGAGTGCATTCAACTCACAGACTTGAACGTTTCTTTTGATAGGACAGTTTTCAAACACTCCTTTCGTAGAATCTGCAAGTGTTTATTTCGAACGCTTTGTGGCCTAAGCTGGAAAAGGAAGTATCTTCACATAACAACTACACAGAAGCATTCTCAGAAACTTCTTTGTGATGAGTGCATTCAAGTCACAGACATGAGCCTTCCTTTTGAAAGAGCAGGTTTGAAACACTCTTTTTGTAGAGTCTGCAAGTTGATATTTGGAGGGCTTTGAGGCCTATGCTGGGAAAAGAAATATCTTCACCTAAAAACTAGACAGAAGCATTCTCACAAACTTCTGTCTGATTAGTGCATTCAACTCACAGACTTCAACATTCCTTCTGATAGATCAGTTTGGAAACAATCCTTTTGTAGAATCTGCAAGTGTTTATTTGGAGCGCTTTGACGCCTATGCTGGAAAAGGAAATATCTTCACATAAAAACTAGACAGAAGCATTCTCAGAAACTTCTTTTGGATGAGTGCATTCTACTCACAGAGTTGAAGCCTCTTTTTGGTGGAAGAGTTTTCAAGCTCCCATTTTGTAGAATCTGCAAGTGCATATTTGGAGCGCTCCGAGGGCTACGCTGGGAAATGAAATATCTTCACCTAAAAACTACACAGAAGCATTCTCAGAAACTTCTGTGTGATGAGTGCATTCAACTCACAGACGAGCCTTTCTTTTGAAAGAACAGTTTTGAAACACTCTTTTTGTAGAATCTGCAAGTGGATATTTGGAGGGCTATGAGGCCTATGCTGGGAAAAGAAATATCTTCACCTAAAAACTAGACAGAAGCATTCTCACAAACTTCTGTCTGATTAGTGCATTCAACTCACAGAGTTGAACATTCCCTCGTATAGAGCAGTTTGGAAACACTCCTTTTGTAGAATCTGCAAGTGTTTATTTGGAGCGCTTTGACACCTATGCTGGAAAAGGAAATATCTTCACATAAAAACTAGACAGAAGCATTCTCAGTAACTTCTTTGTGATGAGTGCATTCTCCTCACAGACTTGAACATTCCTCTTGAGAGAGCAGTTTGGAAACACTCCTTTTGTAGAATCTGCAAGTGTTTATTTGGATCGCTTTGACGCCTATGCTGGAAAAGGAAATATCTTCACCTAAAAACTGCACAGAAGCATTCTCAGAAACTTCTGTGCGATGAGTGCATTCAACTCACAGACTTGAACGTTTCTTTTGATAGGATAGTTTTGAAACACTCCTTTTGTAGGATCTGCAAGTGTTTATTTCGAGCGCTTTGAGGCCTATGCTGGAAAAGGAAGTATCTTCACATAACAACTACACAGAAGCATTCTCAGACACTTCTTTGTGATGAGTGCATTCAACTCACAGACTTGAGCCTTTCTTTTGAAAGAGCAGTTTTGAAACAATCTTTTTGTAGGGTCTGCAAGTGGATATTTGGAGGCCTTTGAGGCCTATGCTGGGAAAAGAAATATCTTCACCTAAAAACTAGACAGAAGCATTCTCATAAACTTCTGTCTGATTAGCGCATTCAACTCACCGACTTGAACATTCCCTCGGATAGAGCAGTTTGGAAACACTCCTTTGGGAGAATCTGCTAGTGTTTATTTGGAACGCTTTGAAGCCTATCCTGGAAAAGGAAATATATTCACATAAAAACTAGCCAGACGCATTCTCAGAAACTTCTTTGTGATGAGTGCATTCTACTCACCGACTTGAACATTCGTCTTGAGAGAGCAGTTTGGAAACACTCCTTTTGTAGAATCTGCAAGTGTTTATTTGGATCGCTTTCACGCCTATGCTGGAAAAGGAAATATCTTCACCTAAAAACTACACAGAAGCATTCTCAGAAACTTCTGTGTGATGAGTGCATTCAACTCACAGACTTGAACGTTTCTTTTGATAGGACACTTTTGAAACACTCCTTTCGTAGAATCTGCAAGTGTTTATTTCGAGCGCTTTGAGGCCTAAGCTGGAAAAGGAAGTATCTTCACATAACAACTACACAGAAGCATTCTCAGAAACTTCTTTGTGATGAGTGCATTCAACTCACAGACTTGAGCCTTCCCTTTGAAAGAGCAGTTTTGAAGCACTGTGTTTGTAGAGTCTGCAAGTGGATATTTGGAGTTCTTTGAGGCCTATGCTGGGAAAAGAAATATTTTCATCTAAAAACTAGACAGTAGCATTCTCAGAAACTTCTGTCTGATTAGTGCATTCAACTCACAGACTTGAACATTCCCTCGGATAGAGCTGTTTGGAAACACTCCTTTTGTAGAATCTGCAAGTGCTTATTTGGAACGCTTTTACGCACATGCTGGAAAAGGAAATATCTTCACATAAAAATTAGATAGAAGCATTCTCAGAAACTTCTTTGTGATGAGTCCATTCAACTCACAGACTTGAACTTTTCTATTGATAGGACAGTTTTGAAACACTCCTTTCGTAGAATCTGCAAGTGTTTATTTCGAGCGCTTTGAAGCCTATGGTGGAAAAGGAAGTATCTTCACATAACAACTACACAGAAGCATTCTCAGAAACTTCTTTGTGATGAGTGCATTCTACTCACAGAGTTGAAGCCTCTTTTCGGTGGAAGTGTTTTCAACCTCTGTTTTTGTAGAATCTGCGCGTGCATATTTGGAGGGCTCCGAGGCCTATGCTGGGAAATGAAATATCTTCACCTAAAAACTACACAGAAGCATTCTCAGAAACTTCTGTGTGATGAGTGCATTCAACTCACGGACTTGAGCCTTCCTTTTGAAAGAGCAGTTTTGAAACACTCCTTTCGTAGAATCTGCAAGTGTTTATTTCGAGCGCTTTGAGGTCTATGCTGGAAAAGGAAATGTCTTCACATAAAAACTAGACAGAAGCATTCTCAGAAACTTCTTTGTGATGAGTGCATTCTACTCACAGACTTGAACATTCCTCTTGATAGAGCAGTTTGGAAACACTCCTTTTGTAGAATCTGCAAGTGTTTATTTGGATCGCTTTGACGCCTATGCTGGAAAAGGAAATATTTTCACCTAAAAACTACACAGAAGCAATCTCAGAAACTTCTGTGTGATGAGTGCATTCAACTCACAGACTTGAACGTTTCTTTTGATAGGATAGTTTTGCAACACTCCTTTTGTAGAATCTGCAAGTGTTTATTTGGATCGCTTTCACGCCTATGCTGGAAAAGGAAATATCTTCACCTAAAAACTACACAGAAGCATTCTCAGAAACTTCTGTGTGATGAGTGCATTCAACTCACAGACTTGAACGTTTCTTTTGATAGGACACTTTTGAAACACTCCTTTCGTAGAATCTGCAAGTGTTTATTTCGAGCGCTTTGAGGCCTAAGCTGGAAAAGGAAGTATCTTCACATAACAACTACACAGAAGCATTCTCAGAAACTTCTTTGTGATGAGTGCATTCAACTCACAGACTTGAGCCTTCCCTTTGAAAGAGCAGTTTTGAAGCACTGTGTTTGTAGAGTCTGCAAGTGGATATTTGGAGTTCTTTGAGGCCTATGCTGGGAAAAGAAATATTTTCATCTAAAAACTAGACAGAAGCATTCTCAGAAACTTCTGTCTGATTAGTGCATTCAACTCACAGACTTGAACATTCCCTCGGATAGAGCTGTTTGGAAACACTCCTTTTGTAGAATCTGCAAGTGCTTATTTGGAACGCTTTTACGCACATGCTGGAAAAGGAAATATCTTCACATAAAAACTAGATAGAAGCATTCTCAGAAACTTCTTTGTGATGAGTCCATTCTACTCACAGACTTGAACATTCCTCTTGAGAGAGCAGTTTGGAAACACTCCTTTTGTAGAATCTGCAAGTGTTTATTTGGATCGCTTTGACGCCTATGCTCGAAAAGGAAATATTTTCACCTAAAAACTACACAGAAGCATTCTCAGAAACTTCTGTGTGATGAGTGCATTCAACTCACAGACTTGAACGTTTCTATTGATAGGACAGTTTTGAAACACTCCTTTCGTAGAATCTGCAATGTTTATTTCGAGCGCTTTGAAGCCTATGGTTGAAAAGGAAGTATCTTCACATAACAACTACACAGAAGCATTCTCAGAAACTTCTTTGTGATGAGTGCATTCTACTCACAGAGTTGAAGCCTCTTTTTGGTGGAAGTGTTTTCAACCTCTGTTTTTGTAGAATCTGCGCGTGCATATTTGGAGTGCTCCGAGGCCTATGCTGGGAAATGAAATATCTTCACCTAAAAACTACACAGAAGCATTCTCAGAAACTTCTGTGTGATGAGTGCATTCAACTCACGGACTTGAGCCTTCCTTTTGAAAGAGCAGTTTTGAAACACTCCTTTCGTAGAATCTGCAAGTGTTTATTTCGAGCGCTTTGAGGCCTATGCTGGAAAAGGAACTATCTTCACATAACAATTACACAGAAGCATTCTCAGAAACTTCTTTGTGATGAGTGCATTCAACTCACAGACTTTAGCCTTCCTTTTAAAAGAGCAGTTTTGAAGCACTCTTTTTGTAGAGTCTGCAAGTGGATAATTGGAGGGCTTTGAGGCCTGTGCTGGGAAAAGAAATATCTTCACATAAAAACTAGACAGAAGCATAATCAGAAACTTCTGTCTGATTAGTTCATTCAACTCACAGAGTTGAAAATTCCCTCGTATAGAGCAGTTTGGAAACACTCCTTTTGTAGAATCTGCAAGTGTTTATTAGGAGCGCTTTGACGCCTATGCTGGAAAAGGAAATATCTTCACATAAAAACTAGACAGAAGCATTCTCAGAAACTTCTTTGTGATGAGTGCATTCTACTCACAGACTTGAACATTCCTCTTGATAGAGCAGTTTGGAAACACTCCTTTTGTAGAATCTGCAAGTGTTTATTTGGATCGCTTTGACGCCTATGCTGGAAAAGGAAATATTTTCACCTAAAAACTACACAGAAGCAATCTCAGAAACTTCTGTGTGATGAGTGCATTCAACTCACAGACTTGAACGTTTCTTTTGATAGGATAGTTTTGCAACACTCCTTTTGTAGAATCTGCAAGTGTTTATTTGGATCGCTTTCATGCCTATGCTGGAAAAGGATATATCTTCACCTAAAAACTACACAGAAGCATTCTCAGAAACTTCTGTGTGATGAGTGCATTCAACTCACACACTTGAACGTTTCTTTTGATAGGACACTTTTGAAACACTCCTTCGTAAAATCTGCAAGTGTTTATTTCGAGCGCTTTGAGGCCTATGCTGGAAAAGGAAGTATCTTCACATAAAAACTACACAGAAGCATTCTCAGAAACTTCTTTGTGATGAGTGCATTCATCTCACAGACTTGAGCCTTCCTTTTGAAAGAGCAGTTTTGAAACACTCTTTTTGTAGAGTCTGCAAGTTGATATTTGGTGGGCTTTGAGGCCTATGCTGGGAAAAGGAATATCTTCACTTAAAAACTAGACAGAAGCATTCTCACAAACTTCTCTGTGATTAGTGCATTCAACTAACGGACTTGAATATTGCCTCTGATAGAGCAGTTTGGAAACAATCTTTTTGTAGAATCTGCAAGTGTTTATTTCGAGTGCTTTGACGCCTAGGCTGAAAAAGGAAATATCTTCACATAACAACTACACAGAAGCATTCTCAGAAACTTCTTTGTGATGAGTGCATTCTACTCACAGAGTTGAAGCCTCTTTTTGGTGGAAGTGTTTTCAACCTCTGTTTTTGTAGAATCTGCAATTGCATATTTGGAGCGCTCCGAGGCCTATGCTGGGAAATGAAATATCTTCGGCTGAAAACTACACAGAAGCATTCTCAGAAACTTCTGTGTGATGAGTGCATTCAACTCACAGACTTGAGCCTTCCTTTTGAAAGAGCAGTTTTGAAACACTCTTTTTGTAGAGTCTGCAAGTGGATATTTGGAGGGCTTGGAGGCCAATGCTGGGAAAAGAAATATCTGCACCTAAAAACTAGACAGAAGCATTCTCACAAACTTCTGTCTGATTAGTGCGTTCAACTCACAGACTTGAACATTCCCTCGGATAGAGCAGTTTGGAAACACTCCTTTTGTAGAATCTGCAAGTGTTTATTTGGAACGCTTTGACGCCTATGCTGGAAAAGGAAATATATTCATATAAAAACTAGGCAGAAGCATTCTCAGAAACTTCTTTGTGATGAGTGCATTCTACTCACAGGCTTGAACATTTCTCTTAGGGAGCAGTTTGGAAACACTCCTTTTGTAGAATCTGCAAGTGTTTATTTGGATCCCTTTCACGCCAATGCTGGAAAAGGAAATATCTTCACCTAAAAACTACACAGAAGTATTCTCAGAAACTTCTTTGTGATGAGTGCATTCTACTCACAGACTTGAACATTCCTCTTGAGAGAGCAGTTTGGAAACACTACTTTTGTAGAACCTGCAAGTGTTTATTTGGATCGCTTTTGCGCCTATGCTGGAAAAGGAAATATCTTCACCTAAAAACAACACAGAAGCATTCTCAGAAACTTCTGTGTGATGAGTGCATTCAACTCACAGACTTGAACGTTTCTTTTGATAGGACAGTTTTCAAACACTCCTTTTGGAGAATCTGCAAGTGTTTATTTCTAGCGCTTTGGGGCCTAGGCTGGAAAAGGAAGTATCTTCACATAACAACTACACAGAAGCATTCTCAGACACTTCTTTGTGATGAGTGCATTCAACTCACAGACTTGAGCCTTTCTTCTGAAAGAGCAGTTTTGAAACACTCTTTTTGTAGAATCTGCAAGTGAATATTTGGAGCGCTTTAAAGCCTCTTCTGGGAAAAGAAATATCTTCACCAAAAACAAGACAGAAGCATTCTGACAAACATCTGTCTGATTAGTGCATTCAACTCACAGACTTGAACATTCCCCCTGATAGGGCAGTTTGGAAACACTCCTTTTGTAGAATCTGCAAGTGTTTATTTGGAGCGCTTTGACGCCTACGATGGAAAAGGAAATATCTTCACATAAAATCTAGACAGAAGGATTCTTAGAAACTTCTTTGTGATGAGTGCATTCTACTCACAGAGTTGAAGCCTCTTTTTCGTGGAAGAGTTTTCAACCTCTCTTTTTGTAGAATCTGCAAGTGCATATTTGGAGCGCTCCGAGGCCTATGCTGGGAAATGAAATATCTTCACCTAAAAACTACACAGAAGCATTCTCAGAAACTTCTGTGTGATGAGTGCATTCAACTCACAGACTTGAACGTTTCTTTTGATAGGACAGTTTTCAAACACTCCTTTCGTAGAATCTGCAAGTGTTTATTTCGAACGCTTTGAGGCCTACGCTGGAAAAGGAAGTATCTTCACATAACAACTACACAGAAGTATTCTCAGAAACTTCTTTGTGATGAGTGCATTCATCTCACAGACATGAGCCTTCCTTTTGAAAGAGCAGTTTTGAAACACTCTTTTTGTAGAGTCTGCAAGTTGATATTTGGAGGGCTTTGAGGCCTATGCTGGGAAAAGAAATATCTTCACCTAAAAACTAGACAGAAGCATTCTCACAAACTTCTGTCTGATTAGTGCATTCAACTCACAGACTTCAACATTCCCTCTGATAGAGCAGTTTGGAAACAATCCTTTTGTAGAATCTGCAAGTGTTTATTTGGAGCGCTTTGACGCCTATGCTGTAAAAGGAAATATCTTCACATAAAAACTAGACAGAAGCATTCTCAGAAACTTCTTTTGGATGAGTGCATTCTACTCACAGCGTTGAAGCCTCTTTTTGGTGGAAGAGTTTTCAAGCTCCCATTTTGTAGAATCTGCAAGTGCATATTTGGAGCGCTCCGAGGGCTACGCTGGGAAATGAAATATCTTCACCTAAAAACTACACAGAAGCATTCTCAGAAACTTCTGTGTGATGAGTGCATTCAACTCACAGACGAGCCTTTCTTTTGAAAGAACAGTTTTGAAACACTCTTTTTGTAGAATCTGCAAGTGGATATTTGGAGGGCTATGAGGCCTATGCTGGGAAAAGCAATATCTTCTCCTAAAAACTAGACAGAAGCATTCTCACAAACTTCTGTCTGATTAGTGCATTCAACTCACAGAGTTGAACATTCCCTCGTATAGAGCAGTTTGGAAACACTCCTTTTGTAGAATCTGCAAGTGTTTATTTGGAGCGCTTTGACGCCTATGCTGGAAAAGGAAATATCTTCACATAAAAACTAGACAGAAGCATTCTCAGTAACTTCTTTGTGATGAGTGCATTCTCCTCACAGACTTGAACATTCCTCTTGAGAGAGCAGTTTGGAAACACTCCTTTTGTAGAATCTGCAAGTGTTTATTTGGATCGCTTTGACGCCTATGCTGGAAAAGGAAATATCTTCACCTAAAAACTGCACAGAAGCATTCTCAGAAACTTCTGTGCGATGAGTGCATTCAACTCACAGACTTGAACGTTTCTTTTGATAGGATAGTTTTGAAACACTCCTTTTGTAGGATCTGCAAGTGTTTATTTCGACCGCTTTGAGGCCTATGCTGGAAAAGGAAGTATCTTCACATAACAACTACACAGAAGCATTCTCAGACACTTCTTTGTGATGAGTGCATTCAACTCACAGACTTGAGCCTTTCTTTTGAAAGAGCAGTTTTGAAACAATCTTTTTGTAGAGTCTGCAAGTGGATATTTGGAGGCCTTTGAGGCCTATGCTGGGAAAAGAAATATCTTCACCTAAAAACTAGACAGAAGCATTCTCATAAACTTCTGTCTGATTAGCGCATTCAACTCACCGACTTGAACATTCCCTCGGATAGAGCAGTTTGGAAACACTCCTTTGGGAGAATCTGCTAGTGTTTATTTGGAACGCTTTGAAGCCTATCCTGGAAAAGGAAATATATTCACATAAAAACTAGCCAGACGCATTCTCAGAAACTTCTTTGTGATGAGTGCATTCTACTCACCGACTTGAACATTCGTCTTGAGAGAGCAGTTTGGAAACACTCCTTTTGTAGAATCTGCAAGTGTTTATTTGGATCGCTTTCACGCCTATGCTGGAAAAGGAAATATCTTCACCTAAAAACTACACAGAAGCATTCTCAGAAACTTCTGTGTGATGAGTGCATTCAACTCACAGACTTGAACGTTTCTTTTGATAGGACACTTTTGAAACACTCCTTTCGTAGAATCTGCAAGTGTTTATTTCGAGCGCTTTGAGGCCTAAGCTGGAAAAGGAAGTATCTTCACATAACAACTACACAGAAGCATTCTCAGAAACTTCTGTGTGATGAGTGCATTCAACTCACAGACTTGAAAGTTTCTTTTGATAGGACACTTTTGAAACACTCCTTTCGTAGAATCTGCAAGTGTTTATTTCGAGCGCTTTGAGGCCTAAGCTGGAAAAGGAAGTATCTTCACATAACAACTACACAGAAGCATTCTCAGAAACTTCTTTGTGATGAGTGCATTCAACTCACAGACTTGAGCCTTCCCTTTGAAAGAGCAGTTTTGAAGCACTCTGTTTGTAGAGTCTGCAAGTGGATATTTGGAGGGCTTTGAGGCCTATGCTGGGAAAAGAAATATTTTCATCTAAAAACTAGACAGAAGCCTTCTCAGAAACTTCTGTCTGATTAGTGCATTCAACTCACAGACTTGAACATTCCCTCGGATAGAGCAGTTTGGAAACACTCCTTTTGTAGAATCTGCAAGTGCTTATTTGGAACGCTTTTACGCACTTGCTGGAAAAGGAAATATCTTCACCTAAAAACTACACAGAAGTATTCTCAGAAACTTCTTTGTGATGAGTCCATTGTACTCACAGACTTGAACATTCCTCTTGAGAGAGCAGTTTGGAAACACTCCTTTTGTAGAACCTGCAAGTGTTTATTTGGATCGCTTTTGCGCCTATGCTGGAAAAGGAAATATCTTCACATAAAAACAACACAGAAGCATTCTCAGAAACTTCTGTGTGATGAGTGCATTCAACTCACAGACTTGAACGTTTCTTTTGATAGGACAGTTTTGAAACACTCCTTTTGGAGAATCTGCAACTGTTTATTTCGAGCGCTTTGAAGCCTAGGCTGGAAAAGGAAGTATCTTCACATAACAACTACACAGAAGCATTCTCAGACACTTCTTTGTGATGAGTGCATTCAACACACAGACTTGAGCCTTTCTTTTGAAAGAGCAGTTTTGAAACACTCTTTTTGTAGAATCTGCAAGTGAATATTTGGAGCGCTTTAAAGCCTCTTCTGGGAAAAGAAATATCTTCACCTAAAAACTAGACAGAAGCATTCTGAAAAACATCTGTGTGATTAGTGCATTCAACTCACAGACTTGAACATTCCTTCTGATAGGGCAGTTTGGAAACACTCCTTTTGTAGAATCTGCAAGTGTTTATTTGGAGCGCTTTGACGCCTATGATGGAAAAGGAAATATCTTCACATAAAAACTAGACAGAAGGATTCTTAGAAACTTCTTTGTGATGAGTGCATTCTACTCACAGAGTTGAAGCCTCTTTTTCGTGGAAGAGTTTTCAACCTCTCTTTTTGTAGAATCTGCAAGTGCATATTTGGAGCGCTCCGAGGCCTATGCTGGCAAATGGAATATCTTCACCTAAAAACTATACAGAAGCATTCCCAGAAACTTCTGTGTGATGAGTGCATTCAACTCACAGACGAGCCTTTCTTTTGAAAGAACAGTTTTGAAACACTCTTTTTGTAGAATCTGCAAGTGGATATTTGGAGGGCTGTGAGGCCTATGCTGGGAAAAGAAATATCTTCACCTAAAAACTAGACAGAAGCATTCTCACAAACTTCTGTCTGATTAGTGCATTCAACTCACAGAGTTGAACATTGCCTCGTATAGAGCAGTTTGGAAACACTCCTTTTGTAGAATCTGCTAGTGTTTATTTGGAGCGCTTTGACGCCTATGCTGGAAAAGGAAATATCTTCACATAAAAACTAGACAGAAGCATTCTCAGTAACTTCTTTGTGATGAGTGCATTCTACTCACAGACTTGAACATTCCTCATGAGAGAGCAGTTTGGAAACACTCCTTTTGTAGAATCTGCAAGTGTTTCTTTGGATCGCTTTGACGCCTATGCTGGAAAAGGAAATATCTTCACCTAAAAACTGCACAGAAGCATTCTCAGAAACTTCTGGGCGATGAGTGCATTCAACTCACAGACTTGAACGTTTCTTTTGATAGGATAGTTTTGAAACACTCCTTTTGTAGGATCTGCAAGTGTTTATTTCGAGCGCTTTGAGGCCTATGCTGGAAAAGGAAGTATCTTCACATAACAACTACACAGAAGCATTCTCAGACACTTCTTTGTAATGAGTGCATTCAACTCACAGACTTGAGCCTTTCTTTTGAAAGAGCAGTTTTGAAACAATCTTTTTGTAGAGTCTGCAATTGGATATTTGGAGGCCTTTGAGGCCTATGCTGGGAAAAGAAATATCTTCACCTAAAAACTAGACAGAAGCATTCTCATAAACTTCTGTCTGATTAGCGCATTCAACTCACCGACTTGAACATTCCCTCGGATAGAGGAGTTTGGAAACACTCCTTTGGGAGAATCTGCTAGTGTTTATTTGGAACGCTTTGAAGCCTATAATGGAAAAGGAAATATATTCACATAAAAACTAGCCAGACGCATTCTCAGAAACTTCTTTGTGATGAGTGCATTCTACTCACCGACTTGAACATTCGTCTTGAGAGAGCAGTTTGGAAACACTCCTTTTGTAGAATCTGCAAGTGTTTATTTGGATCGCTTTCACGCCTATGCTGGAAAAGGAAATATCTTCACCTAAAAACTACACAGAAGCATTCTCAGAAACTTCTGTGTGATGAGTGCATTCAACTCACAGACTTGAACGTTTCTTTTGATAGGACACTTTTGAAACACTCCTTTCGTAGAATCTGCAAGTGTTTATTTCGAGCGCTTTGAGGCCTAAGCTGGAAAAGGAAGTATCTTCACATAACAACTACACAGAAGCATTCTCAGAAACTTCTTTGTGATGAGTGCATTCAACTCACAGACTTGAGCCTTCCCTTTGAAAGAGCAGTTTTGAAGCACTCTGTTTGTAGAGTCTGCAAGTCGATATTTGGAGGGCTTTGAGGCCTATGCTGGGAAAAGAAATATTTTCATCTAAAAACTAGACAGAAGCATTCTCAGAAACTTCTGTCTGATTAGTGCATTCAACTCACCGACTTGAACATTCCCTCGGATAGAGCAGTTTGGAAACACTCCTTTTGTAGAATCTGCAAGTGCTTATTTGGAACGCTTTTACACACATGCTGGAAAAGGAAATGTCTTCACATAAAAACTAGATAGAAGCATTCTCAGAAACTTCTTTGTGATGAGTCCATTCTACTCACAGACTTGAACATTTCTCTTGAGAGAGCAGTTTGGAAACACTCCTTTTGTAGAATCTGCAAGTGTTTATTTGGATCGCTTTCACCCCTATGCAGGAAAAGGAAATATCTTCAACTAAAAACAACACAGAAGCATTCTCAGAAACTTCTGTGTGATGAGTGCATTCAACTCACAGACTTGAACGTTTCTATTGATAGGACAGTTTTGAAACACTCCTTTCGTAGAATCTGCAAGTGTTTATTTCGAGCGCTTTGAAGCCTATGGTGGAAAAGGAAGTATCTTCACATAACAACTACACAGAAGCATTCTCAGAAACTTCTTTGTGATGAGTGCATTCTGCTCACAGAGTTGAAGCCTCTTTTTGGTGGAAGTGTTTTCAACCTCTGTTTTTGTAGAATCTGCGCGTGCATATTTGGAGTGCTCCGAGGCCTATGCTGGGAAATGAAATATCTTCACCTAAAAACTACACAGAAGCATTCTCAGAAACTTCTGTGTGATGAGTGCATTCAACTCACGGACTTGAGCCTTCCTTTTGAAAGAGCAGTTTTGAAACACTCCTTTCGTAGAATCTGCAAGTGTTTATTTCGAGCGCTTTGAGGCCTATGCTGGAAAAGGAACTATCTTCACATAACAATTACACAGAAGCATTCTCAGAAACTTCTTTGTGATGAGTGCATTCAACTCACAGACTTTAGCCTTCCTTTTAAAAGAGCAGTTTTGAAGCACTCTTTTTGTAGAGTCTGCAAGTGGATATTTGGAGGGCTTTGAGGCCTGTGCTGGGAAAAGAAATATCTTCACATGAAAACTAGACAGAAGCATAATCAGAAACTTCTGTCTGATTAGTTCATTCAACTCACAGAGTTGAAAATTCCCTCGTATAGAGCAGTTTGGAAACACTCCTTTTGTAGAATCTGCAAGTGTTTATTTGGAGCGCTTTGACGCCTATGCTGGACAAGGAAATATCTTCACATAAAAACTAGACAGAAGCATTCTCAGAAACTTCTTTGTGATGAGTGCATTCTACTCACAGACTTGAACATTCCTCTTGATAGAGCAGTTTGGAAACACTCCTTTTGTAGAATCTGCAAGTGTTTATTTGGATCGCTTTGACGCCTATGCTGGAAAAGGAAATATTTTCACCTAAAAACTACACAGAAGCATTCTCAGAAACTTCTGTGTGATGAGTGCATTCAACTCCCAGACTTGAACGTTTCTTTTGATAGGATAGTTTTGCAACACTCCCTTTGTAGAATCTGCAAGTGTTTATTTGGATCGCTTTCATGCCTATGCTGGAAAAGGATATATCTTCACCTAAAAACTACACAGAAGCATTTTCAGAAACTTCTGTGTGATGAGTGCATTCAACTCACACACTTGAACGTTTCTTTGATAGGACACTTTTGAAACACTCCTTCGTAAAATCTGCAAGTGTTTATTTCGAGCGCTTTGAGGCCTATGCTGGAAAAGGAAGTATCTTCACATAAAAACTACACAGAAGCATTCTCAGAAACTTCTTTGTGATGAGTGCATTCATCTCACAGACTTGAGCCTTCCTTTTGAAAGAGCAGTTTTGAAACACTCTTTTTGTAGAGTCTGGAAGTTGATATTTGGTGGGCTTTGAGGCCTATGCTGGGAAAAGGAATATCTTCACTTAAAAACTAGACAGAAGCATTCTCACAAACTTCTCTGTGATTAGTGCATTCAACTAACAGCCTTGAATATTGCCTCTGATAGAGCAGTTTGGAAACAATCCTTTTGTAGAATCTGCAAGTGTTTATTTCGAGTGCTTTGACGCCTAGGCTGAAAAAGGAAATATCTTCACATAACAACTACACAGAAGCATTCTCAGAAACTTCTTTGTGATGAGTGCATTCTACTCACAGAGTTGAAGCCTCTTTTTGGTGGAAGTGTTTTCAACCTCTGTTTTTGTAGAATCTGCAATTGCATATTTGGAGCGCTCCGAGACCTATGCTGGGAAATGAAATATCTTCAGCTGAAAACTACACAGAAGCATTCTCAGAAACTTCTGTGTGATGAGTGCATTCAACTCACAGACTTGAGCCTTCCTTTTGAAAGAGCAGTTTTGAAACACTCTTTTTGTAGAGTCTGCAAGTGGATATTTGGAGGGCTTGGAGGCCTATGCTGGGAAAAGAAATATCTGCACCTAAAAACTAGACAGAAGCATTCTCACAAACTTCTGTCTGATTAGTGCGTTCAACTCACAGACTTGAACATTCCCTCGGATAGAGCAGTTTGGAAACACTCCTTTTGTAGAATCTGCAAGTGTTTATTTGGAACGCTTTGACGCCTATGCTGGAAAAGGAAATATATTCACATAAAAACTAGGCAGAAGCATTCTCAGAAACTTCTTTGTGATGAGTGTATTCTACTCACAGGCTTGAACATTCCTCTTTAGAGAGCAGTTTGGAAACACTCCTTTTGTAGAATCTGCAAGTGTTTATTTGGATCCCTTTCACGCCAATGCTGGAAAAGGAAATATCTTCACCTAAAAACTACACAGAAGTATTCTCAGAAACTTCTTTGTGATGAGTGCATTCTACTCACAGACTTGAACATTCCTCTTGAGAGAGCAGTTTGGAAACACTACTTTTGTAGAACCTGCAAAGTACAGTGTTTATTTGGATCGCTTTTGCGCCTATGCTGGAAAAGGAAATATCTTCACCTAAAAACAACACAGAAGCATTCTCAGAAACTTCTGTGTGATGAGTGCATTCAACTCACAGACTTGAACGTTTCTTTTGATAGGACAGTTTTGAAACACTCCTTTGGTAGAATCTGCAAGTGTTTATTTCGAACGCTTTGAGGCCTACGCTGGAAAAGGAAGTATCTTCACATAACAACTACACAGAAGCATTCTCAGAAACTTCTGTGTGATGAGTGCATTCAACTCACACACTTGAACGTTTCTTTTGATAGGACACTTTTGAAACACTCCTTTCGTAAAATCTGCAAGTGTTTATTTCGAGCGCTTTGAGGCCTATGCTGGAAAAGGAAGTATCTTCACATAAAAACTACGCAGAAGCATTCTCCGAAACTTCTTTGTGATGAGTGCATTCATCTCACAGACTTGAGCCTTCCTTTTAAAAGAGCAGTTTTGAAGCACTCTTTTTGTAGAGTCTGCAAGTGGATATTTGGAGGGCTTTGAGGCCTGTGCTGGGAAAAGAAATATCTTCACATAAAAACTAGACAGAAGCATAATCAGAAACTTCTGTCTGATTAGTTCATTCAACTGACCGAGTTGAAAATTCCCTCGTATAGAGCAGTTTGGAAACACTCCTTTTGTAGAATCTACAAGTGTTTATTTGGAGCGCTTTGACGCCTATGCTGGAAAAGGAAATATCTTCACATAAAAACTAGACAGAAGCATTCGCAGAAACTTCTTTGTGATGAGTGCATTCTACTCACAGACTTGAACATTCCTCTTGATAGAGCAGTTTGGAAACACTCCTTTTGTAGAATCTGCTAGTGTTTATTTGGATCGCTTTGACGCCTATGCTGGAAAAGGAAATATTTTCACCTAAAAACTACACAGAAGCATTCTCAGAAACTTCTGTGTGATGAGTGCATTCAACTCCCAGACTTGAACGTTTCTTTTGATAGGATAGTTTTGCAACACTCCTTTTGTAGAATCTGAAGTGTTTATTTGGATCGCTTTCATGCCTATGCTGGAAAAGGATATATCTTCACCTAAAAACTACACAGAAGTATTCTCAGAAACTTCTGTGTGATGAGTGCATTCAACTCACACACTTGAACGTTTCTTTTGATAGGACACTTTTGAAACACTCCTTCGTAAAATCTGCAAGTGTTTATTTCGAGCGCTTTGAGGCCTATGCTGGAAAAGGAAGTATCTTCACATAAAAACTACGCAGAAGCATTCTCAGAAACTTCTTTGTGATGAGTGCATTCATCTCACAGACTTGAGCCTTCCTTTTGAAAGAGCAGTTTTGAAACACTCTTTTTGTAGAGTCTGCAAGTTGATATTTGGTGGGCTTTGAGGCCTATGCTGGGAAAAGGAATATCTTCACTTAAAAACTAGACAGAAGCATTCTCACAAACTTCTCTGTGATTAGTGCATTCAACTAACAGACTTGAATATTGCCTCTGATAGAGCAGTTTGGAAACAATCCTTTTGTAGAATCTGCAAGTGTTTATTTCGAGTGCTTTGACGCCTAGGCTGAAAAAGGAAATATCTTCACATAACAACTACACAGAAGCATTCTCAGAAACTTCTTTGTGATGAGTGCATTCTACTCACAGAGTTGAAGCCTCTTTTTGGTGGAAGTGTTTTCAACCTCTGTTTTTGTAGAATCTGCAATTGCATATTTGGAGCGCTCCGAGGCCTATGCTGGGAAATGAAATATCTTCAGCTGAAAACTACACAGAAGCATTCTCAGAAACTTCTGTGTGATGAGTGCATTCAACTCACAGACTTGAGCCTTCCTTTTGAAAGAGCAGTTTTGAAACACTCTTTTTGTAGAGTCTGCAAGTGGATATTTGGAGGGCTTGGAGGCCTATGCTGGGAAAAGAAATATCTGCACCTAAAAACTAGACAGAAGCATTCTCACAAACTTCTGTCTGATTAGTGCGTTCAACTCACAGACTTGAACATTCCCTCGGATAGAGCAGTTTGGAAACACTCCTTTTGTAGAATCTGCAAGTGTTTATTTGGAACGCTTTGACGCCTATGCTGGAAAAGGAAATATATTCACATAAAAACTAGGCAGAAGCATTCTCAGAAACTTCTTTGTGATGAGTGCATTCTACTCACAGGCTTGAACATTCCTCTTTAGAGAGCAGTTTGGAAACACTCCTTTTGTAGAATCTGCAAGTGTTTATTTGGATCCCTTTCACGCCAATGCTGGAAAAGGAAATATCTTCACCTAAAAACTACACAGAAGTATTCTCAGAAACTTCTTTGTGATGAGTGCATTCTACTCACAGACTTCAACATTCCTCTTGAGAGAGCAGTTTGGAAACACTACTTTTGTAGAACCTGCAAGTGTTTATTTGGATCGCTTTTGCGCCTATGCTGGAAAAGGAAATATCTTCACCTAAAAACAACACAGAAGCATTCTCAGAAACTTCTGTGTGATGAGTGCATTCAACTCACAGACTTGAACGTTTCTTTTGATAGGACAATTTTGAAACACTCCTTTCGTAGAATCTGCAAGTGTTTATTTCGAACGCTTTGAGGCCTACGCTGGAAAAGGAAGTATCTTCACATAACAACTACACAGAAGCGTTCTCAGAAACTTCTTTGTGATGAGTGCATTCATCTCACAGACATGAGCCTTCCTTTTGAAAGAGCAGTTTTGAAACACTCTTTTTGTAGAGTCTGCAAGTTGATATTTGGAGGGCTTTGAGGCCTATGCTGGGAAAAGAAATATCTTCACCTAAAAACTAGACAGAAGCATTCTCACAAACTTCTGTCTGATTAGTGCATTCAACTCACAGACTTCAACATTCCCTCTGATAGAGCAGTTTGGAAACATTCCTTTTGTAGAATCTGCAAGTGTTTATTTGGAGCGCTTTGACGCCTATGCTGGAAAAGGAAATATCTTCACATAAAAACTAGACAGAAGCATTCTCAGAAACTTCTTTGGGATGAGTGCATTCTACTTACAGAGTTGAAGCCTCTTTTTGGTGGAAGTGTTTTCAAGCTCCCATTTTGTAGAATCTGCAAGTGCATATTTGGAGCGCTCCGAGGGCTACGCTGGGAAATGAAATATCTTCACCTAAAAACTACACAGAAGCATTCCCAGAAACTTCTGTGTGATGAGTGCATTCAACTCACAGACGAGCCTTTCTTTTGAAAGAACAGTTTTGAAACACTCTTTTTGTAGAATCTGCAAGTGGATATTTGGAGGCCTGTGAGGCCTATGCTGGGAAAAGAAATATCTTCACCTAAAAACTAGACAGAAGCATTCTCACAAACTTCTGTCTGATTAGTGCATTCAACTCACAGAGTTGAACATTGCCTCGTATAGAGCAGTTTGGAAACACTCCTTTTGTAGAATCTGCTAGTGTTTATTTGGAGCGCTTTGACGCCTATGCTGGAAAAGGAAATATCTTCACATAAAAACTAGACAGAAGCATTCTCAGTAACTTCTTTGTGATGAGTGCATTCTCCTCACAGACTTGAACATTCCTCTTGAGAGAGCAGTTTGGAAACACTCCTTTTGTAGAATCTGCAAGTGTTTATTTGGATCGCTTTGACGCCTATGCTGGAAAAGGAAATATCTTCACCTAAAAACTGCACAGAAGCATTCTCAGACACTTCTGGGCGATGAGTGCATTCAACTCACAGACTTGAACGTTTCTTTTGATAGGATAGTTTTGAAACACTCCTTTTGTAGGATCTGCAAGTGTTTATTTCGAGCGCTTTGAGGCCTATGCTGGAAAAGGAAGTATCTTCACATAACAACTACACAGAAGCATTCTCAGACACTTCTTTGTGATGAGTGCATTCAACTCACAGACTTGAGCCTTTCTTTTGAAAGAGCAGTTTTGAAACAATCTTTTTGTAGAGTCTGCAAGTGGATATTTGGAGGCCTTTGAGGCCGATGCTGGGAAAAGAAATATCTTCACCTAAAAACTAGACAGAAGCATTCTCATAAACTTCTGTCTGATTAGCGCATTCAACTCACCGACTTGAACATTCCCTCGGATAGAGCAGTTTGGAAACACTCCTTTGGGAGAATCTGCTAGTGTTTATTTGGAACGCTTTGAAGCCTATCCTGGAAAAGGAAATATATTCACATAAAAACTAGCCAGACGCATTCTGAGAAACTTCTTTGTGATGAGTGCATTCTACTCACCGACTTGAACATTCGTCTTGAGAGAGCAGTTTGGAAACACTCCTTTTGTAGAATCTGCAAGTGTTTATTTGGATCGCTTTCACGCCTATGCTGGAAAAGGAAATATCTTCACCTAAAAACTACACAGAAGCATTCTCAGAAACTTCTGTGTGATGAGTGCATTCAACTCACAGACTTGAAAGTTTCTTTTGATAGGACACTTTTGAAACACTCCTTTCGTAGAATCTGCAAGTGTTTATTTCGAGCGCTTTGAGGCCTAAGCTGGAAAAGGAAGTATCTTCACATAACAACTACACAGAAGCATTCTCAGAAACTTCTTTGTGATGAGTGCATTCAACTCACAGACTTGAGCCTTCCCTTTGAAAGAGCAGTTTTGAAGCACTCTGTTTGTAGAGTCTGCAAGTGGATATTTGGAGGGCTTTGAGGCCTATGCTGGGAAAAGAAATATTTTCATCTAAAAACTAGACAGAAGCATTCTCAGAAACTTCTGTATGATTAGTGCATTCAACTCACAGACTTGAACATTCCCTCGGATAGAGCAGTTTGGAAACACTCCTTTTGTAGAATCTGCAAGTGCTTATTTGGAACGCTTTTACGCACATGCTGGAAAAGGAAATATCTTCACATAAAAACTAGATAGAAGCATTCTCAGAAACTTCTTTGTGATGAGTCCATTGTACTCACAGACTTGAACATTCCTCTTGAGAGAGCAGTTTGGAAACACTCCTTTTGTAGAATCTGCAAGTGTTTATTTGGATCGCTTTCACCCCTATGCAGGAAAAGGAAATATCTTCAACTAAAAACAACACAGAAGCATTCTCAGAAACTTCTGTGTGATGAGTGCATTCAACTCACAGACTTGAACGTTTCTATTGATAGGACAGTTTTGAAACACTCCTTTCGTAGAATCTGCAAGTGTTTATTTCGAGCGCTTTGAAGCCTATGGTGGAAAAGGAAGTATCTTCACATAACAACTACACAGAAGCATTCTCAGAAACTTCTTTGTGATGATTGCATTCTACTCACAGAGTTGAAGCCTCTTTTTGGTGGAAGTGTTTTCAACCTCTGTTTTTGGAGAATCTGCACGTGCATATTTTGAGTGCTCCGAGGCCTATGCTGGGAAATGAAATATCTTCACCTAAAAACTACACAGAAGCATTCTCAGAAACTTCTGTGTGATGAGTGTATTCAACTCACGGACTTGAGCCTTCCTTTTGAAAGAGCAGTTTTGAAACACTCCTTTCGTAGAATCTGCAAGTGTTTATTTCGAGCGCTTTGAGGCCTATGCTGGAAAAGGAAGTATCTTCACATAAAAACTACACAGAAGCATTCTCAGAAACTTCTTTGTGATGAGTGCATTCTATTCACAGAGTTGAAGTCTTTTTTTGGGGGAAGTGTTTTCAACCTCTGTTTTTGTAGAATCTACAATTGCATATTTGGAGCGCTCCGAGGCCTATGCTGGGAAATGAAATATCTTCACCTAAAAACTACACAGAAGCATTCTCAGAAACTTCTGTGTGATGAGTGCATTCAACTCACAGACTTGAACGTTTCTTTTGATAGGACAGTTTTGAAACACTCCTTTCCTAGAATCTGCAAGTGTTTATTTCGAGCGCTTTGAGGCCTATGCTGGAAAAGGAAGCATCTTCACATAACAACTACACAGAAGCATTCTCAGAAACTTCTTTGTGATGAGTGCATTCAACTCACAGACTTGAGCCTTCCTTTTGAAAGAGCAGTTTTGTAGCACTCTTTTTGTAGAGTCTGAAAGTGGATATTAGGAGGGCTTTGAGGCCTACGCTGGGAAAAGAAATATCTTCACCTAAAAACTAGACAGAAACATTCTGACAAACATCTGTCTGATTAGTGCATTCAACTCACAGACTTGAACATTCCCTCTGATAGGGCAGTTTGGAAACACTCCTTTTGTAGAATCTGCAAGTGTTTATTTGGAGCGCTTTGACGCCTATGCTGGAAAAGGAAATATCTTCACATAAAAACTAGCCAGAAGCATTCTCAGAAACTTCTTTGTGATGAGTGCATTCTACTCACAGACTTGAACATTCCTCTTGAGAGAGCAGTTTGGAAACACTCCTTTTGTAGAATCTGCAAGTGTTTATTTGGATCGCTTTGACGCCTATGCTGGAAAAGGAAATATCTTCACCTAAAAACTACACAGAAGCATTTTCAGAAACTTCTGTGTGATGAGTGCATTCAACTCACAGACTTGAACGTTTCTCTTGATAGGACAGTTTTGAAACACTCCTTTTGTAGAATCTGCAAGTGTTTATTTCGAGCGGTTTGAGGCCTATGCTGGAAAAGGAAGTATCTTCACCCAAAAACTACACAGAAGCATTCTCAGAAACTTCTGTGTGATGAGTGCATTCAACTCACAGACTTGAGCCTTTCTTTTGAAAGAGCAGTTTTGAAACACTCTTTTTGTAGAATCTGCAAGTGGATATTTGGAGCACTTAAAGGCCTATTCGGGGAAAAGAAATATCTTTACATAAAAACTAGACAGAAGCATTCTCACAAACTTCTGTGTGATTAGTGCATTCAACTCACAGACTTGAACATTCCTTTTGATAGAGCAGTTTGGAAACACTCCTTTTGTAGAATCTGCAAGTGTTTATTTGGAGCGATTTGATGCCTATGCTGGAAAAGGAAATATCTTCACATAAAAACTAGACAGAAGCATTCTCAGAAACTTCTGTGTGATGAGTGCATTCTACTCACAGAGTTGAAGCCTGTTTTTGGTGGAAGAGTTTTCAACCTCTCTTTTTGTAGAATCTGGAAGTGCATATTTGGAGCGCTTCGAGGCCTATGCTGGGAAATGAAATATCTTCACCTAAAAACTACACAGAAGCATTCTCAGAATCTTCTGTGTGATGAGTGCATTCAACTCACAGACTTGAACGTTTCTTTTGATAGGACAGTTTTGAAACACTCCTTTCGTAGAATCTGCAAGTGTTTATTTCGAGCGCTTTGAGGCCTAAGCTGGAAAAGGAAGTATCTTCACATAACAACTACACAGAAGCATTCTCAGAAACTTTTTTGTGATGGGTGCATTCAACTCACAGACTTGAGCCTTCCCTTTGAAAGAGCAGTTTTGAAGCACTCTGTTTGTAGAGTCTGCAAGTGGATATTTGGAGGGCTTTGAGGCCTATGCTGGGAAAAGAAATATTTTCATCTAAAAACTAGACAGAAGCCTTCTCAGAAACTTCTGTCTGATTAGTGCATTCAACTCACAGACTTGAACATTCCCTCGGATAGAGCAGTTTGGAAACACTCCTTTTGTAGAATCTGCAAGTGCTTATTTGGAACGCTTTTACGCACATGCTGGAAAAGGAAATATCTTCACATAAAAACTAGATAGAAGCATTCTCAGAAACTTCTTTGTGATGAGTCCATTCTACTCACAGACTTGAACATTCCTCTTGAGAGAGCAGTTTGGAAACACTCCTTTTGTAGAATCTGCGAGTGTTTATTTGGATCGCTTTCACCCCTATGCAGGAAAAGGAAATATCTTCAACTAAAAACAACACAGAAGCATTCTCTGAAACTTCTGTGTGATGAGTGCATTCAACTCACAGACTTGAACGTTTCTATTGATAGGACAGTTTTGAAACACTCCTTTCGTAGAATCTGCAAGTGTTTATTTCGAGCACTTTGAAGCCTATGGTGGAAAAGGAAGTATCTTCACATAACAACTACACAGAAGTATTCTCAGAAACTTCTTTGTGATGAGTGCATTCTACTCACAGACTTGAACATTCCTCTTGAGAGAGCAGTTTGGAAACACTCCTTTTGTAGAATCTGCAAGTGTTTATTTGGATCCCTTTCACGCCAATGCTGGAAAAGGAAATATCTTCACCTAAAAACTACACAGAAGTATTCTCAGAAACTTCTTTGTGATGAGTGCATTCTACTCACAGACTTGAACGTTCCTCTTGAGAGAGCAGTTTGGAAACACTACTTTTGTAGAACCTGCAAGTGTTTATTTGGATCGCTTTCACCCCTATGCAGGAAAAGGAAATATCTTCAACTAAAAACAACACAGAAGCATTCTCAGAAACTTCTGTGTGATGAGTGCATTCAACTCACAGACTTGAACGTTTCTATTGATAGGACAGTTTTGAAACACTCCTTTCGTAGAATCTGCAAGTGTTTATTTCGAGCGCTTTGAAGCCTATGGTGGAAAAGGAAGTATCTTCACATAACAACTACACAGAAGCATTCTCAGAAACTTCTTTGTGATGAGTGCATTCTACTCACAGAGTTGAAGCCTCTTTTTGGTGGAAGTGTTTTCAACCTCTGTTTTTGTAGAATCTGCGCGTGCATATTTGGAGTGGTCCGAGGCCTATGCTGGGAAATGAAATATCTTCACCTAAAAACTACACAGAAGCATTCTCAGAAACTTCTGTGTGATGAGTGCATTCAACTCACGGACTTGAGCCTTCCTTTTGAAAGAGCAGTTTTGAAACACTCCTTTCGTAGAATCTGCAAGTGTTTATTTCGAGCGCTTTGAGGCCTATGCTGGAAAAGGAACTATCTTCACATAACAATTACACAGAAGCATTCTCAGAAACTTCTTTGTGATGAGTGCATGCAGCTCACAGACTTTAGCCTTCCTTTTAAAAGAGCAGTTTTGAAGCACTCTTTTTGTAGGGTCTGCAAGTAGATATTTGGAGGGCTTTGAGGCCTGTGCTGGGAAAAGAAATATCTTCACATAAAAACTAGACAGAAGCATAATCAGAAACTTCTGTCTGATTAGTTCATTCAACTCACAGAGTTGAAAATTCACTCGTATAGAGCAGTTTGGAAACACTCCTTTTGTAGAATCTGCAAGTGTTTATTTGGAGCGCTTTGACGCCTAGGGTGGAAAAGGAAATATCTTCACATAAAAACTAGACAGAAGCATTCTCAGAAACTTCTTTGTGATGAGTGCATTCTACTCACAGACTTGAACATTCCTCTTGATAGAGCAGTTTGGAAACACTCCTTTTGTAGAATCTGCAAGTGTTTATTTGGATCGCTTTGATGCCTATGCTGGAAAAGGAAATATTTTCACCTAAAAACTACACAGAAGCAATCTCAGAAACTTCTGTGTGATGAGTGCATTCAACTCCCAGACTTGAACGTTTCTTTTGATAGGATAGTTTTGCAACACTCCTTTTGTAGAATCTGCAAGTGTTTATTTGGATCGCTTTCATGCCTATGCTGGAAAAGGATATATCTTCACCTAAAAACTACACAGAAGCATTCTCAGAAACTTCTGTGTGATGAGTGCATTTAACTCACACACTTGAACGTTTCTTTAGATAGGACACTTTTGAAACACTCCTTCGTAAAATCTGCAAGTGTTTATTTCGAGCGCTTTGAGGCCTATGCTGGAAAAGGAAGTATCTTCACATAAAAACTACACAGAAGAATACTCAGAAACTTCTTTGTGATGAGTGCATTCATCTCACAGACTTGAGCCTTCGTTTTGAAAGAGCAGTTTTGAAACACTCTTTTTGTAGAGTCTGCAAGTTGATATTTGGTGGGCTTTGAGGCGTATGCTGGGAAAAGGAATATCTTCACTTAAAAACTAGACAGAAGCATTCTCACAAACTTCTCTGTGATTAGTGCATTCAACTAACAGACTTGAATATTGCCTCTGATAGAGCAGTTTGGAAACAATCCTTTTGTAGAATCTGCAAGTGTTTATTTCGAGTGCTTTGACGCCTAGGCTGAAAAAGGAAATATCTTCACATAACAACTACACAGAAGCATTCTCAGAAACTTCCTTGTGATGAGTGCATTCTACTCACAGAGTTGAAGCCTCTTTTTGGTGGAAGTGTTTTCAACCTCTGTTTTTGTAGAATCTGCAATTGCATATTTGGAGCGCTCCGAGGCCTATGCTGGGAAATGAAATATCTTCAGCTGAAAACTACACAGAAGCATTCTCAGAAACTTCTGTGTGATGAGTGCATTCAACTCACAGACTTGAGCCTTCCTTTTGAAAGAGCAGTTTTGAAACACTCTTTTTGTAGAGTCTGCAAGTGGATATTTGGAGGGCTTGGAGGCCTATGCTGGGAAAAGAAATATCTGCACCTAAAAACTAGACAGAAGCATTCTCACAAACTTCTGTCTGATTAGTGCGTTCAACTCACAGACTTGAACATTCCCTTGGATAGAGCAGTTTGGAAACACTCCTTTTGTAGAATCTGCAAGTGTTTATTTGGAACGCTTTGACGCCTATGCTGGAAAAGGAAATATATTCACATAAAAACTAGGCAGAAGCATTCTCAGAAACTAATTTGTGATGAGTGCATTCTACTCACAGGCTTGAACATTCCTCTTTAGAGAGCAGTTTGGAAACACTCCTTTTGTAGAATCTGCAAGTGTTTATTTGGATCCCTTTCACGCCAATGCTGGAAAAGGAAATATCTTCACCTAAAAACTACACAGAAGTATTCTCAGAAACTTCTTTGTGATGAGTGCATTCTACTCACAGACTTGAACATTCCTCTTGAGAGAGCAGTTTGGAAACACTACTTTTGTAGAACCTGCAAGTGTTTATTTGGATCGCTTCTGCGCCTATGCTGGAAAAGGAAATATCTTCACCTAAAAACAACACAGAAGCATTCTCAGAAACTTCTGTGTGATGAGTGCATTCAACTCACAGACTTGAACGTTTCTTTTGATAGGACAGTTTTGAAACACTCCTTTCGTAGAATCTGCAAGTGTTTATTTCGAACGCTTTGAGGCCTACGCTGGAAAAGGAAGTATCTTCACATAACAACTACACAGAAGCATTCTCAGAAACTTCTTTGTGATGAGTGCATTCATCTCACAGACATGAGCCTTCCTTTTGAAAGAGCAGTTTTGAAACACTCTTTTTGTAGAGTCTGCAAGTTGATATTTGGAGGGCTTTGAGGCCTATGCTGGGAAAAGAAATATCTTCACCTAAAAACTAGACAGAAGCATTCTCACAAACTTCTGTCTGATTAGTGCATTCAACTCACAGACTTCAACATTCCCTCTGATAGAGCAGTTTGGAAACAATCCTTTTGTAGAATCTGCAAGTGTTTATTTGGAGCGCTTTGACGCCTATGCTGGAAAAGGAAATATCTTCACATAAAAACTAGACAGAAGCATTTTCAGAAACTTCTTTGGGATGAGTGCATTCTACTCACAGAGTTGAAGCCTCTTTTTGGTGGAAGAGTTTTCAAGCTCCCATTTTGTAGAATCTGCAAGTGCATATTTGGATCGCTCCGAGGGCTACGCTGGGAAAAGAAATATCTTCACCTAAAAACTAGACAGAAGCATTCTCAGAAACTTCTGTGTGATGAGTGCATTCAACTCACAGACGAGCCTTTCTTTTGAAAGAACAGTTTTGAAACACTCTTTTTGTAGAATCTGCAAGTGGATATTTGGAGGGCTGTGAGGCCTATGCTGGGAAAAGAAATATCTTCACCTAAAAACTAGACAGAAGCATTCTCACAAACTTCTGTCTGATTAGTGCATTCAACTCACAGAGTTGAACATTCCCTCGTATAGAGCAGTTTGGAAACACTCCTTTTGTAGAATCTGCAAGTGTTTATTTGGTGCGCTTTGACGCCTATGCTGGAAAAGGAAATATCTTCACATAAAAACTAGACAGAAGCATTCTCAGTAACTTCTTTGTGATGAGTGCATTCTACTCACGGACTTGAACATTCCTCTTGAGAGAGCAGTTTGGAAACACTCCTTTTGTAGAATCTGCAAGTGTTTATTTGGATCGCTTTGACGCCTATGCTGGAAAAGGAAATATCTTCACCTAAAAACTGCACAGAAGCATTCAGAGACACTTCTGTGCGATGAGTGCATTCAACTCACAGACTTGAACGTTTCTTTTGATAGGATAGTTTTGAAACACTCCTTTTGTAGGATCTGCAAGTGTTTATTTCGAGCGCTTTGAGGCCTATGCTGGAAAAGGAAGTATCTTCACATAAAAACTACACAGAAGCATTCTCAGACACTTCTTTGTGATGAGTGCATTCAACTCACAGACTTGAGCCTTTCTTTTGAAAGAGCAGTTTTGAAACAATCTTTTTGTAGAGTCTGCAAGTGGATATTTGGAGGCCTTTGAGGCCTATGCTGGGAAAAGAAATATCTTCACCTAAAAACTAGACAGAAGCATTCTCATAAACTTCTGTCTGATTAGCGCATTCAACTCACCGACTTGAACATTCCCTCGGATAGAGCAGTTTGGAAACACTCCTTTGGGAGAATCTGCTAGTGTTTATTTGGAACGCTTTGAAGCCTATCCTGGAAAAGGAAATATATTCACATAAAAACTAGCCAGACGCATTCTCAGAAACTTCTTTGTGATGAGTGCATTCTACTCACCGACTTGAACATTCGTCTTGAGAGAGCAGTTTGGAAACACTCCTTTTGTAGAATCTGCAAGTGTTTATTTGGATCGCTTTCACGCCTATGCTGGAAAAGGAAATATCTTCACCTAAAAACTACACAGAAGCATTCTCAGAAACTTCTGTGTGATGAGTGCATTCAACTCACAGACTTGAACGTTTCTTTTGATAGGACACTTTTGAAACACTCCTTTCGTAGAATCTGCAAGTGTTTATTTCGAGCGCTTTGAGGCCTAAGCTGGAAAAGGAAGTATCTTCACATAACAACTACACAGAAGCATTCTCAGAAACTTCTTTGTGATGAGTGCATTCAACTCACAGACTTGAGCCTTCCCTTTGAAAGAGCAGTTTTGAAGCACTCTGTTTGTAGAGTCTGCAAGTGGATATTTGGAGGGCTTTGAGGCCTATGCTGGGAAAAGAAATATTTTCATCTAAAAACTAGACAGAAGCATTCTCAGAAACTTCTGTCTGATTAGTGCATTCAACTCACAGACTTGAACATTCCCTCGGATAGAGCAGTTTGGAAACACTCCTTTTGTAGAATCTGCAAGTGCTTATTTGGAACGCTTTTACGCACATGCTGGAAAAGGAAATATCTTCACATAAAAATTAGATAGAGGCATTCTCAGAAACTTCTTTGTGATGAGTCCATTCTACTCACAGACTTGAACATTCCTCTTGAGAGAGCAGTTTGGAAACACTCCTTTTGTAGAATCTGCAAGTGTTTATTTGCATCGCTTTCACCCCTATGCAGGAAAAGGAAATATCTTCAACTAAAAACAACACAGAAGCATTCTCAGAAACTTCTGTGTGATGAGTGCATTCAACTCACAGACTTGAACGTTTCTATTGATAGGACAGTTTTGAAACACTCCTTTCGTAGAATCTGCAAGTGTTTATTTCGAGCGCTTTGAAGCCTATGGTGGAAAAGGAAGTATCCTCACATAACAACTACACAGAAGCATTCTCAGAAACTTCTTTGTGATGAGTGCATTCTACTCACAGAGTTGAAGCCTCTTTTTGGTGGAAGTGTTTTCAACCTCTGTTTTTGTAGAATCTGCGCGTGCATATTTGGAGTGGTCCGAGGCCTATGCTGGGAAATGAAATATCTTCACCTAAAAACTACACAGAAGCATTCTCAGAAACTTCTGTGTGATGAGTGCATTTAACTCACACACTTGAACGTTTCTTTAGATAGGACACTTTTGAAACACTCCTTCGTAAAATCTGCAAGTGTTTATTTCGAGCGCTTTGAGGCCTATGCTGGAAAAGGAAGTATCTTCACATAAAAACTACACAGAAGAATACTCAGAAACTTCTTTGTGATGAGTGCATTCATCTCACAGACTTGAGCCTTCCTTTTGAAAGAGCAGTTTTGAAACACTCTTTTTGTAGAGTCTGCAAGTTGATATTTGGTGGGCTTTGAGGCCTATGCTGGGAAAAGGAATATCTTCACTTAAAAACTAGACAGAAGCATTCTCACAAACTTCTCTGTGATTAGTGCATTCAACTAACAGACTTGAATATTGCCTCTGATAGAGCAGTTTGGAAACAATCCTTTTGTAGAATCTGCAAGTGTTTATTTCGAGTGCTTTGACGCCTAGGCTGAAAAAGGAAATATCTTCACATAACAACTACACAGAAGCATTCTCAGAAACTTCCTTGTGATGAGTGCATTCTACTCACAGAGTTGAAGCCTCTTTTTGGTGGAAGTGTTTTCAACCTCTGTTTTTGTAGAATCTGCAATTGCATATTTGGAGCGCTCCGAGGCCTATGCTGGGAAATGAAATATCTTCAGCTGAAAACTACACAGAAGCATTCTCAGAAACTTCTGTGTGATGAGTGCATTCAACTCACAGACTTGAGCCTTCCTTTTGAAAGAGCAGTTTTGAAACACTCTTTTTGTAGAGTCTGCAAGTGGATATTTGGAGGGCTTGGAGGCCTATGCTGGGAAAAGAAATATCTGCACCTAAAAACTAGACAGAAGCATTCTCACAAACTTCTGTCTGATTAGTGCGTTCAACTCACAGACTTGAACATTCCCTTGGATAGAGCAGTTTGGAAACACTCCTTTTGTAGAATCTGCAAGTGTTTATTTGGAACGCTTTGACGCCTATGCTGGAAAAGGAAATATATTCACATAAAAACTAGGCAGAAGCATTCTCAGAAACTAATTTGTGATGAGTGCATTCTACTCACAGGCTTGAACATTCCTCTTTAGAGAGCAGTTTGGAAACACTCCTTTTGTAGAATCTGCAAGTGTTTATTTGGATCCCTTTCACGCCAATGCTGGAAAAGGAAATATCTTCACCTAAAAACTACACAGAAGTATTCTCAGAAACTTCTTTGTGATGAGTGCATTCTACTCACAGACTTGAACATTCCTCTTGAGAGAGCAGTTTGGAAACACTACTTTTGTAGAACCTGCAAGTGTTTATTTGGATCGCTTCTGCGCCTATGCTGGAAAAGGAAATATCTTCACCTAAAAACAACACAGAAGCATTCTCAGAAACTTCTGTGTGATGAGTGCATTCAACTCACAGACTTGAACGTTTCTTTTGATAGGACAGTTTTGAATCACTCCTTTCGTAGAATCTGCAAGTGTTTATTTCGAACGCTTTGAGGCCTACGCTGGAAAAGGAAGTATCTTCACATAACAACTACACAGAAGCATTCTCAGAAACTTCTTTGTGATGAGTGCATTCATCTCACAGACATGAGCCTTCCTTTTGAAAGAGCAGTTTTGAAACACTCTTTTTGTAGAGTCTGCAAGTTGATATTTGGAGGGCTTTGAGGCCTATGCTGGGAAAAGAAATATCTTCACCTAAAAACTAGACAGAAGCATTCTCACAAACTTCTGTCTGATTAGTGCATTCAACTCACAGACTTCAACATTCCCTCTGATAGAGCAGTTTGGAAACAATCCTTTTGTAGAATCTGCAAGTGTTTATTTGGAGCGCTTTGACGCCTATGCTGGAAAAGGAAATATCTTCACATAAAAACTAGACAGAAGCATTCTCAGAAACTTCTTTGGGATGAGTGCATTCTACTCACAGAGTTGAAGCCTCTTTTTGGTGGAAGAGTTTTCAAGCTCCCATTTTGTAGAATCTGCAAGTGCATATTTGGATCGCTCCGAGGGCTACGCTGGGAAAAGAAATATCTTCACCTAAAAACTAGACAGAAGCATTCTCAGAAACTTCTGTGTGATGAGTGCATTCAACTCACAGACGAGCCTTTCTTTTGAAAGAACAGTTTTGAAACACTCTTTTTGTAGAATCTGCAAGTGGATATTTGGAGGGCTGTGAGGCCTATGCTGGGAAAAGAAATATCTTCACCTAAAAACTAGACAGAAGCATTCTCACAAACTTCTGTCTGATTAGTGCATTCAACTCACAGAGTTGAACATTCCCTCGTATAGAGCAGTTTGGAAACACTCCTTTTGTAGAATCTGCAAGTGTTTATTTGGAGCGCTTTGACGCCTATGCTGGAAAAGGAAATATCTTCACATAAAAACTAGACAGAAGCATTCTCAGTAACTTCTTTGTGATGAGTGCATTCTACTCACGGACTTGAACATTCCTCTTGAGAGAGCAGTTTGGAAACACTCCTTTTGTAGAATCTGCAAGTGTTTATTTGGATCGCTTTGACGCCTATGCTGGAAAAGGAAATATCTTCACCTAAAAACTGCACAGAAGCATTCAGAGACACTTCTGTGCGATGAGTGCATTCAACTCCCAGACTTGAACGTTTCTTTTGATAGGATAGTTTTGAAACACTCCTTTTGTAGGATCTGCAAGTGTTTATTTCGAGCGCTTTGAGGCCTATGCTGGAAAAGGAAGTATCTTCACATAACAACTACACAGAAGCATTCTCAGACACTTCTTTGTGATGAGTGCATTCAACTCACAGACTTGAGCCTTTCTTTTGAAAGAGCAGTTTTGAAACAATCTTTTTGTAGAGTCTGCAAGTGGATATTTGGAGGCCTTTGAGGCCTATGCTGGGAAAAGAAATATCTTCACCTAAAAACTAGACAGAAGCATTCTCATAAACTTCTGTCTGATTAGCGCATTCAACTCACCGACTTGAACATTCCCTCGGATAGAGCAGTTTGGAAACACTCCTTTGGGAGAATCTGCTAGTGTTTATTTGGAACGCTTTGAAGCCTATCCTGGAAAAGGAAATATATTCACATAAAAACTAGCCAGACGCATTGTCAGAAACTTCTTTGTGATGAGTGCATTCTACTCACCGACTTGAACATTCGTCTTGAGAGAGCAGTTTGGAAACACTCCTTTTGTAGAATCTGCAAGTGTTTATTTGGATCGCTTTCACGCCTATGCTGGAAAAGGAAATATCTTCACCTAAAAACTACACAGAAGCATTCTCAGAAACTTCTGTGTGATGAGTGCATTCAACTCACAGACTTGAACGTTTCTTTTGATAGGACACTTTTGAAACACTCCTTTCGTAGAATCTGCAAGTGTTTATTTCGAGCGCTTTGAGGCCTAAGCTGGAAAAGGAAGTATCTTCACATAACAACTACACAGAAGCATTCTCAGAAACTTCTTTGTGATGAGTGCATTCAACTCACAGACTTGAGCCTTCCCTTTGAAAGAGCAGTTTTGAAGCACTCTGTTTGTAGAGTCTGCAAGTGGATATTTGGAGGGCTTTGAGGCCTATGCTGGGAAAAGAAATATTTTCATCTAAAAACTAGACAGAAGCATTCTCAGAAACTTCTGTCTGATTAGTGCATTCAACTCACAGACTTGAACATTCCCTCGGATAGAGCAGTTTGGAAACACCCCTTTGGGAGAATCTGCTAGTGTTTATTTGGAACGCTTTGAAGCCTATCCTGGAAAAGGAAATATATTCACATAAAAACTAGCCAGACGCATTCTCAGAAACTTCTTTGTGATGAGTGCATTCTACTCACCGACTTGAACATTCGTCTTGAGAGAGCAGTTTGGAAACACTCCTTTTGTAGAGTCTGCAAGTGTTTATTTGGATCGCTTTCACGCCTATGCTGGAAAAGGAAATATCTTCACCTAAAAACTACACAGAAGCATTCTCAGAAACTTCTGTGTGATGAGTGCATTCAACTCACAGACTTGAACGTTTCTTTTGATAGGACACTTTTGAAACACTCCTTTCGTAGAATCTGCAAGTGTTTATTTCGAGCGCTTTGAGGCCTAAGCTGGAAAAGGAAGTATCTTCACATAACAACTACACAGAAGCATTCTCAGAAACTTCTTTGTGAGGAGTGCATTCAACTCACAGACTTGAGCCTTCCCTTTGAAAGAGCAGTTTTGAAGCACTCTGTTTGTAGAGTCTGCAAGTGGATATTTGGAGGGCTTTGAGGCCTATGCTGGGAAAAGAAATATTTTCATCTAAAAACTAGACAGAAGCATTCTCAGAAACTTCTGTCTGATTAGTGCATTCAACTCACAGACTTGAACATTCCCTCGGATAGAGCAGTTTGGAAACACTCCTTTTGTAGAATCTGCAAGTGCTTATTTGGAACGCTTTTACGCACATGCTGGAAAAGGAAATATCTTCACATAAAAACTAGATAGAGGCATTCTCAGAAACTTCTTTGTGATGAGTCCATTCTACTCTCAGACTTGAACATTCCTCTTGAGAGAGCAGTTTGGAAACACTCCTTTTGTAGAATCTGCAAGTGTTTATTTGGATCGCTTTCACCCCTATGCAGGAAAAGGAAATATCTTCAACTAAAAACAACACAGAAGCATTCTCAGAAACTTCTGTGTGATGAGTGCATTCAACTCACAGACTTGAACGTTTCTATTGATAGGACAGTTTTGAAACACTCCTTTCCTAGAATCTGCAAGTGTTTATTTCGAGCGCTTTGAGGCCTATGGTGGAAAAGGAAGTATCTTCACATAACAACTACACAGAAGCATTCTCAGAAACTTCTTTGTGATGAGTGCATTCTACTCACAGAGTTGAAGCCTCTTTTTGGTGGAAGTGTTTTCAACCTCTGTTTTTGTAGAATCTGCACGTGCATATTTGGAGTGCTCCGAGGCCTATGCTGGGAAATGAAATATCTTCAGCTAAAAACTACACAGAAGCATTCTCAGAAACTTCTGTGTGATGAGTGCATTCAACTCACGGACTTGAGCCTTCCTTTTGAAAGAGCAGTTTTGAAACACTCCTTTCGTAGAATCTGCAAGTGTTTATTTCGAGCGCTTTGAGGCCTATGCTGGAAAAGGAACTATCTTCACATAACAATTACACAGAAGCATTCTCAGAAACTTCTTTGTGATGAGTGCATTCAACTCACAGACTTTAGCCTTCCTTTTAAAAGAGCAGTTTTGAAGCACTCTTTTTGTAGAGTCTGCAAGTGGATATTTGGAGGGCTTTGAGGCCTGTGCTGGGAAAAGAAATATCTTCACATAAAAACTAGACAGAAGCATAATCAGAAACTTCTGTCTGATTAGTTCATTCAACTCACAGAGTTGAAAATTCCCTCGTATAGAGCAGTTTGGAAACACTCCTTTTGTAGAATCTGCAAGTGTTTATTTGGAGCGCTTTGACGCCTATGCTGGAAAAGGAAATATCTTCACATAAAAACTAGACAGAAGCATTCTCAGAAACTTCTTTGTGATGAGTGCATTCTACTCACAGACTTGAACATTCCTCTTGATAGAGCAGTTTGGAAACACTCCTTTTGTAGAATCTGCAAGTGTTTATTTGGATCGCTTTGACGCCTATGCTGGAAAAGGAAATATTTTCACCTAAAAACTACACAGAAGCATTCTCAGAAACTTCTGTGTGATGAGTGCATTCAACTCCCAGACTTGAACGTTTCTTTTGATAGGATAGTTTTGCAACACTCCTTTTGTAGAATCTGTAAGTGTTTATTTGGATCGCTTTCATGCCTATGCTGGAAAAGGATATATCTTCACCTAAAAACTACACAGAAGCATTCTCAGAAACTTCTGTGTGATGAGTGCATTCAACTCACACACTTGAACGTTTCTTTTGATGGGACACTTTTGAAACACTCCTTCGTAAAATCTGCAAGTGTTTATTTCGAGCGCTTTGAGGCCTATGCTGGAAAAGGAAGTATCTTCACATAAAAACTACACAGAAGGATTCTCAGAAACTTCTTTGTGATGAGTGCATTCATCTCACAGACTTGAGCCTTCCTTTTGAAAGAGCAGTTTTGAAACACTCTTTTTGTAGAGTCTGGAAGTTGATATTTGGTGGGCTTTGAGGCCTATGCTGGGAAAAGGAATATCTTCACTTAAAAACTAGACAGAATCATCCTCACAAACTTCTCTGTGATTAGTGCATTCAACTAACAGACTTGAATATTGCCTCTGATAGAGCAGTTTGGAAACAATCCTTTTGTAGAATCTGCAAGTGTTTATTTCGAGTGCTTTGACGCCTAGGCTGAAAAAGGAAATATCTTCACATAACAACTACACAGAAGCATTCTCAGAAACTTCTTTGTGATGAGTGCATTCTACTCACAGAGTTGAAGCCTCTTTTTGGTGGAAGTGTTTTCAACCTCTGTTTTTGTAGAATCTGCAATTGCATATTTGGAGCGCTCCGAGGCCTATGCTGGGAAATGAAATATCTTCAGCTGAAAACTACACAGAAGCATTCTCAGAAACTTCTGTGTGATGAGTGCATTCAACTCACAGACTTGAGCCTTCCTTTTGAAAGAGCAGTTTTGAAACACTCTTTTTGTAGAGTCTGCAAGTGGATATTTGGAGGGCTTGGAGGCCTATGCTGGGAAAAGAAATATCTGCACCTAAAAACTAGACAGAAGCATTCTCACAAACTTCTGTCTGATTAGTGCGTTCAACTCACAGACTTGAACATTCCCTCGGATAGAGCAGTTTGGAAACACTCCTTTTGTAGAATCTGCAAGTGTTTATTTGGAACGCTTTGACGCCTATGCTGGAAAAGGAAATATATTCACATAAAAACTAGGCAGAAGCATTCTCAGAAACTTCTTTGTGATGAGTGCATTCTACCCACAGGCTTGAACATTCCTCTTTAGAGAGCAGTTCGGAAACACTCCTTTTGTAGAATCTGCAAGTGTTTATTTGGATCCCTTTCACGCCAATGCTGGAAAAGGAAATATCTTCACCTAAAAACTACACAGAAGTATTCTCAGAAACTTCTTTGTGATGAGTGCATTCTACTCACAGACTTGAACATTCCTCTTGAGAGAGCAGTTTGGAAACACTACTTTTGTAGAACCTGCAAGTGTTTATTTGGATCGCTTTTGCGCCTATGCTGGAAAAGGAAATATCTTCACCTAAAAACAACACAGAAGCATTCTCAGAAACTTCTGTGTGATGAGTGCATTCAACTCACAGACTTGAACGTTTCTTTTGATAGGACAGTTTTGAAACACTCCTTTCGTAGAATCTGCAAGTGTTTATTTCGAACGCTTTGAGGCCTACGCTGGAAAAGGAAGTATCTTCACATAACAACTACACAGAAGCATTCTCAGAAACTTCTTTGTGATGAGTGCATTCATCTCACAGACATGAGCCTTCCTTTTGAAAGAGCAGTTTTGAAACACTCTTTTTGTAGAGTCTGCAAGTTGATATTTGGAGGGCTTTGAGGCCTATGCTGGGAAAAGAAATATCTTCACCTAAAAACTAGACAGAAGCATTCTCACAAACTTCTGTCTGATTAGTGCATTCAACTCACAGACTTCAACATTCCCTCTGATAGAGCAGTTTAGAAACAATCCTTTTGTAGAATCTGCAAGTGTTTATTTGGAGCGCTTTGACGCCTATGCTGGAAAAGGAAATATCTTCACATAAAAACTAGACAGAAGCATTCTCAGAAACTTCTTTGGGATGAGTGCATTCTACTCACAGAGTTGAAGCCTCTTTTTGGTGGAAGAGTTTTCCAGCTCCCATTTTGTAGAATCTGCAAGTGCGTATTTGGAGCGCTCCGAGGGCTACGCTGGGAAATGAAATATCTTCACCTAAAAACTACACAGAAGCATTCTCAGAAACTTCTCTGTGATGAGTGCATTCAACTCACAGACGAGCCTTTCTTTTGAAAGAACAGTTTTGAAACACTCTTTTTGTAGAATCTGCAAGTGGATATTTGGAGGGCTGTGAGGCCTATGCTGGGAAAAGAAATATCTTCACCTAAAAACTAGACAGAAGCATTCTCACAAACTTCTGTCTGATTAGTGCATTCAACTCACAGAGTTGAACATTCCCTCGTATAGAGCAGTTTGGAAACACTCCTTTTGTAGAATCTGCAAGTGTTTATTTGGAGCGCTTTGACGCCTATGCTGGAAAAGGAAATATCTTCACATAAAAACTAGACAGAAGCATTCTCAGTAACTTCTTTGTGACGAGTGCATTCTACTCACGGACTTGAACATTCCTCTTGAGAGAGCAGTTTGGAAACACTCCTTTTGTAGAATCTGCAAGTGTTTATTTGGATCGCTTTGACGCCTATGCTGGAAAAGGAAATATCTTCACCTAAAAACTGCAAAGAAGCATTCTCAGAAACTTCTGTGCGATGAGTGCATTCAACTCACAGACTTGAACGTTTCTTTTGATAGGATAGTTTTGAAACACTCCTTTTGTAGGATGTGCAAGTGTTTATTTCGAGCGCTTTGAGGCCTATGCTGGAAAAGGAAGTATCTTCACATAACAACTACACAGAAGCATTCTCAGACACTTCTTTGTGATGAGTGCATTCAACCCACAGACTTGAGCCTTTCTTTTGAAAGAGCAGTTTTGAAACAATCTTTTTGTAGAGTCTGCAAGTGGATATTTGGAGGCCTTTGAGGCCTATGCTGGGAAAAGAAATATCTTCACCTAAAAACTAGACAGAAGCATTCTCATAAACTTCTGTCTGATTAGCGCATTCAACTCACCGACTTGAACATTCCCTCGGATAGAGCAGTTTGGAAACACTCCTTTGGGAGAATCTGCTAGTGTTTATTTGGAACGCTTTGAAGCCTATCCTGGAAAAGGAAATATATTCACATAAAAACTAGCCAGACGCATTCTCAGAAACTTCTTTGTGATGAGTGCATTCTACTCACCGACTTGAACATTCGTCTTGAGAGAGCAGTTTGGAAACACTCCTATTGTAGAATCTGCAAGTGTTTATTTGGATCGCTTTCACGCCTATGCTGGAAAAGGAAATATCTTCACCTAAAAACTACACAGAAGCATTCTCAGAAACTTCTGTGTGATGAGTGCATTCAACTCACAGACTTGAAAGTTTCTTTTGATAGGACACTTTTGAAACACTCCTTTCGTAGAATCTGCAAGTGTTTATTTCGAGCGCTTTGAGGCCTAAGCTGGAAAAGGAAGTATCTTCACATAACAACTACACAGAAGCATTCTCAGAAACTTCTTTGCGGGGAGTGCATTCAACTCACAGACTTGAGCCTTCCCTTTGAAAGAGCAGTTTTGAAGCACTCTGTTTGTAGAGTCTGCAAGTGGATACTTGGAGGGCTTTGAGGCCTATGCTGGGAAAAGAAATATTTTCATCTAAAAACTAGACAGAAGCATTCTCAGAAACTTCTGTCTGATTAGTGCATTCAACTCACAGACTTGAACATTCCCTCGGATAGAGCAGTTTGGAAACACTCCTTTTGTAGAATCTGCAAGTGCTTATTTGGAACGCTTTTCGCACATGCTGGAAAAGGAAATATCTTCACATAAAAACTAGATAGAAGCATTCTCAGAAACTTCTTTGTGATGAGTCCATTCTACTCACAGACTTGAACATTCCTCTTGAGAGAGCAGTTTGGAAACACTCCTTTTGTAGAATCTGCAAGTGTTTATTTGGATCGCTTTCACCCCTATGCAGGAAAAGGAAATATCTTCAACTAAAAACAACACAGAAGCATTCTCAGAAACTTCTGTGTGATGAGTGCATTCAACTCACAGACTTGAACGTTTCTATTGATAGGACAGTTTTGAAACACTCCTTTCGTAGAATCTGCAAGTGTTTATTTCGAGCGCTTTGAAGCCTATGGTGGAAAAGGAAGTATCTTCACATAACAACTACACAGAAGCATTCTCAGAAACTTCTTTGTGATGAGTGCATTCTACTCACAGAGTTGAAGCCTCTTTTTGGTGGAAGTGTTTTCAACCTCTGTTTTTGTAGAATCTGCACGTGCATATTTGGAGTGCTCCGAGGCCTATGCTGGGAAATGAAATATCTTCACCTAAAAACTACACAGAAGCATTCTCAGAAACTTCTGTGTGATGAGTGTATTCAACTCACGGACTTGAGCCTTCCTTTTGAAAGAGCAGTTTTGAAACACTCCTTTCGTAGAATCTGCAAGTGTTTATTTCGAGCGCTTTGAGGCCTATGCTGGAAAAGGAACTATCTTCACATAACAATTACACAGAAGCATTCTCAGAAACTGCTTTGTGATGAGTGCATTCAACTCACAGACTTTAGCCTTCCTTTTAAAAGAGCAGTTTTGAAGCACTCTTTTTGTAGAGTCTGCAAGTGGATATTTGGAGGGCTTTGAGGCCTGTGCTGGGAAAAGAAATATCTTCACATAAAAACTAGACAGAAGCATAATCAGAAACTTCTGTCTGATTATTTCATTCAACTCACAGAGTTGAAAATTCCCTCGTATAGAGCAGTTTGGAAACACTCCTTTTGTAGAATCTGCAAGTGTTTATTTGGAGCGCTTTGACGCCTATGCTGGAAAAGGAAATATCTTCACATAAAAACTAGACAGAAGCATTCTCAGAAACTTCTTTGTGATGAGTGCATTCTACTCACAGACTTGAACATTCCTCTTGATAGAGCAGTTTGGAAACACTCCTTTTGTAGAATCTGCAAGTGTTTATTTGGATCGCTTTGACGCCTATGCTGGAAAAGGAAATATTTTCACCTAAAAACTACACAGAAGCATTCTCAGAAACTTCTGTGTGATGAGTGCATTCAACTCCCAGACTTGAACGTTTCTTTTGATAGGATAGTTTTGCAACACTCCTTTTGTAGAATCTGCAAGTGTTTATTTGGATCGCTTTCATGCCTATGCTGGAAAAGGATATATCCTCACCTAAAAACTACACAGAAGCATTCTCAGAAACTTCTGTGTGATGAGTGCATTCAACTCACACACTTGAACGTTTCTTTTGATAGGACACTTTTGAAACACTCCTTCGTAAAATCTGCAAGTGTTTATTTCGAGCGCTTTGAGGCCTATGCTGGAAAAGGAAGTATCTTCACATAAAAACTACACAGAAGCATTCTCAGAAACTTCTTTGTGATGAGTGCATTCATCTCACAGACTTGAGCCTTCCTTTTGAAAGAGCAGTTTTGAAACACTCTTTTTGTAGAGTCTGCAAGTTGATATTTGGTGGGCTTTGAGGCCTATGCTGGGAAAAGGAATATCTACACTTAAAAACTAGACAGAAGCATTCTCACAAACTTCTCTGTGATTAGTGCATTCAACTAACAGACTTGAATATTGCCTCTGATAGAGCAGTTTGGAAACAATCCTTTTGTAGAATCTGCAAGTGTTTATTTCGAGTGCTTTGACGCCTAGGCTGAAAAAGGAAATATCTTCACATAACAACTACACAGAAGCATTCTCAGAAACTTCTTTGTGATGAGTGCATTCTACTCACAGAGTTGAAGCCTCTTTTTGGTGGAAGTGTTTTCAACCTCTGTTTTTGTAGAATCTGCAATTGCATATTTGGAGCGCTCCGAGGCCTATGCTGGGAAATGAAATATCTTCAGCTGAAAGCTACACAGAAGCATTCTCAGAAACTTCTGTGTGATGAGTGCATTCAACTCACAGACTTGAGCCTTCCTTTTGAAAGAGCAGTTTTGAAACACTCTTTTTGTAGAGTCTGCAAGTGGATATTTGGAGGGCTTGGAGGCCTATGCTGGGAAAAGAAATATCTGCACCTAAAAACTAGACAGAAGCATTCTCACAAACTTCTGTCTGATTAGTGCGTTCAACTCACAGACTTGAACATTCCCTCGGATAGAGCAGTTTGGAAACACTCCTTTTGTAGAATCTGCAAGTGTTTATTTGGAACGCATTGACGCCTATGCTGGAAAAGGAAATATATTCACATAAAAACTAGGCAGAAGCATTCTCAGAAACTTCTTTGTGATGAGTGCATTCTACTCACAGGCTTGAACATTCCTCTTTAGAGAGCAGTTTGGAAACACTCCTTTTGAAGAATCTGCAAGTGTTTATTTGGATCCCTTTCACGCCAATGCTGGAAAAGGAAATATCTTCACCTAAAAACTACACAGAAGTATTCTCATAAACTTCTTTGTGATGAGTGCATTCTACTCACAGACTTGAACATTCCTCTTGAGAGAGCAGTTTGGAAACACTCCTTTTGTAGAATCTGCAAGTGTTTATATGGATCGCTTTCACGCCTATGCTGGAAAAGGAAATATTTTCACCTAAAAACTACACAGAAGCATTCTCAGAAACTTCTGTGTGATGAGTGCATTCAACTCACAGACTTGAACGTTTCTTTTGATAGGACACTTTTGAAACACTCCTTTCGTAAAATCTGCAAGTGTTTATTTCGAGCGCTTTGAGGCCTATGCTGGAAAAGGAAGTATCTTCACATAACAACTACACAGAAGCATTCTAAGAAACTTCTTTGTGATGAGTGCATTCTATTCACAGAGTTGAAGTCTCCTTTTGGGGGAAGTGTTTTCAACCTCTGTTTTTGTAGAATCTGCAATTGCATATTTGGAGCGCTCCGAGGCCTATGCTGGGAAATGAAATATCTTCACCTAAAAACTACACAGAAGCATTCTCAGAAACTTCTGTGTGATGAGTGCATTCAACTCACAGACTTGAACGTTTCTTTTGATAGGACAGTTTTGAAACACTCCTTTCCTAGAATCTGCAAGTGTTTATTTCGAGCACTTTGAGGCCTATGCTGGAAAAGGAAGCATCTTCACATAACAACTACACAGAAGCATTCTCAGAAACTTCTTTGTGATGAGTGCATTCAACTCACAGACTTGAGCCTTCCTTTTGAAAGAGCAGTTTTGAAGCACTCTTTATGTAGAGTCTGAAAGTGGATATTTGGAGGGCTTTGAGGCCTACGCTGGGAAAAGAAATATCTTCACCTAAAAACTAGACAGAAACATTCTGACAAACATCTGTCTGATTAGTGCATTCAACTCACAGACTTGAACATTCCCTCTGATAGGGCAGTTTGGAAACACTCCTTTTGTAGAATCTGCAAGTGTTTATTTGGAGCGCTTTGACGCCTATGCTGGAAAAGGAAATATCTTCACATAAAAACTAGCCAGAAGCATTCTCAGAAACTTCTTTGTGATGAGTGCATTCTACTCACAGACTTGAACATTCCTCTTGAGAGAGCAGTTTGGAAACACTCCTTTTGTAGAATCTGCAAGTGTTTATTTGGATCGCTTTGACGCCTATGCTGGAAAAGGAAATATCTTCACCTAAAAACTACACAGAAGCATTTTCAGAAACTTCTGTGTGATGAGTGCATTCAACTCACAGACTTGAACGTTTCTTTTGATAGGACAGTTTTGAAACACTCCTTTTGTAGAATCTGCAAGTGTTTATTTCGAGCGGTTTGAGGCCTATGCTGGAAAAGGAAGTATCTTCACCCAAAAACTACACAGAAGCATTCTCAGAAACTTCTGTGTGATGAGTGCATTCAACTCACAGACTTGAGCCTTTCTTTTGAAAGAGCAGTTTTGAAACACTCTTTTTGTAGAATCTGCAAGTGGATATTTGGAGCGCTTAAAGGCCTATTCGGGGAAAAGAAATATCTTTACATAAAAACTAGACAGAAGCATTCTCACAAACTTCTGTGTGATTAGTGCATTCAACTCACAGACTTGAACATTCCTTTTGATAGAGCAGTTTGGAAACACTCCTTTTGTAGAATCTGCAAGTGTTTATTTGGAGCGATTTGACGCCTATGCTGGAAAAGGAAATATCTTCACATAAAAACTAGACAGAAGCATTCTCAGAAACTTCTGTGTGATGAGTGCATTCTACTCACAGAGTTGAAGCCTGTTTTTGGTGGACGAGTTTTCAACCTCTCTTTTTGTAGCATCTGCAAGTGCATATTTGGAGCGCTTCGAGGCCTATGCTGGGAAATGAAATATCTTCACCTAAAAACTACACAGAAGCATTCTCAGAAACTTCTGTGTGATGAGTGCATTCAACTCACAGACTTGAACGTTTCTTTTGATAGGACAGTTTTGAAACACTCCTTTCGTAGAATCTGCAAGTGTTTATTTCGAGCGCTTTGAGGCCTAAGCTCGAAAAGGAAGTATCTTCACATAACAACTACACAGAAGCATTCTCAGAAACTTCTTTGTGATGAGTGCATTCAACTCACAGACTTGAGCCTTCCCTTTGAAAGAGCAGTTTTGAAGCACTCTGTTTGTAGAGTCTGCAAGTGGATATTTGGAGGGCTTTGAGGCCTATGCTGGGAAAAGAAATATTTTCATCTAAAAACTAGACAGAAGCATTCTCAGAAACTTCTGTCTGATTAGTGCATTCAACTCACAGACTTGAACATTCCCTCGGATAGAGCAGTTTGGAAACACTCCTTTTGTAGAATCTGCAAGTGCTTATTTGGAACGCTTTTACGCACATGCTGGAAAAGGAAATATCTTCACATAAAAACTAGATAGAAGCATTCTCAGAAACTTCTTTGTGATGAGTCCATTCTACTCAAAGACTTGAACATTCCTCTTGAGAGAGCAGTTTGGAAACACTCCTTTTGTAGAATCTGCAAGTGTTTATTTGGATCGCTTTCACCCCTATGCAGGAAAAGGAAATATCTTCAACTAAAAACAACACAGAAGCATTCTCAGAAACTTCTGTGTGATGAGTGCATTCAACTCACAGACTTGAACGTTTCTATTGATAGGACAGTTTTGAAACACTCCTTTCGTAGAATCTGCAAGTGTTTATTTCGAGCGCTTTGAGGCCTATGGTGGAAAAGGAAGTATCTTCACATAACAACTACACAGAAGCATTCTCAGAAACTTCTTTGTGATGAGTGCATTCTACTCACAGAGTTGAAGCCTCTTTTTGGTGGAAGTGTTTTCAACCTCTGTTTTTGTAGAATCTGCACGTGCATATTTGGAGTGCTCCGAGGCCTATGCTGGGAAATGAAATATCTTCAGCTAAAAACTACACAGAAGCATTCTCAGAAACTTCTGTGTGATGAGTGCATTCAACTCACGGACTTGAGCCTTCCTTTTGAAAGAGCAGTTTTGAAACACTCCTTTCGTAGAATCTGCAAGTGTTTATTTCGAGCGCTTTGAGGCCTATGCTGGAAAAGGAACTATCTTCACATAACAATTACACAGAAGCATTCTCAGAAACTTCTTTGTGATGAGTGCATTCAACTCACAGACTTTAGCCTTCCTTTTAAAAGAGCAGTTTTGAAGCACTCTTTTTGTAGAGTCTGCAAGTGGATATTTGGAGGGCTTTGAGGCCTGTGCTGGGAAAAGAAATATCTTCACATAAAAACTAGACAGAAGCATAATCAGAAACTTCTGTCTGATTAGTTCATTCAACTCACAGAGTTGAAAATTCCCTCGTATAGAGCAGTTTGGAAACACTCCTTTTGTAGAATCTGCAAGTGTTTATTTGGAGCGCTTTGACGCCTATGCTGGAAAAGGAAATATCTTCACATAAAAACTAGACAGAAGCATTCTCAGAAACTTCTTTGTGATGAGTGCATTCTACTCACAGACTTGAACATTCCTCTTGATAGAGCAGTTTGGAAACACTCCTTTTGTAAAATCTGCAAGTGTTTATTTGGATCGCTTTGACGCCTATGCTGGAAAAGGAAATATTTTCACCTAAAAACTACACAGAAGCATTCTCAGAAACTTCTGTGTGATGAGTGCATTCAACTCCCAGACTTGAACGTTTCTTTTGATAGGATAGTTTTGCAACACTCCTTTTGTAGAATCTGCAAGTGTTTATTTGGATCGCTTTCATGCCTATGCTGGAAAAGGATATATCTTCACCTAAAAACTACACAGAAGCATTCTCAGAAACTTCTGTGTGATGAGTGCATTCAACTCACACACTTGAACGTTTCTTTTGATAGGACACTTTTGAAACACTCCTTCGTAAAATCTGCAAGTGTTTATTTCGAGCGCTTTGAGGCCTATGCTGGAAAAGGAAGTATCTTCACATAAAAACTACACAGAAGCATTCTCAGAAACTTCTTTGTGATGAGTGCATTCATCTCACAGACTTGAGCCTTCCTTTTGAAAGAGCAGTTTTGAAACACTCTTTTTGTAGAGTCTGGAAGTTGATATTTGGTGGGCTTTGAGGCCTATGCTGGGAAAAGGAATATCTTCACTTAAAAACTAGACAGAATCATCCTCACAAACCTCTCTGTGATTAGTGCATTCAACTAACAGACTTGAATATTGCCTCTGATAGAGCAGTTTGGAAACAATCCTTTTGTAGAATCTGCAAGTGTTTATTTCGAGTGCTTTGACGCCTAGGCTGAAAAAGGAAATATCTTCACATAACAACTACACAGAAGCATTCTCAGAAACTTCTTTGTGATGAGTGCATTCTACTCACAGAGTTGAAGCCTCTTTTTGGTGGAAGTGTTTTCAACCTCTGTTTTTGTAGAATCTGCAATTGCATATTTGGAGCGCTCCGAGGCCTATGCTGGGAAATGAAATATCTTCAGCTGAAAACTACACAGAAGCATTCTCAGAAACTTCTGTGTGATGAGTGCATTCAACTCACAGACTTGAGCCTTCCTTTTGAAAGAGCAGTTTTGAAACACTCTTTTTGTAGAGTCTGCAAGTGGATATTTGGAGGGCTTGGAGGCCTATGCTGGGAAAAGAAATATCTGCACCTAAAAACTAGACAGAAGCATTCTCACAAACTTCTGTCTGATTAGTGCGTTCAACTCACAGACTTGAACATTCCCTCGGATAGAGCAGTTTGGAAACACTCCTTTTGTAGAATCTGCAAGTGTTTATTTGGAACGCTTTGACGCCTATGCTGGAAAAGGAAATATATTCACATAAAAACTAGGCAGAAGCATTCTCAGAAACTTCTTTGTGATGAGTGCATTCTACTCACAGGCTTGAACATTCCTCTTTAGAGAGCAGTTCGGAAACACTCCTTTTGTAGAATCTGCAAGTGTTTATTTGGATCCCTTTCACGCCAATGCTGGAAAAGGAAATATCTTCACCTAAAAACTACACAGAAGTATTCTCAGAAACTTCTTTGTGATGAGTGCATTCTACTCACAGACTTGAACATTCCTCTTGAGAGAGCAGTTTGGAAACACTACTTTTGTAGAACCTGCAAGTGTTTATTTGGATCGCTTTTGCGCCTATGCTGGAAAAGGAAATATCTTCACCTAAAAACAACACAGAAGCATTCTCAGAAACTTCTGTGTGATGAGTGCATTCAACTCACAGACTTGAACGTTTCTTTTGATAGGACAGTTTTGAAACACTCCTTTCGTAGAATCTGCAAGTGTTTATTTCGAACGCTTTGAGGCCTACGCTGGAAAAGGAAGTATCTTCACATAACAACTACACAGAAGCATTCTCAGAAACTTCTTTGTGATGAGTGCATTCATCTCACAGACATGAGCCTTCCTTTTGAAAGAGCAGTTTTGAAACACTCTTTTTGTAGAGTCTGCAAGTTGATATTTGGAGGGCTTTGAGGCCTATGCTGGGAAAAGAAATATCTTCACCTAAAAACTAGACAGAAGCATTCTCACAAACTTCTGTCTGATTAGTGCATTCAACTCACAGACTTCAACATTCCCTCTGATAGAGCAGTTTAGAAACAATCCTTTTGTAGAATCTGCAAGTGTTTATTTGGAGCGCTTTGACGCCTATGCTGGAAAAGGAAATATCTTCACATAAAAACTAGACAGAAGCATTCTCAGAAACTTCTTTGGGATGAGTGCATTCTACTCACAGAGTTGAAGCCTCTTTTTGGTGGAAGAGTTTTCCAGCTCCCATTTTGTAGAATCTGCAAGTGCGTATTTGGAGCGCTCCGAGGGCTACGCTGGGAAATGAAATATCTTCACCTAAAAACTACACAGAAGCATTCTCAGAAACTTCTGTGTGATGAGTGCATTCAACTCACAGACGAGCCTTTCTTTTGAAAGAACAGTTTTGAAACACTCTTTTTGTAGAATCTGCAAGTGGATATTTGGAGGGCTGTGAGGCCTATGCTGGGAAAAGAAATATCTTCACCTAAAAACTAGACAGAAGCATTCTCACAAACTTCTGTCTGATTAGTGCATTCAACTCACAGAGTTGAACATTCCCTCGTATAGAGCAGTTTGGAAACACTCCTTTTGTAGAATCTGCAAGTGTTTATTTGGAGCGCTTTGACGCCTATGCTGGAAAAGGAAATATCTTCACATAAAAACTAGACAGAAGCATTCTCAGTAACTTCTTTGTGACGAGTGCATTCTACTCACGGACTTGAACATTCCTCTTGAGAGAGCAGTTTGGAAACACTCCTTTTGTAGAATCTGCAAGTGTTTATTTGGATCGCTTTGACGCCTATGCTGGAAAAGGAAATATCTTCACCTAAAAACTGCAAAGAAGCATTCTCAGAAACTTCTGTGCGATGAGTGCATTCAACTCACAGACTTGAACGTTTCTTTTGATAGGATAGTTTTGAAACACTCCTTTTGTAGGATGTGCAAGTGTTTATTTCGAGCGCTTTGAGGCCTATGCTGGAAAAGGAAGTATCTTCACATAACAACTACACAGAAGCATTCTCAGACACTTCTTTGTGATGAGTGCATTCAACCCACAGACTTGAGCCTTTCTTTTGAAAGAGCAGTTTTGAAACAATCTTTTTGTAGAGTCTGCAAGTGGATATTTGGAGGCCTTTGAGGCCTATGCTGGGAAAAGAAATATCTTCACCTAAAAACTAGACAGAAGCATTCTCATAAACTTCTGTCTGATTAGCGCATTCAACTCACCGACTTGAACATTCCCTCGGATAGAGCAGTTTGGAAACACTCCTTTGGGAGAATCTGCTAGTGTTTATTTGGAACGCTTTGAAGCCTATCCTGGAAAAGGAAATATATTCACATAAAAACTAGCCAGACGCATTCTCAGAAACTTCTTTGTGATGAGTGCATTCTACTCACCGACTTGAACATTCCTCTTGAGAGAGCAGTTTGGAAACACTCCTATTGTAGAATCTGCAAGTGTTTATTTGGATCGCTTTCACGCCTATGCTGGAAAAGGAAATATCTTCACCTAAAAACTACACAGAAGCATTCTCAGAAACTTCTGTGTGATGAGTGCATTCAACTCACAGACTTGAAAGTTTCTTTTGATAGGACACTTTTGAAACACTCCTTTCGTAGAATCTGCAAGTGTTTATTTCGAGCGCTTTGAGGCCTAAGCTGGAAAAGGAAGTATCTTCACATAACAACTACACAGAAGCATTCTCAGAAACTTCTTTGCGGGGAGTGCATTCAACTCACAGACTTGAGCCTTCCCTTTGAAAGAGCAGTTTTGAAGCACTCTGTTTGTAGAGTCTGCAAGTGGATATTTGGAGGGCTTTGAGGCCTATGCTGGGAAAAGAAATATTTTCATCTAAAAACTAGACAGAAGCATTCTCAGAAACTTCTGTCTGATTAGTGCATTCAACTCACAGACTTGAACATTCCCTCGGATAGAGCAGTTTGGAAACACTCCTTTTGTAGAATCTGCAAGTGCTTATTTGGAACGCTTTTCGCACATGCTGGAAAAGGAAATATCTTCACATAAAAACTAGATAGAAGCATTCTCAGAAACTTCTTTGTGATGAGTCCATTCTACTCACAGACTTGAACATTCCTCTTGAGAGAGCAGTTTGGAAACACTCCTTTTGTAGAATCTGCAAGTGTTTATTTGGATCGCTTTCACCCCTATGCAGGAAAAGGAAATATCTTCAACTAAAAACAACACAGAAGCATTCTCAGAAACTTCTGTGTGATGAGTGCATTCAACTCACAGACTTGAACGTTTCTATTGATAGGACAGTTTTGAAACACTCCTTTCGTAGAATCTGCAAGTGTTTATTTCGAGCGCTTTGAAGCCTATGGTGGAAAAGGAAGTATCTTCACATAACAACTACACAGAAGCATTCTCAGAAACTTCTTTGTGATGAGTGCATTCTACTCACAGAGTTGAAGCCTCTTTTTGGTGGAAGTGTTTTCAACCTCTGTTTTTGTAGAATCTGCACGTGCATATTTGGAGTGCTCCGAGGCCTATGCTGGGAAATGAAATATCTTCACCTAAAAACTACACAGAAGCATTCTCAGAAACTTCTGTGTGATGAGTGTATTCAACTCACGGACTTGAGCCTTCCTTTTGAAAGAGCAGTTTTGAAACACTCCTTTCGTAGAATCTGCAAGTGTTTATTTCGAGCGCTTTGAGGCCTATGCTGGAAAAGGAACTATCTTCACATAACAATTACACAGAAGCATTCTCAGAAACTGCTTTGTGATGAGTGCATTCAACTCACAGACTTTAGCCTTCCTTTTAAAAGAGCAGTTTTGAAGCACTCTTTTTGTAGAGTCTGCAAGTGGATATTTGGAGGGCTTTGAGGCCTGTGCTGGGAAAAGAAATATCTTCACATAAAAACTAGACAGAAGCATAATCAGAAACTTCTGTCTGATTATTTCATTCAACTCACAGAGTTGAAAATTCCCTCGTATAGAGCAGTTTGGAAACACTCCTTTTGTAGAATCTGCAAGTGTTTATTTGGAGCGCTTTGACGCCTATGCTGGAAAAGGAAATATCTTCACATAAAAACTAGACAGAAGCATTCTCAGAAACTTCTTTGTGATGAGTGCATTCTACTCACAGACTTGAACATTCCTCTTGATAGAGCAGTTTGGAAACACTCCTTTTGTAGAATCTGCAAGTGTTTATTTGGATCGCTTTGACGCCTATGCTGGAAAAGGAAATATTTTCACCTAAAAACTACACAGAAGCATTCTCAGAAACTTCTGTGTGATGAGTGCATTCAACTCCCAGACTTGAACGTTTCTTTTGATAGGATAGTTTTGCAACACTCCTTTTGTAGAATCTGCAAGTGTTTATTTGGATCGCTTTCATGCCTATGCTGGAAAAGGATATATCCTCACCTAAAAACTACACAGAAGCATTCTCAGAAACTTCTGTGTGATGAGTGCATTCAACTCACACACTTGAACGTTTCTTTTGATAGGACACTTTTGAAACACTCCTTCGTAAAATCTGCAAGTGTTTATTTCGAGCGCTTTGAGGCCTATGCTGGAAAAGGAAGTATCTTCACATAAAAACTACACAGAAGCATTCTCAGAAACTTCTTTGTGATGAGTGCATTCATCTCACAGACTTGAGCCTTCCTTTTGAAAGAGCAGTTTTGAAACACTCTTTTTGTAGAGTCTGCAAGTTGATATTTGGTGGGCTTTGAGGCCTATGCTGGGAAAAGGAATATCTACACTTAAAAACTAGACAGAAGCATTCTCACAAACTTCTCTGTGATTAGTGCATTCAACTAACAGACTTGAATATTGCCTCTGATAGAGCAGTTTGGAAACAATCCTTTTGTAGAATCTGCAAGTGTTTATTTCGAGTGCTTTGACGCCTAGGCTGAAAAAGGAAATATCTTCACATAACAACTACACAGAAGCATTCTCAGAAACTTCTTTGTGATGAGTGCATTCTACTCACAGAGTTGAAGCCTCTTTTTGGTGGAAGTGTTTTCAACCTCTGTTTTTGTAGAATCTGCAATTGCATATTTGGAGCGCTCCGAGGCCTATGCTGGGAAATGAAATATCTTCAGCTGAAAGCTACACAGAAGCATTCTCAGAAACTTCTGTGTGATGAGTGCATTCAACTCACAGACTTGAGCCTTCCTTTTGAAAGAGCAGTTTTGAAACACTCTTTTTGTAGAGTCTGCAAGTGGATATTTGGAGGGCTTGGAGGCCTATGCTGGGAAAAGAAATATCTGCACCTAAAAACTAGACAGAAGCATTCTCACAAACTTCTGTCTGATTAGTGCGTTCAACTCACAGACTTGAACATTCCCTCGGATAGAGCAGTTTGGAAACACTCCTTTTGTAGAATCTGCAAGTGTTTGTTTGGAACGCATTGACGCCTATGCTGGAAAAGGAAATATATTCACATAAAAACTAGGCAGAAGCATTCTCAGAAACTTCTTTGTGATGAGTGCATTCTACTCACAGGCTTGAACATTCCTCTTTAGAGAGCAGTTTGGAAACACTCCTTTTGAAGAATCTGCAAGTGTTTATTTGGATCCCTTTCACGCCAATGCTGGAAAAGGAAATATCTTCACCTAAAAACTACACAGAAGTATTCTCATAAACTTCTTTGTGATGAGTGCATTCTACTCACAGACTTGAACATTCCTCTTGAGAGAGCAGTTTGGAAACACTCCTTTTGTAGAATCTGCAAGTGTTTATATGGATCGCTTTCACGCCTATGCTGGAAAAGGAAATATTTTCACCTAAAAACTACACAGAAGCATTCTCAGAAACTTCTGTGTGATGAGTGCATTCAACTCACAGACTTGAACGTTTCTTTTGATAGGACACTTTTGAAACACTCCTTTCGTAAAATCTGCAAGTGTTTATTTCGAGCGCTTTGAGGCCTATGCTGGAAAAGGAAGTATCTTCACATAACAACTACACAGAAGCATTCTCAGAAACTTCTTTGTGATGAGTGCATTCTATTCACAGAGTTGAAGTCTCCTTTTGGGGGAAGTGTTTTCAACCTCTGTTTTTGTAGAATCTGCAATTGCATATTTGGAGCGCTCCGAGGCCTATGCTGGGAAATGAAATATCTTCACCTAAAAACTACACAGAAGCATTCTCAGAAACTTCTGTGTGATGAGTGCATTCAACTCACAGACTTGAACGTTTCTTTTGATAGGACAGTTTTGAAACACTCCTTTCCTAGAATCTGCAAGTGTTTATTTCGAGCACTTTGAGGCCTATGCTGGAAAAGGAAGCATCTTCACATAACAACTACACAGAAGCATTCTCAGAAACTTCTTTGTGATGAGTGCATTCAACTCACAGACTTGAGCCTTCCTTTTGAAAGAGCAGTTTTGAAGCACTCTTTATGTAGAGTCTGAAAGTGGATATTTGGAGGGCTTTGAGGCCTACGCTGGGAAAAGAAATATCTTCACCTAAAAACTAGACAGAAACATTCTGACAAACATCTGTCTGATTAGTGCATTCAACTCACAGACTTGAACATTCCCTCTGATAGGGCAGTTTGGAAACACTCCTTTTGTAGAATCTGCAAGTGTTTATTTGGAGCGCTTTGACGCCCATGCTGGAAAAGGAAATATCTTCACATAAAAACTAGCCAGAAGCATTCTCAGAAACTTCTTTGTGATGAGTGCATTCTACTCACAGACTTGAACATTCCTCTTGAGAGAGCAGTTTGGAAACACTCCTTTTGTAGAATCTGCAAGTGTTTATTTGGATCGCTTTGACGCCTATGCTGGAAAAGGAAATATCTTCACCTAAAAACTACACAGAAGCATTTTCAGAAACTTCTGTGTGATGAGTGCATTCAACTCACAGACTTGAACGTTTCTTTTGATAGGACAGTTTTGAAACACTCCTTTTGTAGAATCTGCAAGTGTTTATTTCGAGCGGTTTGAGGCCTATGCTGGAAAAGGAAGTATCTTCACCCAAAAACTACACAGAAGCATTCTCAGAAACTTCTGTGTGATGAGTGCATTCAACTCACAGACTTGAGCCTTTCTTTTGAAAGAGCAGTTTTGAAACACTCTTTTTGTAGAATCTGCAAGTGGATATTTGGAGCGCTTAAAGGCCTATTCGGGGAAAAGAAATATCTTTACATAAAAACTAGACAGAAGCATTCTCACAAACTTCTGTGTGATTAGTGCATTCAACTCACAGACTTGAACATTCCTTTTGATAGAGCAGTTTGGAAACACTCCTTTTGTAGAATCTGCAAGTGTTTATTTGGAGCGATTTGACGCCTATGCTGGAAAAGGAAATATCTTCACATAAAAACTAGACAGAAGCATTCTCAGAAACTTCTGTGTGATGAGTGCATTCTACTCACAGAGTTGAAGCCTGTTTTTGGTGGACGAGTTTTCAACCTCTCTTTTTGTAGCATCTGCAAGTGCATATTTGGAGCGCTTCGAGGCCTATGCTGGGAAATGAAATATCTTCACCTAAAAACTACACAGAAGCATTCTCAGAAACTTCTGTGTGATGAGTGCATTCAACTCACAGACTTGAACGTTTCTTTTGATAGGACAGTTTTGAAACACTCCTTTCGTAGAATCTGCAAGTGTTTATTTCGAAGCGCTTTGAGGCCTAAGCTCGAAAAGGAAGTATCTTCACATAACAACTACACAGAAGCATTCTCAGAAACTTCTTTGTGATGAGTGCATTCAACTCACAGACTTGAGCCTTCCCTTTGAAAGAGCAGTTTTGAAGCACTCTGTTTGTAGAGTCTGCAAGTGGATATTTGGAGGGCTTTGAGGCCTATGCTGGGAAAAGAAATATTTTCATCTAAAAACTAGACAGAAGCATTCTCAGAAACTTCTGTCTGATTAGTGCATTCAACTCACAGACTTGAACATTCCCTCGGATAGAGCAGTTTGGAAACACTCCTTTTGTAGAATCTGCAAGTGCTTATTTGGAACGCTTTTACGCACATGCTGGAAAAGGAAATATCTTCACATAAAAACTAGATAGAAGCATTCTCAGAAACTTCTTTGTGATGAGTCCATTCTACTCAAAGACTTGAACATTCCTCTTGAGAGAGCAGTTTGGAAACACTCCTTTTGTAGAATCTGCAAGTGTTTATTTGGATCGCTTTCACCCCTATGCAGGAAAAGGAAATATCTTCAACTAAAAACAACACAGAAGCATTCTCAGAAACTTCTGTGTGATGAGTGCATTCAACTCACAGACTTGAACGTTTCTATTGATAGGACAGTTTTGAAACACTCCTTTCGTAGAATCTGCAAGTGTTTATTTCGAGCGCTTTGAGGCCTATGGTGGAAAAGGAAGTATCTTCACATAACAACTACACAGAAGCATTCTCAGAAACTTCTTTGTGATGAGTGCATTCTACTCACAGAGTTGAAGCCTCTTTTTGGTGGAAGTGTTTTCAACCTCTGTTTTTGTAGAATCTGCACGTGCATATTTGGAGTGCTCCGAGGCCTATGCTGGGAAATGAAATATCTTCAGCTAAAAACTACACAGAAGCATTCTCAGAAACTTCTGTGTGATGAGTGCATTCAACTCACGGACTTGAGCCTTCCTTTTGAAAGAGCAGTTTTGAAACACTCCTTTCGTAGAATCTGCAAGTGTTTATTTCGAGCGCTTTGAGGCCTATGCTGGAAAAGGAACTATCTTCACATAACAATTACACAGAAGCATTCTCAGAAACTTCTTTGTGATGAGTGCATTCAACTCACAGACTTTAGCCTTCCTTTTAAAAGAGCAGTTTTGAAGCACTCTTTTTGTAGAGTCTGCAAGTGGATATTTGGAGGGCTTTGAGGCCTGTGCTGGGAAAAGAAATATCTTCACATAAAAACTAGACAGAAGCATAATCAGAAACTTCTGTCTGATTAGTTCATTCAACTCACAGAGTTGAAAATTCCCTCGTATAGAGCAGTTTGGAAACACTCCTTTTGTAGAATCTGCAAGTGTTTATTTGGAGCGCTTTGACGCCTATGCTGGAAAAGGAAATATCTTCACATAAAAACTAGACAGAAGCATTCTCAGAAACTTCTTTGTGATGAGTGCATTCTACTCACAGACTTGAACATTCCTCTTGATAGAGCAGTTTGGAAACACTCCTTTTGTAAAATCTGCAAGTGTTTATTTGGATCGCTTTGACGCCTATGCTGGAAAAGGAAATATTTTCACCTAAAAACTACACAGAAGCATTCTCAGAAACTTCTGTGTGATGAGTGCATTCAACTCCCAGACTTGAACGTTTCTTTTGATAGGATAGTTTTGCAACACTCCTTTTGTAGAATCTGCAAGTGTTTATTTGGATCGCTTTCATGCCTATGCTGGAAAAGGATATATCTTCACCTAAAAACTACACAGAAGCATTCTCAGAAACTTCTGTGTGATGAGTGCATTCAACTCACACACTTGAACGTTTCTTTTGATAGGACACTTTTGAAACACTCCTTCGTAAAATCTGCAAGTGTTTATTTCGAGCGCTTTGAGGCCTATGCTGGAAAAGGAAGTATCTTCACATAAAAACTACACAGAAGCATTCTCAGAAACTTCTTTGTGATGAGTGCATTCATCTCACAGACTTGAGCCTTCCTTTTGAAAGAGCAGTTTTGAAACACTCTTTTTGTAGAGTCTGGAAGTTGATATTTGGTGGGCTTTGAGGCCTATGCTGGGAAAAGGAATATCTTCACTTAAAAACTAGACAGAAGCATTCTCACAAACTTCTGTGTGATTAGTGCATTCAACTAACAGACTTGAATATTGCCTCTGATAGAGCAGTTTGGAAACAATCCTTTTGTAGAATCTGCAAGTGTTTATTTCGAGTGCTTTGACGCCTAGGCTGAAAAAGGAAATATCTTCACATAACAACTACACAGAAGCATTCTCAGAAACTTCTTTGTGATGAGTGCATTCTACTCACAGAGTTGGAGCCTCTTTTTGGTGGAAGTGTTTTCAACCTCTGTTTTTGTAGAATCTGCAATTGCATTTTTGGAGCGCTCCGAGGCCTATGCTGGGAAATGAAATATCTTCAGCTGAAAACTACACAGAAGCATTCTCAGAAACTTCTGTGTGATGAGTGCATTCAACTCACAGACTTGAGCCTTCCTTTTGAAAGAGCAGTTTTGAAACACTCTTTTGTAGAGTCTGCAAGTGGATATTTGGAGGGCTTGGAGGCCTATGCTGGGAAAAGAAATATCTGCACCTAAAAACTAGACAGAAGCATTCTCACAAACTTCTGTCTGATTAGTGCGTTCAACTCACAGACTTGAACATTCCCTCGGATAGAGCAGTTTGGAAACACTCCTTTTGTAGAATCTGCAAGTGTTTATTTGGAACGCTTTGACGCCTATGCTGGAAAAGGAAATATATTCACATAAAAACTAGGCAGAAGCATTCTCAGAAACTTCTTTGTGATGAGTGCATTCTACTCACAGGCTTGAACATTCCTCTTTAGAGAGCAGTTTGGAAACACTCCTTTTGTAGAATCTGCAAGTGTTTATTTGGATCCCTTTCACGCCAATGCTGGAAAAGGAAATATCTTCACCTAAAAACTACACAGAAGTATTCTCAGAAACTTCTTTGTGATGAGTGCATTCTACTCACAGACTTGAACATTCCTCTTGAGAGAGCAGTTTGGAAACACTACTTTTGTAGAACCTGCAAGTGTTTATTTGGATCGCTTTTGCGCCTATGCTGGAAAAGGAAATATCTTCACCTAAAAACAACACAGAAGCATTCTCAGAAACTTCTGTGTGATGAGTGCATTCAACTCACAGACTTGAACGTTTCTTTTGATAGGACAGTTTTCAAACACTCCTTTCGTAGAATCTGCAAGTGTTTATTTCGAACGCTTTGAGGCCTACGCTGGAAAAGGAAGTATCTTCACATAACAACTACACAGAAGCATTCTCAGAAACTTCTTTGTGATGAGTGCATTCATCTCACAGACATGAGCCTTCCTTTTGAAAGAGCAGTTTTGAAACACTCTTTTTGTAGAGTCTGCAAGTTGATATTTGGAGGGATTTGAGGCCTATGCTGGGAAAAGAAATATCTTCACCTAAAAACTAGACAGAAGCATTCTCACAAACTTCTGTCTGATTAGTGCATTCAACTCACAGACTTCAACATTCCCTCTGATAGAGCAGTTTGGAAACAATCCTTTTGTAGAATCTGCAAGTGTTTATTTGGAGCGCTTTGACGCCTATGCTGGAAAAGGAAATATCTTCACATAAAAACTAGACAGAAGCATTCTCAGAAACTTCTTTGGGATGAGTGCATTCTACTCACAGAGTTGAAGCCTCTTTTTGGTGGAAGAGTTTTCAAGCTCCCATTTTGTAGAATCTGCAAGTGCATATTTGGAGCGCTCCGAGGGCTACGCTGGGAAATGAAATATCTTCACCTAAAAACTACACAGAAGCATTCTCAGAAACTTCTGTGTGATGAGTGCATTCAACTCACAGACGAGCCTTTCTTTTGAAAGAACAGTTTTGAAACACTCTTTTTGTAGAATCTGCAAGTGGATATTTGGAGGGCTGTGAGGCCTATGCTGGGAAAAGAAATATCTTCACCTAAAAACTAGACAGAAGCATTCTCACAAACTTCTGTCTGATTAGTGCATTCAACTCACAGAGTTGAACATTCCCTCGTATAGAGCAGTTTGGAAACACTCCTCTTGTAGAATCTGCAAGTGTTTATTTGGAGCGCTTTGACGCCTATGCTGGAAAAGGAAATATCTTCACATAAAAACTAGACAGAAGCATTCTCAGTAACTTCTTTGTGATGAGTGCATTCTCCTCACAGACTTGAACATTCCTCTTGAGAGAGCAGTTTGGAAACACTCCTTTTGTAGAATCTGCAAGTGTTTATTTGGATCGCTTTGACGCCTATGCTGGAAAAGGAAATATCTTCACCTAAAAACTGCACAGAAGCATTCTCAGAAACTTCTGTGCGATGAGTGCATTCAACTCACAGACTTGAACGTTTCTTTTGATAGGATAGTTTTGAAACACTCCTTTTGTAGGATCTGCAAGTGTTTATTTCGAGCGCTTTGAGGCCTATGCTGGAAAAGGAAGTATCTTCACATAACAACTACACAGAAGCATTCTCAGACACTTCTTTGTGATGAGTGCATTCAACTCACAGACTTGAGCCTTTCTTTTGAAAGAGCAGTTTTGAAACAATCTTTTTGTAGAGTCTGCAAGTGGATATTTGGAGGCCTTTGAGGCCTATGCTGGGAAAAGAAATATCTTCACCTAAAAACTAGACAGAAGCATTCTCATAAACTTCTGTCTGATTAGCGCATTCAACTCACCGACTTGAACATTCCCTCGGATAGAGCCGTTTGGAAACACTCCTTTGGGAGAATCTGCTAGTGTTTATTTGGAACGCTTTGAAGCCTATCCTGGAAAAGGAAATATCTTCACCTAAAAACTACACAGAAGCATTCTCAGAAACTTCTGTGTGATGAGTGCATTCAACTCACAGACTTGAACGTTTCTTTTGATAGGACACTTTTGAAACACTCCTTTCGTAGAATCTGCAAGTGTTTATTTCGAGCGCTTTGAGGCCTAAGCTGGAAAAGGAAGTATCTTCACATAACAACTACACAGAAGCATTCTCAGAAACTTCTTTGTGATGAGTGCATTCAACTCACAGACTTGAGCCTTCCCTTTGAAAGAGCAGTTTTGAAGCACTGTGTTTGTAGAGTCTGCAAGTGGATATTTGGAGTTCTTTGAGGCCTATGCTGGGAAAAGAAATATTTTCATCTAAAAACTAGACAGAAGCATTCTCAGAAACTTCTGTCTGATTAGTGCATTCAACTCACAGACTTGAACATTCCCTCGGATAGAGCTGTTTGGAAACACTCCTTTTGTAGAATCTGCAAGTGCTTATTTGGAACGCTTTTACGCACATGCTGGAAAAGGAAATATCTTCACATAAAAACTAGATAGAAGCATTCTCAGAAACTTCTTTGTGATGAGTCCATTCTACTCACAGACTTGAACATTCCTCTTGAGAGAGCAGTTTGGAAACACTCCTTTTGTAGAATCTGCAAGTGTTTATTTGGATCGCTTTCACCCCTATGCAGGAAAAGGAAATATCTTCAACTAAAAACAACACAGAAGCATTCTCAGAAACTTCTGTGTGATGAGTGCATTCAACTCACAGACTTGAACGTTTCTATTGATAGGACAGTTTTGAAACACTCCTTTCGTAGAATCTGCAAGTGTTTATTTCGAGCGCTTTGAAGCCTATGGTGGAAAAGGAAGTATCTTCACATAACAACTACACAGAAGCATTCTCAGAAACTTCTTTGTGATGAGTGCATTCTACTCACAGAGTTGAAGCCTCTTTTTGGTGGAAGTGTTTTCAACCTCTGTTTTTGTAGAATCTGCGCGTGCATATTTGGAGTGCTCCGAGGCCTATGCTGGGAAATGAAATATCTTCACCTAAAAACTACACAGAAGCATTCTCAGAAACTTCTGTGTGATGAGTGCATTCAACTCACGGACTTGAGCCTTCCTTTTGAAAGAGCAGTTTTGAAACACTCCTTTCGTAGAATCTGCAAGTGTTTATTTCGAGCGCTTTGAGGCCTATGCTGGAAAAGGAACTATCTTCACATAACAATTACACAGAAGCATTCTCAGAAACTTCTTTGTGATGAGTGCATTCAACTCACAGACTTTAGCCTTCCTTTTAAAAGAGCAGTTTTGAAGCACTCTTTTTGTAGAGTCTGCAAGTGGATATTTGGAGGGCTTTGAGGCCTGTGCTGGGAAAAGAAATATCTTCACATAAAAACTAGACAGAAGCATAATCAGAAACTTCTGTCTGATTAGTTCATTCAACTCACAGAGTTGAAAATTCCCTCGTATAGAGCAGTTTGGAAACACTCCTTTTGTAGAATCTGCAAGTGTTTATTTGGAGCGCTTTGACGCCTATGCTGGAAAAGGAAATATCTTCACATAAAAACTAGACAGAAGCATTCTCAGAAACTTCTTTGTGATGAGTGCATTCTACTCACAGACTTGAACATTCCTCTTGATAGAGCAGTTTGGAAACACTCCTTTTGTAAAATCTGCAAGTGTTTATTTGGATCGCTTTGACGCCTATGCTGGAAAAGGAAATATTTTCACCTAAAAACTACACAGAAGCATTCTCAGAAACTTCTGTGTGATGAGTGCATTCAACTCCCAGACTTGAACGTTTCTTTTGATAGGATAGTTTTGCAACACTCCTTTTGTAGAATCTGCAAGTGTTTATTTGGATCGCTTTCATGCCTATGCTGGAAAAGGATATATCTTCACCTAAAAACTACACAGAAGCATTCTCAGAAACTTCTTTGTGATGAGTGCATTCAACTCACACACTTGAACGTTTCTTTTGATAGGACACTTTTGAAACACTCCTTCGTAAAATCTGCAAGTGTTTATTTCGAGCGCTTTGAGGCCTATGCTGGAAAAGGAAGTATCTTCACATAAAAACTACACAGAAGCATTCTCAGAAACTTCTTTGTGATGAGTGCATTCATCTCACAGACTTGAGCCTTCCTTTTGAAAGAGCAGTTTTGAAACACTCTTTTTGTAGAGTCTGGAAGTTGATATTTGGTGGGCTTTGAGGCCTATGCTGGGAAAAGGAATATCTTCACTTAAAAACTAGACAGAAGCATTCTCACAAACTTCTCTGTGATTAGTGCATTCAACTAACAGACTTGAATATTGCCTCTGATAGAGCAGTTTGGAAACAATCCTTTTGTAGAATCTGCAAGTGTTTATTTCGAGTGCTTTGACGCCTAGGCTGAAAAAGGAAATATCTTCACATAACAACTACACAGAAGCATTCTCAGAAACTTCTTTGTGATGAGTGCATTCAACTCACAGACTTGAGCCTTCCCTTTGAAAGAGCAGTTTTGAAGCACTGTGTTTGTAGAGTCTGCAAGTGGATATTTGGAGTTCTTTGAGGCCTATGCTGGGAAAAGAAATATTTTCATCTAAAAACTAGACAGAAGCATTCTCAGAAACTTCTGTCTGATTAGTGCATTCAACTCACAGACTTGAACATTCCCTCGGATAGAGCTGTTTGGAAACACTCCTTTTGTAGAATCTGCAAGTGCTTATTTGGAACGCTTTTACGCACATGCTGGAAAAGGAAATATCTTCACATAAAAACTAGATAGAAGCATTCTCAGAAACTTCTTTGTGATGAGTCCATTCTACTCACAGACTTGAACATTCCTCTTGAGAGAGCAGTTTGGAAACACTCCTTTTGTAGAATCTGCAAGTGTTTATTTGGATCGCTTTCACCCCTATGCAGGAAAAGGAAATATCTTCAACTAAAAACAACACAGAAGCATTCTCAGAAACTTCTGTGTGATGAGTGCATTCAACTCACAGACTTGAACGTTTCTATTGATAGGACAGTTTTGAAACACTCCTTTCGTAGAATCTGCAAGTGTTTATTTCGAGCGCTTTGAAGCCTATGGTGGAAAAGGAAGTATCTTCACATAAAAACTACACAGAAGCATTCTCAGAAACTTCTTTGTGATGAGTGCATTCTACTCACAGAGTTGAAGCCTCTTTTTGGTGGAAGTGTTTTCAACCTCTGTTTTTGTAGAATCTGCGCGTGCATATTTGGAGTGCTCCGAGGCCTATGCTGGGAAATGAAATATCTTCACCTAAAAACTACACAGAAGCATTCTCAGAAACTTCTGTGTGATGAGTGCATTCAACTCACGGACTTGAGCCTTCCTTTTGAAAGAGCAGTTTTGAAACACTCCTTTCGTAGAATCTGCAAGTGTTTATTTCGAGCGCTTTGAGGTCTATGCTGGAAAAGGAACTATCTTCACATAACAATTACACAGAAGCATTCTCAGAAACTTCTTTGTGATGAGTGCATTCAACTCACAGACTTTAGCCTTCCTTTTAAAAGAGCAGTTTTGAAGCACTCTTTTTGTAGAGTCTGCAAGTGGATAATTGGAGGGCTTTGAGGCCTGTGCTGGGAAAAGAAATATCTTCACATAAAAACTAGACAGAAGCATAATCAGAAACTTCTGTCTGATTAGTTCATTCAACTCACAGAGTTGAAAATTCCCTCGTATAGAGCAGTTTGGAAACACTCCTTTTGTAGAATCTGCAAGTGTTTATTTGGAGCGCTTTGACGCCTATGCTGGAAAAGGAAATATCTTCACATAAAAACTAGACAGAAGCATTCTCAGAAACTTCTTTGTGATGAGTGCATTCTACTCACAGACTTGAACATTCCTCTTGATAGAGCAGTTTGGAAACACTCCTTTTGTAAAATCTGCAAGTGTTTATTTGGATCGCTTTGACGCCTATGCTGGAAAAGGAAATATTTTCACCTAAAAACTACACAGAAGCATTCTCAGAAACTTCTGTGTGATGAGTGCATTCAACTCCCAGACTTGAACGTTTCTTTTGATAGGATAGTTTTGCAACACTCCTTTTGTAGAATCTGCAAGTGTTTATTTGGATCGCTTTCATCCCTATGCTGGAAAAGGATATATCTTCACCTAAAAACTACACAGAAGCATTCTCAGAAACTTCTGTGTGATGAGTGCATTCAACTCACACACTTGAACGTTTCTTTTGATAGGACACTTTTGAAACACTCCTTCGTAAAATCTGCAAGTGTTTATTTCGAGCGCTTTGAGGCCTATGCTGGAAAAGGAAGTATCTTCACATAAAAACTACACAGAAGCATTCTCAGAAACTTCTTTGTGATGAGTGCATTCATCTCACAGACTTGAGCCTTCCTTTTGAAAGAGCAGTTTTGAAACACTCTTTTTGTAGAGTCTGGAAGTTGATATTTGGTGGGCTTTGAGGCCTATGCTGGGAAAAGGAATATCTTCACTTAAAAACTAGACAGAAGCATTCTCACAAACTTCTGTGTGATTAGTGCATTCAACTAACAGACTTGAATATTGCCTCTGATAGAGCAGTTTGGAAACAATCCTTTTGTAGAATCTGCAAGTGTTTATTTCGAGTGCTTTGACGCCTAGGCTGAAAAAGGAAATATCTTCACATAACAACTACACAGAAGCATTCTCAGAAACTTCTTTGTGATGAGTGCATTCTACTCACAGAGTTGGAGCCTCTTTTTGGTGGAAGTGTTTTCAACCTCTGTTTTTGTAGAATCTGCAATTGCATTTTTGGAGCGCTCCGAGGCCTATGCTGGGAAATGAAATATCTTCAGCTGAAAACTACACAGAAGCATTCTCAGAAACTTCTGTGTGATGAGTGCATTCAACTCACAGACTTGAGCCTTCCTTTTGAAAGAGCAGTTTTGAAACACTCTTTTGTAGAGTCTGCAAGTGGATATTTGGAGGGCTTGGAGGCCTATGCTGGGAAAAGAAATATCTGCACCTAAAAACTAGACAGAAGCATTCTCACAAACTTCTGTCTGATTAGTGCGTTCAACTCACAGACTTGAACATTCCCTCGGATAGAGCAGTTTGGAAACACTCCTTTTGTAGAATCTGCAAGTGTTTATTTGGAACGCTTTGACGCCTATGCTGGAAAAGGAAATATATTCACATAAAAACTAGGCAGAAGCATTCTCAGAAACTTCTTTGTGATGAGTGCATTCTACTCACAGGCTTGAACATTCCTCTTTAGAGAGCAGTTTGGAAACACTCCTTTTGTAGAATCTGCAAGTGTTTATTTGGATCCCTTTCACGCCAATGCTGGAAAAGGAAATATCTTCACCTAAAAACTACACAGAAGTATTCTCAGAAACTTCTTTGTGATGAGTGCATTCTACTCACAGACTTGAACATTCCTCTTGAGAGAGCAGTTTGGAAACACTACTTTTGTAGAACCTGCAAGTGTTTATTTGGATCGCTTTTGCGCCTATGCTGGAAAAGGAAATATCTTCACCTAAAAACAACACAGAAGCATTCTCAGAAACTTCTGTGTGATGAGTGCATTCAACTCACAGACTTGAACGTTTCTTTTGATAGGACAGTTTTCAAACACTCCTTTCGTAGAATCTGCAAGTGTTTATTTCGAACGCTTTGAGGCCTACGCTGGAAAAAGAAGTATCTTCACATAACAACTACACAGAAGCATTCTCAGAAACTTCTTTGTGATGAGTGCATTCATCTCACAGACATGAGCCTTCCTTTTGAAAGAGCAGTTTTGAAACACTCTTTTTGTAGAGTCTGCAAGTTGATATTTGGAGGGATTTGAGGCCTATGCTGGGAAAAGAAATATCTTCACCTAAAAACTAGACAGAAGCATTCTCACAAACTTCTGTCTGATTAGTGCATTCAACTCACAGACTTCAACATTCCCTCTGATAGAGCAGTTTGGAAACAATCCTTTTGTAGAATCTGCAAGTGTTTATTTGGAGCGCTTTGACGCCTATGCTGGAAAAGGAAATATCTTCACATAAAAACTAGACAGAAGCATTCTCAGAAACTTCTTTGGGATGAGTGCATTCTACTCACAGAGTTGAAGCCTCTTTTTGGTGGAAGAGTTTTCAAGCTCCCATTTTGTAGAATCTGCAAGTGCATATTTGGAGCGCTCCGAGGGCTACGCTGGGAAATGAAATATCTTCACCTAAAAACTACACAGAAGCATTCTCAGAAACTTCTGTGTGATGAGTGCATTCAACTCACAGACGAGCCTTTCTTTTGAAAGAACAGTTTTGAAACACTCTTTTTGTAGAATCTGCAAGTGGATATTTGGAGGGCTGTGAGGCCTATGCTGGGAAAAGAAATATCTTCACCTAAAAACTAGACAGAAGCATTCTCACAAACCTCTGTCTGATTAGTGCATTCAACTCACAGAGTTGAACATTCCCTCGTATAGAGCAGTTTGGAAACACTCCTCTTGTAGAATCTGCAAGTGTTTATTTGGAGCGCTTTGACGCCTATGCTGGAAAAGGAAATATCTTCACATAAAAACTAGACAGAAGCATTCTCAGTAACTTCTTTGTGATGAGTGCATTCTCCTCACAGACTTGAACATTCCTCTTGAGAGAGCAGTTTGGAAACACTCCTTTTGTAGAATCTGCAAGTGTTTATTTGGATCGCTTTGACGCCTATGCTGGAAAAGGAAATATCTTCACCTAAAAACTGCACAGAAGCATTCTCAGAAACTTCTGTGCGATGAGTGCATTCAACTCACAGACTTGAACGTTTCTTTTGATAGGATAGTTTTGAAACACTCCTTTTGTAGGATCTGCAAGTGTTTATTTCGAGCGCTTTGAGGCCTATGCTGGAAAAGGAAGTATCTTCACATAACAACTACACAGAAGCATTCTCAGACACTTCTTTGTGATGAGTGCATTCAACTCACAGACTTGAGCCTTTCTTTTGAAAGAGCAGTTTTGAAACAATCTTTTTGTAGAGTCTGCAAGTGGATATTTGGAGGCCTTTGAGGCCTATGCTGGGAAAAGAAATATCTTCACCTAAAAACTAGACAGAAGCATTCTCATAAACTTCTGTCTGATTAGCGCATTCAACTCACCGACTTGAACATTCCCTCGGATAGAGCAGTTTGGAAACACTCCTTTGGGAGAATCTGCTAGTGTTTATTTGGAACGCTTTGAAGCCTATCCTGGAAAAGGAAATATATTCACATAAAAACTAGCCAGACGCATTCTCAGAAACTTCTTTGTGATGAGTGCATTCTACTCACCGACTTGAACATTCGTCTTGAGAGAGCAGTTTGGAAACACTCCTTTTGTAGAATCTGCAAGTGTTTATTTGGATCGCTTTCACGCCTATGCTGGAAAAGGAAATATCTTCACCTAAAAACTACACAGAAGCATTCTCAGAAACTTCTGTGTGATGAGTGCATTCAACTCACAGACTTGAACGTTTCTTTTGATAGGACACTTTTGAAACACTCCTTTCGTAGAATCTGCAAGTGTTTATTTCGAGCGCTTTGAGGCCTAAGCTGGAAAAGGAAGTATCTTCACATAACAACTACACAGAAGCATTCTCAGAAACTTCTTTGTGATGAGTGCATTCAACTCACAGACTTGAGCCTTCCCTTTGAAAGAGCAGTTTTGAAGCACTGTGTTTGTAGAGTCTGCAAGTGGATATTTGGAGTTCTTTGAGGCCTATGCTGGGAAAAGAAATATTTTCATCTAAAAACTAGACAGAAGCATTCTCAGAAACTTCTGTCTGATTAGTGCATTCAACTCACAGACTTGAACATTCCCTCGGATAGAGCTGTTTGGAAACACTCCTTTTGTAGAATCTGCAAGTGCTTATTTGGAACGCTTTTACGCACATGCTGGAAAAGGAAATATCTTCACATAAAAACTAGATAGAAGCATTCTCAGAAACTTCTTTGTGATGAGTCCATTCTACTCACAGACTTGAACATTCCTCTTGAGAGAGCAGTTTGGAAACACTCCTTTTGTAGAATCTGCAAGTGTTTATTTGGATCGCTTTCACCCCTATGCAGGAAAAGGAAATATCTTCAACTAAAAACAACACAGAAGCATTCTCAGAAACTTCTGTGTGATGAGTGCATTCAACTCACAGACTTGAACGTTTCTATTGATAGGACAGTTTTGAAACACTCCTTTCGTAGAATCTGCAAGTGTTTATTTCGAGCGCTTTGAAGCCTGTGGTGGAAAAGGAAGTATCTTCACATAACAACTACACAGAAGCATTCTCAGAAACTTCTTTGTGATGAGTGCATTCTACTCACAGAGTTGAAGCCTCTTTTTGGTGGAAGTGTTTTCAACCTCTGTTTTTGTAGAATCTGCGCGTGCATATTTGGAGTGCTCCGAGGCCTATGCTGGGAAATGAAATATCTTCACCTAAAAACTACACAGAAGCATTCTCAGAAACTTCTGTGTGATGAGTGCATTCAACTCACGGACTTGAGCCTTCCTTTTGAAAGAGCAGTTTTGAAACACTCCTTTCGTAGAATCTGCAAGTGTTTATTTCGAGCGCTTTGAAGTCTATGCTGGAAAAGGAACTATCTTCACATAACAATTACACAGAAGCATTCTCAGAAACTTCTTTGTGATGAGTGCATTCAACTCACAGACTTTAGCCTTCCTTTTAAAAGAGCAGTTTTGAAGCACTCTTTTTGTAGAGTCTGCAAGTGGATAATTGGAGGGCTTTGAGGCCTGTGCTGGGAAAAGAAATATCTTCACATAAAAACTAGACAGAAGCATAATCAGAAACTTCTGTCTGATTAGTTCATTCAACTCACAGAGTTGAAAATTCCCTCGTATAGAGCAGTTTGGAAACACTCCTTTTGTAGAATCTGCAAGTGTTTAATAGGAGTGCTTTGACGCCTATGCTGGAAAAGGAAATATCTTCACATAAAAACTAGACAGAAGCATTCTCAGAAACTTCTTTGTGATGAGTGCATTCTACTCACAGACTTGAACATTCCTCTTGATAGAGCAGTTTGGAAACACTCCTTTTGTAGAATCTGCAAGTGTTTATTTGGATCGCTTTGACGCCTATGCTGGAAAAGGAAATATTTTCACCTAAAAACTACACAGAAGCAATCTCAGAAACTTCTGTGTGATGAGTGCATTCAACTCACAGACTTGAACGTTTCTTTTGATAGGATAGTTTTGCAACACTCCTTTTGTAGAATCTGCAAGTGTTTATTTGGATCGCTTTCATGCCTATGCTGGAAAAGGATATATCTTCACCTAAAAACTACACAGAAGCATTCTCAGAAACTTCTGTGTGATGAGTGCATTCAACTCACACACTTGAACGTTTCTTTTGATAGGACACTTTTGAAACACTCCTTCGTAAAATCTGCAAGTGTTTATTTCGAGCGCTTTGAGGCCTATGCTGGAAAAGGAAGTATCTTCACATAAAAACTACACAGAAGCATTCTCAGAAACTTCTTTGTGATGAGTGCATTCATCTCACAGACTTGAGCCTTCCTTTTGAAAGAGCAGTTTTGAAACACTCTTTTTGTAGAGTCTGCAAGTTGATATTTGGTGGGCTTTGAGGCCTATGCTGGGAAAAGGAATATCTTCACTTAAAAACTAGACAGAAGCATTCTCACAAACTTCTCTGTGATTAGTGCATTCAACTAACGGACTTGAATATTGCCTCTGATAGAGCAGTTTGGAAACAATCCTTTTGTAGAATCTGCAAGTGTTTATTTCGAGTGCTTTGACGCCTAGGCTGAAAAAGGAAATATCTTCACATAACAACTACACAGAAGCATTCTCAGAAACTTCTTTGTGATGAGTGCATTCTACTCACAGACTTGAGCCTTCCTTTTGAAAGAGCAGTTTTGAAGCACTCTTTTTGTAGAGTCTGAATGTGGATATTAGGAGGGCTTTGAGGCCTACGCTGGGAAAAGAAATATCTTCACCTAAAAACTAGACAGAAACATTCTGACAAACATCTGTCTGATTAGTGCATTCAACTCACAGACTTGAACATTCCCTCTGATAGGGCAGTTTGGAAACACTCCTTTTGTAGAATCTGCAAGTGTTTATTTGGAGCGCTTTGACGCCTAGGCTGAAAAAGGAAATATCTTCACATAACAACTACACAGAAGCATTCTCAGAAACTTCTTTGTGATGAGTGCATTCTACTCACAGAGTTGAAGCCTCTTTTTGGTGGAAGTGTTTTCAACCTCTGTTTTTGTAGAATCTGCAATTGCATATTTGGAGCGCTCCGAGGCCTATGCTGGGAAATGAAATATCTTCAGCTGAAAACTACACAGAAGCATTCTCAGAAACTTCTGTGTGATGAGTGCATTCAACTCACAGACTTGAGCCTTCCTTTTGAAAGAGCAGTTTTGAAACACTCTTTTTGTAGAGTCTGCAAGTGGATATTTGGAGGGCTTGGAGGCCAATGCTGGGAAAAGAAATATCTGCACCTAAAAACTAGACAGAATCATTCTCACAAACTTCTGTCTGATTAGTGCGTTCAACTCACAGACTTGAACATTCCCTCGGATAGAGCAGTTTGGAAACACTCCTTTTGTAGAATCTGCAAGTGTTTATTTGGAACGCTTTGACGCCTATGCTGGAAAAGGAAATATATTCACATAAAAACTAGGCAGAAGCATTCTCAGAAACTTCTTTGTGATGAGTGCATTCTACTCACAGGCTTGAACATTCCTCTTTAGGGAGCAGTTTGGAAACACTCCTTTTGTAGAATCTGCAAGTGTTTATTTGGATCCCTTTCACGCCAATGCTGGAAAAGGAAATATCTTCACCTAAAAACTACACAGAAGTATTCTCAGAAACTTCTTTGTGATGAGTGCATTCTACTCACAGACTTGAACATTCCTCTTGAGAGAGCAGTTTGGAAACACTACTTTTGTAGAACCTGCAAGTGTTTATTTGGATCGCTTTTGCGCCTATGCTGGAAAAGGAAATATCTTCACCTAAAAACAACACAGAAGCATTCTCAGAAACTTCTGTGTGATGAGTGCATTCAACTCACAGACTTGAACGTTTCTTTTGATAGGACAGTTTTCAAACACTCCTTTTGGAGAATCTGCAAGTGTTTATTTCTAGCGCTTTGGGGCCTAGGCTGGAAAAGGAAGTATCTTCACATAACAACTACACAGAAGCATTCTCAGACACTTCTTTGTGATGAGTGCATTCAACTCACAGACTTGAGCCTTTCTTTTGAAAGAGCAGTTTTGAAACACTCTTTTTGTAGAATCTGCAAGTGAATATTTGGAGCGCTTTAAAGCCTCTTCTGGGAAAAGAAATATCTTCACCTAAAAACAAGACAGAAGCATTCTGACAAACATCTGTGTGATTAGTGCATTCAACTCACAGACTTGAACATTCCCCCTGATAGGGCAGTTTGGAAACACTTCTTTTGTAGAATCTGCAAGTGTTTATTTGGAGCGCTTTGACGCCTACGATGGAAAAGGAAATATCTTCACATAAAATCTAGACAGAAGGATTCTTAGAAACTTCTTTGTGATGAGTGCATTCTACTCACAGAGTTGAAGCCTCTTTTTCGTGGAAGAGTTTTCAACCTCTCTTTTTGTAGAATCTGCAAGTGCATATTTGGAGCGCTCCGAGGCCTATGCTGGGAAATGAAATATCTTCACCTAAAAACTACACAGAAGCATTCTCAGAAACTTCTGTGTGATGAGTGCATTCAACTCACAGACTTGAACGTTTCTTTTGATAGGACAGTTTTCAAACACTCCTTTCGTAGAATCTGCAAGTGTTTATTTCGAACGCTTTGAGGCCTACGCTGGAAAAGGAAGTATCTTCACATAACAACTACACAGAAGCATTCTCAGAAACTTCTTTGTGATGAGTGCATTCATCTCACAGACATGAGCCTTCCTTTTGAAAGAGCAGTTTTGAAACACTCTTTTTGTAGAGTCTGCAAGTTGATATTTGGAGGGCTTTGAGGCCTATGCTGGGAAAAGAAATATCTTCACCTAAAAACTAGACAGAAGCATTCTCACAAACTTCTGTCTGATTAGTGCATTCAACTCACAGACTTCAACATTCCCTCTGATAGAGCAGTTTGGAAACAATCCTTTTGTAGAATCTGCAAGTGTTTATTTGGAGCGCTTTGACGCCTATGCTGGAAAAGGAAATATCTTCACATAAAAACTAGACAGAAGCATTCTCAGAAACTTCTTTTGGATGAGTGCATTCTACTCACAGCGTTGAAGCCTCTTTTTGGTGGAAGAGTTTTCAAGCTCCCATTTTGTAGAATCTGCAAGTGCATATTTGGAGCGCTCCGAGGGCTACGCTGGGAAATGAAATATCTTCACCTAAAAACTACACAGAAGCATTCTCAGAAACTTCTGTGTGATGAGTGCATTCAACTCACAGACGAACCTTTCTTTTGAAAGAACAGTTTTGAAACACTCTTTTTGTAGAATCTGCAAGTGGATATTTGGAGGGCTATGAGGCCTATGCTGGGAAAAGAAATATCTTCTCCTAAAAACTAGACAGAAGCATTCTCACAAACTTCTGTCTGATTAGTGCATTCAACTCACAGAGTTGAACATTCCCTCGTATAGAGCAGTTTGGAAACACTCCTTTTGTAGAATCTGCAAGTGTTTATTTGGAGCGCTTTGACGCCTATGCTGGAAAAGGAAATATCTTCACATAAAAACTAGACAGAAGCATTCTCAGTAACTTCTTTGTGATGAGTGCATTCTCCTCACAGACTTGAACATTCCTCTTGAGAGAGCAGTTTGGAAACACTCCTTTTGTAGAATCTGCAAGTGTTTATTTGGATCGCTTTGACGCCTATGCTGGAAAAGGAAATATCTTCACCTAAAAACTGCACAGAAGCATTCTCAGAAACTTCTGTGCGATGAGTGCATTCAACTCACAGACTTGAACGTTTCTTTTGATAGGATAGTTTTGAAACACTCCTTTTGTAGGATCTGCAAGTGTTTATTTGGACCGCTTTGAGGCCTATGCTGGAAAAGGAAGTATCTTCACATAACAACTACACAGAAGCATTCTCAGACACTTCTTTGTGATGAGTGCATTCAACTCACAGACTTGAGACTTTCTTTTGAAAGAGCAGTTTTGAAACAATCTTTTTGTAGAGTCTGCAAGTGGATATTTGGAGGCCTTTGAGGCCTATGCTGGGAAAAGAAATATCTTCACCTAAAAACTAGACAGAAGCATTCTCATAAACTTCTGTCTGATTAGCGCATTCAACTCACCGACTTGAACATTCCCTCGGATAGAGCAGTTTGGAAACACTCCTTTGGGAGAATCTGCTAGTGTTTATTTGGAACGCTTTGAAGCCTATCCTGGAAAAGGAAATATATTCACATAAAAACTAGCCAGACGCATTCTCAGAAACTTCTTTGTGATGAGTGCATTCTACTCACCGACTTGAACATTCGTCTTGAGAGAGCAGTTTGGAAACACTCCTTTTGTAGAATCTGCAAGTGTTTATTTGGATCGCTTTGACGCCTATGCTGGAAAAGGAAATATCTTCACCTAAAAACTACACAGAAGCATTCTCAGAAACTTCTGTGCGATGAGTGCATTCAACTCACAGACTTGAACGTTTCTTTTGATAGGATAGTTTTGAAACACTCCTTTTGTAGGATCTGCAATTGTTTATTTGGACCGCTTTGAGGCCTATGCTGGAAAAGGAAGTATCTTCACATAACAACTACACAGAAGCATTCTCAGAAACTTCTTTGTGATGAGTGCATTCAACTCACAGACTTGAGCCTTTCTTTTGAAAGAGCAGTTTTGAAACAATCTTTTTGTAGAGTCTGCAAGTGGATATTTGGAGGCCTTTGAGGCCTATGCTGGGAAAAGAAATATCTTCACCTAAAAACTAGACAGAAGCATTCTCATAAACTTCTGTCTGATTAGCGCATTCAACTCACCGACTTGAACATTCCCTCGGATAGAGCAGTTTGGAAACACTCCTTTGGGAGAATCTGCTAGTGTTTATTTGGAACGCTTTGAAGCCTATCCTGGAAAAGGAAATATATTCACATAAAAACTAGCCAGACGCATTGTCAGAAACTTCTTTGTGATGAGTGCATTCTACTCACCGACTTGAACATTCGTCTTGAGAGAGCAGTTTGGAAACACTCCTTTTGTAGAATCTGCAAGTGTTTATTTGGATCGCTTTCACGCCTATGCTGGAAAAGGAAATATCTTCACCTAAAAACTACACAGAAGCATTCTCAGAAACTTCTGTGTGATGAGTGCATTCAACTCACAGACTTGAACGTTTCTTTTGATAGGACACTTTTGAAACACTCCTTTCGTAGAATCTGCAAGTGTTTATTTCGAGCGCTTTGAGGCCTAAGCTGGAAAAGGAAGTATCTTCACATAACAACTACACAGAAGCATTCTCAGAAACTTCTTTGTGATGAGTGCATTCAACTCACAGACTTGAGCCTTCCCTTTGAAAGAGCAGTTTTGAAGCACTGTGTTTGTAGAGTCTGCAAGTGGATATTTGGAGTTCTTTGAGGCCTATGCTGGGAAAAGAAATATTTTCATCTAAAAACTAGACAGAAGCATTCTCAGAAACTTCTGTCTGATTAGTGCATTCAACTCACAGACTTGAACATTCCCTCGGATAGAGCTGTTTGGAAACACTCCTTTTGTAGAATCTGCAAGTGCTTATTTGGAACGCTTTTACGCACATGCTGGAAAAGGAAATATCTTCACATAAAAACTAGATAGAAGCATTCTCAGAAACTTCTTTGTGATGAGTCCATTCTACTCACAGACTTGAACATTCCTCTTGAGAGAGCAGTTTGGAAACACTCCTTTTGTAGAATCTGCAAGTGTTTATTTGGATCGCTTTCACCCCTATGCAGGAAAAGGAAATATCTTCAACTAAAAACAACACAGAAGCATTCTCAGAAACTTCTGTGTGATGAGTGCATTCAACTCACAGACTTGAACGTTTCTATTGATAGGACAGTTTTGAAACACTCCTTTCGTAGAATCTGCAAGTGTTTATTTCGAGCGCTTTGAAGCCTATGGTGGAAAAGGAAGTATCTTCACATAACAACTACACAGAAGCATTCTCAGAAACTTCTTTGTGATGAGTGCATTCTACTCACAGAGTTGAAGCCTCTTTTTGGTGGAAGTGTTTTCAACCTCTGTTTTTGTAGAATCTGCGCGTGCATATTTGGAGTGCTCCGAGGCCTATGCTGGGAAATGAAATATCTTCACTTAAAAACTACACAGAAGCATTCTCAGAAACTTCTGTGTGATGAGTGCATTCAACTCACGGACTTGAGCCTTCCTTTTGAAAGAGCAGTTTTGAAACACTCCTTTCGTAGAATCTGCAAGTGTTTATTTCGAGCGCTTTGAGGTCTATGCTGGAAAAGGAACTATCTTCACATAACAATTACACAGAAGCATTCTCAGAAACTTCTTTGTGATGAGTGCATTCAACTCACAGACTTTAGCCTTCCTTTTAAAAGAGCAGTTTTGAAGCACTCTTTTTGTAGAGTCTGCAAGTGGATAATTGGAGGGCTTTGAGGCCTGTGCTGGGAAAAGAAATATCTTCACATAAAAACTAGACAGAAGCATAATCAGAAACTTCTGTCTGATTAGTTCATTCAACTCACAGAGTTGAAAATTCCCTCGTATAGAGCAGTTTGGAAACACTCCTTTTGTAGAATCTGCAAGTGTTTAATAGGAGCGCTTTGACGCCTATGCTGGAAAAGGAAATATCTTCACATAAAAACTAGACAGAAGCATTCTCAGAAACTTCTTTGTGATGAGTGCATTCTACTCACAGACTTGAACATTCCTCTTGATAGAGCAGTTTGGAAACACTCCTTTTGTAGAATCTGCAAGTGTTTATTTGGATCGCTTTGACGCCTATGCTGGAAAAGGAAATATTTTCACCTAAAAACTACACAGAAGCAATCTCAGAAACTTCTGTGTGATGAGTGCATTCAACTCACAGACTTGAACGTTTCTTTTGATAGGATAGTTTTGCAACACTCCTTTTGTAGAATCTGCAAGTGTTTATTTGGATCGCTTTCATGCCTATGCTGGAAAAGGATATATCTTCACCTAAAAACTACACAGAAGCATTCTCAGAAACTTCTGTGTGATGAGTGCATTCAACTCACACACTTGAACGTTTCTTTTGATAGGACACTTTTGAAACACTCCTTCGTAAAATCTGCAAGTGTTTATTTCGAGCGCTTTGAGGCCTATGCTGGAAAAGGAAGTATCTTCACATAAAAACTACACAGAAGCATTCTCAGAAACTTCTTTGTGATGAGTGCATTCATCTCACAGACTTGAGCCTTCCTTTTGAAAGAGCAGTTTTGAAACACTCTTTTTGTAGAGTCTGGAAGTTGATATTTGGTGGGCTTTGAGGCCTATGCTGGGAAAAGGAATATCTTCACTTAAAAACTAGACAGAAGCATTCTCACAAACTTCTCTGTGATTAGTGCATTCAACTAACGGACTTGAATATTGCCTCTGATAGAGCAGTTTGGAAGCAATCCTTTTGTAGAATCTGCAAGTGTTTATTTCGAGTGCTTTGACGCCTAGGCTGAAAAAGGAAATATCTTCACATAACAACTACACAGAAGCATTCTCAGAAACTTCTTTGTGATGAGTGCATTCTACTCACAGAGTTGAAGCCTCTTTTTGGTGGAAGTGTTTTCAACCTCTGTTTTTGTAGAATCTGCACTTGCATATTTGGAGCGCTCCGAGGCCTATGCTGGGAAATGAAATATCTTCAGCTGAAAACTACACAGAAGCATTCTCAGAAACTTCTGTGTGATGAGTGCATTCAACTCACAGACTTGAGCCTTCCTTTTGAAAGAGCAGTTTTGAAACACTCTTTTTGTAGGGTCTGCAAGTGGATATTTGGAGGGCTTGGAGGCCTATGCTGGGAAAAGAAATATCTGCACCTAAAAACTAGACAGAAGCATTCTCACAAACTTCTGTCTGATTAGTGCGTTCAACTCACAGACTTGAACATTCCCTCGGATAGAGCAGTTTGGAAACACTCCTTTTGTAGAATCTGCAAGTGTTTATTTGGAACGCTTTGACGCCTATGCTGGAAAAGGAAATATATTCACATAAAAACTAGGCAGAAGCATTCTCAGAAACTTCTTTGTGATGAGTGCATTCTACTCACAGGCTTGAACATTCCTCTTTAGAGAGCAGTTTGGAAACACTCCTTTTGTAGAATCTGCAAGTGTTTATTTGGATCCCTTTCACGCCAATGCTGGAAAAGGAAATATCTTCACCTAAAAACTACACAGAAGTATTCTCAGAAACTTCTTTGTGATGAGTGCATTCTACTCACAGACTTGAACATTCCTCTTGAGAGAGCAGTTTGGAAACACTACTTTTGTAGAACCTGCAAGTGTTTATTTGGATCGCTTTTGCGCCTATGCTGGAAAAGGAAATATCTTCACCTAAAAACAACACAGAAGCATTCTCAGAAACTTCTGTGTGATGAGTGCATTCAACTCACAGACTTGAACGTTTCTTTTGATAGGACAGTTTTCAAACACTCCTTTTGGAGAATCTGCAAGTGTTTATTTCTAGCGCTTTGGGGCCTAGGCTGGAAAAGGAAGTATCTTCACATAACAACTACACAGAAGCATTCTCAGACACTTCTTTGTGATGAGTGCATTCAACTCACAGACTTGAGCCTTTCTTTTGAAAGAGCAGTTTTGAAACACTCTTTTTGTAGAATCTGCAAGTGAATATTTGGAGCGCTTTAAAGCCTCTTCTGGGAAAAGAAATATCTTCACCTAAAAACAAGACAGAAGCATTCTGACAAACATCTGTGTGATTAGTGCATTCAACTCACAGACTTGAACATTCCCCCTGATAGGGCAGTTTGGAAACACTCCTTTTGTAGAATCTGCAAGTGTTTATTTGGAGCGCTTTGACGCCTACGATGGAAAAGGAAATATCTTCACATAAAATCTAGACAGAAGGATTCTTAGAAACTTCTTTGTGATGAGTGCATTCTACTCACAGAGTTGAAGCCTCTTTTTCGTGGAAGAGTTTTCAACCTCTCTTTTTGTAGAATCTGCAAGTGCATATTTGGAGCGCTCCGAGGCCTATGCTGGGAAATGAAATATCTTCACCTAAAAACTACACAGAAGCATTCTCAGAAACTTCTGTGTGATGAGTGCATTCAACTCACAGACTTGAACGTTTCTTTTGATAGGACAGTTTTCAAACACTCCTTTCGTAGAATCTGCAAGTGTTTATTTCGAACGCTTTGAGGCCTACGCTGGAAAAGGAAGTATCTTCACATAACAACTACACAGAAGCATTCTCAGAAACTTCTTTGTGATGAGTGCATTCATCTCACAGACATGAGCCTTCCTTTTGAAAGAGCAGTTTTGAAACACTCTTTTTGTAGAGTCTGCAAGTTGATATTTGGAGGGCTTTGAGGCCTATGCTGGGAAAAGAAATATCTTCACCTAAAAACTAGACAGAAGCATTCTCACAAACTTCTGTCTGATTAGTGCATTCAACTCACAGACTTCAACATTCCCTCTGATAGAGCAGTTTGGAAACAATCCTTTTGTAGAATCTGCAAGTGTTTATTTGGAGCGCTTTGACGCCTATGCTGGAAAAGGAAATATCTTCACATAAAAACTAGACAGAAGCATTCTCAGAAACTTCTTTTGGATGAGTGCATTCTACTCACAGAGTTGAAGCCTCTTTTTGGTGGAAGAGTTTTCAAGCTCCCATTTTGTAGAATCTGCAAGTGCATATTTGGAGCGCTCCGAGGGCTACGCTGGGAAATGAAATATCTTCACCTAAAAACTACACAGAAGCATTCTCAGAAACTTCTGTGTGATGAGTGCATTCAACTCACAGACGAGCCTTTCTTTTGAAAGAACAGTTTTGAAACACTCTTTTTGTAGAATCTGCAAGTGGATATTTGGAGGGCTATGAGGCCTATGCTGGGAAAAGAAATATCTTCTCCTAAAAACTAGACAGAAGCATTCTCACAAACTTCTGTCTGATTAGTGCATTCAACTCACAGAGTTGAACATTCCCTCGTATAGAGCAGTTTGGAAACACTCCTTTTGTAGAATCTGCAAGTGTTTATTTGGAGCGCTTTGACGCCTATGCTGGAAAAGGAAATATCTTCACATAAAAACTAGACAGAAGCATTCTCAGTAACTTCTTTGTGATGAGTGCATTCTCCTCACAGACTTGAACATTCCTCTTGAGAGAGCAGTTTGGAAACACTCCTTTTGTAGAATCTGCAAGTGTTTATTTGGATCGCTTTGACGCCTATGCTGGAAAAGGAAATATCTTCACCTAAAAACTGCACAGAAGCATTCTCAGAAACTTCTGTGCGATGAGTGCATTCAACTCACAGACTTGAACGTTTCTTTTGATAGGATAGTTTTGAAACACTCCTTTTGTAGGATCTGTAAGTGTTTATTTCGACCGCATTGAGGCCTATGCTGGAAAAGGAAGTATCTTCACATAACAACTACACAGAAGCATTCTCAGACACTTCTTTGTGATGAGTGCATTCAACTCACAGACTTGAGCCTTTCTTTTGAAAGAGCAGTTTTGAAACAATCTTTTTGTAGAGTCTGCAAGTGGATATTTGGAGGCCTTTGAGGCCTATGCTGGGAAAAGAAATATCTTCACCTAAAAACTACACAGAAGCATTCTCATAAACTTCTGTCTGATTAGCGCATTCAACTCACCGACTTGAAAATTCCCTCGGTTAGAGCAGTTTGGAAACACTCCTTTGGGAGAATCTGCTAGTGTTTATTTGGAACGCTTTGAAGCCTATCCTGGAAAAGGAAATATATTCACATAAAAACTAGCCAGACGCATTCTCAGAAACTTCTTTGTGATGAGTGCATTCTACTCACCGACTTGAACATTCGTTTTGAGAGAGCAGTTTGGAAACACTCCTTTTGTAGAATCTGCAAGTGTTTATTTGGATCGCTTTGACGCCTATGCTGGAAAAGGAAATATCTTCACCTAAAAACTACACAGAAGCATTCTCAGAAACTTCTGTGCGATGAGTGCATTCAACTCACAGACTTGAACGTTTCTTTTGATAGGATAGTTTTGAAACACTCCTTTTGTAGGATCTGCAAGTGTTTATTTGGACCGCTTTGAGGCCTATGCTGGAAAAGGAAGTATCTTCACATAACAACTACACAGAAGCATTCTCAGACACTTCTTTGTGATGAGTGCATTCAACTCACAGACTTGAGCCTTTCTTTTGAAAGAGCAGTTTTGAAACAATCTTTTTGTAGAGTCTGCAAGTGGATATTTGGAGGCCTTTGAGGCCTATGCTGGGAAAAGAAATATCTTCACCTAAAAACTAGACAGAAGCATTCTCATAAACTTCTGTCGGATTAGCGCATTCAACTCACCGACTTGAACATTCCCTCGGATAGAGCCGTTTGGAAACACTCCTTTGGGAGAATCTGCTAGTGTTTATTTGGAACGCTTTGAAGCCTATCCTGGAAAAGGAAATATATTCACATAAAAACTAGCCAGACGCATTGTCAGAAACTTCTTTGTGATGAGTGCATTCTACTCACCGACTTGAACATTCGTCTTGAGAGAGCAGTTTGGAAACACTCCTTTTGTAGAATCTGCAAGTGTTTATTTGGATCGCTTTCACGCCTATGCTGGAAAAGGAAATATCTTCACCTAAAAACTACACAGAAGCATTCTCAGAAACTTCTGTGTGATGAGTGCATTCAACTCACAGACTTGAACGTTTCTTTTGATAGGACACTTTTGAAACACTCCTTTCGTAGAATCTGCAAGTGTTTATTTCGAGCGCTTTGAGGCCTAAGCTGGAAAAGGAAGTATCTTCACATAACAACTACACAGAAGCATTCTGAGAAACTTCTTTGTGATGAGTGCATTCAACTCACAGACTTGAGCCTTCCCTTTGAAAGAGCAGTTTTGAAGCACTGTGTTTGTAGAGTCTGCAAGTGGATATTTGGAGTTCTTTGAGGCCTATGCTGGGAAAAGAAATATTTTCATCTAAAAACTAGACAGAAGCATTCTCAGAAACTTCTGTCTGATTAGTGCATTCAACTCACAGACTTGAACATTCCCTCGGATAGAGCTGTTTGGAAACACTCCTTTTGTAGAATCTGCAAGTGCTTATTTGGAACGCTTTTACGCACATGCTGGAAAAGGAAATATCTTCACATAAAAACTAGATAGAAGCATTCTCAGAAACTTCTTTGTGATGAGTCCATTCTACTCACAGACTTGAACATTCCTCTTGAGAGAGCAGTTTGGAAACACTCCTTTTGTAGAATCTGCAAGTGTTTATTTGGATCGCTTTGACGCCTATGCTGGAAAAGGAAATATCTTCACCTAAAAACTGCACAGAAGCATTCTCAGAAACTTCTGTGCGATGAGTGCATTCAACTCACAGACTTGAACGTTTCTTTTGATAGGATAGTTTTGAAACACTCCTTTTGTAGGATCTGCAAGTGTTTATTTGGACCGCTTTGAGGCCTATGCTGGAAAAGGAAGTATCTTCACATAAAAACTACACAGAAGCATTCTCAGACACTTCTTTGTGATGAGTGCATTCAACTCACAGACTTGAGCCTTTCTTTTGAAAGAGCAGTTTTGAAACAATCTTTTTGTAGAGTCTGCAAGTGGATATTTGGAGGCCTTTGAGGCCTATGCTGGGAAAAGAAATATCTTCACCTAAAAACTAGACAGAAGCATTCTCATAAACTTCTGTCTGATTAGCGCATTCAACTCACCGACTTGAACATTCCCTCGGATAGAGCAGTTTGGAAACACTCCTTTGGGAGAATCTGCTAGTGTTTATTTGGAACGCTTTGAAGCCTATCCTGGAAAAGGAAATATATTCACATAAAAACTAGCCAGACGCATTCTCAGAAACTTCTTTGTGATGAGTGCATTCTACTCACCGACTTGAACATTCGTCTTGAGAGAGCAGTTTGGAAACACTCCTTTTGTAGAATCTGCAAGTGTTTATTTGGATCGCTTTCACGCCTATGCTGGAAAAGGAATTATCTTCACCTAAAAACTGCACAGAAGCATTCTCAGAAACTTCTGTGCGATGAGTGCATTCAACTCACAGACTTGAACGTTTCTTTTGATAGGATAGTTTTGAAACACTCCTTTTGTAGGATCTGCAAGTGTTTATTTCGAGCGCTTTGAGGCCTATGCTGGAAAAGGAAGTATCTTCACATAACAACTACACAGAAGCATTCTCAGACACTTCTTTGTGATGAGTGCATTCAACTCACAGACTTGAGCCTTTCTTTTGAAAGAGCAGTTTTGAAACAATCTTTTTGTAGAGTCTGCAAGTGGATATTTGGAGGCCTTTGAGGCCTATGCTGGGAAAAGAAATATCTTCACCTAAAAACTAGACAGAAGCATTCTCATAAACTTCTGTCTGATTAGCGCATTCAACTCACCGACTTGAACATTCCCTCGGATAGAGCCGTTTGGAAACACTCCTTTGGGAGAATCTGCTAGTGTTTATTTGGAACGCTTTGAAGCCTATCCTGGAAAAGGAAATATATTCACATAAAAACTAGCCAGACGCATTCTCAGAAACTTCTTTGTGATGAGTGCATTCTACTCACAGACTTGAACATTCGTCTTGAGAGAGCAGTTTGGAAACACTCCTTTTGTAGAATCTGCAAGTGTTTATTTGGATCGCTTTCACGCCTATGCTGGAAAAGGAAATATCTTCACCTAAAAACTACACAGAAGCATTCTCAGAAACTTCTGTGTGATGAGTGCATTCAACTCACAGACTTGAACGTTTCTTTTGATAGGACACTTTTGAAACACTCCTTTCGTAGAATCTGCAAGTGTTTATTTCGAGCGCTTTGAGGCCTAAGCTGGAAAAGGAAGTATCTTCACATAACAACTACACAGAAGCATTCTCAGAAACTTCTTTGTGATGAGTGCATTCAACTCACAGACTTGAGCCTTCCCTTTGAAAGAGCAGTTTTGAAGCACTGTGTTTGTAGAGTCTGCAAGTGGATATTTGGAGTTCTTTGAGGCCTATGCTGGGAAAAGAAATATTTTCATCTAAAAACTAGACAGAAGCATTCTCAGAAACTTCTGTCTGATTAGTGCATTCAACTCACAGACTTGAACATTCCCTCGGATAGAGCTGTTTGGAAACACTCCTTTTGTAGAATCTGCAAGTGCTTATTTGGAACGCTTTTACGCACATGCTGGAAAAGGAAATATCTTCACATAAAAACTAGATAGAAGCATTCTCAGAAACTTCTTTGTGATGAGTCCATTCTACTCACAGACTTGAACATTCCTCTTGAGAGAGCAGTTTGGAAACACTCCTTTTGTAGAATCTGCAAGTGTTTATTTGGATCGCTTTCACCCCTATGCAGGAAAAGGAAATATCTTCAACTAAAAACAACACAGAAGCATTCTCAGAAACTTCTGTGTGATGAGTGCATTCAACTCACAGACTTGAACGTTTCTATTGATAGGACAGTTTTGAAACACTCCTTTCGTAGAATCTGCAAGTGTTTATTTCGAGCGCTTTGAAGCCTGTGGTGGAAAAGGAAGTATCTTCACATAACAACTACACAGAAGCATTCTCAGAAACTTCTTTGTGATGAGTGCATTCTACTCACAGAGTTGAAGCCTCTTTTTGGTGGAAGTGTTTTCAACCTCTGTTTTTGTAGAATCTGCGCGTGCATATTTGGAGTGCTCCGAGGCCTATGCTGGGAAATGAAATATCTTCACCTAAAAACTACACAGAAGCATTCTCAGAAACTTCTGTGTGATGAGTGCATTCAACTCACGGACTTGAGCCTTCCTTTTGAAAGAGCAGTTTTGAAACACTCCTTTCGTAGAATCTGCAAGTGTTTATTTCGAGCGCTTTGAGGTCTATGCTGGAAAAGGAACTATCTTCACATAACAATTACACAGAAGCATTCTCAGAAACTTCTTTGTGATGAGTGCATTCAACTCACAGACTTTAGCCTTCCTTTTAAAAGAGCAGTTTTGAAGCACTCTTTTTGTAGAGTCTGCAAGTGGATAATTGGAGGGCTTTGAGGCCTGTGCTGGGAAAAGAAATATCTTCACATAAAAACTAGACAGAAGCATAATCAGAAACTTCTGTCTGATTAGTTCATTCAACTCACAGAGTTGAAAATTCCCTCGTATAGAGCAGTTTGGAAACACTCCTTTTGTAGAATCTGCAAGTGTTTAATAGGAGTGCTTTGACGCCTATGCTGGAAAAGGAAATATCTTCACATAAAAACTAGACAGAAGCATTCTCAGAAACTTCTTTGTGATGAGTGCATTCTACTCACAGACTTGAACATTCCTCTTGATAGAGCAGTTTGGAAACACTCCTTTTGTAGAATCTGCAAGTGTTTATTTGGATCGCTTTGACGCCTATGCTGGAAAAGGAAATATTTTCACCTAAAAACTACACAGAAGCAATCTCAGAAACTTCTGTGTGATGAGTGCATTCAACTCACAGACTTGAACGTTTCTTTTGATAGGATAGTTTTGCAACACTCCTTTTGTAGAATCTGCAAGTGTTTATTTGGATCGCTTTCATGCCTATGCTGGAAAAGGTTATATCTTCACCTAAAAACTACACAGAAGCATTCTCAGAAACTTCTGTGTGATGAGTGCATTCAACTCACACACTTGAACGTTTCTTTTGATAGGACACTTTTGAAACACTCCTTCGTAAAATCTGCAAGTGTTTATTTCGAGCGCTTTGAGGCCTATGCTGGAAAAGGAAGTATCTTCACATAAAAACTACACAGAAGCATTCTCAGAAACTTCTTTGTGATGAGTGCATTCATCTCACAGACTTGAGCCTTCCTTTTGAAAGAGCAGTTTTGAAACACTCTTTTTGTAGAGTCTGCAAGTTGATATTTAGTGGGCTTTGAGGCCTATGCTGGGAAAAGGAATATCTTCACTTAAAAACTAGACAGAAGCATTCTCACAAACTTCTCTGTGATTAGTGCATTCAACTAACGGACTTGAATATTGCCTCTGATAGAGCAGTTTGGAAACAATCCTTTTGTAGAATCTGCAAGTGTTTATTTCGAGTGCTTTGACGCCTAGGCTGAAAAAGGAAATATCTTCACATAACAACTACACAGAAGCATTCTCAGAAACTTCTTTGTGATGAGTGCATTCTACTCACAGAGTTGAAGCCTCTTTTTGGTGGAAGTGTTTTCAACCTCTGTTTTTGTAGAATCTGCAATTGCATATTTGGAGCGCTCCGAGGCCTATGCTGGGAAATGAAATATCTTCAGCTGAAAACTACACAGAAGCATTCTCAGAAACTTCTGTGTGATGAGTGCATTCAACTCACAGACTTGAGCCTTCCTTTTGAAAGAGCAGTTTTGAAACACTCTTTTTGTAGAGTCTGCAAGTGGATATTTGGAGGGCTTGGAGGCCAATGCTGGGAAAAGAAATATCTGCACCTAAAAACTAGACAGAATCATTCTCACAAACTTCTGTCTGATTAGTGCGTTCAACTCACAGACTTGAACATTCCCTCGGATAGAGCAGTTTGGAAACACTCCTTTTGTAGAATCTGCAAGTGTTTATTTGGAACGCTTTGACGCCTATGCTGGAAAAGGAAATATATTCACATAAAAACTAGGCAGAAGCATTCTCAGAAACTTCTTTGTGATGAGTGCATTCTACTCACAGGCTTGAACATTCCTCTTTAGGGAGCAGTTTGGAAACACTCCTTTTGTAGAATCTGCAAGTGTTTATTTGGATCCCTTTCACGCCAATGCTGGAAAAGGAAATATCTTCACCTAAAAACTACACAGAAGTATTCTCAGAAACTTCTTTGTGATGAGTGCATTCTACTCACAGACTTGAACATTCCTCTTGAGAGAGCAGTTTGGAAACACTACTTTTGTAGAACCTGCAAGTGTTTATTTGGATCGCTTTTGCGCCTATGCTGGAAAAGGAAATATCTTCACCTAAAAACAACACAGAAGCATTCTCAGAAACTTCTGTGTGATGAGTGCATTCAACTCACAGACTTGAACGTTTCTTTTGATAGGACAGTTTTCAAACACTCCTTTTGGAGAATCTGCAAGTGTTTATTTCTAGCGCTTTGGGGCCTAGGCTGGAAAAGGAAGTATCTTCACATAACAACTACACAGAAGCATTCTCAGACACTTCTTTGTGATGAGTGCATTCAACTCACAGACTTGAGCCTTTCTTTTGAAAGAGCAGTTTTGAAACACTCTTTTTGTAGAATCTGCAAGTGAATATTTGGAGCGCTTTAAAGCCTCTTCTGGGAAAAGAAATATCTTCACCTAAAAACAAGACAGAAGCATTCTGACAAACATCTGTGTGATTAGTGCATTCAACTCACAGACTTGAACATTCCCCCTGATAGGGCAGTTTGGAAACACTTCTTTTGTAGAATCTGCAAGTGTTTATTTGGAGCGCTTTGACGCCTACGATGGAAAAGGAAATATCTTCACATAAAATCTAGACAGAAGGATTCTTAGAAACTTCTTTGTGATGAGTGCATTCTACTCACAGAGTTGAAGCCTCTTTTTCGTGGAAGAGTTTTCAACCTCTCTTTTTGTAGAATCTGCAAGTGCATATTTGGAGCGCTCCGAGGCCTATGCTGGGAAATGAAATATCTTCACCTAAAAACTACACAGAAGCATTCTCAGAAACTTCTGTGTGATGAGTGCATTCAACTCACAGACTTGAACGTTTCTTTTGATAGGACAGTTTTCAAACACTCCTTTCGTAGAATCTGCAAGTGTTTATTTCGAACGCTTTGAGGCCTACGCTGGAAAAGGAAGTATCTTCACATAACAACTACACAGAAGCATTCTCAGAAACTTCTTTGTGATGAGTGCATTCATCTCACAGACATGAGCCTTCCTTTTGAAAGAGCAGTTTTGAAACACTCTTTTTGTAGAGTCTGCAAGTTGATATTTGGAGGGCTTTGAGGCCTATGCTGGGAAAAGAAATATCTTCACCTAAAAACTAGACAGAAGCATTCTCACAAACTTCTGTCTGATTAGTGCATTCAACTCACAGACTTCAACATTCCCTCTGATAGAGCAGTTTGGAAACAATCCTTTTGTAGAATCTGCAAGTGTTTATTTGGAGCGCTTTGACGCCTATGCTGGAAAAGGAAATATCTTCACATAAAAACTAGACAGAAGCATTCTCAGAAACTTCTTTTGGATGAGTGCATTCTACTCACAGCGTTGAAGCCTCTTTTTGGTGGAAGAGTTTTCAAGCTCCCATTTTGTAGAATCTGCAAGTGCATATTTGGAGCGCTCCGAGGGCTACGCTGGGAAATGAAATATCTTCACCTAAAAACTACACAGAAGCATTCTCAGAAACTTCTGTGTGATGAGTGCATTCAACTCACAGACGAGCCTTTCTTTTGAAAGAACAGTTTTGAAACACTCTTTTTGTAGAATCTGCAAGTGGATATTTGGAGGGCTATGAGGCCTATGCTGGGAAAAGAAATATCTTCTCCTAAAAACTAGACAGAAGCATTCTCACAAACTTCTGTCTGATTAGTGCATTCAACTCACAGAGTTGAACATTCCCTCGTATAGAGCAGTTTGGAAACACTCCTTTTGTAGAATCTGCAAGTGTTTATTTGGAGCGCTTTGACGCCTATGCTGGAAAAGGAAATATCTTCACATAAAAACTAGACAGAAGCATTCTCAGTAACTTCTTTGTGATGAGTGCATTCTCCTCACAGACTTGAACATTCCTCTTGAGAGAGCAGTTTGGAAACACTCCTTTTGTAGAATCTGCAAGTGTTTATTTGGATCGCTTTGACGCCTATGCTGGAAAAGGAAATATCTTCACCTAAAAACTGCACAGAAGCATTCTCAGAAACTTCTGTGCGATGAGTGCATTCAACTCACAGACTTGAACGTTTCTTTTGATAGGATAGTTTTGAAACACTCCTTTTGTAGGATCTGTAAGTGTTTATTTCGACCGCATTGAGGCCTATGCTGGAAAAGGAAGTATCTTCACATAACAACTACACAGAAGCATTCTCAGACACTTCTTTGTGATGAGTGCATTCAACTCACAGACTTGAGCCTTTCTTTTGAAAGAGCAGTTTTGAAACAATCTTTTTGTAGAGTCTGCAAGTGGATATTTGGAGGCCTTTGAGGCCTATGCTGGGAAAAGAAATATCTTCACCTAAAAACTAGACAGAAGCATTCTCATAAACTTCTGTCTGATTAGCGCATTCAACTCACCGACTTGAAAATTCCCTCGGTTAGAGCAGTTTGGAAACACTCCTTTGGGAGAATCTGCTAGTGTTTATTTGGAACGCTTTGAAGCCTATCCTGGAAAAGGAAATATATTCACATAAAAACTAGCCAGACGCATTCTCAGAAACTTCTTTGTGATGAGTGCATTCTACTCACCGACTTGAACATTCGTCTTGAGAGAGCAGTTAGGAAACACTCCTTTTGTAGAATCTGCAAGTGTTTATTTGGATCGCTTTGACGCCTATGCTGGAAAAGGAAATATCTTCACCTAAAAACTACACAGCAGCATTCTCAGAAACTTCTGTGCGATGAGTGCATTCAACTCACAGACTTGAACGTTTCTTTTGATAGGATAGTTTTGAAACACTCCTTTTGTAGGATCTGCAAGTGTTTATTTGGACCGCTTTGAGGCCTATGCTGGAAAAGGAAGTATCTTCACATAACAACTACACAGAAGCATTCTCAGACACTTCTTTGTGATGAGTGCATTCAACTCACAGACTTGAGCCTTTCTTTTGAAAGAGCAGTTTTGAAACAATCTTTTTGTAGAGTCTGCAAGTGGATATTTGGAGGCCTTTGAGGCCTATGCTGGGAAAAGAAATATCTTCACCTAAAAACTAGACAGAAGCATTCTCATAAACTTCTGTCTGATTAGCGCATTCAACTCACCGACTTGAACATTCCCTCGGATAGAGCCGTTTGGAAACACTCCTTTGGGAGAATCTGCTAGTGTTTATTTGGAACGCTTTGAAGCCTATCCTGGAAAAGGAAATATATTCACATAAAAACTAGCCAGACGCATTGTCAGAAACTTCTTTGTGATGAGTGCATTCTACTCACCGACTTGAACATTCGTCTTGAGAGAGCAGTTTGGAAACACTCCTTTTGTAGAATCTGCAAGTGTTTATTTGGATCGCTTTCACGCCTATGCTGGAAAAGGAAATATCTTCACCTAAAAACTACACAGAAGCATTCTCAGAAACTTCTGTGTGATGAGTGCATTCAACTCACAGACTTGAACGTTTCTTTTGATAGGACACTTTTGAAACACTCCTTTCGTAGAATCTGCAAGTGTTTATTTCGAGCGCTTTGAGGCCTAAGCTGGAAAAGGAAGTATCTTCACATAACAACTACACAGAAGCATTCTCAGAAACTTCTTTGTGATGAGTGCATTCAACTCACAGACTTGAGCCTTCCCTTTGAAAGAGCAGTTTTGAAGCACTGTGTTTGTAGAGTCTGCAAGTGGATATTTGGAGTTCTTTGAGGCCTATGCTGGGAAAAGAAATATTTTCATCTAAAAACTAGACAGAAGCATTCTCAGAAACTTCTGTCTGATTAGTGCATTCAACTCACAGACTTGAACATTCCCTCGGATAGAGCTGTTTGGAAACACTCCTTTTGTAGAATCTGCAAGTGCTTATTTGGAACGCTTTTACGCACATGCTGGAAAAGGAAATATCTTCACATAAAAACTAGATAGAAGCATTCTCAGAAACTTCTTTGTGATGAGTCCATTCTACTCACAGACTTGAACATTCCTCTTGAGAGAGCAGTTTGGAAACACTCCTTTTGTAGAATCTGCAAGTGTTTATTTGGATCGCTTTGACGCCTATGCTGGAAAAGGAAATATCTTCACCTAAAAACTGCACAGAAGCATTCTCAGAAACTTCTGTGCGATGAGTGCATTCAACTCACAGACTTGAACGTTTCTTTTGATAGGATAGTTTTGAAACACTCCTTTTGTAGGATCTGCAAGTGTTTATTTGGACCGCTTTGAGGCCTATGCTGGAAAAGGAAGTATCTTCACATAAAAACTACACAGAAGCATTCTCAGACACTTCTTTGTGATGAGTGCATTCAACTCACAGACTTGAGCCTTTCTTTTGAAAGAGCAGTTTTGAAACAATCTTTTTGTAGAGTCTGCAAGTGGATATTTGGAGGCCTTTGAGGCCTATGCTGGGAAAAGAAATATCTTCACCTAAAAACTAGACAGAAGCATTCTCATAAACTTCTGTCTGATTAGCGCATTCAACTCACCGACTTGAACATTCCCTCGGATAGAGCAGTTTGGAAACACTCCTTTGGGAGAATCTGCTAGTGTTTATTTGGAACGCTTTGAAGCCTATCCTGGAAAAGGAAATATATTCACATAAAAACTAGCCAGACGCATTCTCAGAAACTTCTTTGTGATGAGTGCATTCTACTCACCGACTTGAACATTCGTCTTGAGAGAGCAGTTTGGAAACACTCCTTTTGTAGAATCTGCAAGTGTTTATTTGGATCGCTTTCACGCCTATGCTGGAAAAGGAATTATCTTCACCTAAAAACTACACAGAAGCATTCTCAGAAACTTCTGTGCGATGAGTGCATTCAACTCACAGACTTGAACGTTTCTTTTGATAGGATAGTTTTGAAACACTCCTTTTGTAGGATCTGCAAGTGTTTATTTGGACCGCTTTGAGGCCTATGCTGGAAAAGGAAGTATCTTCACATAACAACTACACAGAAGCATTCTCAGACACTTCTTTGTGATGAGTGCATTCAACTCACAGACTTGAGCCTTTCTTTTGAAAGAGCAGTTTTGAAACAATCTTTTTGTAGAGTCTGCAAGTGGATATTTGGAGGCCTTTGAGGCCTATGCTGGGAAAAGAAATATCTTCACCTAAAAACTAGACAGAAGCATTCTCATAAACTTCTGTCTGATTAGCGCATTCAACTCACCGACTTGAACATTCCCTCGGATAGAGCCGTTTGGAAACACTCCTTTGGGAGAATCTGCTAGTGTTTATTTGGAACGCTTTGAAGCCTATCCTGGAAAAGGAAATATATTCACATAAAAACTAGCCAGACGCATTCTCAGAAACTTCTTTGTGATGAGTGCATTCTACTCACCGACTTGAACATTCGTCTTGAGAGACCAGTTTGGAAACACTCCTTTTGTAGAATCTGCAAGTGTTTATTTGGATCGCTTTCACGCCTATGCTGGAAAAGGAAATATCTTCACCTAAAAACTACACAGAAGCATTCTCAGAAACTTCTGTGTGATGAGTGCATTCAACTCACAGACTTGAACGTTTCTTTTGATAGGACACTTTTGAAACACTCCTTTCGTAGAATCTGCAAGTGTTTATTTCGAGCGCTTTGAGGCCTAAGCTGGAAAAGGAAGTATCTTCACATAACAACTACACAGAAGCATTCTCAGAAACTTCTTTGTGATGAGTGCATTCAACTCACAGACTTGAGCCTTCCCTTTGAAAGAGCAGTTTTGAAGCACTGTGTTTGTAGAGTCTGCAAGTGGATATTTGGAGTTCTTTGAGGCCTATGCTGGGAAAAGAAATATTTTCATCTAAAAACTAGACAGAAGCATTCTCAGAAACTTCTGTCTGATTAGTGCATTCAACTCACAGACTTGAACATTCCCTCGGATAGAGCTGTTTGGAAACACTCCTTTTGTAGAATCTGCAAGTGCTTATTTGGAACGCTTTTACGCACATGCTGGAAAAGGAAATATCTTCACATAAAAACTAGATAGAAGCATTCTCAGAAACTTCTTTGTGATGAGTCCATTCTACTCACAGACTTGAACATTCCTCTTGAGAGAGCAGTTTGGAAACACTCCTTTTGTAGAATCTGCAAGTGTTTATTTGGATCGCTTTGACGCCTATGCTCGAAAAGGAAATATTTTCACCTAAAAACTACACAGAAGCATTCTCAGAAACTTCTGTGTGATGAGTGCATTCAACTCACAGACTTGAACGTTTCTATTGATAGGACAGTTTTGAAACACTCCTTTCGTAGAATCTGCAAGTGTTTATTTCGAGCGCTTTGAAGCCTATGGTGGAAAAGGAAGTATCTTCACATAACAACTACACAGAAGCATTCTCAGAAACTTCTTTGTGATGAGTGCATTCTACTCACAGAGTTGAAGCCTCTTTTTGGTGGAAGTGTTTTCAACCTCTGTTTTTGTAGAATCTGCGCGTGCATATTTGGAGTGCTCCGAGGCCTATGCTGGGAAATGAAATATCTTCACCTAAAAACTACACAGAAGCATTCTCAGAAACTTCTGTGTGATGAGTGCATTCAACTCACGGACTTGAGCCTTCCTTTTGAAAGAGCAGTTTTGAAACACTCCTTTCGTAGAATCTGCAAGTGTTTATTTCGAGCGCTTTGAGGCCTATGCTGGAAAAGGAACTATCTTCACATAACAATTACACAGAAGCATTCTCAGAAACTTCTTTGTGATGAGTGCATTCAACTCACAGACTTTAGCCTTCCTTTTAAAAGAGCAGTTTTGAAGCACTCTTTTTGTAGAGTCTGCAAGTGGATAATTGGAGGGCTTTGAGGCCTGTGCTGGGAAAAGAAATATCTTCACATAAAAACTAGACAGAAGCATAATCAGAAACTTCTGTCTGATTAGTTCATTCAACTCACAGAGTTGAAAATTCCCTCGTATAGAGCAGTTTGGAAACACTCCTTTTGTAGAATCTGCAAGTGTTTATTAGGAGCGCTTTGACGCCTATGCTGGAAAAGGAAATATCTTCACATAAAAACTAGACAGAAGCATTCTCAGAAACTTCTTTGTGATGAGTGCATTCTACTCACAGACTTGAACATTCCTCTTGATAGAGCAGTTTGGAAACACTCCTTTTGTAGAATCTGCAAGTGTTTATTTGGATCGCTTTGACGCCTATGCTGGAAAAGGAAATATTTTCACCTAAAAACTACACAGAAGCAATCTCAGAAACTTCTGTGTGATGAGTGCATTCAACTCACAGACTTGAACGTTTCTTTTGATAGGATAGTTTTGCAACACTCCTTTTGTAGAATCTGCAAGTGTTTATTTGGATCGCTTTCATGCCTATGCTGGAAAAGGATATATCTTCACCTAAAAACTACACAGAAGCATTCTCAGAAACTTCTGTGTGATGAGTGCATTCAACTCACACACTTGAACGTTTCTTTTGATAGGACACTTTTGAAACACTCCTTCGTAAAATCTGCAAGTGTTTATTTCGAGCGCTTTGAGGCCTATGCTGGAAAAGGAAGTATCTTCACATAAAAACTACACAGAAGCATTCTCAGAAACTTCTTTGTGATGAGTGCATTCATCTCACAGACTTGAGCCTTCCTTTTGAAAGAGCAGTTTTGAAACACTCTTTTTGTAGAGTCTGCAAGTTGATATTTGGTGGGCTTTGAGGCCTATGCTGGGAAAAGGAATATCTTCACTTAAAAACTAGACAGAAGCATTCTCACAAACTTCTCTGTGATTAGTGCATTCAACTAACGGACTTGAATATTGCCTCTGATAGAGCAGTTTGGAAACAATCTTTTTGTAGAATCTGCAAGTGTTTATTTCGAGTGCTTTGACGCCTAGGCTGAAAAAGGAAATATCTTCACATAACAACTACACAGAAGCATTCTCAGAAACTTCTTTGTGATGAGTGCATTCTACTCACAGAGTTGAAGCCTCTTTTTGGTGGAAGTGTTTTCAACCTCTGTTTTTGTAGAATCTGCAATTGCATACTTGGAGCGCTCCGAGGCCTATGCTGGGAAATGAAATATCTTCAGCTGAAAACTACACAGAAGCATTCTCAGAAACTTCTGTGTGATGAGTGCATTCAACTCACAGACTTGAGCCTTCCTTTTGAAAGAGCAGTTTTGAAACACTCTTTTTGTAGGGTCTGCAAGTGGATATTTGGAGGGCTTGGAGGCCAATGCTGGGAAAAGAAATATCTGCACCTAAAAACTAGACAGAAGCATTCTCACAAACTTCTGTCTGATTAGTGCGTTCAACTCACAGACTTGAACATTCCCTCGGATAGAGCAGTTTGGAAACACTCCTTTTGTAGAATCTGCAAGTGTTTATTTGGAACGCTTTGACGCCTATGCTGGAAAAGGAAATATATTCACATAAAAACTAGGCAGAAGCATTCTCAGAAACTTCTTTGTGATGAGTGCATTCTACTCACAGGCTTGAACATTTCTCTTAGGGAGCAGTTTGGAAACACTCCTTTTGTAGAATCTGCAAGTGTTTATTTGGATCCCTTTCACGCCAATGCTGGAAAAGGAAATATCTTCACCTAAAAACTACACAGAAGTATTCTCAGAAACTTCTTTGTGATGAGTGCATTCTACTCACAGACTTGAACATTCCTCTTGAGAGAGCAGTTTGGAAACACTACTTTTGTAGAACCTGCAAGTGTTTATTTGGATCGCTTTTGCGCCTATGCTGGAAAAGGAAATATCTTCACCTAAAAACAACACAGAAGCATTCTCAGAAACTTCTGTGTGATGAGTGCATTCAACTCACAGACTTGAACGTTTCTTTTGATAGGACAGTTTTCAAACACTCCTTTTGGAGAATCTGCAAGTGTTTATTTCTAGCGCTTTGGGGCCTAGGCTGGAAAAGGAAGTATCTTCACATAACAACTACACAGAAGCATTCTCAGACACTTCTTTGTGATGAGTGCATTCAACTCACAGACTTGAGCCTTTCTTCTGAAAGAGCAGTTTTGAAACACTCTTTTTGTAGAATCTGCAAGTGAATATTTGGAGCGCTTTAAAGCCTCTTCTGGGAAAAGAAATATCTTCACCAAAAACAAGACAGAAGCATTCTGACAAACATCTGTCTGATTAGTGCATTCAACTCACAGACTTGAACATTCCCCCTGATAGGGCAGTTTGGAAACACTCCTTTTGTAGAATCTGCAAGTGTTTATTTGGAGCGCTTTGACGCCTACGATGGAAAAGGAAATATCTTCACATAAAATCTAGACAGAAGGATTCTTTGAAACTTCTTTGTGATGAGTGCATTCTACTCACAGAGTTGAAGCCTCTTTTTCGTGGAAGAGTTTTCAACCTCTCTTTTTGTAGAATCTGCAAGTGCATATTTGGAGCGCTCCGAGGCCTATGCTGGGAAATGAAATATCTTCACCTAAAAACTACACAGAAGCATTCTCAGAAACTTCTGTGTGATGAGTGCATTCAACTCACAGACTTGAACGTTTCTTTTGATAGGACAGTTTTCAAACACTCCTTTCGTAGAATCTGCAAGTGTTTATTTCGAACGCTTTGAGGCCTACGCTGGAAAAGGAAGTATCTTCACATAACAACTACACAGAAGTATTCTCAGAAACTTCTTTGTGATGAGTGCATTCATCTCACAGACATGAGCCTTCCTTTTGAAAGAGCAGCTTTGAAACACTCTTTTTGTAGAGTCTGCAAGTTGATATTTGGAGGGCTTTGAGGCCTATGCTGGGAAAAGAAATATCTTCACCTAAAAACTAGACAGAAGCATTCTCACAAACTTCTGTCTGATTAGTGCATTCAACTCACAGACTTCAACATTCCCTCTGATAGAGCAGTTTGGAAACAATCCTTTTGTAGAATCTGCAAGTGTTTATTTGGAGCGCTTTGACGCCTATGCTGGAAAAGGAAATATCTTCACATAAAAACTAGACAGAAGCATTCTCAGAAACTTCTTTTGGATGAGTGCATTCTACTCACAGCGTTGAAGCCTCTTTTTGGTGGAAGAGTTTTCAAGCTCCCATTTTGTAGAATCTGCAAGTGCATATTTGGAGCGCTCCGAGGGCTACGCTGGGAAATGAAATATCTTCACCTAAAAACTACACAGAAGCATTCTCAGAAACTTCTGTGTGATGAGTGCATTCAACTCACAGACGAGCCTTTCTTTTGAAAGAACAGTTTTGAAACACTCTTTTTGTAGAATCTGCAAGTGGATATTTGGAGGGCTATGAGGCCTATGCTGGGAAAAGAAATATCTTCTCCTAAAAACTAGACAGAAGCATTCTCACAAACTTCTGTCTGATTAGTGCATTCAACTCACAGAGTTGAACATTCCCTCGTATAGAGCAGTTTGGAAACACTCCTTTTGTAGAATCTGCAAGTGTTTATTTGGAGCGCTTTGACGCCTATGCTGGAAAAGGAAATATCTTCACATAAAAACTAGACAGAAGCATTCTCAGTAACTTCTTTGTGATGAGTGCATTCTCCTCACAGACTTGAACATTCCTCTTGAGAGAGCAGTTTGGAAACACTCCTTTTGTAGAATCTGCAAGTGTTTATTTGGATCGCTTTGACGCCTATGCTGGAAAAGGAAATATCTTCACCTAAAAACTGCACAGAAGCATTCTCAGAAACTTCTGTGCGATGAGTGCATTCAACTCACAGACTTGAACGTTTCTTTTGATAGGATAGTTTTGAAACACTCCTTTTGTAGGATCTGCAAGTGTTTATTTCGACCGCTTTGAGGCCTATGCTGGAAAAGGAAGTATCTTCACATAACAACTACACAGAAGCATTCTCAGACACTTCTTTGTGATGAGTGCATTCAACTCACAGACTTGAGCCTTTCTTTTGAAAGAGCAGTTTTGAAACAATCTTTTTGTAGAGTCTGCAAGTGGATATTTGGAGGCCTTTGAGGCCTATGCTGGGAAAAGAAATATCTTCACCTAAAAACTAGACAGAAGCATTCTCATAAACTTCTGTCTGATTAGCGCATTCAACTCACCGACTTGAACATTCCCTCGGATAGAGCAGTTTGGAAACATTCCTTTGGGAGAATCTGCTAGTGTTTATTTGGAACGCTTTGAAGCCTATCCTGGAAAAGGAAATATATTCACATAAAAACTAGCCAGACGCATTCTCAGAAACTTCTTTGTGATGAGTGCATTCTACTCACCGACTTGAACATTCGTCTTGAGAGAGCAGTTTGGAAACACTCCTTTTGTAGAATCTGCAAGTGTTTATTTGGATCGCTTTCACGCCTATGCTGGAAAAGGAAATATCTTCACCTAAAAACTACACAGAAGCATTCTCAGAAACTTCTGTGTGATGAGTGCATTCTACTCACAGAGTTGAAGCCTCTTTTTGGTGGAAGTGTTTTCAACCTCTGTTTTTGTAGAATCTGCGCGTGCATATTTGGAGTGCTCCGAGGCCTATGCTGGGAAATGAAATATCTTCACCTAAAAACTACACAGAAGCATTCTCAGAAACTTCTGTGTGATGAGTGCATTCAACTCACGGACTTGAGCCTTCCTTTTGAAAGAGCAGTTTTGAAACACTCCTTTCGTAGAATCTGCAAGTGTTTATTTCGAGCGCTTTGAGGCCTATGCTGGAAAAGGAACTATCTTCACATAACAATTACACAGAAGCATTCTCAGAAACTTCTTTGTGATGAGTGCATTCAACTCACAGACTTTAGCCTTCCTTTTAAAAGAGCAGTTTTGAAGCACTCTTTTTGTAGAGTCTGCAAGTGGATATTTGGAGGGCTTTGAGGCCTGTGCTGGGAAAAGAAATATCTTCACATAAAAACTAGACAGAAGCATAATCAGAAACTTCTGTCTGATTAGTTCATTCAACTCACAGAGTTGAAAATTCCCTCGTATAGAGCAGTTTGGAAACACTCCTTTTGTAGAATCTGCAAGTGTTTATTAGGAGCGCTTTGACGCCTATGCTGGAAAAGGAAATATCTTCACATAAAAACTAGACAGAAGCATTCTCAGAAACTTCTTTGTGATGAGTGCATTCTACTCACAGACTTGAACATTCCTCTTGATAGAGCAGTTTGGAAACACTCCTTTTGTAGAATCTGCAAGTGTTTATTTGGATCGCTTTGACGCCTATGCTGGAAAAGGAAATATTTTCACCTAAAAACTACACAGAAGCAATCTCAGAAACTTCTGTGTGATGAGTGCATTCAACTCACAGACTTGAACGTTTCTTTTGATAGGATAGTTTTGCAACACTCCTTTTGTAGAATCTGCAAGTGTTTATTTGGATCGCTTTCATGCCTATGCTGGAAAAGGATATATCTTCACCTAAAAACTACACAGAAGCATTCTCAGAAACTTCTGTGTGATGAGTGCATTCAACTCACACACTTGAACGTTTCTTTTGATAGGACACTTTTGAAACACTCCTTCGTAAAATCTGCAAGTGTTTATTTCGAGCGCTTTGAGGCCTATGCTGGAAAAGGAAGTATCTTCACATAAAAACTACACAGAAGCATTCTCAGAAACTTCTTTGTGATGAGTGCATTCATCTCACAGACTTGAGCCTTCCTTTTGAAAGAGCAGTTTTGAAACACTCTTTTTGTAGAGTCTGCAAGTTGATATTTGGTGGGCTTTGAGGCCTATGCTGGGAAAAGGAATATCTTCACTTAAAAACTAGACAGAAGCATTCTCACAAACTTCTCTGTGATTAGTGCATTCAACTAACGGACTTGAATATTGCCTCTGATAGAGCAGTTTGGAAACAATCCTTTTGTAGAATCTGCAAGTGTTTATTTCGAGTGCTTTGACGCCTAGGCTGAAAAAGGAAATATCTTCACATAACAACTACACAGAAGCATTCTCAGAAACTTCTTTGTGATGAGTGCATTCTACTCACAGAGTTGAAGCCTCTTTTTGGTGGAAGCGTTTTCAACCTCTGTTTTTGTAGAATCTGCAATTGCATATTTGGAGCGCTCCGAGGCCTATGCTGGGAAATGAAATATCTTCAGCTGAAAACTACACAGAAGCATTCTCAGAAACTTCTGTGTGATGAGTGCATTCAACTCACAGACTTGAGCCTTCCTTTTGAAAGAGCAGTTTTGAAACACTCTTTTAGTAGAGTCTGCAAGTGAATATTTGGAGGGCTTGGAGGCCAATGCTGGGAAAAGAAATATCTGCACCTAAAAACTAGACAGAAGCATTCTCACAAACTTCTGTCTGATTAGTGCGTTCAACTCACAGACTTGAACATTCCCTCGGATAGAGCAGTTTGGAAACACTCCTTTTGTAGAATCTGCAAGTGTTTATTTGGAACGCTTTGACGCCTATGCTGGAAAAGGAAATATATTCACATAAAAACTAGGCAGAAGCATTCTCAGAAACTTCTTTGTGATGAGTGCATTCTACTCACAGGCTTGAACATTCCTCTTTAGAGAGCAGTTTGGAAACACTCCTTTTGTAGAATCTGCAAGTGTTTATTTGGATCCCTTTCACGCCAATGCTGGAAAAGGAAATATCTTCACCTAAAAACTACACAGAAGTATTCTCAGAAACTTCTTTGTGATGAGTGCATTCTACTCACAGACTTGAACATTCCTCTTGAGAGAGCAGTTTGGAAACACTACTTTTGTAGAACCTGCAAGTGTTTATTTGGATCGCTTTTGCGCCTATGCTGGAAAAGGAAATATCTTCACCTAAAAACAACACAGAAGCATTCTCAGAAACTTCTGTGTGATGAGTGCATTCAACTCACAGACTTGAACGTTTCTTTTGATAGGACAGTTTTCAAACACTCCTTTTGGAGAATCTGCAAGTGTTTATTTCTAGCGCTTTGGGGCCTAGGCTGGAAAAGGAAGTATCTTCACATAACAACTACACAGAAGCATTCTCAGACACTTCTTTGTGATGAGTGCATTCAACTCACAGACTTGAGCCTTTCTTTTGAAAGAGCAGTTTTGAAACACTCTTTTTGTAGAATCTGCAAGTGAATATTTGGAGCGCTTTAAAGCCTCTTCTGGGAAAAGAAATATCTTCACCTAAAAACAAGACAGAAGCATTCTGACAAACATCTGTGTGATTAGTGCATTCAACTCACAGACTTGAACATTCCCCCTGATAGGGCAGTTTGGAAACACTCCTTTTGTAGAATCTGCAAGTGTTTATTTGGAGCGCTTTGACGCCTACGATGGAAAAGGAAATATCTTCACATAAAATCTAGACAGAAGGATTCTTAGAAACTTCTTTGTGATGAGTGCATTCTACTCACAGAGTTGAAGCCTCTTTTTCGTGGAAGAGTTTTCAACCTCTCTTTTTGTAGAATCTGCAAGTGCATATTTGGAGCGCTCCGAGGCCTATGCTGGGAAATGAAATATCTTCACCTAAAAACTACACAGAAGCATTCTCAGAAACTTCTGTGTGATGAGTGCATTCAACTCACAGACTTGAACGTTTCTTTTGATAGGACAGTTTTCAAACACTCCTTTCGTAGAATCTGCAAGTGTTTATTTCGAACGCTTTGAGGCCTACGCTGGAAAAGGAAGTATCTTCACATAACAACTACACAGAAGCATTCTCAGAAACTTCTTTGTGATGAGTGCATTCATCTCACAGACATGAGCCTTCCTTTTGAAAGAGCAGTTTTGAAACACTCTTTTTGTAGAGTCTGCAAGTTGATATTTGGAGGGCTTTGAGGCCTATGCTGGGAAAAGAAATATCTTCACCTAAAAACTAGACAGAAGCATTCTCACAAACTTCTGTCTGATTAGTGCATTCAACTCACAGACTTCAACATTCCCTCTGATAGAGCAGTTTGGAAACAATCCTTTTGTAGAATCTGCAAGTGTTTATTTGGAGCGCTTTGACGCCTATGCTGGAAAAGGAAATATCTTCACATAAAAACTAGACAGAAGCATTCTCAGAAACTTCTTTTGGATGAGTGCATTCTACTCACAGAGTTGAAGCCTCTTTTTGGTGGAAGAGTTTTCAAGCTCCCATTTTGTAGAATCTGCAAGTGCATATTTGGAGCGCTCCGAGGGCTACGCTGGGAAATGAAATATCTTCACCTAAAAACTACACAGAAGCATTCTCAGAAACTTCTGTGTGATGAGTGCATTCAACTCACAGACGAGCCTTTCTTTTGAAAGAACAGTTTTGAAACACTCTTTTTGTAGAATCTGCAAGTGGATATTTGGAGGGCTATGAGGCCTATGCTGGGAAAAGAAATATCTTCTCCTAAAAACTAGACAGAAGCATTCTCACAAACTTCTGTCTGATTAGTGCATTCAACTCACAGAGTTGAACATTCCCTCGTATAGAGCAGTTTGGAAACACTCCTTTTGTAGAATCTGCAAGTGTTTATTTGGAGCGCTTTGACGCCTATGCTGGAAAAGGAAATATCTTCACATAAAAACTAGACAGAAGCATTCTCAGTAACTTCTTTGTGATGAGTGCATTCTCCTCACAGACTTGAACATTCCTCTTGAGAGAGCAGTTTGGAAACACTCCTTTTGTAGAATCTGCAAGTGTTTATTTGGATCGCTTTGACGCCTATGCTGGAAAAGGAAATATCTTCACCTAAAAACTGCACAGAAGCATTCTCAGAAACTTCTGTGCGATGAGTGCATTCAACTCACAGACTTGAACGTTTCTTTTGATAGGATAGTTTTGAAACACTCCTTTTGTAGGATCTGCAAGTGTTTATTTCGACCGCATTGAGGCCTATGCTGGAAAAGGAAGTATCTTCACATAACAACTACACAGAAGCATTCTCAGACACTTCTTTGTGATGAGTGCATTCAACTCACAGACTTGAGCCTTTCTTTTGAAAGAGCAGTTTTGAAACAATCTTTTTGTAGAGTCTGCAAGTGGATATTTGGAGGCCTTTGAGGCCTATGCTGGGAAAAGAAATATCTTCACCTAAAAACTAGACAGAAGCATTCTCATAAACTTCTGTCTGATTAGCGCATTCAACTCACCGACTTGAAAATTCCCTCGGTTAGAGCAGTTTGGAAACACTCCTTTGGGAGAATCTGCTAGTGTTTATTTGGAACGCTTTGAAGCCTATCCTGGAAAAGGAAATATATTCACATAAAAACTAGCCAGACGCATTCTCAGAAACTTCTTTGTGATGAGTGCATTCTACTCACCGACTTGAACATTCGTCTTGAGAGAGCAGTTTGGAAACACTCCTTTTGTAGAATCTGCAAGTGTTTATTTGGATCGCTTTGACGCCTATGCTGGAAAAGGAAATATCTTCACCTAAAAACTACACAGAAGCATTCTCAGAAACTTCTGTGCGATGAGTGCATTCAACTCACAGACTTGAACGTTTCTTTTGATAGGATAGTTTTGAAACACTCCTTTTGTAGGATCTGCAAGTGTTTATTTGGACCGCTTTGAGGCCTATGCTGGAAAAGGAAGTATCTTCACATAACAACTACACAGAAGCATTCTCAGACACTTCTTTGTGATGAGTGCATTCAACTCACAGACTTGAGCCTTTCTTTTGAAAGAGCAGTTTTGAAACAATCTTTTTGTAGAGTCTGCAAGTGGATATTTGGAGGCCTTTGAGGCCTATGCTGGGAAAAGAAATATCTTCACCTAAAAACTAGACAGAAGCATTCTCATAAACTTCTGTCTGATTAGCGCATTCAACTCACCGACTTGAACATTCCCTCGGATAGAGCCGTTTGGAAACACTCCTTTGGGAGAATCTGCTAGTGTTTATTTGGAACGCTTTGAAGCCTATCCTGGAAAAGGAAATATATTCACATAAAAACTAGCCAGACGCATTGTCAGAAACTTCTTTGTGATGAGTGCATTCTACTCACCGACTTGAACATTCGTCTTGAGAGAGCAGTTTGGAAACACTCCTTTTGTAGAATCTGCAAGTGTTTATTTGGATCGCTTTCACGCCTATGCTGGAAAAGGAAATATCTTCACCTAAAAACTACACAGAAGCATTCTCAGAAACTTCTGTGTGATGAGTGCATTCAACTCACAGACTTGAACGTTTCTTTTGATAGGACACTTTTGAAACACTCCTTTCGTAGAATCTGCAAGTGTTTATTTCGAGCGCTTTGAGGCCTAAGCTGGAAAAGGAAGTATCTTCACATAACAACTACACAGAAGCATTCTCAGAAACTTCTTTGTGATGAGTGCATTCAACTCACAGACTTGAGCCTTCCCTTTGAAAGAGCAGTTTTGAAGCACTGTGTTTGTAGAGTCTGCAAGTGGATATTTGGAGTTCTTTGAGGCCTATGCTGGGAAAAGAAATATTTTCATCTAAAAACTAGACAGAAGCATTCTCAGAAACTTCTGTCTGATTAGTGCATTCAACTCACAGACTTGAACATTCCCTCGGATAGAGCTGTTTGGAAACACTCCTTTTGTAGAATCTGCAAGTGCTTATTTGGAACGCTTTTACGCACATGCTGGAAAAGGAAATATCTTCACATAAAAACTAGATAGAAGCATTCTCAGAAACTTCTTTGTGATGAGTCCATTCTACTCACAGACTTGAACATTCCTCTTGAGAGAGCAGTTTGGAAACACTCCTTTTGTAGAATCTGCAAGTGTTTATTTGGATCGCTTTGACGCCTATGCTGGAAAAGGAAATATCTTCACCTAAAAACTGCACAGAAGCATTCTCAGAAACTTCTGTGCGATGAGTGCATTCAACTCACAGACTTGAACGTTTCTTTTGATAGGATAGTTTTGAAACACTCCTTTTGTAGGATCTGCAAGTGTTTATTTGGACCGCTTTGAGGCCTATGCTGGAAAAGGAAGTATCTTCACATAAAAACTACACAGAAGCATTCTCAGACACTTCTTTGTGATGAGTGCATTCAACTCACAGACTTGAGCCTTTCTTTTGAAAGAGCAGTTTTGAAACAATCTTTTTGTAGAGTCTGCAAGTGGATATTTGGAGGCCTTTGAGGCCTATGCTGGGAAAAGAAATATCTTCACCTAAAAACTAGACAGAAGCATTCTCATAAACTTCTGTCTGATTAGCGCATTCAACTCACCGACTTGAACATTCCCTCGGATAGAGCAGTTTGGAAACACTCCTTTGGGAGAATCTGCTAGTGTTTATTTGGAACGCTTTGAAGCCTATCCTGGAAAAGGAAATATATTCACATAAAAACTAGCCAGACGCATTCTCAGAAACTTCTTTGTGATGAGTGCATTCTACTCACCGACTTGAACATTCGTCTTGAGAGAGCAGTTTGGAAACACTCCTTTTGTAGAATCTGCAAGTGTTTATTTGGATCGCTTTCACGCCTATGCTGGAAAAGGAATTATCTTCACCTAAAAACTACACAGAAGCATTCTCAGAAACTTCTGTGCGATGAGTGCATTCAACTCACAGACTTGAACGTTTCTTTTGATAGGATAGTTTTGAAACACTCCTTTTGTAGGATCTGCAAGTGTTTATTTGGACCGCTTTGAGGCCTATGCTGGAAAAGGAAGTATCTTCACATAACAACTACACAGAAGCATTCTCAGACACTTCTTTGTGATGAGTGCATTCAACTCACAGACTTGAGCCTTTCTTTTGAAAGAGCAGTTTTGAAACAATCTTTTTGTAGAGTCTGCAAGTGGATATTTGGAGGCCTTTGAGGCCTATGCTGGGAAAAGAAATATCTTCACCTAAAAACTAGACAGAAGCATTCTCATAAACTTCTGTCTGATTAGCGCATTCAACTCACCGACTTGAACATTCCCTCGGATAGAGCCGTTTGGAAACACGCCTTTGGGAGAATCTGCTAGTGTTTATTTGGAACGCTTTGAAGCCTATCCTGGAAAAGGAAATATATTCACATAAAAACTAGCCAGACGCATTCTCAGAAACTTCTTTGTGATGAGTGCATTCTACTCACCGACTTGAACATTCGTCTTGAGAGACCAGTTTGGAAACACTCCTTTTGTAGAATCTGCAAGTGTTTATTTGGATCGCTTTCACGCCTATGCTGGAAAAGGAAATATCTTCACCTAAAAACTACACAGAAGCATTCTCAGAAACTTCTGTGTGATGAGTGCATTCAACTCACAGACTTGAACGTTTCTTTTGATAGGACACTTTTGAAACACTCCTTTCGTAGAATCTGCAAGTGTTTATTTCGAGCGCTTTGAGGCCTAAGCTGGAAAAGGAAGTATCTTCACATAACAACTACACAGAAGCATTCTCAGAAACTTCTTTGTGATGAGTGCATTCAACTCACAGACTTGAGCCTTCCCTTTGAAAGAGCAGTTTTGAAGCACTGTGTTTGTAGAGTCTGCAAGTGGATATTTGGAGTTCTTTGAGGCCTATGCTGGGAAAAGAAATATTTTCATCTAAAAACTAGACAGAAGCATTCTCAGAAACTTCTGTCTGATTAGTGCATTCAACTCACAGACTTGAACATTCCCTCGGATAGAGCTGTTTGGAAACACTCCTTTTGTAGAATCTGCAAGTGCTTATTTGGAACGCTTTTACGCACATGCTGGAAAAGGAAATATCTTCACATAAAAACTAGATAGAAGCATTCTCAGAAACTTCTTTGTGATGAGTCCATTCTACTCACAGACTTGAACATTCCTCTTGAGAGAGCAGTTTGGAAACACTCCTTTTGTAGAATCTGCAAGTGTTTATTTGGATCGCTTTGACGCCTATGCTCGAAAAGGAAATATTTTCACCTAAAAACTACACAGAAGCATTCTCAGAAACTTCTGTGTGATGAGTGCATTCAACTCACAGACTTGAACGTTTCTATTGATAGGACAGTTTTGAAACACTCCTTTCGTAGAATCTGCAAGTGTTTATTTCGAGCGCTTTGAAGCCTATGGTGGAAAAGGAAGTATCTTCACATAACAACTACACAGAAGCATTCTCAGAAACTTCTTTGTGATGAGTGCATTCTACTCACAGAGTTGAAGCCTCTTTTTGGTGGAAGTGTTTTCAACCTCTGTTTTTGTAGAATCTGCGCGTGCATATTTGGAGTGCTCCGAGGCCTATGCTGGGAAATGAAGTATCTTCACCTAAAAACTACACAGAAGCATTCTCAGAAACTTCTGTGTGATGAGTGCATTCAACTCACGGACTTGAGCCTTCCTTTTGAAAGAGCAGTTTTGAAACACTCCTTTCGTAGAATCTGCAAGTGTTTATTTCGAGCGCTTTGAGGCCTATGCTGGAAAAGGAACTATCTTCACATAACAATTACACAGAAGCATTCTCAGAAACTTCTTTGCGATGAGTGCATTCAACTCACAGACTTTAGCCTTCCTTTTAAAAGAGCAGTTTTGAAGCACTCTTTTTGTAGAGTCTGCAAGTGGATATTTGGAGGGCTTTGAGGCCTGTGCTGGGAAAAGAAATATCTTCACATAAAAACTAGACAGAAGCATAATCAGAAACTTCTGTCTGATTAGTTCATTCAACTCACAGAGTTGAAAATTCCCTCGTATAGAGCAGTTTGGAAACACTCCTTTTGTAGAATCTGCAAGTGTTTATTAGGAGCGCTTTGACGCCTATGCTGGAAAAGGAAATATCTTCACATAAAAACTAGACAGAAGCATTCTCAGAAACTTCTTTGTGATGAGTGCATTCTACTCACAGACTTGAACATTCCTCTTGATAGAGCAGTTTGGAAACACTCCTTTTGTAGAATCTGCAAGTGTTTATTTGGATCGCTTTGACGCCTATGCTGGAAAAGGAAATATTTTCACCTAAAAACTACACAGAAGCAATCTCAGAAACTTCTGTGTGATGAGTGCATTCAACTCACAGACTTGAACGTTTCTTTTGATAGGATAGTTTTGCAACACTCCTTTTGTAGAATCTGCAAGTGTTTATTTGGATCGCTTTCATGCCTATGCTGGAAAAGGATATATCTTCACCTAAAAACTACACAGAAGCATTCTCAGAAACTTCTGTGTGATGAGTGCATTCAACTCACACACTTGAACGTTTCTTTTGATAGGACACTTTTGAAACACTCCTTCGTAAAATCTGCAAGTGTTTATTTCGAGCGCTTTGAGGCCTATGCTGGAAAAGGAAGTATCTTCACATAAAAACTACACAGAAGCATTCTCAGAAACTTCTTTGTGATGAGTGCATTCATCTCACAGACTTGAGCCTTCCTTTTGAAAGAGCAGTTTTGAAACACTCTTTTTGTAGAGTCTGCAAGTTGATATTTGGTGGGCTTTGAGGCCTATGCTGGGAAAAGGAATATCTTCACTTAAAAACTAGACAGAAGCATTCTCACAAACTTCTCTGTGATTAGTGCATTCAACTAACGGACTTGAATATTGCCTCTGATAGAGCAGTTTGGAAACAATCCTTTTGTAGAATCTGCAAGTGTTGTTTTCGAGTGCTTTGACGCCTAGGCTGAAAAAGGAAATATCTTCACATAACAACTACACAGAAGCATTCTCAGAAACTTCTTTGTGATGAGTGCATTCTACTCACAGAGTTGAAGCCTCTTTTTGGTGGAAGTGTTTTCAACCTCTGTTTTTGTAGAATCTGCAATTGCATATTTGGAGCGCTCCGAGGCCTATGCTGGGAAATGAAATATCTTCAGCTGAAAACTACACAGAAGCATTCTCAGAAACTTCTGTGTGATGAGTGCATTCAACTCACAGACTTGAGCCTTCCTTTTGAAAGAGCAGTTTTGAAACACTCTTTTAGTAGAGTCTGCAAGTGGATATTTGGAGGGCTTGGAGGCCAATGCTGGGAAAAGAAATATCTGCACCTAAAAACTAGACAGAAGCATTCTCACAAACTTCTGTCTGATTAGTGCGTTCAACTCACAGACTTGAACATTCCCTCGGATAGAGCAGTTTGGAAACACTCCTTTTGTAGAATCTGCAAGTGTTTATTTGGAACGCTTTGACGCCTATGCTGGAAAAGGAAATATATTCACATAAAAACTAGGCAGAAGCATTCTCAGAAACTTCTTTGTGATGAGTGCATTCTACTCACAGGCTTGAACATTTCTCTTAGGGAGCAGTTTGGAAACACTCCTTTTGTAGAATCTGCAAGTGTTTATTTGGATCCCTTTCACGCCAATGCTGGAAAAGGAAATATCTTCACCTAAAAACTACACAGAAGTATTCTCAGAAACTTCTTTGTGATGAGTGCATTCTACTCACAGACTTGAACATTCCTCTTGAGAGAGCAGTTTGGAAACACTACTTTTGTAGAACCTGCAAGTGTTTATTTGGATCGCTTTTGCGCCTATGCTGGAAAAGGAAATATCTTCACCTAAAAACAACACAGAAGCATTCTCAGAAACTTCTGTGTGATGAGTGCATTCAACTCACAGACTTGAACGTTTCTTTTGATAGGACAGTTTTCAAACACTCCTTTTGGAGAATCTGCAAGTGTTTATTTCTAGCGCTTTGGGGCCTAGGCTGGAAAAGGAAGTATCTTCACATAACAACTACACAGAAGCATTCTCAGACACTTCTTTGTGATGAGTGCATTCAACTCACAGACTTGAGCCTTTCTTCTGAAAGAGCAGTTTTGAAACACTCTTTTTGTAGAATCTGCAAGTGAATATTTGGAGCGCTTTAAAGCCTCTTCTGGGAAAAGAAATATCTTCACCAAAAACAAGACAGAAGCATTCTGACAAACATCTGTCTGATTAGTGCATTCAACTCACAGACTTGAACATTCCCCCTGATAGGGCAGTTTGGAAACACTCCTTTTGTAGAATCTGCAAGTGTTTATTTGGAGCGCTTTGACGCCTACGATGGAAAAGGAAATATCTTCACATAAAATCTAGACAGAAGGATTCTTTGAAACTTCTTTGTGATGAGTGCATTCTACTCACAGAGTTGAAGCCTCTTTTTCGTGGAAGAGTTTTCAACCTCTCTTTTTGTAGAATCTGCAAGTGCATATTTGGAGCGCTCCGAGGCCTATGCTGGGAAATGAAATATCTTCACCTAAAAACTACACAGAAGCATTCTCAGAAACTTCTGTGTGATGAGTGCATTCAACTCACAGACTTGAACGTTTCTTTTGATAGGACAGTTTTCAAACACTCCTTTCGTAGAATCTGCAAGTGTTTATTTCGAACGCTTTGAGGCCTACGCTGGAAAAGGAAGTATCTTCACATAACAACTACACAGAAGTATTCTCAGAAACTTCTTTGTGATGAGTGCATTCATCTCACAGACATGAGCCTTCCTTTTGAAAGAGCAGTTTTGAAACACTCTTTTTGTAGAGTCTGCAAGTTGATATTTGGAGGGCTTTGAGGCCTATGCTGGGAAAAGAAATATCTTCACCTAAAAACTAGACAGAAGCATTCTCACAAACTTCTGTCTGATTAGTGCATTCAACTCACAGACTTCAACATTCCCTCTGATAGAGCAGTTTGGAAACAATCCTTTTGTAGAATCTGCAAGTGTTTATTTGGAGCGCTTTGACGCCTATGCTGGAAAAGGAAATATCTTCACATAAAAACTAGACAGAAGCATTCTCAGAAACTTCTTTTGGATGAGTGCATTCTACTCACAGCGTTGAAGCCTCTTTTTGGTGGAAGAGTTTTCAAGCTCCCATTTTGTAGAATCTGCAAGTGCATATTTGGAGCGCTCCGAGGGCTACGCTGGGAAATGAAATATCTTCACCTAAAAACTACACAGAAGCATTCTCAGAAACTTCTGTGTGATGAGTGCATTCAACTCACAGACGAGCCTTTCTTTTGAAAGAACAGTTTTGAAACACTCTTTTTGTAGAATCTGCAAGTGGATATTTGGAGGGCTATGAGGCCTATGCTGGGAAAAGAAATATCTTCTCCTAAAAACTAGACAGAAGCATTCTCACAAACTTCTGTCTGATTAGTGCATTCAACTCACAGAGTTGAACATTCCCTCGTATAGAGCAGTTTGGAAACACTCCTTTTGTAGAATCTGCAAGTGTTTATTTGGAGCGCTTTGACGCCTATGCTGGAAAAGGAAATATCTTCACATAAAAACTAGACAGAAGCATTCTCAGTAACTTCTTTGTGATGAGTGCATTCTCCTCACAGACTTGAACATTCCTCTTGAGAGAGCAGTTTGGAAACACTCCTTTTGTAGAATCTGCAAGTGTTTATTTGGATCGCTTTGACGCCTATGCTGGAAAAGGAAATATCTTCACCTAAAAACTGCACAGAAGCATTCTCAGAAACTTCTGTGCGATGAGTGCATTCAACTCACAGACTTGAACGTTTCTTTTGATAGGATAGTTTTGAAACACTCCTTTTGTAGGATCTGCAAGTGTTTATTTCGACCGCTTTGAGGCCTATGCTGGAAAAGGAAGTATCTTCACATAACAACTACACAGAAGCATTCTCAGACACTTCTTTGTGATGAGTGCATTCAACTCACAGACTTGAGCCTTTCTTTTGAAAGAGCAGTTTTGAAACAATCTTTTTGTAGAGTCTGCAAGTGGATATTTGGAGGCCTTTGAGGCCTATGCTGGGAAAAGAAATATCTTCACCTAAAAACTAGACAGAAGCATTCTCATAAACTTCTGTCTGATTAGCGCATTCAATTCACCGACTTGAACATTCCCTCGGATAGAGCAGTTTGGAAACATTCCTTTGGGAGAATCTGCTAGTGTTTATTTGGAACGCTTTGAAGCCTATCCTGGAAAAGGAAATATATTCACATAAAAACTAGCCAGACGCATTCTCAGAAACTTCTTTGTGATGAGTGCATTCTACTCACCGACTTGAACATTCGTCTTGAGAGAGCAGTTTGGAAACACTCCTTTTGTAGAATCTGCAAGTGTTTATTTGGATCGCTTTCACGCCTATGCTGGAAAAGGAAATATCTTCACCTAAAAACTACACAGAAGCATTCTCAGAAACTTCTGTGTGATGAGTGCATTCTACTCACAGAGTTGAAGCCTCTTTTTGGTGGAAGTGTTTTCAACCTCTGTTTTTGTAGAATCTGCGCGTGCATATTTGGAGTGCTCCGAGGCCTATGCTGGGAAATGAAATATCTTCACCTAAAAACTACACAGAAGCATTCTCAGAAACTTCTGTGTGATGAGTGCATTCAACTCACAGACTTGAGCCTTCCCTTTGAAAGAGCAGTTTTGAAGCACTGTGTTTGTAGAGTCTGCAAGTGGATATTTGGAGTTCTTTGAGGCCTATGCTGGGAAAAGAAATATTTTCATCTAAAAACTAGACAGTAGCATTCTCAGAAACTTCTCTCTGATTAGTGCATTCAACTCACAGACTTGAACATTCCCTCGGATAGAGCTGTTTGGAAACACTCCTTTTGTAGAATCTGCAAGTGCTTATTTGGAACGCTTTTACGCACATGCTGGAAAAGGAAATATCTTCACATAAAAACTAGATAGAAGCATTCTCAGAAACTTCTTTGTGATGAGTCCATTCAACTCACAGACTTGAACTTTTCTATTGATAGGACAGTTTTGAAACACTCCTTTCGTAGAATCTGCAAGTGTTTATTTCGAGCGCTTTGAAGCCTATGGTGGAAAAGGAAGTATCTTCACATAACAACTACACAGAAGCATTCTCAGAAACTTCTTTGTGATGAGTGCATTCTACTCACAGAGTTGAAGCCTCTTTTTGGTGGAAGTGTTTTCAACCTCTGTTTTTGTAGAATCTGCGCGTGCATATTTGGAGTGCTCCGAGGCCTATGCTGGGAAATGAAATATCTTCACCTAAAAACTACACAGAAGCATTCTCAGAAACTTCTGTGTGATGAGTGCATTCAACTCACGGACTTGAGCCTTCCTTTTGAAAGAGCAGTTTTGAAACACTCCTTTCGTAGAATCTGCAAGTGTTTATTTCGAGCGCTTTGAGGTCTATGCTGGAAAAGGAAATGTCTTCACATAAAAACTAGACAGAAGCATTCTCAGAAACTTCTTTGTGATGAGTGCATTCTACTCACAGACTTGAACATTCCTCTTGATAGAGCAGTTTGGAAACACTCCTTTTGTAGAATCTGCAAGTGTTTATTTGGATCGCTTTGACGCCTATGCTGGAAAAGGAAATATTTTCACCTAAAAACTACACAGAAGCAATCTCAGAAACTTCTGTGTGATGAGTGCATTCAACTCACAGACTTGAACGTTTCTTTTGATAGGATAGTTTTGCAACACTCCTTTTGTAGAATCTGCAAGTGTTTATTTGGATCGCTTTCATGCCTATGCTGGAAAAGGATATATCTTCACCTAAAAACTACACAGAAGCATTCTCAGAAACTTCTGTGTGATGAGTGCATTCAACTCACACACTTGAACGTTTCTTTTGATAGGACACTTTTGAAACACTCCTTCGTAAAATCTGCAAGTGTTTATTTCGAGCGCTTTGAGGCCTATGCTGGAAAAGGAAGTATCTTCACATAAAAACTACACAGAAGCATTCTCAGAAACTTCTTTGTGATGAGTGCATTCATCTCACAGACTTGAGCCTTCCTTTTGAAAGAGCAGTTTTGAAACACTCTTTTTGTAGAGTCTGCAAGTTGATATTTGGTGGGCTTTGAGGCCTATGCTGGGAAAAGGAATATCTTCACTTAAAAACTAGACAGAAGCATTCTCACAAACTTCTCTGTGATTAGTGCATTCAACTAACGGACTTGAATATTGCCTCTGATAGAGCAGTTTGGAAACAATCCTTTTGTAGAATCTGCAAGTGTTTATTTCGAGTGCTTTGACGCCTAGGCTGAAAAAGGAAATATCTTCACATAACAACTACACAGAAGCATTCTCAGAAACTTCTTTGTGATGAGTGCATTCTACTCACGGAGTTGAAGCCTCTTTTTGGTGGAAGTGTTTTCAACCTCTGTTTTTGTAGAATCTGCAATTGCATATTTGGAGCGCTCCGAGGCCTATGCTGGGAAATGAAATATCTTCAGCTGAAAACTACACAGAAGCATTCTCAGAAACTTCTGTGTGATGAGTGCATTCAACTCACAGACTTGAGCCTTCCTTTTGAAAGAGCAGTTTTGAAACACTCTTTTTGTAGAGTCTGCAAGTGGATATTTGGAGGGCTTGGAGGCCTATGCTGGGAAAAGAAATATCTGCACCTAAAAACTAGACAGAAGCATTCTCACAAACTTCTGTCTGATTAGTGCGTTCAACTCACAGACTTGAACATTCCCTCGGATAGAGCAGTTTGGAAACACTCCTTTTGTAGAATCTGCAAGTGTTTATTTGGAACGCTTTGACGCCTATGCTGGAAAAGGAAATATCTTCACATAAAAACTAGACAGAAGCATTCTCAGTAACTTCTTTGTGATGAGTGCATTCTCCTCACAGACTTGAACATTCCTCTTGAGAGAGCAGTTTGGAAACACTCCTTTTGTAGAATCTGCAAGTGTTTATTTGGATCGCTTTGACGCCTATGCTGGAAAAGGAAATATCTTCACCTAAAAACTGCACAGAAGCATTCTCAGAAACTTCTGTGCGATGAGTGCATTCAACTCACAGACTTGAACGTTTCTTTTGATAGGATAGTTTTGAAACACTCCTTTTGTAGGATCTGCAAGTGTTTATTTGGACCGCTTTGAGGCCTATGCTGGAAAAGGAAGTATCTTCACATAACAACTACACAGAAGCATTCTCAGACACTTCTTTGTGATGAGTGCATTCAACTCACAGACTTGAGCCTTTCTTTTGAAAGAGCAGTTTTGAAACAATCTTTTTGTAGAGTCTGCAAGTGGATATTTGGAGGCCTTTGAGGCCTATGCTGGGAAAAGAAATATCTTCACCTAAAAACTAGACAGAAGCATTCTCATAAACTTCTGTCTGATTAGCGCATTCAACTCACCGACTTGAACATTCCCTCGGATAGAGCAGTTTGGAAACACTCCTTTGGGAGAATCTGCTAGTGTTTATTTGGAACGCTTTGAAGCCTATCCTGGAAAAGGAAATATATTCACATAAAAACTAGCCAGACGCATTCTCAGAAACTTCTTTGTGATGAGTGCATTCTACTCACCGACTTGAACATTCGTCTTGAGAGAGCAGTTTGGAAACACTCCTTTTGTAGAATCTGCAAGTGTTTATTTGGATCGCTTTTGCGCCTATGCTGGAAAAGGAAATATCTTCACCTAAAAACAACACAGAAGCATTCTCAGAAACTTCTGTGTGATGAGTGCATTCAACTCACAGACTTGAACGTTTCTTTTGATAGGACAGTTTTCAAACACTCCTTTTGGAGAATCTGCAAGTGTTTATTTCTAGCGCTTTGGGGCCTAGGCTGGAAAAGGAAGTATCTTCACATAACAACTACACAGAAGCATTCTCAGACACTTCTTTGTGATGAGTGCATTCAACTCACAGACTTGAGCCTTTCTTTTGAAAGAGCAGTTTTGAAACACTCTTTTTGTAGAATCTGCAAGTGAATATTTGGAGCGCTTTAAAGCGTCTTCTGGGAAAAGAAATATCTTCACCTAAAAACAAGACAGAAGCATTCTGACAAACATCTGTGTGATTAGTGCATTCAACTCACAGACTTGAACATTCCCCCTGATAGGGCAGTTTGGAAACACTCCTTTTGTAGAATCTGCAAGTGTTTATTTGGAGCGCTTTGACGCCTACGATGGAAAAGGAAATATCTTCACATAAAATCTAGAAAGAAGGATTCTTAGAAACTTCTTTGTGATGAGTGCATTCTACTCACAGAGTTGAAGCCTCTTTTTCGTGGAAGAGTTTTCAACCTCTCTTTATGTAGAATCTGCAAGTGCATATTTGGAGCGCTCCGAGGCCTATGCTGGGAAATGAAATATCTTCACCTAAAAACTACACAGAAGCATTCTCAGAAACTTCTGTGTGATGAGTGCATTCAACTCACAGACTTGAACGTTTCTTTTGATAGGACAGTTTTCAAACACTCCTTTCGTAGAATCTGCAAGTGTTTATTTCGAACGCTTTGAGGCCTACGCTGGAAAAGGAAGTATCTTCACATAACAACTACACAGAAGCATTCTCAGAAACTTCTTTGTGATGAGTGCATTCATCTCACAGACATGAGCCTTCCTTCTGAAAGAGCAGTTTTGAAACACTCTTTTTGTAGAGTCTGCAAGTTGATATTTGGAGGGCTTTGAGGCCTATGCTGGGAAAAGAAATATCTTCCCCTAAAAACTAGACAGAAGCATTCTCACAAACTTCTGTCTGATTAGTGCATTCAACTCACAGACTTCAACATTCCCTCTGATAGAGCAGTTTGGAAACAATCCTTTTGTAGAATCTGCAAGTGTTTATTTGGAGCGCTTTGACGCCTAGGCTGGAAAAGGAAATATCTTCACATAAAAACTAGACAGAAGCATTCTCAGAAACTTCTTTGGGATGAGTGCATTCTACTCACAGAGTTGAAGCCTCTTTTTGGTGGAAGAGTTTCCAAGCTCCCATTTTGTAGAATCTGCAAGTGCATATTTGCAGCGCTCCGAGGGCTACGCTGGGAAATGAAATATCTTCACCTAAAAACTACACAGAAGCATTCTCAGAAACTTCTGTGTGATGAGTGCATTCAACTCACAGACTTGAACGTTTCTTTTGATAGGACACTTTTGAAACACTCCTTTCGTAGAATCTGCAAGTGTTTATTTCGAGCGCTTTGAGGCCTAAGCTGGAAAAGGAAGTATCTTCACATAACAACTACACAGAAGCATTCTCAGAAACTTCTTTGTGATGAGTGCATTCAACTCACAGACTTGAGCCTTCCCTTTGAAAGAGCAGTTTTGAAGCACTGTGTTTGTAGAGTCTGCAAGTGGATATTTGGAGTTCTTTGAGGCCTATGCTGGGAAAAGAAATATTTTCATCTAAAAACTAGACAGAAGCATTCTCAGAAACTTCTGTCTGATTAGTGCATTCAACTCACAGACTTGAACATTCCCTCGGATAGAGCTGTTTGGAAACACTCCTTTTGTAGAATCTGCAAGTGCTTATTTGGAACGCTTTTACGCACATGCTGGAAAAGGAAATATCTTCACATAAAAACTAGATAGAAGCATTCTCAGAAACTTCTTTGTGATGAGTCCATTCTACTCACAGACTTGAACATTCCTCTTGAGAGAGCAGTTTGGAAACACTCCTTTTGTAGAATCTGCAAGTGTTTATTTGGATCGCTTTGACGCCTATGCTGGAAAAGGAAATATCTTCACCTAAAAACTGCACAGAAGCATTCTCAGAAACTTCTGTGCGATGAGTGCATTCAACTCACAGACTTGAACGTTTCTTTTGATAGGATAGTTTTGAAACACTCCTTTTGTAGGATCTGCAAGTGTTTATTTGGACCGCTTTGAGGCCTATGCTGGAAAAGGAAGTATCTTCACATAAAAACTACACAGAAGCATTCTCAGACACTTCTTTGTGATGAGTGCATTCAACTCACAGACTTGAGCCTTTCTTTTGAAAGAGCAGTTTTGAAACAATCTTTTTGTAGAGTCTGCAAGTGGATATTTGGAGGCCTTTGAGGCCTATGCTGGGAAAAGAAATATCTTCACCTAAAAACTAGACAGAAGCATTCTCATAAACTTCTGTCTGATTAGCGCATTCAACTCACCGACTTGAACATTCCCTCGGATAGAGCAGTTTGGAAACACTCCTTTGGGAGAATCTGCTAGTGTTTATTTGGAACGCTTTGAAGCCTATCCTGGAAAAGGAAATATATTCACATAAAAACTAGCCAGACGCATTCTCAGAAACTTCTTTGTGATGAGTGCATTCTACTCACTGACTTGAACATTCGTCTTGAGAGAGCAGTTTGGAAACACTCCTTTTGTAGAATCTGCAAGTGTTTATTTGGATCGCTTTCACGCCTATGCTGGAAAAGGAATTATCTTCACCTAAAAACTACACAGAAGCATTCTCAGAAACTTCTGTGCGATGAGTGCATTCAACTCACAGACTTGAACGTTTCTTTTGATAGGATAGTTTTGAAACACTCCTTTTGTAGGATCTGCAAGTGTTTATTTGGACCGCTTTGAGGCCTATGCTGGAAAAGGAAGTATCTTCACATAACAACTACACAGAAGCATTCTCAGACACTTCTTTGTGATGAGTGCATTCAACTCACAGACTTGAGCCTTTCTTTTGAAAGAGCAGTTTTGAAACAATCTTTTTGTAGAGTCTGCAAGTGGATATTTGGAGGCCTTTGAGGCCTATGCTGGGAAAAGAAATATCTTCACCTAAAAACTAGACAGAAGCATTCTCATAAACTTCTGTCTGATTAGCGCATTCAACTCACCGACTTGAACATTCCCTCGGATAGAGCCGTTTGGAAACACTCCTTTGGGAGAATCTGCTAGTGTTTATTTGGAACGCTTTGAAGCCTATCCTGGAAAAGGAAATATATTCACATAAAAACTAGCCAGACGCATTCTCAGAAACTTCTTTGTGATGAGTGCATTCTACTCACCGACTTGAACATTCGTCTTGAGAGACCAGTTTGGAAACACTCCTTTTGTAGAATCTGCAAGTGTTTATTTGGATCGCTTTCACGCCTATGCTGGAAAAGGAAATATCTTCACCTAAAAACTACACAGAAGCATTCTCAGAAACTTCTGTGTGATGAGTGCATTCAACTCACAGACTTGAACGTTTCTTTTGATAGGACACTTTTGAAACACTCCTTTCGTAGAATCTGCAAGTGTTTATTTCGAGCGCTTTGAGGCCTAAGCTGGAAAAGGAAGTATCTTCACATAACAACTACACAGAAGCATTCTCAGAAACTTCTTTGTGATGAGTGCATTCAACTCACAGACTTGAGCCTTCCCTTTGAAAGAGCAGTTTTGAAGCACTGTGTTTGTAGAGTCTGCAAGTGGATATTTGGAGTTCTTTGAGGCCTATGCTGGGAAAAGAAATATTTTCATCTAAAAACTAGACAGAAGCATTCTCAGAAACTTCTGTCTGATTAGTGCATTCAACTCACAGACTTGAACATTCCCTCGGATAGAGCTGTTTGGAAACACTCCTTTTGTAGAATCTGCAAGTGCTTATTTGGAACGCTTTTACGCACATGCTGGAAAAGGAAATATCTTCACATAAAAACTAGATAGAAGCATTCTCAGAAACTTCTTTGTGATGAGTCCATTCTACTCACAGACTTGAACATTCCTCTTGAGAGAGCAGTTTGGAAACACTCCTTTTGTAGAATCTGCAAGTGTTTATTTGGATCGCTTTGACGCCTATGCTCGAAAAGGAAATATTTTCACCTAAAAACTACACAGAAGCATTCTCAGAAACTTCTGTGTGATGAGTGCATTCAACTCACAGACTTGAACGTTTCTATTGATAGGACAGTTTTGAAACACTCCTTTCGTAGAATCTGCAATGTTTATTTCGAGCGCTTTGAAGCCTATGGTTGAAAAGGAAGTATCTTCACATAACAACTACACAGAAGCATTCTCAGAAACTTCTTTGTGATGAGTGCATTCTACTCACAGAGTTGAAGCCTCTTTTTGGTGGAAGTGTTTTCAACCTCTGTTTTTGTAGAATCTGCGCGTGCATATTTGGAGTGCTCCGAGGCCTATGCTGGGAAATGAAATATCTTCACCTAAAAACTACACAGAAGCATTCTCAGAAACTTCTGTGTGATGAGTGCATTCAACTCACGGACTTGAGCCTTCCTTTTGAAAGAGCAGTTTTGAAACACTCCTTTCGTAGAATCTGCAAGTGTTTATTTCGAGCGCTTTGAGGCCTATGCTGGAAAAGGAACTATCTTCACATAACAATTACACAGAAGCATTCTCAGAAACTTCTTTGTGATGAGTGCATTCAACTCACAGACTTTAGCCTTCCTTTTAAAAGAGCAGTTTTGAAGCACTCTTTTTGTAGAGTCTGCAAGTGGATAATTGGAGGGCTTTGAGGCCTGTGCTGGGAAAAGAAATATCTTCACATAAAAACTAGACAGAAGCATAATCAGAAACTTCTGTCTGATTAGTTCATTCAACTCACAGAGTTGAAAATTCCCTCGTATAGAGCAGTTTGGAAACACTCCTTTTGTAGAATCTGCAAGTGTTTATTAGGAGCGCTTTGACGCCTATGCTGGAAAAGGAAATATCTTCACATAAAAACTAGACAGAAGCATTCTCAGAAACTTCTTTGTGATGAGTGCATTCTACTCACAGACTTGAACATTCCTCTTGATAGAGCAGTTTGGAAACACTCCTTTTGTAGAATCTGCAAGTGTTTATTTGGATCGCTTTGACGCCTATGCTGGAAAAGGAAATATTTTCACCTAAAAACTACACAGAAGCAATCTCAGAAACTTCTGTGTGATGAGTGCATTCAACTCACAGACTTGAACGTTTCTTTTGATAGGATAGTTTTGCAACACTCCTTTTGTAGAATCTGCAAGTGTTTATTTGGATCGCTTTCATGCCTATGCTGGAAAAGGATATATCTTCACCTAAAAACTACACAGAAGCATTCTCAGAAACTTCTGTGTGATGAGTGCATTCAACTCACACACTTGAACGTTTCTTTTGATAGGACACTTTTGAAACACTCCTTCGTAAAATCTGCAAGTGTTTATTTCGAGCGCTTTGAGGCCTATGCTGGAAAAGGAAGTATCTTCACATAAAAACTACACAGAAGCATTCTCAGAAACTTCTTTGTGATGAGTGCATTCATCTCACAGACTTGAGCCTTCCTTTTGAAAGAGCAGTTTTGAAACACTCTTTTTGTAGAGTCTGCAAGTTGATATTTGGTGGGCTTTGAGGCCTATGCTGGGAAAAGGAATATCTTCACTTAAAAACTAGACAGAAGCATTCTCACAAACTTCTCTGTGATTAGTGCATTCAACTAACGGACTTGAATATTGCCTCTGATAGAGCAGTTTGGAAACAATCTTTTTGTAGAATCTGCAAGTGTTTATTTCGAGTGCTTTGACGCCTAGGCTGAAAAAGGAAATATCTTCACATAACAACTACACAGAAGCATTCTCAGAAACTTCTTTGTGATGAGTGCATTCTACTCACAGAGTTGAAGCCTCTTTTTGGTGGAAGTGTTTTCAACCTCTGTTTTTGTAGAATCTGCAATTGCATACTTGGAGCGCTCCGAGGCCTATGCTGGGAAATGAAATATCTTCGGCTGAAAACTACACAGAAGCATTCTCAGAAACTTCTGTGTGATGAGTGCATTCAACTCACAGACTTGAGCCTTCCTTTTGAAAGAGCAGTTTTGAAACACTCTTTTTGTAGAGTCTGCAAGTGGATATTTGGAGGGCTTGGAGGCCAATGCTGGGAAAAGAAATATCTGCACCTAAAAACTAGACAGAAGCATTCTCACAAACTTCTGTCTGATTAGTGCGTTCAACTCACAGACTTGAACATTCCCTCGGATAGAGCAGTTTGGAAACACTCCTTTTGTAGAATCTGCAAGTGTTTATTTGGAACGCTTTGACGCCTATGCTGGAAAAGGAAATATATTCACATAAAAACTAGGCAGAAGCATTCTCAGAAACTTCTTTGTGATGAGTGCATTCTACTCACAGGCTTGAACATTCCTCTTTAGAGAGCAGTTTGGAAACACTCCTTTTGTAGAATCTGCAAGTGTTTATTTGGATCCCTTTCACGCCAATGCTGGGAAAGGAAATATCTTCACCTAAAAACTACACAGAAGTATTCTCAGAAACTTCTTTGTGATGAGTGCATTCTACTCACAGACTTGAACATTCCTCTTGAGAGAGCAGTTTGGAAACACTACTTTTGTAGAACCTGCAAGTGTTTATTTGGATCGCTTTTGCGCCTATGCTGGAAAAGGAAATATCTTCACCTAAAAACAACACAGAAGCATTCTCAGAAACTTCTGTGTGATGAGTGCATTCAACTCACAGACTTGAACGTTTCTTTTGATAGGACAGTTTTCAAACACTCCTTTTGGAGAATCTGCAAGTGTTTATTTCTAGCGCTTTGGGGCCTAGGCTGGAAAAGGAAGTATCTTCACATAACAACTACACAGAAGCATTCTCAGACACTTCTTTGTGATGAGTGCATTCAACTCACAGACTTGAGCCTTTCTTTTGAAAGAGCAGTTTTGAAACACTCTTTTTGTAGAATCTGCAAGTGAATATTTGGAGCGCTTTAAAGCCTCTTCTGGGAAAAGAAATATCTTCACCTAAAAACAAGACAGAAGCATTCTGACAAACATCTGTGTGATTAGTGCATTCAACTCACAGACTTGAACATTCCCCCTGATAGGGCAGTTTGGAAACACTTCTTTTGTAGAATCTGCAAGTGTTTATTTGGAGCGCTTTGACGCCTACGATGGAAAAGGAAATATCTTCACATAAAATCTAGACAGAAGGATTCTTAGAAACTTCTTTGTGATGAGTGCATTCTACTCACAGAGTTGAAGCCTCTTTTTCGTGGAAGAGTTTTCAACCTCTCTTTTTGTAGAATCTGCAAGTGCATATTTGGAGCGCTCCGAGGCCTATGCTGGGAAATGAAATATCTTCACCTAAAAACTACACAGAAGCATTCTCAGAAACTTCTGTGTGATGAGTGCATTCAACTCACAGACTTGAACGTTTCTTTTGATAGGACAGTTTTCAAACACTCCTTTCGTAGAATCTGCAAGTGTTTATTTCGAACGCTTTGTGGCCTAAGCTGGAAAAGGAAGTATCTTCACATAACAACTACACAGAAGCATTCTCAGAAACTTCTTTGTGATGAGTGCATTCAAGTCACAGACATGAGCCTTCCTTTTGAAAGAGCAGGTTTGAAACACTCTTTTTGTAGAGTCTGCAAGTTGATATTTGGAGGGCTTTGAGGCCTATGCTGGGAAAAGAAATATCTTCACCTAAAAACTAGACAGAAGCATTCTCACAAACTTCTGTCTGATTAGTGCATTCAACTCACAGACTTCAACATTCCTTCTGATAGATCAGTTTGGAAACAATCCTTTTGTAGAATCTGCAAGTGTTTATTTGGAGCGCTTTGACGCCTATGCTGGAAAAGGAAATATCTTCACATAAAAACTAGACAGAAGCATTCTCAGAAACTTCTTTTGGATGAGTGCATTCTACTCACAGAGTTGAAGCCTCTTTTTGGTGGAAGAGTTTTCAAGCTCCCATTTTGTAGAATCTGCAAGTGCATATTTGGAGCGCTCCGAGGGCTACGCTGGGAAATGAAATATCTTCACCTAAAAACTACACAGAAGCATTCTCAGAAACTTCTGTGTGATGAGTGCATTCAACTCACAGACGAGCCTTTCTTTTGAAAGAACAGTTTTGAAACACTCTTTTTGTAGAATCTGCAAGTGGATATTTGGAGGGCTATGAGGCCTATGCTGGGAAAAGAAATATCTTCACCTAAAAACTAGACAGAAGCATTCTCACAAACTTCTGTCTGATTAGTGCATTCAACTCACAGAGTTGAACATTCCCTCGTATAGAGCAGTTTGGAAACACTCCTTTTGTAGAATCTGCAAGTGTTTATTTGGAGCGCTTTGACACCTATGCTGGAAAAGGAAATATCTTCACATAAAAACTAGACAGAAGCATTCTCAGTAACTTCTTTGTGATGAGTGCATTCTCCTCACAGACTTGAACATTCCTCTTGAGAGAGCAGTTTGGAAACACTCCTTTTGTAGAATCTGCAAGTGTTTATTTGGATCGCTTTGACGCCTATGCTGGAAAAGGAAATATCTTCACCTAAAAACTGCACAGAAGCATTCTCAGAAACTTCTGTGCGATGAGTGCATTCAACTCACAGACTTGAACGTTTCTTTTGATAGGATAGTTTTGAAACACTCCTTTTGTAGGATCTGCAAGTGTTTATTTCGAGCGCTTTGAGGCCTATGCTGGAAAAGGAAGTATCTTCACATAACAACTACACAGAAGCATTCTCAGACACTTCTTTGTGATGAGTGCATTCAACTCACAGACTTGAGCCTTTCTTTTGAAAGAGCAGTTTTGAAACAATCTTTTTGTAGGGTCTGCAAGTGGATATTTGGAGGCCTTTGAGGCCTATGCTGGGAAAAGAAATATCTTCACCTAAAAACTAGACAGAAGCATTCTCATAAACTTCTGTCTGATTAGCGCATTCAACTCACCGACTTGAACATTCCCTCGGATAGAGCAGTTTGGAAACACTCCTTTGGGAGAATCTGCTAGTGTTTATTTGGAACGCTTTGAAGCCTATCCTGGAAAAGGAAATATATTCACATAAAAACTAGCCAGACGCATTCTCAGAAACTTCTTTGTGATGAGTGCATTCTACTCACCGACTTGAACATTCGTCTTGAGAGAGCAGTTTGGAAACACTCCTTTTGTAGAATCTGCAAGTGTTTATTTGGATCGCTTTCACGCCTATGCTGGAAAAGGAAATATCTTCACCTAAAAACTACACAGAAGCATTCTCAGAAACTTCTGTGTGATGAGTGCATTCTACTCACAGAGTTGAAGCCTCTTTTTGGTGGAAGTGTTTTCAACCTCTGTTTTTGTAGAATCTGCGCGTGCATATTTGGAGTGCTCCGAGGCCTATGCTGGGAAATGAAATATCTTCACCTAAAAACTACACAGAAGCATTCTCAGAAACTTCTGTGTGATGAGTGCATTCAACTCACGGACTTGAGCCTTCCTTTTGAAAGAGCAGTTTTGAAACACTCCTTTCGTAGAATCTGCAAGTGTTTATTTCGAGCGCTTTGAGGCCTATGCTGGAAAAGGAACTATCTTCACATAACAATTACACAGAAGCATTCTCAGAAACTTCTTTGTGATGAGTGCATTCAACTCACAGACTTTAGCCTTCCTTTTAAAAGAGCAGTTTTGAAGCACTCTTTTTGTAGGGTCTGCAAGTGGATATTTGGAGGGCTTTGAGGCCTGTGCTGGGAAAAGAAATATCTTCACATAAAAACTAGACAGAAGCATAATCAGAAACTTCTGTCTGATTAGTTCATTCAACTCACAGAGTTGAAAATTCCCTCGTATAGAGCAGTTTGGAAACACTCCTTTTGTAGAATCTGCAAGTGTTTATTAGGAGCGCTTTGACGCCTATGCTGGAAAAGGAAATATCTTCACATAAAAACTAGACAGAAGCATTCTCAGAAACTTCTTTGTGATGAGTGCATTCTACTCACAGACTTGAACATTCCTCTTGATAGAGCAGTTTGGAAACACTCCTTTTGTAGAATCTGCAAGTGTTTATTTGGATCGCTTTGACGCCTATGCTGGAAAAGGAAATATTTTCACCTAAAAACTACACAGAAGCAATCTCAGAAACTTCTGTGTGATGAGTGCATTCAACTCACAGACTTGAACGTTTCTTTTGATAGGATAGTTTTGCAACACTCCTTTTGTAGAATCTGCAAGTGTTTATTTGGATCGCTTTCATGCCTATGCTGGAAAAGGATATATCTTCACCTAAAAACTACACAGAAGCATTCTCAGAAACTTCTGTGTGATGAGTGCATTCAACTCACACACTTGAACGTTTCTTTTGATAGGACACTTTTGAAACACTCCTTCGTAAAATCTGCAAGTGTTTATTTCGAGCGCTTTGAGGCCTATGCTGGAAAAGGAAGTATCTTCACATAAAAACTACACAGAAGCATTCTCAGAAACTTCTTTGTGATGAGTGCATTCATCTCACAGACTTGAGCCTTCCTTTTGAAAGAGCAGTTTTGAAACACTCTTTTTGTAGAGTCTGCAAGTTGATATTTGGTGGGCTTTGAGGCCTATGCTGGGAAAAGGAATATCTTCACTTAAAAACTAGACAGAAGCATTCTCACAAACTTCTCTGTGATTAGTGCATTCAACTAACGGACTTGAATATTGCCTCTGATAGAGCAGTTTGGAAACAATCCTTTTGTAGAATCTGCAAGTGTTTATTTCGAGTGCTTTGACGCCTAGGCTGAAAAAGGAAATATCTTCACATAACAACTACACAGAAGCATTCTCAGAAACTTCTTTGTGATGAGTGCATTCTACTCACAGAGTTGAAGCCTCTTTTTGGTGGAAGTGTTTTCAACCTCTGTTTTTGTAGAATCTGCAATTGCATATTTGGAGCGCTCCGAGGCCTATGCTGGGAAATGAAATATCTTCAGCTGAAAACTACACAGAAGCATTCTCAGAAACTTCTGTGTGATGAGTGCATTCAACTCACAGACTTGAGCCTTCCTTTTGAAAGAGCAGTTTTGAAACACTCTTTTAGTAGAGTCTGCAAGTGAATATTTGGAGGGCTTGGAGGCCAATGCTGGGAAAAGAAATATCTGCACCTAAAAACTAGACAGAAGCATTCTCACAAACTTCTGTCTGATTAGTGCGTTCAACTCACAGACTTGAACATTCCCTCGGATAGAGCAGTTTGGAAACACTCCTTTTGTAGAATCTGCAAGTGTTTATTTGGAACGCTTTGACGCCTATGCTGGAAAAGGAAATATATTCACATAAAAACTAGGCAGAAGCATTCTCAGAAACTTCTTTGTGATGAGTGCATTCTACTCACAGGCTTGAACATTCCTCTTTAGAGAGCAGTTTGGAAACACTCCTTTTGTAGAATCTGCAAGTGTTTATTTGGATCCCTTTCACGCCAATGCTGGAAAAGGAAATATCTTCACCTAAAAACTACACAGAAGTATTCTCAGAAACTTCTTTGTGATGAGTGCATTCTACTCACAGACTTGAACATTCCTCTTGAGAGAGCAGTTTGGAAACACTACTTTTGTAGAACCTGCAAGTGTTTATTTGGATCGCTTTTGCGCCTATGCTGGAAAAGGAAATATCTTCACCTAAAAACAACACAGAAGCATTCTCAGAAACTTCTGTGTGATGAGTGCATTCAACTCACAGACTTGAACGTTTCTTTTGATAGGACAGTTTTCAAACACTCCTTTTGGAGAATCTGCAAGTGTTTATTTCTAGCGCTTTGGGGCCTAGGCTGGAAAAGGAAGTATCTTCACATAACAACTACACAGAAGCATTCTCAGACACTTCTTTGTGATGAGTGCATTCAACTCACAGACTTGAGCCTTTCTTTTGAAAGAGCAGTTTTGAAACACTCTTTTTGTAGAATCTGCAAGTGAATATTTGGAGCGCTTTAAAGCCTCTTCTGGGAAAAGAAATATCTTCACCTAAAAACAAGACAGAAGCATTCTGACAAACATCTGTGTGATTAGTGCATTCAACTCACAGACTTGAACATTCCCCCTGATAGGGCAGTTTGGAAACACTTCTTTTGTAGAATCTGCAAGTGTTTATTTGGAGCGCTTTGACGCCTACGATGGAAAAGGAAATATCTTCACATAAAATCTAGACAGAAGGATTCTTAGAAACTTCTTTGTGATGAGTGCATTCTACTCACAGAGTTGAAGCCTCCTTTTCGTGGAAGAGTTTTCAACCTCTCTTTTTGTAGAATCTGCAAGTGCATATTTGGAGCGCTCCGAGGCCTATGCTGGGAAATGAAATATCTTCACCTAAAAACTACACAGAAGCATTCTCAGAAACTTCTGTGTGATGAGTGCATTCAACTCACAGACTTGAACGTTTCTTTTGATAGGACAGTTTTCAAACACTCCTTTCGTAGAATCTGCAAGTGTTTATTTCGAACGCTTTGTGGCCTACGCTGGAAAAGGAAGTATCTTCACATAACAACTACACAGAAGCATTCTCAGAAACTTCTTTGTGATGAGTGCATTCATCTCACAGACATGAGCCTTCCTTTTGAAAGAGCAGGTTTGAAACACTCTTTTTGTAGAGTCTGCAAGTTGATATTTGGAGGGCTTTGAGGCCTATGCTGGGAAAAGAAATATCTTCACCTAAAAACTAGACAGAAGCATTCTCACAAACTTCTGTCTGATTAGTGCATTCAACTCACAGACTTCAACATTCCCTCTGATAGATCAGTTTGGAAACAATCCTTTTGTAGAATCTGCAAGTGTTTATTTGGAGCGCTTTGACGCCTATGCTGGAAAAGGAAATATCTTCACATAAAAACTAGACAGAAGCATTCTCAGAAACTTCTTTTGGATGAGTGCATTCTACTCACAGAGTTGAAGCCTCTTTTTGGTGGAAGAGTTTTCAAGCTCCCATTTTGTAGAATCTGCAAGTGCATATTTGGAGCGCTCCGAGGGCTACGCTGGGAAATGAAATATCTTCACCTAAAAACTACACAGAAGCATTCTCAGAAACTTCTGTGTGATGAGTGCATTCAACTCACAGACGAGCCTTTCTTTTGAAAGAACAGTTTTGAAACACTCTTTTTGTAGAATCTGCAAGTGGATATTTGGAGGGCTATGAGGCCTATGCTGGGAAAAGAAATATCTTCACCTAAAAACTAGACAGAAGCATTCTCACAAACTTCTGTCTGATTAGTGCATTCAACTCACAGAGTTGAACATTCCCTCGTATAGAGCAGTTTGGAAACACTCCTTTTGTAGAATCTGCAAGTGTTTATTTGGAGCGCTTTGACACCTATGCTGGAAAAGGAAATATCTTCACATAAAAACTAGACAGAAGCATTCTCAGTAACTTCTTTGTGATGAGTGCATTCTCCTCACAGACTTGAACATTCCTCTTGAGAGAGCAGTTTGGAAACACTCCTTTTGTAGAATCTGCAAGTGTTTATTTGGATCGCTTTGACGCCTATGCTGGAAAAGGAAATATCTTCACTTAAAAACTGCACAGAAGCATTCTCAGAAACTTCTGTGCGATGAGTGCATTCAACTCACAGACTTGAACGTTTCTTTTGATAGGATAGTTTTGAAACACTCCTTTTGTAGGATCTGCAAGTGTTTATTTCGAGCGCTTTGAGGCCTATGCTGGAAAAGGAAGTATCTTCACATAACAACTACACAGAAGCATTCTCAGACACTTCTTTGTGATGAGTGCATTCAACTCACAGACTTGAGCCTTTCTTTTGAAAGAGCAGTTTTGAAACAATCTTTTTGTAGGGTCTGCAAGTGGATATTTGGAGGCCTTTGAGGCCTATGCTGGGAAAAGAAATATCTTCACCTAAAAACTAGACAGAAGCATTCTCATAAACTTCTGTCTGATTAGCGCATTCAACTCACCGACTTGAACATTCCCTCGGATAGAGCAGTTTGGAAACACTCCTTTGGGAGAATCTGCTAGTGTTTATTTGGAACGCTTTGAAGCCAATCCTGGAAAAGGAAATATATTCACATAAAAACTAGCCAGACGCATTCTCAGAAACTTCTTTGTGATGAGTGCATTCTACTCACCGACTTGAACATTCGTCTTGAGAGAGCAGTTTGGAAACACTCCTTTTGTAGAATCTGCAAGTGTTTATTTGGATCGCTTTCACGCCTATGCTGGAAAAGGAAATATCTTCACCTAAAAACTACACAGAAGCATTCTCAGAAACTTCTGTGTGATGAGTGCATTCAACTCACAGACTTGAACGTTTCTTTTGATAGGACACTTTTGAAACACTCCTTTCGTAGAATCTGCAAGTGTTTATTTCGAGCGCTTTGAGGCCTAAGCTGGAAAAGGAAGTATCTTCACATAACAACTACACAGAAGCATTCTCAGAAACTTCTTTGTGATGAGTGCATTCAACTCACAGACTTGAGCCTTCCCTTTGAAAGAGCAGTTTTGAAGCACTGTGTTTGTAGAGTCTGCAAGTGGATATTTGGAGTTCTTTGAGGCCTATGCTGGGAAAAGAAATATTTTCATCTAAAAACTAGACAGTAGCATTCTCAGAAACTTCTGTCTGATTAGTGCATTCAACTCACAGACTTGAACATTCCCTCGGATAGAGCTGTTTGGAAACACTCCTTTTGTAGAATCTGCAAGTGCTTATTTGGAACGCTTTTACGCACATGCTGGAAAAGGAAATATCTTCACATAAAAACTAGATAGAAGCATTCTCAGAAACTTCTTTGTGATGAGTCCATTCTACTCACAGACTTGAACATTCCTCTTGAGAGAGCAGTTTGGAAACACTCCTTTTGTAGAATCTGCAAGTGTTTATTTGGATCGCTTTCACCCCTATGCAGGAAAAGGAAATATCTTCAACTAAAAACAACACAGAAGCATTCTCAGAAACTTCTGTGTGATGAGTGCATTCAACTCACAGACTTGAACTTTTCTATTGATAGGACAGTTTTGAAACACTCCTTTCGTAGAATCTGCAAGTGTTTATTTCGAGCTCTTTGAAGCCTATGGTGGAAAAGGAAGTATCTTCACATAACAACTACACAGAAGCATTCTCAGAAACTTCTTTGTGATGAGTGCATTCTACTCACAGAGTTGAAGCCTCTTTTTGGTGGAAGTGTTTTCAACCTCTGTTTTTGTAGAATCTGCGCGTGCATATTTGGAGTGCTCCGAGGCCTATGCTGGGAAATGAAATATCTTCACCTAAAAACTACACAGAAGCATTCTCAGAAACTTCTGTGTGATGAGTGCATTCAACTCACGGACTTGAGCCTTCCTTTTGAAAGAGCAGTTTTGAAACACTCCTTTCGTAGAATCTGCAAGTGTTTATTTCGAGCGCTTTGAGGTCTATGCTGGAAAAGGAACTATCTTCACATAACAATTACACAGAAGCATTCTCAGAAACTTCTTTGTGATGAGTGCATTCAACTCACAGACTTTAGCCTTCCTTTTAAAAGAGCAGTTTTGAAGCACTCTTTTTGTAGAGTCTGCAAGTGGATAATTGGAGGGCTTTGAGGCCTGTGCTGGGAAAAGAAATATCTTCACATAAAAACTAGACAGAAGCATAATCAGAAACTTCTGTCTGATTACTTCATTCAACTCACAGAGTTGAAAATTCCCTCGTATAGAGCAGTTTGGAAACACTCCTTTTGTAGAATCTGCAAGTGTTTATTAGGAGCGCTTTGACGCCTATGCTGGAAAAGGAAATATCTTCACATAAAAACTAGACAGAAGCATTCTCAGAAACTTCTTTGTGATGAGTGCATTCTACTCACAGACTTGAACATTCCTCTTGATAGAGCAGTTTGGAAACACTCCTTTTGTAGAATCTGCAAGTGTTTATTTGGATCGCTTTGACGCCTATGCTGGAAAAGGAAATATTTTCACCTAAAAACTACACAGAAGCAATCTCAGAAACTTCTGTGTGATGAGTGCATTCAACTCACAGACTTGAACGTTTCTTTTGATAGGATAGTTTTGCAACACTCCTTTTGTAGAATCTGCAAGTGTTTATTTGGATCGCTTTCATGCCTATGCTGGAAAAGGATATATCTTCACCTAAAAACTACACAGAAGCATTCTCAGAAACTTCTGTGTGATGAGTGCATTCAACTCACACACTTGAACGTTTCTTTTGATAGGACACTTTTGAAACACTCCTTCGTAAAATCTGCAAGTGTTTATTTCGAGCGCTTTGAGGCCTATGCTGGAAAAGGAAGTATCTTCACATAAAAACTACACAGAAGCATTCTCAGAAACTTCTTTGTGATGAGTGCATTCATCTCACAGACTTGAGCCTTCCTTTTGAAAGAGCAGTTTTGAAACACTCTTTTTGTAGAGTCTGCAAGTTGATCTTTGGTGGGCTTTGAGGCCTATGCTGGGAAAAGGAATATCTTCACTTAAAAACTAGACAGAAGCATTCTCACAAACTTCTCTGTGATTAGTGCATTCAACTAACGGACTTGAATATTGCCTCTGATAGAGCAGTTTGGAAACAATCCTTTTGTAGAATCTGCAAGTGTTTATTTCGAGTGCTTTGACGCCTAGGCTGAAAAAGGAAATATCTTCACATAACAACTACACAGAAGCATTCTCAGAAACTTCTTTGTGATGAGTGCATTCTACTCACGGAGTTGAAGCCTCTTTTTGGTGGAAGTGTTTTCAACCTCTGTTTTTGTAGAATCTGCAATTGCATATTTGGAGCGCTCCGAGGCCTATGCTGGGAAATGAAATATCTTCAGCTGAAAACTACACAGAAGCATTCTCAGAAACTTCTGTGTGATGAGTGCATTCAACTCACAGACTTGAGCCTTCCTTTTGAAAGAGCAGTTTTGAAACACTCTTTTTGTAGAGTCTGCAAGTGGATATTTGGAGGGCTTGGAGGCCTATGCTGGGAAAAGAAATATCTGCACCTAAAAACTAGACAGAAGCATTCTCACAAACTTCTGTCTGATTAGTGCGTTCAACTCACAGACTTGAACATTCCCTCGGATAGAGCAGTTTGGAAACACTCCTTTTGTAGAATCTGCAAGTGTTTATTTGGAACGCTTTGACGCCTATGCTGGAAAAGGAAATATCTTCACATAAAAACTAGACAGAAGCATTCTCAGTAACTTCTTTGTGATGAGTGCATTCTCCTCACAGACTTGAACATTCCTCTTGAGAGAGCAGTTTGGAAACACTCCTTTTGTAGAATCTGCAAGTGTTTATTTGGATCGCTTTGACGCCTATGCTGGAAAAGGAAATATCTTCACCTAAAAACTGCACAGAAGCATTCTCAGAAACTTCTGTGCGATGAGTGCATTCAACTCACAGACTTGAACGTTTCTTTTGATAGGATAGTTTTGAAACACTCCTTTTGTAGGATCTGCAAGTGTTTATTTCGAGCGCTTTGAGGCCTATGCTGGAAAAGGAAGTATCTTCACATAACAACTACACAGAAGCATTCTCAGACACTTCTTTGTGATGAGTGCATTCAACTCACAGACTTGAGCCTTTCTTTTGAAAGAGCAGTTTTGAAACAATCTTTTTGTAGAGTCTGCAAGTGGATATTTGGAGGCCTTTGAGGCCTATGCTGGGAAAAGAAATATCTTCACCTAAAAACTAGACAGAAGCATTCTCATAAACTTCTGTCTGATTAGCGCATTCAACTCACCGACTTGAACATTCCCTCGGATAGAGCAGTTTGGAAACACTCCTTTGGGAGAATCTGCTAGTGTTTATTTGGAACGCTTTGAAGCCTATCCTGGAAAAGGAAATATATTCACATAAAAACTAGCCAGACGCATTCTCAGAAACTTCTTTGTGATGAGTGCATTCTACTCACCGACTTGAACATTCGTCTTGAGAGAGCAGTTTGGAAACACTCCTTTTGTAGAATCTGCAAGTGTTTATTTGGATCGCTTTTGCGCCTATGCTGGAAAAGGAAATATCTTCACCTAAAAACAACACAGAAGCATTCTCAGAAACTTCTGTGTGATGAGTGCATTCAACTCACAGACTTGAACGTTTCTTTTGATAGGACAGTTTTCAAACACTCCTTTTGGAGAATCTGCAAGTGTTTATTTCTAGCGCTTTGGGGCCTAGGCTGGAAAAGGAAGTATCTTCACATAACAACTACACAGAAGCATTCTCAGACACTTCTTTGTGATGAGTGCATTCAACTCACAGACTTGAGCCTTTCTTTTGAAAGAGCAGTTTTGAAACACTCTTTTTGTAGAATCTGCAAGTGAATATTTGGAGCGCTTTAAAGCGTCTTCTGGGAAAAGAAATATCTTCACCTAAAAACAAGACAGAAGCATTCTGACAAACATCTGTGTGATTAGTGCATTCAACTCACAGACTTGAACATTCCCCCTGATAGGGCAGTTTGGAAACACTCCTTTTGTAGAATCTGCAAGTGTTTATTTGGAGCGCTTTGACGCCTACGATGGAAAAGGAAATATCTTCACATAAAATCTAGAAAGAAGGATTCTTAGAAACTTCTTTGTGATGAGTGCATTCTACTCACAGAGTTGAAGCCTCTTTTTCGTGGAAGAGTTTTCAACCTCTCTTTTTGTAGAATCTGCAAGTGCATATTTGGAGCGCTCCGAGGCCTATGCTGGGAAATGAAATATCTTCACCTAAAAACTACACAGAAGCATTCTCAGAAACTTCTGTGTGATGAGTGCATTCAACTCACAGACTTGAACGTTTCTTTTGATAGGACAGTTTTCAAACACTCCTTTCGTAGAATCTGCAAGTGTTTATTTCGAACGCTTTGAGGCCTACGCTGGAAAAGGAAGTATCTTCACATAACAACTACACAGAAGCATTCTCAGAAACTTCTTTGTGATGAGTGCATTCATCTCACAGACATGAGCCTTCCTTCTGAAAGAGCAGTTTTGAAACACTCTTTTTGTAGAGTCTGCAAGTTGATATTTGGAGGGCTTTGAGGCCTATGCTGGGAAAAGAAATATCTTCCCCTAAAAACTAGACAGAAGCATTCTCACAAACTTCTGTCTGATTAGTGCATTCAACTCACAGACTTCAACATTCCCTCTGATAGAGCAGTTTGGAAACAATCCTTTTGTAGAATCTGCAAGTGTTTATTTGGAGCGCTTTGACGCCTAGGCTGGAAAAGGAAATATCTTCACATAAAAACTAGACAGAAGCATTCTCAGAAACTTCTTTGGGATGAGTGCATTCTACTCACAGAGTTGAAGCCTCTTTTTGGTGGAAGAGTTTCCAAGCTCCCATTTTGTAGAATCTGCAAGTGCATATTTGGAGCGCTCCGAGGGCTACGCTGGGAAATGAAATATCTTCACCTAAAAACTACACAGAAGCATTCTCAGAAACTTCTGTGTGATGAGTGCATTCAACTCACAGACTTGAACGTTTCTTTTGATAGGACACTTTTGAAACACTCCTTTCGTAGAATCTGCAAGTGTTTATTTCGAGCGCTTTGAGGCCTAAGCTGGAAAAGGAAGTATCTTCACATAACAACTACACAGAAGCATTCTCAGAAACTTCTTTGTGATGAGTGCATTCAACTCACAGACTTGAGCCTTCCCTTTGAAAGAGCAGTTTTGAAGCACTGTGTTTGTAGAGTCTGCAAGTGGATATTTGGAGTTCTTTGAGGCCTATGCTGGGAAAAGAAATATTTTCATCTAAAAACTAGACAGAAGCATTCTCAGAAACTTCTGTCTGATTAGTGCATTCAACTCACAGACTTGAACATTCCCTCGGATAGAGCTGTTTGGAAACACTCCTTTTGTAGAATCTGCAAGTGCTTATTTGGAACGCTTTTACGCACATGCTGGAAAAGGAAATATCTTCACATAAAAACTAGATAGAAGCATTCTCAGAAACTTCTTTGTGATGAGTCCATTCTACTCACAGACTTGAACATTCCTCTTGAGAGAGCAGTTTGGAAACACTCCTTTTGTGGAATCTGCAAGTGTTTATTTGGATCGCTTTGACGCCTATGCTGGAAAAGGAAATATCTTCACCTAAAAACTGCACAGAAGCATTCTCAGAAACTTCTGTGCGATGAGTGCATTCAACTCACAGACTTGAACGTTTCTTTTGATAGGATAGTTTTGAAACACTCCTTTTGTAGGATCTGCAAGTGTTTATTTGGACCGCTTTGAGGCCTATGCTGGAAAAGGAAGTATCTTCACATAAAAACTACACAGAAGCATTCTCAGACACTTCTTTGTGATGAGTGCATTCAACTCACAGACTTGAGCCTTTCTTTTGAAAGAGCAGTTTTGAAACAATCTTTTTGTAGAGTCTGCAAGTGGATATTTGGAGGCCTTTGAGGCCTATGCTGGGAAAAGAAATATCTTCACCTAAAAACTAGACAGAAGCATTCTCATAAACTTCTGTCTGATTAGCGCATTCAACTCACCGACTTGAACATTCCCTCGGATAGAGCAGTTTGGAAACACTCCTTTGGGAGAATCTGCTAGTGTTTATTTGGAACGCTTTGAAGCCTATCCTGGAAAAGGAAATATATTCACATAAAAACTAGCCAGACGCATTCTCAGAAACTTCTTTGTGATGAGTGCATTCTACTCACTGACTTGAACATTCGTCTTGAGAGAGCAGTTTGGAAACACTCCTTTTGTAGAATCTGCAAGTGTTTATTTGGATCGCTTTCACGCCTATGCTGGAAAAGGAATTATCTTCACCTAAAAACTACACAGAAGCATTCTCAGAAACTTCTGTGCGATGAGTGCATTCAACTCACAGACTTGAACGTTTCTTTTGATAGGATAGTTTTGAAACACTCCTTTTGTAGGATCTGCAAGTGTTTATTTGGACCGCTTTGAGGCCTATGCTGGAAAAGGAAGTATCTTCACATAACAACTACACAGAAGCATTCTCAGACACTTCTTTGTGATGAGTGCATTCAACTCACAGACTTGAGCCTTTCTTTTGAAAGAGCAGTTTTGAAACAATCTTTTTGTAGAGTCTGCAAGTGGATATTTGGAGGCCTTTGAGGCCTATGCTGGGAAAAGAAATATCTTCACCTAAAAACTAGACAGAAGCATTCTCATAAACTTCTGTCTGATTAGCGCATTCAACTCACCGACTTGAACATTCCCTCGGATAGAGCCGTTTGGAAACACTCCTTTGGGAGAATCTGCTAGTGTTTATTTGGAACGCTTTGAAGCCTATCCTGGAAAAGGAAATATATTCACATAAAAACTAGCCAGACGCATTCTCAGAAACTTCTTTGTGATGAGTGCATTCTACTCACCGACTTGAACATTCGTCTTGAGAGACCAGTTTGGAAACACTCCTTTTGTAGAATCTGCAAGTGTTTATTTGGATCGCTTTCACGCCTATGCTGGAAAAGGAAATATCTTCACCTAAAAACTACACAGAAGCATTCTCAGAAACTTCTGTGTGATGAGTGCATTCAACTCACAGACTTGAACGTTTCTTTTGATAGGACACTTTTGAAACACTCCTTTCGTAGAATCTGCAAGTGTTTATTTCGAGCGCTTTGAGGCCTAAGCTGGAAAAGGAAGTATCTTCACATAACAACTACACAGAAGCATTCTCAGAAACTTCTTTGTGATGAGTGCATTCAACTCACAGACTTGAGCCTTCCCTTTGAAAGAGCAGTTTTGAAGCACTGTGTTTGTAGAGTCTGCAAGTGGATATTTGGAGTTCTTTGAGGCCTATGCTGGGAAAAGAAATATTTTCATCTAAAAACTAGACAGAAGCATTCTCAGAAACTTCTGTCTGATTAGTGCATTCAACTCACAGACTTGAACATTCCCTCGGATAGAGCTGTTTGGAAACACTCCTTTTGTAGAATCTGCAAGTGCTTATTTGGAACGCTTTTACGCACATGCTGGAAAAGGAAATATCTTCACATAAAAACTAGATAGAAGCATTCTCAGAAACTTCTTTGTGATGAGTCCATTCTACTCACAGACTTGAACATTCCTCTTGAGAGAGCAGTTTGGAAACACTCCTTTTGTAGAATCTGCAAGTGTTTATTTGGATCGCTTTGACGCCTATGCTCGAAAAGGAAATATTTTCACCTAAAAACTACACAGAAGCATTCTCAGAAACTTCTGTGTGATGAGTGCATTCAACTCACAGACTTGAACGTTTCTATTGATAGGACAGTTTTGAAACACTCCTTTCGTAGAATCTGCAATGTTTATTTCGAGCGCTTTGAAGCCTATGGTTGAAAAGGAAGTATCTTCACATAACAACTACACAGAAGCATTCTCAGAAACTTCTTTGTGATGAGTGCATTCTACTCACAGAGTTGAAGCCTCTTTTTGGTGGAAGTGTTTTCAACCTCTGTTTTTGTAGAATCTGCGCGTGCATATTTGGAGTGCTCCGAGGCCTATGCTGGGAAATGAAATATCTTCACCTAAAAACTACACAGAAGCATTCTCAGAAACTTCTGTGTGATGAGTGCATTCAACTCACGGACTTGAGCCTTCCTTTTGAAAGAGCAGTTTTGAAACACTCCTTTCGTAGAATCTGCAAGTGTTTATTTCGAGCGCTTTGAGGCCTATGCTGGAAAAGGAACTATCTTCACATAACAATTACACAGAAGCATTCTCAGAAACTTCTTTGTGATGAGTGCATTCAACTCACAGACTTTAGCCTTCCTTTTAAAAGAGCAGTTTTCAAGCACTCTTTTTGTAGAGTCTGCAAGTGGATAATTGGAGGGCTTTGAGGCCTGTGCTGGGAAAAGAAATATCTTCACATAAAAACTAGACAGAAGCATAATCAGAAACTTCTGTCTGATTAGTTCATTCAACTCACAGAGTTGAAAATTCCCTCGTATAGAGCAGTTTGGAAACACTCCTTTTGTAGAATCTGCAAGTGTTTATTAGGAGCGCTTTGACGCCTATGCTGGAAAAGGAAATATCTTCACATAAAAACTAGACAGAAGCATTCTCAGAAACTTCTTTGTGATGAGTGCATTCTACTCACAGACTTGAACATTCCTCTTGATAGAGCAGTTTGGAAACACTCCTTTTGTAGAATCTGCAAGTGTTTATTTGGATCGCTTTGACGCCTATGCTGGAAAAGGAAATATTTTCACCTAAAAACTACACAGAAGCAATCTCAGAAACTTCTGTGTGATGAGTGCATTCAACTCACAGACTTGAACGTTTCTTTTGATAGGATAGTTTTGCAACACTCCTTTTGTAGAATCTGCAAGTGTTTATTTGGATCGCTTTCATGCCTATGCTGGAAAAGGATATATCTTCACCTAAAAACTACACAGAAGCATTCTCAGAAACTTCTGTGTGATGAGTGCATTCAACTCACACACTTGAACGTTTCTTTTGATAGGACACTTTTGAAACACTCCTTCGTAAAATCTGCAAGTGTTTATTTCGAGCGCTTTGAGGCCTATGCTGGAAAAGGAAGTATCTTCACATAAAAACTACACAGAAGCATTCTCAGAAACTTCTTTGTGATGAGTGCATTCATCTCACAGACTTGAGCCTTCCTTTTGAAAGAGCAGTTTTGAAACACTCTTTTTGTAGAGTCTGCAAGTTGATATTTGGTGGGCTTTGAGGCCTATGCTGGGAAAAGGAATATCTTCACTTAAAAACTAGACAGAAGCATTCTCACAAACTTCTCTGTGATTAGTGCATTCAACTAACGGACTTGAATATTGCCTCTGATAGAGCAGTTTGGAAACAATCTTTTTGTAGAATCTGCAAGTGTTTATTTCGAGTGCTTTGACGCCTAGGCTGAAAAAGGAAATATCTTCACATAACAACTACACAGAAGCATTCTCAGAAACTTCTTTGTGATGAGTGCATTCTACTCACAGAGTTGAAGCCTCTTTTTGGTGGAAGTGTTTTCAACCTCTGTTTTTGTAGAATCTGCAATTGCATACTTGGAGCGCTCCGAGGCCTATGCTGGGAAATGAAATATCTTCGGCTGAAAACTACACAGAAGCATTCTCAGAAACTTCTGTGTGATGAGTGCATTCAACTCACAGACTTGAGCCTTCCTTTTGAAAGAGCAGTTTTGAAACACTCTTTTTGTAGAGTCTGCAAGTGGATATTTGGAGGGCTTGGAGGCCAATGCTGGGAAAAGAAATATCTGCACCTAAAAACTAGACAGAAGCATTCTCACAAACTTCTGTCTGATTAGTGCGTTCAACTCACAGACTTGAACATTCCCTCGGATAGAGCAGTTTGGAAACACTCCTTTTGTAGAATCTGCAAGTGTTTATTTGGAACGCTTTGACGCCTATGCTGGAAAAGGAAATATATTCATATAAAAACTAGGCAGAAGCATTCTCAGAAACTTCTTTGTGATGAGTGCATTCTACTCACAGGCTTGAACATTTCTCTTAGGGAGCAGTTTGGAAACACTCCTTTTGTAGAATCTGCAAGTGTTTATTTGGATCCCTTTCACGCCAATGCTGGAAAAGGAAATATCTTCACCTAAAAACTACACAGAAGTATTCTCAGAAACTTCTTTGTGATGAGTGCATTCTACTCACAGACTTGAACATTCCTCTTGAGAGAGCAGTTTGGAAACACTACTTTTGTAGAACCTGCAAGTGTTTATTTGGATCGCTTTTGCGCCTATGCTGGAAAAGGAAATATCTTCACCTAAAAACAACACAGAAGCATTCTCAGAAACTTCTGTGTGATGAGTGCATTCAACTCACAGACTTGAACGTTTCTTTTGATAGGACAGTTTTCAAACACTCCTTTTGGAGAATCTGCAAGTGTTTATTTCTAGCGCTTTGGGGCCTAGGCTGGAAAAGGAAGTATCTTCACATAACAACTACACAGAAGCATTCTCAGACACTTCTTTGTGATGAGTGCATTCAACTCACAGACTTGAGCCTTTCTTCTGAAAGAGCAGTTTTGAAACACTCTTTTTGTAGAATCTGCAAGTGAATATTTGGAGCGCTTTAAAGCCTCTTCTGGGAAAAGAAATATCTTCACCAAAAACAAGACAGAAGCATTCTGACAAACATCTGTCTGATTAGTGCATTCAACTCACAGACTTGAACATTCCCCCTGATAGGGCAGTTTGGAAACACTCCTTTTGTAGAATCTGCAAGTGTTTATTTGGAGCGCTTTGACGCCTACGATGGAAAAGGAAATATCTTCACATAAAATCTAGACAGAAGGATTCTTAGAAACTTCTTTGTGATGAGTGCATTCTACTCACAGAGTTGAAGCCTCTTTTTCGTGGAAGAGTTTTCAACCTCTCTTTTTGTAGAATCTGCAAGTGCATATTTGGAGCGCTCCGAGGCCTATGCTGGGAAATGAAATATCTTCACCTAAAAACTACACAGAAGCATTCTCAGAAACTTCTGTGTGATGAGTGCATTCAACTCACAGACTTGAACGTTTCTTTTGATAGGACAGTTTTCAAACACTCCTTTCGTAGAATCTGCAAGTGTTTATTTCGAACGCTTTGAGGCCTACGCTGGAAAAGGAAGTATCTTCACATAACAACTACACAGAAGTATTCTCAGAAACTTCTTTGTGATGAGTGCATTCATCTCACAGACATGAGCCTTCCTTTTGAAAGAGCAGTTTTGAAACACTCTTTTTGTAGAGTCTGCAAGTTGATATTTGGAGGGCTTTGAGGCCTATGCTGGGAAAAGAAATATCTTCCCCTAAAAACTAGACAGAAGCATTCTCACAAACTTCTGTCTGATTAGTGCATTCAACTCACAGACTTCAACATTCCCTCTGATAGAGCAGTTTGGAAACAATCCTTTTGTAGAATCTGCAAGTGTTTATTTGGAGCGCTTTGACGCCTATGCTGTAAAAGGAAATATCTTCACATAAAAACTAGACAGAAGCATTCTCAGAAACTTCTTTTGGATGAGTGCATTCTACTCACAGCGTTGAAGCCTCTTTTTGGTGGAAGAGTTTTCAAGCTCCCATTTTGTAGAATCTGCAAGTGCATATTTGGAGCGCTCCGAGGGCTACGCTGGGAAATGAAATATCTTCACCTAAAAACTACACAGAAGCATTCTCAGAAACTTCTGTGTGATGAGTGCATTCAACTCACAGACGAGCCTTTCTTTTGAAAGAACAGTTTTGAAACACTCTTTTTGTAGAATCTGCAAGTGGATATTTGGAGGGCTATGAGGCCTATGCTGGGAAAAGCAATATCTTCTCCTAAAAACTAGACAGAAGCATTCTCACAAACTTCTGTCTGATTAGTGCATTCAACTCACAGAGTTGAACATTCCCTCGTATAGAGCAGTTTGGAAACACTCCTTTTGTAGAATCTGCAAGTGTTTATTTGGAGCGCTTTGACGCCTATGCTGGAAAAGGAAATATCTTCACATAAAAACTAGACAGAAGCATTCTCAGTAACTTCTTTGTGATGAGTGCATTCTCCTCACAGACTTGAACATTCCTCTTGAGAGAGCAGTTTGGAAACACTCCTTTTGTAGAATCTGCAAGTGTTTATTTGGATCGCTTTGACGCCTATGCTGGAAAAGGAAATATCTTCACCTAAAAACTGCACAGAAGCATTCTCAGAAACTTCTGTGCGATGAGTGCATTCAACTCACAGACTTGAACGTTTCTTTTGATAGGATAGTTTTGAAACACTCCTTTTGTAGGATCTGCAAGTGTTTATTTCGACCGCTTTGAGGCCTATGCTGGAAAAGGAAGTATCTTCACATAACAACTACACAGAAGCATTCTCAGACACTTCTTTGTGATGAGTGCATTCAACTCACAGACTTGAGCCTTTCTTTTGAAAGAGCAGTTTTGAAACAATCTTTTTGTAGAGTCTGCAAGTGGATATTTGGAGGCCTTTGAGGCCTATGCTGGGAAAAGAAATATCTTCACCTAAAAACTAGACAGAAGCATTCTCATAAACTTCTGTCTGATTAGCGCATTCAACTCACCGACTTGAACATTCCCTCGGATAGAGCAGTTTGGAAACACTCCTTTGGGAGAATCTGCTAGTGTTTATTTGGAACGCTTTGAAGCCTATCCTGGAAAAGGAAATATATTCACATAAAAACTAGCCAGACGCATTCTCAGAAACTTCTTTGTGATGAGTGCATTCTACTCACCGACTTGAACATTCGTCTTGAGAGAGCAGTTTGGAAACACTCCTTTTGTAGAATCTGCAAGTGTTTATTTGGATCGCTTTCACGCCTATGCTGGAAAAGGAAATATCTTCACCTAAAAACTACACAGAAGCATTCTCAGAAACTTCTGTGTGATGAGTGCATTCTACTCACAGAGTTGAAGCCTCTTTTTGGTGGAAGTGTTTTCAACCTCTGTTTTTGTAGAATCTGCGCGTGCATATTTGGAGTGCTCCGAGGCCTATGCTGGGAAATGAAATATCTTCACCTAAAAACTACACAGAAGCATTCTCAGAAACTTCTGTGTGATGAGTGCATTCAACTCACGGACTTGAGCCTTCCTTTTGAAAGAGCAGTTTTGAAACACTCCTTTCGTAGAATCTGCAAGTGTTTATTTCGAGCGCTTTGAGGCCTATGCTGGAAAAGGAACTATCTTCACATAACAATTACACAGAAGCATTCTCAGAAACTTCTTTGTGATGAGTGCATTCAACTCACAGACTTTAGCCTTCCTTTTAAAAGAGCAGTTTTGAAGCACTCTTTTTGTAGGGTCTGCAAGTGGATATTTGGAGGGCTTTGAGGCCTGTGCTGGGAAAAGAAATATCTTCACATAAAAACTAGACAGAAGCATAATCAGAAACTTCTGTCTGATTAGTTCATTCAACTCACAGAGTTGAAAATTCCCTCGTATAGAGCAGTTTGGAAACACTCCTTTTGTAGAATCTGCAAGTGTTTATTAGGAGCGCTTTGACGCCTATGCTGGAAAAGGAAATATCTTCACATAAAAACTAGACAGAAGCATTCTCAGAAACTTCTTTGTGATGAGTGCATTCTACTCACAGACTTGAACATTCCTCTTGATAGAGCAGTTTGGAAACACTCCTTTTGTAGAATCTGCAAGTGTTTATTTGGATCGCTTTGACGCCTATGCTGGAAAAGGAAATATTTTCACCTAAAAACTACACAGAAGCAATCTCAGAAACTTCTGTGTGATGAGTGCATTCAACTCACAGACTTGAACGTTTCTTTTGATAGGATAGTTTTGCAACACTCCTTTTGTAGAATCTGCAAGTGTTTATTTGGATCGCTTTCATGCCTATGCTGGAAAAGGATATATCTTCACCTAAAAACTACACAGAAGCATTCTCAGAAACTTCTGTGTGATGAGTGCATTCAACTCACACACTTGAACGTTTCTTTTGATAGGACACTTTTGAAACACTCCTTCGTAAAATCTGCAAGTGTTTATTTCGAGCGCTTTGAGGCCTATGCTGGAAAAGGAAGTATCTTCACATAAAAACTACACAGAAGCATTCTCAGAAACTTCTTTGTGATGAGTGCATTCATCTCACAGACTTGAGCCTTCCTTTTGAAAGAGCAGTTTTGAAACACTCTTTTTGTAGAGTCTGGAAGTTGATATTTGGTGGGCTTTGAGGCCTATGCTGGGAAAAGGAATATCTTCACTTAAAAACTAGACAGAAGCATTCTCACAAACTTCTCTGTGATTAGTGCATTCAACTAACGGACTTGAATATTGCCTCTGATAGAGCAGTTTGGAAACAATCCTTTTGTAGAATCTGCAAGTGTTTATTTCGAGTGCTTTGACGCCTAGGCTGAAAAAGGAAATATCTTCACATAACAACTACACAGAAGCATTCTCAGAAACTTCTTTGTGATGAGTGCATTCTACTCACAGAGTTGAAGCCTCTTTTTGGTGGAAGTGTTTTCAACCTCTGTTTTTGTAGAATCTGCAATTGCATATTTGGAGCGCTCCGAGGCCTATGCTGGGAAATGAAATATCTTCAGCTGAAAACTACACAGAAGCATTCTCAGAAACTTCTGTGTGATGAGTGCATTCAACTCACAGACTTGAGCCTTCCTTTTGAAAGAGCAGTTTTGAAACACTCTTTTAGTAGAGTCTGCAAGTGAATATTTGGAGGGCTTGGAGGCCAATGCTGGGAAAAGAAATATCTGCACCTAAAAACTAGACAGAAGCATTCTCACAAACTTCTGTCTGATTAGTGCGTTCAACTCACAGACTTGAACATTCCCTCGGATAGAGCAGTTTGGAAACACTCCTTTTGTAGAATCTGCAAGTGTTTATTTGGAACGCTTTGACGCCTATGCTGGAAAAGGAAATATATTCACATAAAAACTAGGCAGAAGCATTCTCAGAAACTTCTTTGTGATGAGTGCATTCTACTCACAGGCTTGAACATTCCTCTTTAGAGAGCAGTTTGGAAACACTCCTTTTGTAGAATCTGCAAGTGTTTATTTGGATCCCTTTCACGCCAATGCTGGAAAAGGAAATATCTTCACCTAAAAACTACACAGAAGTATTCTCAGAAACTTCTTTGTGATGAGTGCATTCTACTCACAGACTTGAACATTCCTCTTGAGAGAGCAGTTTGGAAACACTACTTTTGTAGAACCTGCAAGTGTTTATTTGGATCGCTTTTGCGCCTATGCTGGAAAAGGAAATATCTTCACCTAAAAACAACACAGAAGCATTCTCAGAAACTTCTGTGTGATGAGTGCATTCAACTCACAGACTTGAACGTTTCTTTTGATAGGACAGTTTTCAAACACTCCTTTTGGAGAATCTGCAAGTGTTTATTTCTAGCGCTTTGGGGCCTAGGCTGGAAAAGGAAGTATCTTCACATAACAACTACACAGAAGCATTCTCAGACACTTCTTTGTGATGAGTGCATTCAACTCACAGACTTGAGCCTTTCTTTTGAAAGAGCAGTTTTGAAACACTCTTTTTGTAGAATCTGCAAGTGAATATTTGGAGCGCTTTAAAGCCTCTTCTGGGAAAAGAAATATCTTCACCTAAAAACAAGACAGAAGCATTCTGACAAACATCTGTGTGATTAGTGCATTCAACTCACAGACTTGAACATTCCCCCTGATAGGGCAGTTTGGAAACACTTCTTTTGTAGAATCTGCAAGTGTTTATTTGGAGCGCTTTGACGCCTACGATGGAAAAGGAAATATCTTCACATAAAATCTAGACAGAAGGATTCTTAGAAACTTCTTTGTGATGAGTGCATTCTACTCACAGAGTTGAAGCCTCCTTTTCGTGGAAGAGTTTTCAACCTCTCTTTTTGTAGAATCTGCAAGTGCATATTTGGAGCGCTCCGAGGCCTATGCTGGGAAATGAAATATCTTCACCTAAAAACTACACAGAAGCATTCTCAGAAACTTCTGTGTGATGAGTGCATTCAACTCACAGACTTGAACGTTTCTTTTGATAGGACAGTTTTCAAACACTCCTTTCGTAGAATCTGCAAGTGTTTATTTCGAACGCTTTGTGGCCTACGCTGGAAAAGGAAGTATCTTCACATAACAACTACACAGAAGCATTCTCAGAAACTTCTTTGTGATGAGTGCATTCATCTCACAGACATGAGCCTTCCTTTTGAAAGAGCAGGTTTGAAACACTCTTTTTGTAGAGTCTGCAAGTTGATATTTGGAGGGCTTTGAGGCCTATGCTGGGAAAAGAAATATCTTCACCTAAAAACTAGACAGAAGCATTCTCACAAACTTCTGTCTGATTAGTGCATTCAACTCACAGACTTCAACATTCCCTCTGATAGGTCAGTTTGGAAACAATCCTTTTGTAGAATCTGCAAGTGTTTATTTGGAGCGCTTTGACGCCTATGCTGGAAAAGGAAATATCTTCACATAAAAACTAGACAGAAGCATTCTCAGAAACTTCTTTTGGATGAGTGCATTCTACTCACAGAGTTGAAGCCTCTTTTTGGTGGAAGAGTTTTCAAGCTCCCATTTTGTAGAATCTGCAAGTGCATATTTGGAGCGCTCCGAGGGCTACGCTGGGAAATGAAATATCTTCACCTAAAAACTACACAGAAGCATTCTCAGAAACTTCTGTGTGATGAGTGCATTCAACTCACAGACGAGCCTTTCTTTTGAAAGAACAGTTTTGAAACACTCTTTTTGTAGAATCTGCAAGTGGATATTTGGAGGGCTATGAGGCCTATGCTGGGAAAAGAAATATCTTCACCTAAAAACTAGACAGAAGCATTCTCACAAACTTCTGTCTGATTAGTGCATTCAACTCACAGAGTTGAACATTCCCTCGTATAGAGCAGTTTGGAAACACTCCTTTTGTAGAATCTGCAAGTGTTTATTTGGAGCGCTTTGACACCTATGCTGGAAAAGGAAATATCTTCACATAAAAACTAGACAGAAGCATTCTCAGTAACTTCTTTGTGATGAGTGCATTCTCCTCACAGACTTGAACATTCCTCTTGAGAGAGCAGTTTGGAAACACTCCTTTTGTAGAATCTGCAAGTGTTTATTTGGATCGCTTTGACGCCTATGCTGGAAAAGGAAATATCTTCACTTAAAAACTGCACAGAAGCATTCTCAGAAACTTCTGTGCGATGAGTGCATTCAACTCACAGACTTGAACGTTTCTTTTGATAGGATAGTTTTGAAACACTCCTTTTGTAGGATCTGCAAGTGTTTATTTCGAGCGCTTTGAGGCCTATGCTGGAAAAGGAAGTATCTTCACATAACAACTACACAGAAGCATTCTCAGACACTTCTTTGTGATGAGTGCATTCAACTCACAGACTTGAGCCTTTCTTTTGAAAGAGCAGTTTTGAAACAATCTTTTTGTAGGGTCTGCAAGTGGATATTTGGAGGCCTTTGAGGCCTATGCTGGGAAAAGAAATATCTTCACCTAAAAACTAGACAGAAGCATTCTCATAAACTTCTGTCTGATTAGCGCATTCAACTCACCGACTTGAACATTCCCTCGGATAGAGCAGTTTGGAAACACTCCTTTGGGAGAATCTGCTAGTGTTTATTTGGAACGCTTTGAAGCCTATCCTGGAAAAGGAAATATATTCACATAAAAACTAGCCAGACGCATTCTCAGAAACTTCTTTGTGATGAGTGCATTCTACTCACCGACTTGAACATTCGTCTTGAGAGAGCAGTTTGGAAACACTCCTTTTGTAGAATCTGCAAGTGTTTATTTGGATCGCTTTCACGCCTATGCTGGAAAAGGAAATATCTTCACCTAAAAACTACACAGAAGCATTCTCAGAAACTTCTGTGTGATGAGTGCATTCAACTCACAGACTTGAACGTTTCTTTTGATAGGACACTTTTGAAACACTCCTTTCGTAGAATCTGCAAGTGTTTATTTCGAGCGCTTTGAGGCCAAAGCTGGAAAAGGAAGTATCTTCACATAACAACTACACAGAAGCATTCTCAGAAACTTCTTTGTGATGAGTGCATTCAACTCACAGACTTGAGCCTTCCCTTTGAAAGAGCAGTTTTGAAGCACTGTGTTTGTAGAGTCTGCAAGTGGATATTTGGAGTTCTTTGAGGCCTATGCTGGGAAAAGAAATATTTTCATCTAAAAACTAGACAGTAGCATTCTCAGAAACTTCTGTCTGATTAGTGCATTCAACTCACAGACTTGAACATTCCCTCGGATAGAGCTGTTTGGAAACACTCCTTTTGTAGAATCTGCAAGTGCTTATTTGGAACGCTTTTACGCACATGCTGGAAAAGGAAATATCTTCACATAAAAACTAGATAGAAGCATTCTCAGAAACTTCTTTGTGATGAGTCCATTCTACTCACAGACTTGAACATTCCTCTTGAGAGAGCAGTTTGGAAACACTCCTTTTGTAGAATCTGCAAGTGTTTATTTGGATCGCTTTCACCCCTATGCAGGAAAAGGAAATATCTTCAACTAAAAACAACACAGAAGCATTCTCAGAAACTTCTGTGTGATGAGTGCATTCAACTCACAGACTTGAACTTTTCTATTGATAGGACAGTTTTGAAACACTCCTTTCGTAGAATCTGCAAGTGTTTATTTCGAGCTCTTTGAAGCCTATGGTGGAAAAGGAAGTATCTTCACATAACAACTACACAGAAGCATTCTCAGAAACTTCTTTGTGATGAGTGCATTCTACTCACAGAGTTGAAGCCTCTTTTTGGTGGAAGTGTTTTCAACCTCTGTTTTTGTAGAATCTGCGCGTGCATATTTGGAGTGCTCCGAGGCCTATGCTGGGAAATGAAATATCTTCACCTAAAAACTACACAGAAGCATTCTCAGAAACTTCTGTGTGATGAGTGCATTCAACTCACGGACTTGAGCCTTCCTTTTGAAAGAGCAGTTTTGAAACACTCCTTTCGTAGAATCTGCAAGTGTTTATTTCGAGCGCTTTGAGGTCTATGCTGGAAAAGGAACTATCTTCACATAACAATTACACAGAAGCATTCTCAGAAACTTCTTTGTGATGAGTGCATTCAACTCACAGACTTTAGCCTTCCTTTTAAAAGAGCAGTTTTGAAGCACTCTTTTTGTAGAGTCTGCAAGTGGATAATTGGAGGGCTTTGAGGCCTGTGCTGGGAAAAGAAATATCTTCACATAAAAACTAGACAGAAGCATAATCAGAAACTTCTGTCTGATTAGTTCATTCAACTCACAGAGTTGAAAATTCCCTCGTATAGAGCAGTTTGGAAACACTCCTTTTGTAGAATCTGCAAGTGTTTATTAGGAGCGCTTTGACGCCTATGCTGGAAAAGGAAATATCTTCACATAAAAACTAGACAGAAGCATTCTCAGAAACTTCTTTGTGATGAGTGCATTCTACTCACAGACTTGAACATTCCTCTTGATAGAGCAGTTTGGAAACACTCCTTTTGTAGAATCTGCAAGTGTTTATTTGGATCGCTTTGACGCCTATGCTGGAAAAGGAAATATTTTCACCTAAAAACTACACAGAAGCAATCTCAGAAACTTCTGTGTGATGAGTGCATTCAACTCACAGACTTGAACGTTTCTTTTGATAGGATAGTTTTGCAACACTCCTTTTGTAGAATCTGCAAGTGTTTATTTGGATCGCTTTCATGCCTATGCTGGAAAAGGATATATCTTCACCTAAAAACTACACAGAAGCATTCTCAGAAACTTCTGTGTGATGAGTGCATTCAACTCACACACTTGAACGTTTCTTTTGATAGGACACTTTTGAAACACTCCTTCGTAAAATCTGCAAGTGTTTATTTCGAGCGCTTTGAGGCCTATGCTGGAAAAGGAAGTATCTTCACATAAAAACTACACAGAAGCATTCTCAGAAACTTCTTTGTGATGAGTGCATTCATCTCACAGACTTGAGCCTTCCTTTTGAAAGAGCAGTTTTGAAACACTCTTTTTGTAGAGTCTGCAAGTTGATCTTTGGTGGGCTTTGAGGCCTATGCTGGGAAAAGGAATATCTTCACTTAAAAACTAGACAGAAGCATTCTCACAAACTTCTCTGTGATTAGTGCATTCAACTAACGGACTTGAATATTGCCTCTGATAGAGCAGTTTGGAAACAATCCTTTTGTAGAATCTGCAAGTGTTTATTTCGAGTGCTTTGACGCCTAGGCTGAAAAAGGAAATATCTTCACATAACAACTACACAGAAGCATTCTCAGAAACTTCTTTGTGATGAGTGCATTCTACTCACGGAGTTGAAGCCTCTTTTTGGTGGAAGTGTTTTCAACCTCTGTTTTTGTAGAATCTGCAATTGCATATTTGGAGCGCTCCGAGGCCTATGCTGGGAAATGAAATATCTTCAGCTGAAAACTACACAGAAGCATTCTCAGAAACTTCTGTGTGATGAGTGCATTCAACTCACAGACTTGAGCCTTCCTTTTGAAAGAGCAGTTTTGAAACACTCTTTTTGTAGAGTCTGCAAGTGGATATTTGGAGGGCTTGGAGGCCTATGCTGGGAAAAGAAATATCTGCACCTAAAAACTAGACAGAAGCATTCTCACAAACTTCTGTCTGATTAGTGCGTTCAACTCACAGACTTGAACATTCCCTCGGATAGAGCAGTTTGGAAACACTCCTTTTGTAGAATCTGCAAGTGTTTATTTGGAACGCTTTGACGCCTATGCTGGAAAAGGAAATATCTTCACATAAAAACTAGACAGAAGCATTCTCAGTAACTTCTTTGTGATGAGTGCATTCTCCTCACAGACTTGAACATTCCTCTTGAGAGAGCAGTTTGGAAACACTCCTTTTGTAGAATCTGCAAGTGTTTATTTGGATCGCTTTGACGCCTATGCTGGAAAAGGAAATATCTTCACCTAAAAACTGCACAGAAGCATTCTCAGAAACTTCTGTGCGATGAGTGCATTCAACTCACAGACTTGAACGTTTCTTTTGATAGGATAGTTTTGAAACACTCCTTTTGTAGGATCTGCAAGTGTTTATTTCGAGCGCTTTGAGGCCTATGCTGGAAAAGGAAGTATCTTCACATAACAACTACACAGAAGCATTCTCAGACACTTCTTTGTGATGAGTGCATTCAACTCACAGACTTGAGCCCTTCTTTTGAAAGAGCAGTTTTGAAACAATCTTTTTGTAGAGTCTGCAAGTGGATATTTGGAGGCCTTTGAGGCCTATGCTGGGAAAAGAAATATCTTCACCTAAAAACTAGACAGAAGCATTCTCATAAACTTCTGTCTGATTAGCGCATTCAACTCACCGACTTGAACATTCCCTCGGATAGAGCAGTTTGGAAACACTCCTTTGGGAGAATCTGCTAGTGTTTATTTGGAACGCTTTGAAGCCTATCCTGGAAAAGGAAATATATTCACATAAAAACTAGCCAGACGCATTCTCAGAAACTTCTTTGTGATGAGTGCATTCTACTCACCGACTTGAACATTCGTCTTGAGAGAGCAGTTTGGAAACACTCCTTTTGTAGAATCTGCAAGTGTTTATTTGGATCGCTTTTGCGCCTATGCTGGAAAAGGAAATATCTTCACCTAAAAACAACACAGAAGCATTCTCAGAAACTTCTGTGTGATGAGTGCATTCAACTCACAGACTTGAACGTTTCTTTTGATAGGACAGTTTTCAAACACTCCTTTTGGAGAATCTGCAAGTGTTTATTTCTAGCGCTTTGGGGCCTAGGCTGGAAAAGGAAGTATCTTCACATAACAACTACACAGAAGCATTCTCAGACACTTCTTTGTGATGAGTGCATTCAACTCACAGACTTGAGCCTTTCTTTTGAAAGAGCAGTTTTGAAACACTCTTTTTGTAGAATCTGCAAGTGAATATTTGGAGCGCTTTAAAGCCTCTTCTGGGAAAAGAAATATCTTCACCTAAAAACAAGACAGAAGCATTCTGACAAACATCTGTGTGATTAGTGCATTCAACTCACAGACTTGAACATTCCCCCTGATAGGGCAGTTTGGAAACACTCCTTTTGTAGAATCTGCAAGTGTTTATTTGGAGCGCTTTGACGCCTACGATGGAAAAGGAAATATCTTCACATAAAATCTAGAAAGAAGGATTCTTAGAAACTTCTTTGTGATGAGTGCATTCTACTCACAGAGTTGAAGCCTCTTTTTCGTGGAAGAGTTTTCAACCTCTCTTTTTGTAGAATCTGCAAGTGCATATTTGGAGCGCTCCGAGGCCTATGCTGGGAAATGAAATATCTTCACCTAAAAACTACACAGAAGCATTCTCAGAAACTTCTGTGTGATGAGTGCATTCAACTCACAGACTTGAACGTTTCTTTTGATAGGACAGTTTTCAAACACTCCTTTCGTAGAATCTGCAAGTGTTTATTTCGAACGCTTTGAGGCCTACGCTGGAAAAGGAAGTATCTTCACATAACAACTACACAGAAGCATTCTCAGAAACTTCTTTGTGATGAGTGCATTCATCTCACAGACATGAGCCTTCCTTCTGAAAGAGCAGTTTTGAAACACTCTTTTTGTAGAGTCTGCAAGTTGATATTTGGAGGGCTTTGAGGCCTATGCTGGGAAAAGAAATATCTTCCCCTAAAAACTAGACAGAAGCATTCTCACAAACTTCTGTCTGATTAGTGCATTCAACTCACAGACTTCAACATTCCCTCTGATAGAGCAGTTTGGAAACAATCCTTTTGTAGAATCTGCAAGTGTTTATTTGGAGCGCTTTGACGCCTAGGCTGGAAAAGGAAATATCTTCACATAAAAACTAGACAGAAGCATTCTCAGAAACTTCTTTGGGATGAGTGCATTCTACTCACAGAGTTGAAGCCTCTTTTTGGTGGAAGAGTTTCCAAGCTCCCATTTTGTAGAATCTGCAAGTGCATATTTGGAGCGCTCCGAGGGCTACGCTGGGAAATGAAATATCTTCACCTAAAAACTACACAGAAGCATTCTCAGAAACTTCTGTGGGATGAGTGCATTCAACTCACAGATGAGCCTTTCTTTTGAAAGAACGGTTTTGAAACACTCTTTTTGTAGAATCTGCAAGTGGATATTTGGAGGGCTGTGAGGCCTATGCTGGGAAAAGAAATATCTTCACCTAAAAACTAGACAGAAGCATTCTCACAAACTTTTGTCTGATTAGTGCATTCAACTCACAGAGTTGAACATTCCCTCGTATAGAGCAGTTTGGAAACACTCCTTTTGTAGAATCTGCAAGTGTTTATTTGGAGCGCTTTGACGCCTATGCTGGAAAAGGAAATATCTTCACATAAAAACTAGACAGAAGCATTCTCAGTAACTTCTTTGTGATGAGTGCATTCTACTCACAGACTTGAACATTCCTCTTGAGAGAGCAGTTTGGAACACTCCTTTTGTAGAATCTGCAAGTGTTTATTTGGATCGCTTTGACGCCTATGCTGGAAAAGGAAATATCTTCACCTAAAAACTGCACAGAAGCATTCTCAGAAACTTCTGTGCGATGAGTGCATTCAACTCACAGACTTGAACGTTTCTTTTGATAGGATAGTTTTGAAACACTCCTTTTGTAGGATCTGCAAGTGTTTATTTCGAGCGCTTTGAGGCCTATGCTGGAAAAGGAAGTATCTTCACATAACAACTACACAGAAGCATTCTCAGACACTTCTTTGTGATGAGTGCATTCAACCCACAGACTTGAGCCTTTCTTTTGAAAAAGCAGTTTTGAAACAATCTTTTTGTAGAGTCTGCAAGTGGATATTTGGAGGCCTTTGAGGCCTATGCTGGGAAAAGAAATATCTTCACCTAAAAACTAGACAGAAGCATTCTCATAAACTTCTGACTGATTAGCGCATTCAACTCACCGACTTGAACATTCCCTCGGATAGAGCAGTTTGGAAACACTCCTTTGGGAGAATCTGCTAGTGTTTATTTGGAACGCTTTGAAGCCTATCCTGGAAAAGGAAATATATTCACATAAAAACTAGCCAGACGCATTCTCAGAAACTTCTTTGTGATGAGTGCATTCTACTCACCGACTTGAACATTCGTCTTGAGAGAGCAGTTTGGAAACACTCCTTTTGTAGAATCTGCAAGTGTTTATTTGGATCGCTTTCACGCCTATGCTGGAAAAGGAAATATCTTCACCTAGAAACTACACAGAAGCATTCTCAGAAACTTCTGTGTGATGAGTGCATTCAACTCACAGACTTGAACGTTTCTTTTTATAGGACACTTTTGAAACACTCCTTTCGTAAAATCTGCAAGTGTTTATTTCGAGCGCTTTGAGGCCTATGCTGGAAAAGGAAGTATCTTCACATAACAACTACACAGAAGCATTCTCAGAAACTTCTATGTGATGAGTGCATTCTATTCACAGAGTTGAAGTCTCTTTTTGGGGGAAGTGTTTTCAACCTCTGTTTTTGTAGAATCTGCAATTGCATATTTGGAGCGCTCCGAGGCCTATGCTGGGAAATGAAATATCTTCACCTAAAAACTACACAGAAGCATTCTCAGAAACTTCTGTGTGATGAGTGCATTCAACTCACAGACTTGAACGTTTCTTTTGATAGGACAGTTTTGAAACACTCCTTTCCTAGAATGTGCAAGTGTTTATTTCGAGCGCTTTGAGGCCTATGCTGGAAAAGGAAGCATCTTCACATAACAACTACACAGAAGCATTCTCAGAAACTTCTTTGTGATGAGTGCATTCAACTCACAGACTTGAGCCTTCCTTTTGAAAGAGCAGTTTTGAAGCACTCTTTTTGTAGAGTCTGAATGTGGATATTAGGAGGGCTTTGAGGCCTACGCTGGGAAAAGAAATATCTTCACCTAAAAACTAGACAGAAACACTCTGACAAACATCTGTCTGATTAGTGCATTCAACTCACAGACTTGAACATTCTCTCTGATAGGGCAGTTTGGAAACACTCCTTTTGTAGAATCTGCAAGTGTTTATTTGGAGCGCTTTGACGCCTATGCTGGAAAAGGAAATATCTTCACAGAAAAACTAGCCAGAAGCATTCTCAGAAACTTCTTTGTAATAAGTGCATTCCACTCACAGACATGAACATTCCTCTTGAGAGAGAAGTTTGGAAACACTCCTTTTGTAGAATCTGCAAGTGTTTATTTGGATCGCTTTGACGCCTATGCTGGAAAAGGAAATATCTTCAACTAAAAACTACACAGAAGCATTTTCAGAAACTTCTGTGTGATGAGTGCATTCAACTCACAGACTTGAACGTTTCTTTTGATAGGACAGTTTTGAAACACTCCTTTTGTAGAATCTGCAAGTGTTTATTTCGAGCGGTTTGAGGCCTATGCTGGAAAAGGAAGTATCTTCACCCAAAAACTACACAGAAGCATTCTCAGAAACTTCTGTGTGATGAGTGCATTCAACTCACAGACTTCAGCCTTTCTTTTGAAAGAGCAGTTTTGAAACACTCTTTTTGTAGAATCTGCAAGTGGATATTTGGAGCGCTTAAAGGCCTATTCGGGGAAAAGAAATATCTTTACATAAAAACTAGACAGAAGCATTCTCACAAACTTCTGTGTGATTAGTGCATTCAACTCACAGAGTTGAACATTCCCTCGTATAGAGCAGTTTGGAAACACTCCTTTTGTAGAATCTGCAAGTGTTTATTTGCAGCGATTTGACGCCTATGCTGGAAAAGGAAATATCTTCACATAAAAACTAGACAGAAGCATTCTCAGAAACTTCTGTGTGACGACTGCATTCTACTCACAGAGTTGAAGCCTGTTTTTGGTGGAAGAGTTTTCAACCTCTCTTTTTGTAGAATCTGCAAGTGCATATTTGGAGCGCTTCGAGGCCTATGCTGGGAAATGAAATATCTTCACCTAAAAACTACACAGAAGCATTCTCAGAAACTTCTGTGTAATGAGTGCATTCAACTCACAGACTTGAACGTTTCTTTTGATAGGACAGTTTTGAAACACTCCTTTCGTAGAATCTGCAAGTGTTTATTTCGAGCGCTTTGAGGCCTAAGCTGGAAAAGGAAGTATCTTCACATAACAACTACACAGAAGCATTCTCAGAAACTTCTTTGTGATGAGTGCATTCAACTCACAAACTTGAGCCTTCCCTTTGAAAGAGCAGTTTTGAAGCACTCTGTTTGTAGAGTCTGCAAGTGGATATTTGGAGGGCTTTGAGGCCTATGCTGGGAAAAGAAATATTTTCATCTAAAAACTAGACAGAAGCATTCTCAGAAACTTCTGTCTGATTAGTGCATTCAACTCACGGACTTGAACATTCCCTCGGATAGAGCAGTTTGGAAACACTCCTTTTCTAGAATCTGCAAGTGCTTATTTGGATCGCTTTCACCCCTATGCAGGAAAAGGAAATATCTTCAACTAAAAACAACACAGAAGCATTCTCAGAAACTTCTGTGTGATGAGTGCATTCAAATCACAGACTTGAACGTTTCTATTGATAGGACAGTTTTGAAACACTCCTTTCGTAGAATCTGCAAGTGTTTATTTCGAGCGCTTTGAAGCCTATGGTGGAAAAGGAAGTATCTTCACATAACAACTACACAGAAGCATTCTCAGAAACTTCTTTGTGATGAGTGCATTCTACTCACAGAGTTGAAGCCTCTTTTTGGTGGAAGTGTTTTCAACCTCTGTTTTTGTAGAATCTGCACGTGCATATTTGGAGTGCTCCGAGGCCTATGCTGGGAAATGAAATATCTTCACCTAAAAACTACACAGAAGCATTCTCAGAAACTTCTGTGTGATGAGTGTATTCAACTCACGGACTTGAGCCTTCCTTTTGAAAGAGCAGTTTTGAAACACTCCTTTCGTAGAATCTGCAAGTGTTTATTACGAGCGCTTTGAGGCCTATGCTGGAAAAGGAACTATCCTCACATAACAATTACACAGAAGCATTCTCAGAAACTTCTGTGCGATGAGTGCATTCAACTCACAGACTTGAACGTTTCTTTTGATAGGATAGTTTTGAAACACTCCTTTTGTAGGATCTGCAAGTGTTTATTTGGACCGCTTTGAGGCCTATGCTGGAAAAGGAAGTATCTTCACATAACAACTACACAGAAGCATTCTCAGACACTTCTTTGTGATGAGTGCATTCAACTCACAGACTTGAGCCTTTCTTTTGAAAGAGCAGTTTTGAAACAATCTTTTTGTAGAGTCTGCAAGTGGATATTTGGAGGCCTTTGAGGCCTATGCTGGGAAAAGAAATATCTTCACCTAAAAACTAGACAGAAGCATTCTCATAAACTTCTGTCTGATTAGCGCATTCAACTCACCGGCTTGAACATTCCCTCGGATAGAGCAGTTTGGAAACACTCCTTTGGGAGAATCTGCTAGTGTTTATTTGGAACGCTTTGAAGCCTATCCTGGAAAAGGAAATATATTCACATAAAAACTAGCCAGACGCATTGTCAGAAACTTCTTTGTGATGAGTGCATTCTACTCACCGACTTGAACATTCGTCTTGAGAGAGCAGTTTGGAAACAATCCTTTTGTAGAATCTGCAAGTGTTTATTTGGATCGCTTTCACGCCTATGCTGGAAAAGGAAATATCTTCACCTAAAAACTACACAGAAGCATTCTCAGAAACTTCTGTGTGATGAGTGCATTCAACTCACAGACTTGAACGTTTCTTTTGATAGGACACTTTTGAAACACTCCTTTCGTAGAATCTGCAAGTGTTTATTTCGAGCGCTTTGAGGCCTAAGCTGGAAAAGGAAGTATCTTCACATAACAACTACACAGAAGCATTCTCAGAAACTTCTTTGTGATGAGTGCATTCAACTCACAGACTTGAGCCTTCCCTTTGAAAGAGCAGTTTTGAAGCACTGTGTTTGTAGAGTCTGCAAGTGGATATTTGGAGTTCTTTGAGGCCTATGCTGGGAAAAGAAATATTTTCATCTAAAAACTAGACAGAAGCATTCTCAGAAACTTCTGTCTGATTAGTGCATTCAACTCACAGACTTGAACATTCCCTCAGATAGAGCTGTTTGGAAACACTCCTTTTGTAGAATCTGCAAGTGCTTATTTGGAACGCTTTTACGCACATGCTGGAAAAGGAAATATCTTCACATAAAAACTAGATAGAAGCATTCTCAGAAACTTCTTTGTGATGAGTCCATTCTACTCACAGACTTGAACATTCCTCTTGAGAGAGCAGTTTGGAAACACTCCTTTTGTAGAATCTGCAAGTGTTTATTTGGATCGCTTTGACGCCTATGCTGGAAAAGGAAATATCTTCACCTAAAAACTGCACAGAAGCATTCTCAGAAACTTCTGTGCGATGAGTGCATTCAACTCACAGACTTGAACGTTTCTTTTGATAGGATAGTTTTGAAACACTCCTTTTGTAGGATCTGCAAGTGTTTATTTGGACCGCTTTGAGGCCTATGCTGGAAAAGGAAGTATCTTCACATAAAAACTACACAGAAGCATTCTCAGACACTTCTTTGTGATGAGTGCATTCAACTCACAGACTTGAGCCTTTCTTTTGGAAGAGCAGTTTTGAAACAATCTTTTTGTAGAGTCTGCAAGTGGATATTTGGAGGCCTTTGAGGCCTATGCTGGGAAAAGAAATATCTTCACCTAAAAACTAGACAGAAGCATTCTCATAAACTTCTGTCTGATTAGCGCATTCAACTCACCGACTTGAACATTCCCTCGGATAGAGCAGTTTGGAAACACTCCTTTGGGAGAATCTGCTAGTGTTTATTTGGAACGCTTTGAAGCCTATCCTGGAAAAGGAAATATATTCACATAAAAACTAGCCAGACGCATTCTCAGAAACTTCTTTGTGATGAGTGCATTCTACTCACCGACTTGAACATTCGTCTTGAGAGAGCAGTTTGGAAACACTCCTTTTGTAGAATCTGCAAGTGTTTATTTGGATCGCTTTCACGCCTATGCTGGAAAAGGAATTATCTTCACCTAAAAACTACACAGAAGCATTCTCAGAAACTTCTGTGCGATGAGTGCATTCAACTCACAGACTTGAACGTTTCTTTTGATAGGATAGTTTTGAAACACTCCTTTTGTAGGATCTGCAAGTGTTTATTTGGACCGCTTTGAGGCCTATGCTGGAAAAGGAAGTATCTTCACATAACAACTACACAGAAGCATTCTCAGACACTTCTTTGTGATGAGTGCATTCAACTCACAGACTTGAGCCTTTCTTTTGAAAGAGCAGTTTTGAAACAATCTTTTTGTAGAGTCTGCAAGTGGATATTTGGAGGCCTTTGAGGCCTATGCTGGGAAAAGAAATATCTTCACCTAAAAACTAGACAGAAGCATTCTCATAAACTTCTGTCTGATTAGCGCATTCAACTCACCGACTTGAACATTCCCTCGGATAGAGCCGTTTGGAAACACTCCTTTGGGAGAATCTGCTAGTGTTTATTTGGAACGCTTTGAAGCCTATCCTGGAAAAGGAAATATATTCACATAAAAACTAGCCAGACGCATTCTCAGAAACTTCTTTGTGATGAGTGCATTCTACTCACCGACTTGAACATTCGTCTTGAGAGACCAGTTTGGAAACACTCCTTTTGTAGAATCTGCAAGTGTTTATTTGGATCGCTTTCACGCCTATGCTGGAAAAGGAAATATCTTCACCTAAAAACTACACAGAAGCATTCTCAGAAACTTCTGTGTGATGAGTGCATTCAACTCACAGACTTGAACGTTTCTTTTGATAGGACACTTTTGAAACACTCCTTTCGTAGAATCTGCAAGTGTTTATTTCGAGCGCTTTGAGGCCTAAGCTGGAAAAGGAAGTATCTTCACATAACAACTACACAGAAGCATTCTCAGAAACTTCTTTGTGATGAGTGCATTCAACTCACAGACTTGAGCCTTCCCTTTGAAAGAGCAGTTTTGAAGCACTGTGTTTGTAGAGTCTTCAAGTGGATATTTGGAGTTCTTTGAGGCCTATGCTGGGAAAAGAAATATTTTCATCTAAAAACTAGACAGAAGCATTCTCAGAAACTTCTGTCTGATTAGTGCATTCAACTCACAGACTTGAACATTCCCTCGGATAGAGCTGTTTGGAAACACTCCTTTTGTAGAATCTGCAAGTGCTTATTTGGAACGCTTTTACGCACATGCTGGAAAAGGAAATATCTTCACATAAAAACTAGATAGAAGCATTCTCAGAAACTTCTTTGTGATGAGTCCATTCTACTCACAGACTTGAACATTCCTCTTGAGAGAGCAGTTTGGAAACACTCCTTTTGTAGAATCTGCAAGTGTTTATTTGGATCGCTTTGACGCCTATGCTCGAAAAGGAAATATTTTCACCTAAAAACTACACAGAAGCATTCTCAGAAACTTCTGTGTGATGAGTGCATTCAACTCACAGACTTGAACGTTTCTATTGATAGGACAGTTTTGAAACACTCCTTTCGTAGAATCTGCAAGTGTTTATTTCGAGCGCTTTGAAGCCTATGGTGGAAAAGGAAGTATCTTCACATAACAACTACACAGAAGCATTCTCAGAAACTTCTTTGTGATGAGTGCATTCTACTCACAGAGTTGAAGCCTCTTTTTGGTGGAAGTGTTTTCAACCTCTGTTTTTGTAGAATCTGCGCGTGCATATTTGGAGTGCTCCGAGGCCTATGCTGGGAAATGAAATATCTTCACCTAAAAACTACACAGAAGCATTCTCAGAAACTTCTGTGTGATGAGTGCATTCAACTCACGGACTTGAGCCTTCCTTTTGAAAGAGCAGTTTTGAAACACTCCTTTCGTAGAATCTGCAAGTGTTTATTTCGAGCGCTTTGAGGCCTATGCTGGAAAAGGAACTATCTTCACATAACAATTACACAGAAGCATTCTCAGAAACTTCTTTGTGATGAGTGCATTCAACTCACAGACTTTAGCCTTCCTTTTAAAAGAGCAGTTTTGAAGCACTCTTTTTGTAGAGTCTGCAAGTGGATAATTGGAGGGCTTTGAGGCCTGTGCTGGGAAAAGAAATATCTTCACATAAAAACTAGACAGAAGCATAATCAGAAACTTCTGTCTGATTAGTTCATTCAACTCACAGAGTTGAAAATTCCCTCGTATAGAGCAGTTTGGAAACACTCCTTTTGTAGAATCTGCAAGTGTTTATTAGGAGCGCTTTGACGCCTATGCTGGAAAAGGAAATATCTTCACATAAAAACTAGACAGAAGCGTTCTCAGAAACTTCTTTGTGATGAGTGCATTCTACTCACAGACTTGAACATTCCTCTTGATAGAGCAGTTTGGAAACACTCCTTTTGTAGAATCTGCAAGTGTTTATTTGGATCGCTTTGACGCCTATGCTGGAAAAGGAAATATTTTCACCTAAAAACTACACAGAAGCAATCTCAGAAACTTCTGTGTGATGAGTGCATTCAACTCACAGACTTGAACGTTTCTTTTGATAGGATAGTTTTGCAACACTCCTTTTGTAGAATCTGCAAGTGTTTATTTGGATCGCTTTCATGCCTATGCTGGAAAAGGATATATCTTCACCTAAAAACTACACAGAAGCATTCTCAGAAACTTCTGTGTGATGAGTGCATTCAACTCACACACTTGAACGTTTCTTTTGATAGGACACTTTTGAAACACTCCTTCGTAAAATCTGCAAGTGTTTATTTCGAGCGCTTTGAGGCCTATGCTGGAAAAGGAAGTATCTTCACATAAAAACTACACAGAAGCATTCTCAGAAACTTCTTTGTGATGAGTGCATTCATCTCACAGACTTGAGCCTTCCTTTTGAAAGAGCAGTTTTGAAACACTCTTTTTGTAGAGTCTGCAAGTTGATATTTGGTGGGGTTTGAGGCCTATGCTGGGAAAAGGAATATCTTCACTTAAAAACTAGACAGAAGCATTCTCACAAACTTCTCTGTGATTAGTGCATTCAACTAACGGACTTGAATATTGCCTCTGATAGAGCAGTTTGGAAACAATCTTTTTGTAGAATCTGCAAGTGTTTATTTCGAGTGCTTTGACGCCTAGGCTGAAAAAGGAAATATCTTCACATAACAACTACACAGAAGCATTCTCAGAAACTTCTTTGTGATGAGTGCATTCTACTCACAGAGTTGAAGCCTCTTTTTGGTGGAAGTGTTTTCAACCTCTGTTTTTGTAGAATCTGCAATTGCATACTTGGAGCGCTCCGAGGCCTATGCTGGGAAATGAAATATCTTCAGCTGAAAACTACACAGAAGCATTCTCAGAAACTTCTGTGTGATGAGTGCATTCAACTCACAGACTTGAGCCTTCCTTTTGAAAGAGCAGTTTTGAAACACTCTTTTTGTAGAGTCTGCAAGTGGATATTTGGAGGGCTTGGAGGCCAATGCTGGGAAAAGAAATATCTGCACCTAAAAACTAGACAGAAGCATTCTCACAAACTTCTGTCTGATTAGTGCGTTCAACTCACAGACTTGAACATTCCCTCGGATAGAGCAGTTTGGAAACACTCCTTTTGTAGAATCTGCAAGTGTTTATTTGGAACGCTTTGACGCCTATGCTGGAAAAGGAAATATATTCACATAAAAACTAGGCAGAAGCATTCTCAGAAACTTCTTTGTGATGAGTGCATTCTACTCACAGGCTTGAACATTTCTCTTAGGGAGCAGTTTGGAAACACTCCTTTTGTAGAATCTGCAAGTGTTTATTTGTATCCCTTTCACGCCAATGCTGGAAAAGGAAATATCTTCACCTAAAAACTACACAGAAGTATTCTCAGAAACTTCTTTGTGATGAGTGCATTCTACTCACAGACTTGAACATTCCTCTTGAGAGAGCAGTTTGGAAACAATACTTTTGTAGAACCTGCAAGTGTTTATTTGGATCGCTTTTGCGCCTATGCTGGAAAAGGAAATATCTTCACCTAAAAACAACACAGAAGCATTCTCAGAAACTTCTGTGTGATGAGTGCATTCAACTCACAGACTTGAACGTTTCTTTTGATAGGACAGTTTTCAAACACTCCTTTTGGAGAATCTGCAAGTGTTTATTTCTAGCGCTTTGGGGCCTAGGCTGGAAAAGGAAGTATCTTCACATAACAACTACACAGAAGCATTCTCAGACACTTCTTTGTGATGAGTGCATTCAACTCACAGACTTGAGCCTTTCTTTTGAAAGAGCAGTTTTGAAACACTCTTTTTGTAGAATCTGCAAGTGAATATTTGGAGCGCTTTAAAGCCTCTTCTGGGAAAAGAAATATCTTCACCAAAAACAAGACAGAAGCATTCTGACAAACATCTGTCTGATTAGTGCATTCAACTCACAGACTTGAACATTCCCCCTGATAGGGCAGTTTGGAAACACTCCTTTTGTAGAATCTGCAAGTGTTTATTTGGAGCGCTTTGACGCCTACGATGGAAAAGGAAATATCTTCACATAAAATCTAGACAGAAGGATTCTTAGAAACTTCTTTGTGATGAGTGCATTCTACTCACAGAGTTGAAGCCTCTTTTTCGTGGAAGAGTTTTCAACCTCTCTTTTTGTAGAATCTGCAAGTGCATATTTGGAGCGCTCCGAGGCCTATGCTGGGAAATGAAATATCTTCACCTAAAAACTACACAGAAGCATTCTCAGAAACTTCTGTGTGATGAGTGCATTCAACTCACAGACTTGAACGTTTCTTTTGATAGGACAGTTTTCAAACACTCCTTTCGTAGAATCTGCAAGTGTTTATTTCGAACGCTTTGAGGCCTACGCTGGAAAAGGAAGTATCTTCACATAACAACTACACAGAAGTATTCTCAGAAACTTCTTTGTGATGAGTGCATTCATCTCACAGACATGAGCCTTCCTTTTGAAAGAGCAGTTTTGAAACACTCTTTTTGTAGAGTCTGCAAGTTGATATTTGGAGGGCTTTGAGGCCTATGCTGGGAAAAGAAATATCTTCACCTAAAAACTAGACAGAAGCATTCTCACAAACTTCTGTCTGATTAGTGCATTCAACTCACAGACTTCAACATTCCCTCTGATAGAGCAGTTTGGAAACAATCCTTTTGTAGAATCTGCAAGTGTTTATTTGGAGCGCTTTGACGCCTATGCTGGAAAAGGAAATATCTTCACATAAAAACTAGACAGAAGCATTCTCAGAAACTTCTTTTGGATGAGTGCATTCTACTCACAGCGTTGAAGCCTCTTTTTGGTGGAAGAGTTTTCAAGCTCCCATTTTGTAGAATCTGCAAGTGCATATTTGGAGCGCTCCGAGGGCTACGCTGGGAAATGAAATATCTTCACCTAAAAACTACACAGAAGCATTCTCAGAAACTTCTGTGTGATGAGTGCATTCAACTCACAGACGAGCCTTTCTTTTGAAAGAACAGTTTTGAAACACTCTTTTTGTAGAATCTGCAAGTGGATATTTGGAGGGCTATGAGGCCTATGCTGGGAAAAGAAATATCTTCTCCTAAAAACTAGACAGAAGCATTCTCACAAACTTCTGTCTGATTAGTGCATTCAACTCACAGAGTTGAACATTCCCTCGTATAGAGCAGTTTGGAAACACTCCTTTTGTAGAATCTGCAAGTGTTTATTTGGAGCGCTTTGACGCCTATGCTGTAAAAGGAAATATCTTCACATAAAAACTAGACAGAAGCATTCTCAGTAACTTCTTTGTGATGAGTGCATTCTCCTCACAGACTTGAACATTCCTCTTGAGAGAGCAGTTTGGAAACACTCCTTTTGTAGAATCTGCAAGTGTTTATTTGGATCGCTTTGACGCCTATGCTGGAAAAGGAAATATCTTCACCTAAAAACTGCACAGAAGCATTCTCAGAAACTTCTGTGCGATGAGTGCATTCAACTCACAGACTTGAACGTTTCTTTTGATAGGATAGTTTTGAAACACTCCTTTTGTAGGATCTGCAAGTGTTTATTTGGACCGCTTTGAGGCCTATGCTGGAAAAGGAAGTATCTTCACATAACAACTACACAGAAGCATTCTCAGACACTTCTTTGTGATGAGTGCATTCAACTCACAGACTTGAGCCTTTCTTTTGAAAGAGCAGTTTTGAAACAATCTTTTTGTAGAGTCTGCAAGTGGATATTTGGAGGCCTTTGAGGCCTATGCTGGGAAAAGAAATATCTTCACCTAAAAACTAGACAGAAGCATTCTCATAAACTTCTGTCTGATTAGCGCATTCAACTCACCGACTTGAACATTCCCTCGGATAGAGCAGTTTGGAAACACTCCTTTGGGAGAATCTGCTAGTGTTTATTTGGAACGCTTTGAAGCCTATCCTGGAAAAGGAAATATGTTCACATAAAAACTAGCCAGACGCATTCTCAGAAACTTCTTTGTGATGAGTGCATTCTACTCACCGACTTGAACATTCGTCTTGAGAGAGCAGTTTGGAAACACTCCTTTTGTAGAATCTGCAAGTGTTTATTTGGATCGCTTTCACGCCTATGCTGGAAAAGGAAATATCTTCACCTAAAAACTACACAGAAGCATTCTCAGAAACTTCTTTGTGATGAGTGCATTCTACTCACAGAGTTGAAGCCTCTTTTTGGTGGAAGTGTTTTCAACCTCTGTTTTTGTAGAATCTGCGCGTGCATATTTGGAGTGCTCCGAGGCCTATGCTGGGAAATGAAATATCTTCACCTAAAAACTACACAGAAGCATTCTCAGAAACTTCTGTGTGATGAGTGCATTCAACTCACGGACTTGAGCCTTCCTTTTGAAAGAGCAGTTTTGAAACACTCCTTTCGTAGAATCTGCAAGTGTTTATTTCGAGCGCTTTGAGGCCTATGCTGGAAAAGGAACTATCTTCACATAACAATTACACAGAAGCATTCTCAGAAACTTCTTTGTGATGAGTGCATTCAACTCACAGACTTTAGCCTTCCTTTTAAAAGAGCAGTTTTGAAGCACTCTTTTTGTAGAGTCTGCAAGTGGATATTTGGAGGGCTTTGAGGCCTGTGCTGGGAAAAGAAATATCTTCACATAAAAACTAGACAGAAGCATAATCAGAAACTTCTGTCTGATTAGTTCATTCAACTCACAGAGTTGAAAATTCCCTCGTATAGAGCAGTTTGGAAACACTCCTTTTGTAGAATCTGCAAGTGTTTATTAGGAGCGCTTTGACGCCTATGCTGGAAAAGGAAATATCTTCACATAAAAACTAGACAGAAGCATTCTCAGAAACTTCTTTGTGATGAGTGCATTCTACTCACAGACTTGAACATTCCTCTTGATAGAGCAGTTTGGAAACACTCCTTTTGTAGAATCTGCAAGTGTTTATTTGGATCGCTTTGACGCCTATGCTGGAAAAGGAAATATTTTCACCTAAAAACTACACAGAAGCAATCTCAGAAACTTCTGTGTGATGAGTGCATTCAACTCACAGACTTGAACGTTTCTTTTGATAGGATAGTTTTGCAACACTCCTTTTGTAGAATCTGCAAGTGTTTATTTGGATCGCTTTCATGCCTATGCTGGAAAAGGATATATCTTCACCTAAAAACTACACAGAAGCATTCTCAGAAACTTCTGTGTGATGAGTGCATTCAACTCACACACTTGAACGTTTCTTTTGATAGGACACTTTTGAAACACTCCTTCGTAAAATCTGCAAGTGTTTATTTCGAGCGCTTTGAGGCCTATGCTGGAAAAGGAAGTATCTTCACATAAAAACTACACAGAAGCATTCTCAGAAACTTCTTTGTGATGAGTGCATTCATCTCACAGACTTGAGCCTTCCTTTTGAAAGAGCAGTTTTGAAACACTCTTTTTGTAGAGTCTGCAAGTTGATATTTGGTGGGCTTTGAGGCCTATGCTGGGAAAAGGAATATCTTCACTTAAAAACTAGACAGAAGCATTCTCACAAACTTCTCTGTGATTAGTGCATTCAACTAACGGACTTGAATATTGCCTCTGATAGAGCAGTTTGGAAACAATCCTTTTGTAGAATCTGCAAGTGTTTATTTCGAGTGCTTTGACGCCTAGGCTGAAAAAGGAAATATCTTCACATAACAACTACACAGAAGCATTCTCAGAAACTTCTTTGTGATGAGTGCATTCTACTCACGGAGTTGAAGCCTCTTTTTGGTGGAAGTGTTTTCAACCTCTGTTTTTGTAGAATCTGCAATTGCATATTTGGAGCGCTCCGAGGCCTATGCTGGGAAATGAAATATCTTCAGCTGAAAACTACACAGAAGCATTCTCAGAAACTTCTGTGTGATGAGTGCATTCAACTCACAGACTTGAGCCTTCCTTTTGAAAGAGCAGTTTTGAAACACTCTTTTTGTAGAGTCTGCAAGTGGATATTTGGAGGGCTTGGAGGCCTATGCTGGGAAAAGAAATATCTGCACCTAAAAACTAGACAGAAGCATTCTCACAAACTTCTGTCTGATTAGTGCGTTCAACTCACAGACTTGAACATTCCCTCGGATAGAGCAGTTTGGAAACACTCCTTTTGTAGAATCTGCAAGTGTTTATTTGGAACGCTTTGACGCCTATGCTGGAAAAGGAAATATCTTCACATAAAAACTAGACAGAAGCATTCTCAGTAACTTCTTTGTGATGAGTGCATTCTCCTCACAGACTTGAACATTCCTCTTGAGAGAGCAGTTTGGAAACACTCCTTTTGTAGAATCTGCAAGTGTTTATTTGGATCGCTTTGACGCCTATGCTGGAAAAGGAAATATCTTCACCTAAAAACTGCACAGAAGCATTCTCAGAAACTTCTGTGCGATGAGTGCATTCAACTCACAGACTTGAACGTTTCTTTTGATAGGATAGTTTTGAAACACTCCTTTTGTAGGATCTGCAAGTGTTTATTTCGAGCGCTTTGAGGCCTATGCTGGAAAAGGAAGTATCTTCACATAACAACTACACAGAAGCATTCTCAGACACTTCTTTGTGATGAGTGCATTCAACTCACAGACTTGAGCCTTTCTTTTGAAAGAGCAGTTTTGAAACAATCTTTTTGTAGAGTCTGCAAGTGGATATTTGGAGGCCTTTGAGGCCTATGCTGGGAAAAGAAATATCTTCATCTAAAAACTAGACAGAAGCATTCTCATAAACTTCTGTCTGATTAGCGCATTCAACTCACCGACTTGAACATTCCCTCGGATAGAGCAGTTTGGAAACACTCCTTTGGGAGAATCTGCTAGTGTTTATTTGGAACGCTTTGAAGCCTATCCTGGAAAAGGAAATATATTCACATAAAAACTAGCCAGACGCATTCTCAGAAACTTCTTTGTGATGAGTGCATTCTACTCACCGACTTGAACATTCGTCTTGAGAGAGCAGTTTGGAAACACTCTTTTTGTAGAGTCTGCAAGTTGATATTTGGAGGGCTTTGAGGCCTATGCTGGGAAAAGAAATATCTTCCCCTAAAAACTAGACAGAAGCATTCTCACAAACTTCTGTCTGATTAGTGCATTCAACTCACAGACTTCAACATTCCCTCTGATAGAGCAGTTTGGAAACAATCCTTTTGTAGAATCTGCAAGTGTTTATTTGGAGCGCTTTGACGCCTAGGCTGGAAAAGGAAATATCTTCACATAAAAACTAGACAGAAGCATTCTCAGAAACTTCTTTGGGATGAGTGCATTCTACTCACAGAGTTGAAGCCTCTTTTTGGTGGAAGAGTTTCCAAGCTCCCATTTTGTAGAATCTGCAAGTGCATATTTGGAGCGCTCCGAGGGCTACGCTGGGAAATGAAATATCTTCACCTAAAAACTACACAGAAGCATTCTCAGAAACTTCTGTGGGATGAGTGCATTCAACTCACAGATGAGCCTTTCTTTTGAAAGAACAGTTTTGAAACACTCTTTTTGTAGAATCTGCAAGTGGATACTTGGAGGGCTGTGAGGCCTATGCTGGGAAAAGAAATATCTTCACCTAAAAACTAGACAGAAGCATTCTCACAAACTTTTGTCTGATTAGTGCATTCAACTCACAGAGTTGAACATTCCCTCGTATAGAGCAGTTTGGAAACACTCCTTTTGTAGAATCTGCAAGTGTTTATTTGGAGCGCTTTGACGCCTATGCTGGAAAAGGAAATATCTTCACATAAAAACTAGACAGAAGCATTCTCAGTAACTTCTTTGTGATGAGTGCATTCTACTCACAGACTTGAACATTCCTCTTGAGAGAGCAGTTTGGAACACTCCTTTTGTAGAATCTGCAAGTGTTTATTTGGATCGCTTTGACGCCTATGCTGGAAAAGGAAATATCTTCACCTAAAAACTGCACAGAAGCATTCTCAGAAACTTCTGTGCGATGAGTGCATTCAACTCACAGACTTGAACGTTTCTTTTGATAGGATAGTTTTGAAACACTCCTTTTGTAGGATCTGCAAGTGTTTATTTCGAGCGCTTTGAGGCCTATGCAGGAAAAGGAAGTATCTTCACATAACAACTACACAGAAGCATTCTCAGACACTTCTTTGTGATGAGTGCATTCAACCCACAGACTTGAGCCTTTCTTTTGAAAAAGCAGTTTTGAAACAATCTTTTTGTAGAGTCTGCAAGTGGATATTTGGAGGCCTTTGAGGCCTATGCTGGGAAAAGAAATATCTTCACCTAAAAACTAGACAGAAGCATTCTCATAAACTTCTGACTGATTAGCGCATTCAACTCACCGACTTGAACATTCCCTCGGATAGAGCAGTTTGGAAACACTCCTTTGGGAGAATCTGCTAGTGTTTATTTGGAACGCTTTGAAGCCTATCCTGGAAAAGGAAATATATTCACATAAAAACTAGCCAGACGCATTCTCAGAAACTTCTTTGTGATGAGTGCATTCTACTCACCGACTTGAACATTCGTCTTGAGAGAGCAGTTTGGAAACACTCCTTTTGTAGAATCTGCAAGTGTTTATTTGGATCGCTTTCACGCCTATGCTGGAAAAGGAAATATCTTCACCTAGAAACTACACAGAAGCATTCTCAGAAACTTCTGTGTGATGAGTGCATTCAACTCACAGACTTGAACGTTTCTTTTTATAGGACACTTTTGAAACACTCCTTTCGTAAAATCTGCAAGTGTTTATTTCGAGCGCTTTGAGGCCTATGCTGGAAAAGGAAGTATCTTCACATAACAACTACACAGAAGCATTCTCAGAAACTTCTATGTGATGAGTGCATTCTATTCACAGAGTTGAAGTCTCTTTTTGGGGGAAGTGTTTTCAACCTCTGTTTTTGTAGAATCTGCAATTGCATATTTGGAGCGCTCCGAGGCCTATGCTGGGAAATGAAATATCTTCACCTAAAAACTACACAGAAGCATTCTCAGAAACTTCTGTGTGATGAGTGCATTCAACTCACAGACTTGAACGTTTCTTTTGATAGGACAGTTTTGAAACACTCCTTTCCTAGAATGTGCAAGTGTTTATTTCGAGCGCTTTGAGGCCTATGCTGGAAAAGGAAGCATCTTCACATAACAACTACACAGAAGCATTCTCAGAAACTTCTTTGTGATGAGTGCATTCAACTCACAGACTTGAGCCTTCCTTTTGAAAGAGCAGTTTTGAAGCACTCTTTTTGTAGAGTCTGAATGTGGATATTAGGAGGGCTTTGAGGCCTACGCTGGGAAAAGAAATATCTTCACCTAAAAACTAGACAGAAACACTCTAACAAACATCTGTCTGATTAGTGCATTCAACTCACAGACTTGAACATTCCCTCTGATAGGGCAGTTTGGAAACACTCCTTTTGTAGAATCTGCAAGTGTTTATTTGGAGCGCTTTGACGCCTATGCTGGAAAAGGAAATATCTTCACAGAAAAACTAGCCAGAAGCATTCTCAGAAACTTCTTTGTAATAAGTGCATTCCACTCACAGACATGAACATTCCTCTTGAGAGAGAAGTTTGGAAACACTCCTTTTGTAGAATCTGCAAGTGTTTATTTGGATCGCTTTGACGCCTATGCTGGAAAAGGAAATATCTTCAACTAAAAACTACACAGAAGCATTTTCAGAAACTTCTGTGTGATGAGTGCATTCAACTCACAGACTTGAACGTTTCTTTTGATAGGACAGTTTTGAAACACTCCTTTTGTAGAATCTGCAAGTGTTTATTTCGAGCGGTTTGAGGCCTATGCTGGAAAAGGAAGTATCTTCACCCAAAAACTACACAGAAGCATTCTCAGAAACTTCTGTGTGATGAGTGCATTCAACTCACAGACTTCAGCCTTTCTTTTGAAAGAGCAGTTTTGAAACACTCTTTTTGTAGAATCTGCAAGTGGATATTTGGAGCGCTTAAAGGCCTATTCGGGGAAAAGAAATATCTTTACATAAAAACTAGACAGAAGCATTCTCACAAACTTCTGTGTGATTAGTGCATTCAACTCACAGAGTTGAACATTCCCTCGTATAGAGCAGTTTGGAAACACTCCTTTTGTAGAATCTGCAAGTGTTTATTTGCAGCGATTTGACGCCTATGCTGGAAAAGGAAATATCTTCACATAAAAACTAGACAGAAGCATTCTCAGAAACTTCTGTGTGACGACTGCATTCTACTCACAGAGTTGAAGCCTGTTTTTGGTGGAAGAGTTTTCAACCTCTCTTTTTGTAGAATCTGCAAGTGCATATTTGGAGCGCTTCGAGGCCTATGCTGGGAAATGAAATATCTTCACCTAAAAACTACACAGAAGCATTCTCAGAAACTTCTGTGTAATGAGTGCATTCAACTCACAGACTTGAACGTTTCTTTTGATAGGACAGTTTTGAAACACTCCTTTCGTAGAATCTGCAAGTGTTTATTTCGAGCGCTTTGAGGCCTAAGCTGGAAAAGGAAGTATCTTCACATAACAACTACACAGAAGCATTCTCAGAAACTTCTTTGTGATGAGTGCATTCAACTCACAGACTTGAGCCTTCCCTTTGAAAGAGCAGTTTTGAAGCACTCTGTTTGTAGAGTCTGCAAGTGGATATTTGGAGGGCTTTGAGGCCTATGCTGGGAAAAGAAATATTTTCATCTAAAAACTAGACAGAAGCATTCTCAGAAACTTCTGTCTGATTAGTGCATTCAACTCACGGACTTGAACATTCCCTCGGATAGAGCAGTTTGGAAACACTCCTTTTCTAGAATCTGCAAGTGCTTATTTGGATCGCTTTCACCCCTATGCAGGAAAAGGAAATATCTTCAACTAAAAACAACACAGAAGCATTCTCAGAAACTTCTGTGTGATGAGTGCATTCAAATCACAGACTTGAACGTTTCTATTGATAGGACAGTTTTGAAACACTCCTTTCGTAGAATCTGCAAGTGTTTATTTCGAGCGCTTTGAAGCCTATGGTGGAAAAGGAAGTATCTTCACATAACAACTACACAGAAGCATTCTCAGAAACTTCTTTGTGATGAGTGCATTCTACTCACAGAGTTGAAGCCTCTTTTTGGTGGAAGTGTTTTCAACCTCTGTTTTTGTAGAATCTGCACGTGCATATTTGGAGTGCTCCGAGGCCTATGCTGGGAAATGAAATATCTTCACCTAAAAACTACACAGAAGCATTCTCAGAAACTTCTGTGTGATGAGTGTATTCAACTCACGGACTTGAGCCTTCCTTTTGAAAGAGCAGTTTTGAAACACTCCTTTCGTAGAATCTGCAAGTGTTTATTACGAGCGCTTTGAGGCCTATGCTGGAAAAGGAACTATCCTCACATAACAATTACACAGAAGCATTCTCAGAAACTTCATTGTGATGAGTGCATTCAACTCACAGACTTTAGCCTTCCTTTTAAAAGAGCAGTTTTGAAGCACTCTTTTTGTAGAGTCTGCAAGTGGATATTTGGAGGGCTTTGAGGCCTGTGCTGGGAAAAGAAATATCTTCACATAAAAACTAGACAGAAGCATAATCAGAAACTTCTGTCTGATTAGTTCATTCAACTCACAGAGTTGAAAATTCCCTCGTATAGAGCAGTTTGGAAACACTCCTTTTGTAGAATCTGCAAGTGTTTATTTGGAGCGCTTTGACGCCTATGCTGGAAAAGGAAATATCTTCACATAAAAACTAGACAGAAGCATTCTCAGAAACTTCTTTGTGATGAGTGCATTCTACTCACAGACTTGAACATTCCTCTTGATAGAGCAGTTTGGAAACACTCCTTTTGTAGAATCTGCAAGTGTTTATTTGGATCGCTTTGACGCCTATGCTGGAAAAGGAAATATTTTCACCTAAAAACTACACAGAAGCATTCTCAGAAACTTCTGTGTGATGAGTGCATTCAACTCCCAGACTTGAACGTTTCTTTTGATAGGATAGTTTTGCAACACTCCTTTTGTGGAATCTGCAAGTGTTTATTTGGATCGCTTTCATGCCTATGCTGGAAAAGGATATATCTTCACCTAAAAATTACACAGAAGCATTCTCAGAAACTTCTGTGTGATGAGTGCATTCAACTCACACACTTGAACGTTTCTTTTGATAGGACACTTTTGAGACACTCCTTCGTAAAATCTGCAAGTGTTTATTTCGAGCGCTTTGAGGCCTATGCTGGAAAAGGAAGTATCTTCACATAAAAACTACACAGAAGCATTCTCAGAAACTTCTTTGTGATGAGTGCATTCATCTCACAGACTTGAGCCTTCCTTTTGAAAGAGCAGTTTTGAAACACTCTTTTTGTAGAGTCTGCAAGTTGATATTTGGTGAGCTTTGAGGCCTATGCTGGGAAAAGGAATATCTACACTTAAAAACTAGACAGAAGCATTCTCACAAACTTCTCTGTGATTAGTGAATTCAACTAACAGACTTGAATATTGCCTCTGATAGAGCAGTTTGGAAACAATCCTTTTGTAGAATCTGCAAGTGTTTATTTCGAGTGCTTTGACGCCTAGGCTGAAAAAGGAAATATCTTCACATAACAACTACACAGAAGCATTCTCAGAAACTTCTTTGTGATGAGTGCATTCTACTCACAGAGTTGAAGCCTCTTTTTGGTGGAAGTGTTTTCAACCTCTGTTTTTGTAGAATCTGCAATTGCATATTTGGAGCGCTCCGAGGCCTATGCTGGGAAATGAAATATCTTCAGCTGAAAACTACACAGAAGCATTCTCAGAAACTTCTGTGTGATGAGTGCATTCAACTCACAGACTTGAGCCTTCCTTTTGAAAGAGCAGTTTTGAAACACTCTTTTTGTAGAGTCTGCAAGAGGATATTTGGAGGGCTTGGAGGCCTATGCTGGGAAAACAAATATCTGCACCTAAAAACTAGACAGAAGCATTCTCACAAACTTCTGTCTGATTAGTGCGTTCAACTCACAGACTTGAACATTCCCTCGGATAGAGCAGTTTGGAAACACTCCTTTTGTAGAATCTGCAAGTGTTTATTTGGAACTCTTTGACGCCTAGGCTGGAAAAGGAAATATATTCACATAAAAACTAGGCAGAAGCATTCTCAGAAACTTCTTTGTGATGAGTGCATTCTACTCACAGGCTTGAACATTCCTCTTTAGAGAGCAGTTTGGAAACACTCCTTTTGTGGAATCTGCAAGTGTTTATTTGGATCGCTTTTGCGCCTATGCTGGAAAAGGAAATATCTTCACCTAAAAACAACACAGAAGCATTCTCAGAAACTTCTGTGTGATGAGTGCATTCAACTCACAGACTTGAACGTTTCTTTTGATAGGACAGTTTTCAAACACTCCTTTTGGAGAATCTGCAAGTGTTTATTTCTAGCGCTTTGGGGCCTAGGCTGGAAAAGGAAGTATCTTCACATAACAACTACACAGAAGCATTCTCAGACACTTCTTTGTGATGAGTGCATTCAACTCACAGACTTGAGCCTTTCTTTTGAAAGAGCAGTTTTGAAACACTCTTTTTGTAGAATCTGCAAGTGAATATTTGGAGCGCTTTAAAGCCTCTTCTGGGAAAAGAAATATCTTCACCTAAAAACAAGACAGAAGCATTCTGACAAACATCTGTGTGATTAGTGCATTCAACTCACAGACTTGAACATTCCCCCTGATAGGGCAGTTTGGAAACACTCCTTTTGTAGAATCTGCAAGTGTTTATTTGGAGCGCTTTGACGCCTACGATGGAAAAGGAAATATCTTCACATAAAATCTAGACAGAAGGATTCTTAGAAACTTCTTTGTGATGAGTGCATTCTACTCACAGAGTTGAAGCCTCTTTTTCGTGGAAGAGTTTTCAACCTCTCTTTTTGTAGAATCTGCAAGTGCATATTTGGAGCGCTCCGAGGCCTATGCTGGGAAATGAAATATCTTCACCTAAAAACTACACAGAAGCATTCTCAGAAACTTCTGTGTGATGAGTGCATTCAACTCACAGACTTGAACGTTTCTTTTGATAGGACAGTTTTCAAACACTCCTTTCGTAGAATCTGCAAGTGTTTATTTCGAACGCTTTGAGGCCTACGCTGGAAAAGGAAGTATCTTCACATAACAACTACACAGAAGCATTCTCAGAAACTTCTTTGTGATGAGTGCATTCATCTCACAGACATGAGCCTTCCTTTTGAAAGAGCAGTTTTGAAACACTCTTTTTGTAGAGTCTGCAAGTTGATATTTGGAGGGCTTTGAGGCCTATGCTGGGAAAAGAAATATCTTCACCTAAAAACTAGACAGAAGCATTCTCACAAACTTCTGTCTGATTAGTGCATTCAACTCACAGACTTCAACATTCCCTCTGATAGATCAGTTTGGAAACAATCCTTTTGTAGAATCTGCAAGTGTTTATTTGGAGCGCTTTGACGCCTATGCTGGAAAAGGAAATATCTTCACATAAAAACTAGACAGAAGCATTCTCAGAAACTTCTTTTGGATGAGTGCATTCTACTCACAGAATTGAAGCCTCTTTTTGGTGGAAGAGTTTTCAAGCTCCCATTTTGTAGAATCTGCAAGTGCATATTTGGAGCGCTCCGAGGGCTACGCTGGGAAATGAAATATCTTCACCTAAAAACTACACAGAAGCATTCTCAGAAACTTCTGTGGGATGAGTGCATTCAACTCATAGACGAGCCTTTCTTTTGAAAGAACAGTTTTGAAACACTCTTTTTGTAGAATCTGCAAGTGGATATTTGGAGGGCTATGAGGCCTATGCTGGGAAAAGAAATATCTTCACCTAAAAACTAGACAGAAGCATTCTCACAAACTTCTGTCTGATTAGTGCATTCAACTCACAGAGTTGAACATTCCCTCGTATAGAGCAGTTTGGAAACACTCCTTTTGTAGAATCTGCAAGTGTTTATTTGGAGCGCTTTGACGCCTATGCTGGAAAAGGAAATATCTTCACATAAAAACTAGACAGAAGCATTCTCAGTAACTTCTTTGTGATGAGTGCATTCTCCTCACAGACTTGAACATTCCTCTTGAGAGAGCAGTTTGGAAACACTCCTTTTGTAGAATCTGCAAGTGTTTATTTGGATCGCTTTGACGCCTATGCTGGAAAAGGAAATATCTTCACCTAAAAACTGCACAGAAGCATTCTCAGAAACTTCTGTGCGATGAGTGCATTCAACTCACAGACTTGAACGTTTCTTTTGATAGGATAGTTTTGAAACACTCCTTTTGTAGGATCTGCAAGTGTTTATTTCGAGCGCTTTGAGGCCTATGCTGGAAAAGGAAGTATCTTCACATAACAACTACACAGAAGCATTCTCAGACACTTCTTTGTGATGAGTGCATTCAACTCACAGACTTGAGCCTTTCTTTTGAAAGAGCAGTTTTGAAACAATCTTTTTGTAGAGTCTGCAAGTGGATATTTGGAGGCCTTTGAGGCCTATGCTGGGAAAAGAAATATCTTCACCTAAAAACTAGACAGAAGCATTCTCATAAACTTCTGTCTGATTAGCGCATTCAACTCACCGACTTGAACATTCCCTCGGATAGAGCAGTTTGGAAACACTCCTTTGGGAGAATCTGCTAGTGTTTATTTGGAACGCTTTGAAGCCTATCCTGGAAAAGGAAATATATTCACATAAAAACTAGCAAGACGCATTCTCAGAAACTTCTTTGTGATGAGTGCATTCTACTCACCGACTTGAACATTCGTCTTGAGAGAGCAGTTTGGAAACACTCCTTTTGTAGAATCTGCAAGTGTTTATTTGGATCGCTTTTGCGCCTATGCTGGAAAAGGAAATATCTTCACCTAAAAACAACACAGAAGCATTCTCAGAAACTTCTGTGTGATGAGTGCATTCAACTCACAGACTTGAACGTTTCTTTTGATAGGACAGTTTTCAAACACTCCTTTTGGAGAATCTGCAAGTGTTTATTTCTAGCGCTTTGGGGCCTAGGCTGGAAAAGGAAGTATCTTCACATAACAACTACACAGAAGCATTCTCAGACACTTCTTTGTGATGAGTGCATTCAACTCACAGACTTGAGCCTTTCTTTTGAAAGAGCAGTTTTGAAACACTCTTTTTGTAGAATCTGCAAGTGAATATTTGGAGCGCTTTAAAGCCTCTTCTGGGAAAAGAAATATCTTCACCTAAAAACAAGACAGAAGCATTCTGACAAACATCTGTGTGATTAGTGCATTCAACTCACAGACTTGAACATTCCCCCTGATAGGGCAGTTTGGAAACACTCCTTTTGTAGAATCTGCAAGTGTTTATTTGGAGCGCTTTGACGCCTACGATGGAAAAGGAAATATCTTCACATAAAATCTAGAAAGAAGGATTCTTAGAAACTTCTTTGTGATGAGTGCATTCTACTCACAGAGTTGAAGCCTCTTTTTCGTGGAAGAGTTTTCAACCTCTCTTTTTGTAGAATCTGCAAGTGCATATTTGGAGCGCTCCGAGGCCTATGCTGGGAAATGAAATATCTTCACCTAAAAACTACACAGAAGCATTCTCAGAAACTTCTGTGTGATGAGTGCATTCAACTCACAGACTTGAACGTTTCTTTTGATAGGACAGTTTTCAAACACTCCTTTCGTAGAATCTGCAAGTGTTTATTTCGAACGCTTTGAGGCCTACGCTGGAAAAGGAAGTATCTTCACATAACAACTACACAGAAGCATTCTCAGAAACTTCTTTGTGATGAGTGCATTCATCTCACAGACATGAGCCTTCCTTCTGAAAGAGCAGTTTTGAAACACTCTTTTTGTAGAGTCTGCAAGTTGATATTTGGAGGGCTTTGAGGCCTATGCTGGGAAAAGAAATATCTTCCCCTAAAAACTAGACAGAAGCATTCTCACAAACTTCTGTCTGATTAGTGCATTCAACTCACAGACTTCAACATTCCCTCTGATAGAGCAGTTTGGAAACAATCCTTTTGTAGAATCTGCAAGTGTTTATTTGGAGCGCTTTGTCGCCTAGGCTGGAAAAGGAAATATCTTCACATAAAAACTAGACAGAAGCATTCTCAGAAACTTCTTTGGGATGAGTGCATTCTACTCACAGAGTTGAAGCCTCTTTTTGGTTGAAGAGTTTCCAAGCTCCCATTTTGTAGAATCTGCAAGTGCATATTTGGAGCGCTCCGAGGGCTACGCTGGGAAATGAAATATCTTCACCTAAAAACTACACAGAAGCATTCTCAGAAACTTCTGTGGGATGAGTGCATTCATCTCACAGACTTGAGCCTTCCTTTTGAAAGAGCAGTTTTGAAACACTCTTTTTGTAGAGTCTGCAAGTTGATATTTGGTGAGCTTTGAGGCCTATGCTGGGAAAAGGAATATCTACACTTAAAAACTAGACAGAAGCATTCTCACAAACTTCTCTGTGATTAGTGCATTCAACTAACAGACTTGAATATTGCCTCTGATAGAGCAGTTTGGAAACAATCCTTTTGTAGAATCTGCAAGTGTTTATTTCGAGTGCTTTGACGCCTAGGCTGAAAAAGGAAATATCTTCACATAACAACTACACAGAAGCATTCTCAGAAACTTCTTTGTGATGAGTGCATTCTACTCACAGAGTTGAAGCCTCTTTTTGGTGGAAGTGTTTTCAACCTCTGTTTTTGTAGAATCTGCAATTGCATATTTGGAGCGCTCCGAGGCCTATGCTGGGAAATGAAATATCTTCAGCTGAAAACTACACAGAAGCATTCTCAGAAACTTCTGTGTGATGAGTGCATTCAACTCACAGACTTGAGCCTTCCTTTTGAAAGAGCAGTTTTGAAACACTCTTTTTGTAGAGTCTGCAAGAGGATATTTGGAGGGCTTGGAGGCCTATGCTGGGAAAAGAAATATCTGCACCTAAAAACTAGACAGAAGCATTCTCACAAACTTCTGTCTGATTAGTGCGTTCAACTCACAGACTTGAACATTCCCTCGGATAGAGCAGTTTGGAAACACTCCTTTTGTAGAATCTGCAAGTGTTTATTTGGAACGCTTTGACGCCTATGCTGGAAAAGGAAATATATTCACATAAAAACTAGGCAGAAGCATTCTCAGAAACTTCTTTGTGATGAGTGCATTCTACTCACAGGCTTGAACATTCCTCTTTAGAGAGCAGTTTGGAAACACTCCTTTTGTAGAATCTGCAAGTGTTTATTTGGATCGCTTTTGCGCCTATGCTGGAAAAGGAAATATCTTCACCTAAAAACAACACAGAAGCATTCTCAGAAACTTCTGTGTGATGAGTGCATTCAACTCACAGACTTGAACGTTTCTTTTGATAGGACAGTTTTCAAACACTCCTTTTGGAGAATCTGCAAGTGTTTATTTCTAGCGCTTTGGGGCCTAGGCTGGAAAAGGAAGTATCTTCACATAACAACTACACAGAAGCATTCTCAGACACTTCTTTGTGATGAGTGCATTCAACTCACAGACTTGAGCCTTTCTTTTGAAAGAGCAGTTTTGAAACACTCTTTTTGTAGAATCTGCAAGTGAATATTTGGAGCGCTTTAAAGCCTCTTCTGGGAAAAGAAATATCTTCACCTAAAAACAAGACAGAAGCATTCTGACAAACATCTGTGTGATTAGTGCATTCAACTCACAGACTTGAACATTCCCCCTGATAGGGCAGTTTGGAAACACTCCTTTTGTAGAATCTGCAAGTGTTTATTTGGAGCGCTTTGACGCCTACGATGGAAAAGGAAATATCTTCACATAAAATCTAGACAGAAGGATTCTTAGAAACTTCTTTGTGATGAGTGCATTCTACTCACAGAGTTGAAGCCTCTTTTTCGTGGAAGAGTTTTCAACCTCTCTTTTTGTAGAATCTGCAAGTGCATATTTGGAGCGCTCCGAGGCCTATGCTGGGAAATGAAATATCTTCACCTAAAAACTACACAGAAGCATTCTCAGAAACTTCTGTGTGATGAGTGCATTCAACTCACAGACTTGAACGTTTCTTTTGATAGGACAGTTTTCAAACACTCCTTTCGTAGAATCTGCAAGTGTTTATTTCGAACGCTTTGAGGCCTACGCTGGAAAAGGAAGTATCTTCACATAACAACTACACAGAAGCATTCTCAGAAACTTCTTTGTGATGAGTGCATTCATCTCACAGACATGAGCCTTCCTTTTGAAAGAGCAGTTTTGAAACACTCTTTTTGTAGAGTCTGCAAGTTGATATTTGGAGGGCTTTGAGGCCTATGCTGGGAAAAGAAATATCTTCACCTAAAAACTAGACAGAAGCATTCTCACAAACTTCTGTCTGATTAGTGCATTCAACTCACAGACTTCAACATTCCCTCTGATAGATCAGTTTGGAAACAATCCTTTTGTAGAATCTGCAAGTGTTTATTTGGAGCGCTTTGACGCCTATGCTGGAAAAGGAAATATCTTCACATAAAAACTAGACAGAAGCATTCTCAGAAACTTCTTTTGGATGAGTGCATTCTACTCACAGAATTGAAGCCTCTTTTTGGTGGAAGAGTTTTCAAGCTCCCATTTTGTAGAATCTGCAAGTGCATATTTGGAGCGCTCCGAGGGCTACGCTGGGAAATGAAATATCTTCACCTAAAAACTACACAGAAGCATTCTCAGAAACTTCTGTGGGATGAGTGCATTCAACTCACAGACGAGCCTTTCTTTTGAAAGAACAGTTTTGAAACACTCTTTTTGTAGAATCTGCAAGTGGATATTTGGAGGGCTATGAGGCCTATGCTGGGAAAAGAAATATCTTCACCTAAAAACTAGACAGAAGCATTCTCACAAACTTCTGTCTGATTAGTGCATTCAACTCACAGAGTTGAACATTCCCTCGTATAGAGCAGTTTGGAAACACTCCTTTTGTAGAATCTGCAAGTGTTTATTTGGAGCGCTTTGACGCCTATGCTGGAAAAGGAAATATCTTCACATAAAAACTAGACAGAAGCATTCTCAGTAACTTCTTTGTGATGAGTGCATTCTCCTCACAGACTTGAACATTCCTCTTGAGAGAGCAGTTTGGAAACACTCCTTTTGTAGAATCTGCAAGTGTTTATTTGGATCGCTTTGACGCCTATGCTGGAAAAGGAAATATCTTCACCTAAAAACTGCACAGAAGCATTCTCAGAAACTTCTGTGCGATGAGTGCATTCAACTCACAGACTTGAACGTTTCTTTTGATAGGATAGTTTTGAAACACTCCTTTTGTAGGATCTGCAAGTGTTTATTTCGAGCGCTTTGAGGCCTATGCTGGAAAAGGAAGTATCTTCACATAACAACTACACAGAAGCATTCTCAGACACTTCTTTGTGATGAGTGCATTCAACTCACAGACTTGAGCCTTTCTTTTGAAAGAGCAGTTTTGAAACAATCTTTTTGTAGAGTCTGCAAGTGGATATTTGGAGGCCTTTGAGGCCTATGCTGGGAAAAGAAATATCTTCACCTAAAAACTAGACAGAAGCATTCTCATAAACTTCTGTCTGATTAGCGCATTCAACTCACCGACTTGAACATTCCCTCGGATAGAGCAGTTTGGAAACACTCCTTTGGGAGAATCTGCTAGTGTTTATTTGGAACGCTTTGAAGCCTATCCTGGAAAAGGAAATATATTCACATAAAAACTAGCCAGACGCATTCTCAGAAACTTCTTTGTGATGAGTGCATTCTACTCACCGACTTGAACATTCGTCTTGAGAGAGCAGTTTGGAAACACTCCTTTTGTAGAATCTGCAAGTGTTTATTTGGATCGCTTTTGCGCCTATGCTGGAAAAGGAAATATCTTCACCTAAAAACAACACAGAAGCATTCTCAGAAACTTCTGTGTGATGAGTGCATTCAACTCACAGACTTGAACGTTTCTTTTGATAGGACAGTTTTCAAACACTCCTTTTGGAGAATCTGCAAGTGTTTATTTCTAGCGCTTTGGGGCCTAGGCTGGAAAAGGAAGTATCTTCACATAACAACTACACAGAAGCATTCTCGGACACTTCTTTGTGATGAGTGCATTCAACTCACAGACTTGAGCCTTTCTTTTGAAAGAGCAGTTTTGAAACACTCTTTTTGTAGAATCTGCAAGTGAATATTTGGAGCGCTTTAAAGCCTCTTCTGGGAAAAGAAATATCTTCACCTAAAAACAAGACAGAAGCATTCTGACAAACATCTGTGTGATTAGTGCATTCAACTCACAGACTTGAACATTCCCCCTGATAGGGCAGTTTGGAAACACTCCTTTTGTAGAATCTGCAAGTGTTTATTTGGAGCGCTTTGACGCCTACGATGGAAAAGGAAATATCTTCACATAAAATCTAGAAAGAAGGATTCTTAGAAACTTCTTTGTGATGAGTGCATTCTACTCACAGAGTTGAAGCCTCTTTTTCGTGGAAGAGTTTTCAACCTCTCTTTTTGTAGAATCTGCAAGTGCATATTTGGAGCGCTCCGAGGCCTATGCTGGGAAATGAAATATCTTCACCTAAAAACTACACAGAAGCATTCTCAGAAACTTCTGTGTGATGAGTGCATTCAACTCACAGACTTGAACGTTTCTTTTGATAGGACAGTTTTCAAACACTCCTTTCGTAGAATCTGCAAGTGTTTATTTCGAACGCTTTGAGGCCTACGCTGGAAAAGGAAGTATCTTCACATAACAACTACACAGAAGCATTCTCAGAAACTTCTTTGTGATGAGTGCATTCATCTCACAGACATGAGCCTTCCTTCTGAAAGAGCAGTTTTGAAACACTCTTTTTGTAGAGTCTGCAAGTTGATATTTGGAGGGCTTTGAGGCCTATGCTGGGAAAAGAAATATCTTCCCCTAAAAACTAGACAGAAGCATTCTCACAAACTTCTGTCTGATTAGTGCATTCAACTCACAGACTTCAACATTCCCTCTGATAGAGCAGTTTGGAAACAATCCTTTTGTAGAATCTGCAAGTGTTTATTTGGAGCGCTTTGACGCCTAGGCTGGAAAAGGAAATATCTTCACATAAAAACTAGACAGAAGCATTCTCAGAAACTTCTTTGGGATGAGTGCATTCTACTCACAGAGTTGAAGCCTCTTTTTGGTGGAAGAGTTTCCAAGCTCCCATTTTGTAGAATCTGCAAGTGCATATTTGGAGCGCTCCGAGGGCTACGCTGGGAAATGAAATATCTTCACCTAAAAACTACACAGAAGCATTCTCAGAAACTTCTGTGGGATGAGTGCATTCAACTCACAGATGAGCCTTTCTTTTGAAAGAACAGTTTTGAAACACTCTTTTTGTAGAATCTGCAAGTGGATATTTGGAGGGCTGTGAGGCCTATGCTGGGAAAAGAAATATCTTCACCTAAAAACTAGACAGAAGCATTCTCACAAACTTTTGTCTGATTAGTGCATTCAACTCACAGAGTTGAACATTCCCTCGTATAGAGCAGTTTGGAAACACTCCTTTTGTAGAATCTGCAAGTGTTTATTTGGAGCGCTTTGACGCCTATGCTGGAAAAGGAAATATCTTCACATAAAAACTAGACAGAAGCATTCTCAGTAACTTCTTTGTGATGAGTGCATTCTACTCACAGACTTGAACATTCCTCTTGAGAGAGCAGTTTGGAACACTCCTTTTGTAGAATCTGCAAGTGTTTATTTGGATCGCTTTGACGCCTATGCTGGAAAAGGAAATATCTTCACCTAAAAACTGCACAGAAGCATTCTCAGAAACTTCTGTGCGATGAGTGCATTCAACTCACAGACTTGAACGTTTCTTTTGATAGGATAGTTTTGAAACACTCCTTTTGTAGGATCTGCAAGTGTTTATTTCGAGCGCTTTGAGGCCTATGCTGGAAAAGGAAGTATCCTCACATAACAACTACACAGAAGCATTCTCAGACACTTCTTTGTGATGAGTGCATTCAACCCACAGACTTGAGCCTTTCTTTTGAAAAAGCAGTTTTGAAACAATCTTTTTGTAGAGTCTGCAAGTGGATATTTGGAGGCCTTTGAGGCCTATGCTGGGAAAAGAAATATCTTCACCTAAAAACTAGACAGAAGCATTCTCATAAACTTCTGACTGATTAGCGCATTCAACTCACCGACTTGAACATTCCCTCGGATAGAGCAGTTTGGAAACACTCCTTTGGGAGAATCTGCTAGTGTTTATTTGGAACGCTTTGAAGCCTATCCTGGAAAAGGAAATATATTCACATAAAAACTAGCCAGACGCATTCTCAGAAACTTCTTTGTGATGAGTGCATTCTACTCACCGACTTGAACATTCGTCTTGAGAGAGCAGTTTGGAAACACTCCTTTTGTAGAATCTGCAAGTGTTTATTTGGATCGCTTTCACGCCTATGCTGGAAAAGGAAATATCTTCACCTAGAAACTACACAGAAGCATTCTCAGAAACTTCTGTGTGATGAGTGCATTCAACTCACAGACTTGAACGTTTCTTTTTATAGGACACTTTTGAAACACTCCTTTCGTAAAATCTGCAAGTGTTTATTTCGAGCGCTTTGAGGCCTATGTTGGAAAAGGAAGTATCTTCACATAACAACTACACAGAAGCATTCTCAGAAACTTCTATGTGATGAGTGCATTCTATTCACAGAGTTGAAGTCTCTTTTTGGGGGAAGTGTTTTCAACCTCTGTTTTTGTAGAATCTGCAATTGCATATTTGGAGCGCTCCGAGGCCTATGCTGGGAAATGAAATATCTTCACCTAAAAACTACACAGAAGCATTCTCAGAAACTTCTGTGTGATGAGTGCATTCAACTCACAGACTTGAACGTTTCTTTTGATAGGACAGTTTTGAAACACTCCTTTCCTAGAATGTGCAAGTGTTTATTTCGAGCGCTTTGAGGCCTATGCTGGAAAAGGAAGCATCTTCACATAACAACTACACAGAAGCATTCTCAGAAACTTCTTTGTGATGAGTGCATTCAACTCACAGACTTGAGCCTTCCTTTTGAAAGAGCAGTTTTGAAGCACTCTTTTTGTAGAGTCTGAATGTGGATATTAGGAGGGCTTTGAGGCCTACGCTGGGAAAAGAAATATCTTCACCTAAAAACTAGACAGAAACACTCTGACAAACATCTGTCTGATTAGTGCATTCAACTCACAGACTTGAACATTCCCTCTGATAGGGCAGTTTGGAAACACTCCTTTTGTAGAATCTGCAAGTGTTTATTTGGAGCGCTTTGACGCCTATGCTGGAAAAGGAAATATCTTCACAGAAAAACTAGCCAGAAGCATTCTCAGAAACTTCTTTGTAATAAGTGCATTCCACTCACAGACATGAACATTCCTCTTGAGAGAGAAGTTTGGAAACACTCCTTTTGTAGAATCTGCAAGTGTTTATTTGGATCGCTTTGACGCCTATGCTGGAAAAGGAAATATCTTCAACTAAAAACTACACAGAAGCATTTTCAGAAACTTCTGTGTGATGAGTGCATTCAACTCACAGACTTGAACGTTTCTTTTGATAGGACAGTTTTGAAACACTCCTTTTGTAGAATCTGCAAGTGTTTATTTCGAGCGGTTTGAGGCCTATGCTGGAAAAGGAAGTATCTTCACCCAAAAACTACACAGAAGCATTCTCAGAAACTTCTGTGTGATGAGTGCATTCAACTCACAGACTTCAGCCTTTCTTTTGAAAGAGCAGTTTTGAAACACTCTTTTTGTAGAATCTGCAAGTGGATATTTGGAGCGCTTAAAGGCCTATTCGGGGAAAAGAAATATCTTTACATAAAAACTAGACAGAAGCATTCTCACAAACTTCTGTGTGATTAGTGCATTCAACTCACAGAGTTGAACATTCCCTCGTATAGAGCAGTTTGGAAACACTCCTTTTGTAGAATCTGCAAGTGTTTATTTGCAGCGATTTGACGCCTATGCTGGAAAAGGAAATATCTTCACATAAAAACTAGACAGAAGCATTCTCAGAAACTTCTGTGTGACGACTGCATTCTACTCACAGAGTTGAAGCCTGTTTTTGGTGGAAGAGTTTTCAACCTCTCTTTTTGTAGAATCTGCAAGTGCATATTTGGAGCGCTTCGAGGCCTATGCTGGGAAATGAAATATCTTCACCTAAAAACTACACAGAAGCATTCTCAGAAACTTCTGTGTAATGAGTGCATTCAACTCACAGACTTGAACGTTTCTTTTGATAGGACAGTTTTGAAACACTCCTTTCGTAGAATCTGCAAGTGTTTATTTCGAGCGCTTTGAGGCCTAAGCTGGAAAAGGAAGTATCTTCACATAACAACTACACAGAAGCATTCTCAGAAACTTCTTTGTGATGAGTGCATTCAACTCACAGACTTGAGCCTTCCCTTTGAAAGAGCAGTTTTGAAGCACTCTGTTTGTAGAGTCTGCAAGTGGATATTTGGAGGGCTTTGAGGCCTATGCTGGGAAAAGAAATATTTTCATCTAAAAACTAGACAGAAGCATTCTCAGAAACTTCTGTCTGATTAGTGCATTCAACTCACGGACTTGAACATTCCCTCGGATAGAGCAGTTTGGAAACACTCCTTTTCTAGAATCTGCAAGTGCTTATTTGGATCGCTTTCACCCCTATGCAGGAAAAGGAAATATCTTCAACTAAAAACAACACAGAAGCATTCTCAGAAACTTCTGTGTGATGAGTGCATTCAACTCACAGACTTGAACTTTTCTATTGATAGGACAGTTTTGAAACACTCCTTTCGTAGAATCTGCAAGTGTTTATTTCGAGCGCTTTGAAGCCTATGGTGGAAAAGGAAGTATCTTCACATAACAACTACACAGAAGCATTCTCAGAAACTTCTTTGTGATGAGTGCATTCTACTCACAGAGTTGAAGCCTCTTTTTGGTGGAAGTGTTTTCAACCTCTGTTTTTGTAGAATCTGCGCGTGCATATTTGGAGTGCTCCGAGGCCTATGCTGGGAAATGAAATATCTTCACCTAAAAACTACACAGAAGCATTCTCAGAAACTTCTGTGTGATGAGTGCATTCAACTCACGGACTTGAGCCTTCCTTTTGAAAGAGCAGTTTTGAAACACTCCTTTCGTAGAATCTGCAAGTGTTTATTTCGAGCGCTTTGAGGTCTATGCTGGAAAAGGAACTATCTTCACATAACAATTACACAGAAGCATTCTCAGAAACTTCTTTGTGATGAGTGCATTCTACTCACAGACTTGAACATTCCTCTTGATAGAGCAGTTTGGAAACACTCCTTTTGTAGAATCTGCAAGTGTTTATTTGGATCGCTTTGACGCCTATGCTGGAAAAGGAAATATTTTCACCTAAAAACTACACAGAAGCAATCTCAGAAACTTCTGTGTGATGAGTGCATTCAACTCACAGACTTGAACGTTTCTTTTGATAGGATAGTTTTGCAACACTCCTTTTGTAGAATCTGCAAGTGTTTATTTGGATCGCTTTCATGCCTATGCTGGAAAAGGATATATCTTCACCTAAAAACTACACAGAAGCATTCTCAGAAACTTCTGTGTGATGAGTGCATTCAACTCACACACTTGAACGTTTCTTTTGATAGGACACTTTTGAAACACTCCTTCGTAAAATCTGCAAGTGTTTATTTCGAGCGCTTTGAGGCCTATGCTGGAAAAGGAAGTATCTTCACATAAAAACTACACAGAAGCATTCTCAGAAACTTCTTTGTGATGAGTGCATTCATCTCACAGACTTGAGCCTTCCTTTTGAAAGAGCAGTTTTGAAACACTCTTTTTGTAGAGTCTGCAAGTTGATATTTGGTGGGCTTTGAGGCCTATGCTGGGAAAAGGAATATCTTCACTTAAAAACTAGACAGAAGCATTCTCACAAACTTCTCTGTGATTAGTGCATTCAACTAACGGACTTGAATATTGCCTCTGATAGAGCAGTTTGGAAACAATCCTTTTGTAGAATCTGCAAGTGTTTATTTCGAGTGCTTTGACGCCTAGGCTGAAAAAGGAAATATCTTCACATAACAACTACACAGAAGCATTCTCAGAAACTTCTTTGTGATGAGTGCATTCTACTCACGGAGTTGAAGCCTCTTTTTGGTGGAAGTGTTTTCAACCTCTGTTTTTGTAGAATCTGCAATTGCATATTTGGAGCGCTCCGAGGCCTATGCTGGGAAATGAAATATCTTCAGCTGAAAACTACACAGAAGCATTCTCAGAAACTTCTGTGTGATGAGTGCATTCAACTCACAGACTTGAGCCTTCCTTTTGAAAGAGCAGTTTTGAAACACTCTTTTTGTAGAGTCTGCAAGTGGATATTTGGAGGGCTTGGAGGCCTATGCTGGGAAAAGAAATATCTGCACCTAAAAACTAGACAGAAGCATTCTCACAAACTTCTGTCTGATTAGTGCGTTCAACTCACAGACTTGAACATTCCCTCGGATAGAGCAGTTTGGAAACACTCCTTTTGTAGAATCTGCAAGTGTTTATTTGGAACGCTTTGACGCCTATGCTGGAAAAGGAAATATATTCACATAAAAACTAGGCAGAAGCATTCTCAGAAACTTCTTTGTGATGAGTGCATTCTACTCACAGGCTTGAACATTCCTCTTTAGAGAGCAGTTTGGAAACACTCCTTTTGTAGAATCTGCAAGTGTTTATTTGGATCCCTTTCACGCCAATGCTGGAAAAGGAAATATCTTCACCTAAAAACTACACAGAAGTATTCTCAGAAACTTCTTTGTGATGAGTGCATTCTACTCACAGACTTGAACATTCCTCTTGAGAGAGCAGTTTGGAAACACTACTTTTGTAGAACCTGCAAGTGTTTATTTGGATCGCTTTTGCGCCTATGCTGGAAAAGGAAATATCTTCACCTAAAAACAACACAGAAGCATTCTCAGAAACTTCTGTGTGATGAGTGCATTCAACTCACAGACTTGAACGTTTCTTTTGATAGGACAGTTTTCAAACACTCCTTTTGGAGAATCTGCAAGTGTTTATTTCTAGCGCTTTGGGGCCTAGGCTGGAAAAGGAAGTATCTTCACATAACAACTACACAGAAGCATTCTCAGACACTTCTTTGTGATGAGTGCATTCAACTCACAGACTTGAGCCTTTCTTTTGAAAGAGCAGTTTTGAAACACTCTTTTTGTAGAATCTGCAAGTGAATATTTGGAGCGCTTTAAAGCCTCTTCTGGGAAAAGAAATATCTTCACCTAAAAACAAGACAGAAGCATTCTGACAAACATCTGTGTGATTAGTGCATTCAACTCACAGACTTGAACATTCCCCCTGATAGGGCAGTTTGGAAACACTCCTTTTGTAGAATCTGCAAGTGTTTATTTGGAGCGCTTTGATGCCTACGATGGAAAAGGAAATATCTTCACATAAAATCTAGACAGAAGGATTCTTAGAAACTTCTTTGTGATGAGTGCATTCTACTCACAGAGTTGAAGCCTCTTTTTCGTGGAAGAGTTTTCAACCTCTCTTTTTGTAGAATCTGCAAGTGCATATTTGGAGCGCTCCGAGGCCTATGCTGGGAAATGAAATATCTTCACCTAAAAACTACACAGAAGCATTCTCAGAAACTTCTGTGTGATGAGTGCATTCAACTCACAGACTTGAACGTTTCTTTTGATAGGACAGTTTTCAAACACTCCTTTCGTAGAATCTGCAAGTGTTTATTTCGAACGCTTTGAGGCCTACGCTGGAAAAGGAAGTATCTTCACATAACAACTACACAGAAGCATTCTCAGAAACTTCTTTGTGATGAGTGCATTCATCTCACAGACATGAGCCTTCCTTTTGAAAGAGCAGTTTTGAAACACTCTTTTTGTAGAGTCTGCAAGTTGATATTTGGAGGGCTTTGAGGCCTATGCTGGGAAAAGAAATATCTTCACCTAAAAACTAGACAGAAGCATTCTCACAAACTTCTGTCTGATTAGTGCATTCAACTCACAGACTTCAACATTCCCTCTGATAGATCAGTTTGGAAACAATCCTTTTGTAGAATCTGCAAGTGTTTATTTGGAGCGCTTTGACGCCTATGCTGGAAAAGGAAATATCTTCACATAAAAACTAGACAGAAGCATTCTCAGAAACTTCTTTTGGATGAGTGCATTCTACTCACAGAATTGAAGCCTCTTTTTGGTGGAAGAGTTTTCAAGCTCCCATTTTGTAGAATCTGCAAGTGCATATTTGGAGCGCTCCGAGGGCTACGCTGGGAAATGAAATATCTTCACCTAAAAACTACACAGAAGCATTCTCAGAAACTTCTGTGGGATGAGTGCATTCAACTCACAGACGAGCCTTTCTTTTGAAAGAACAGTTTTGAAACACTCTTTTTGTAGAATCTGCAAGTGGATATTTGGAGGGCTATGAGGCCTATGCTGGGAAAAGAAATATCTTCACCTAAAAACTAGACAGAAGCATTCTCACAAACTTCTGTCTGATTAGTGCATTCAACTCACAGAGTTGAACATTCCCTCGTATAGAGCAGTTTGGAAACACTCCTTTTGTAGAATCTGCAAGTGTTTATTTGGAGCGCTTTGACGCCTATGCTGGAAAAGGAAATATCTTCACATAAAAACTAGACAGAAGCATTCTCAGTAACTTCTTTGTGATGAGTGCATTCTCCTCACAGACTTGAACATTCCTCTTGAGAGAGCAGTTTGGAAACACTCCTTTTGTAGAATCTGCAAGTGTTTATTTGGATCGCTTTGACGCCTATGCTGGAAAAGGAAATATCTTCACCTAAAAACTGCACAGAAGCATTCTCAGAAACTTCTGTGCGATGAGTGCATTCAACTCACAGACTTGAACGTTTCTTTTGATAGGATAGTTTTGAAACACTCCTTTTGTAGGATCTGCAAGTGTTTATTTCGAGCGCTTTGAGGCCTATGCTGGAAAAGGAAGTATCTTCACATAACAACTACACAGAAGCATTCTCAGACACTTCTTTGTGATGAGTGCATTCAACTCACAGACTTGAGCCTTTCTTTTGAAAGAGCAGTTTTGAAACAATCTTTTTGTAGAGTCTGCAAGTGGATATTTGGAGGCCTTTGAGGCCTATGCTGGGAAAAGAAATATCTTCACCTAAAAACTAGACAGAAGCATTCTCATAAACTTCTGTCTGATTAGCGCATTCAACTCACCGACTTGAACATTCCCTCGGATAGAGCAGTTTGGAAACACTCCTTTGGGAGAATCTGCTAGTGTTTATTTGGAACGCTTTGAAGCCTATCCTGGAAAAGGAAATATATTCACATAAAAACTAGCCAGACGCATTCTCAGAAACTTCTTTGTGATGAGTGCATTCTACTCACCGACTTGAACATTCGTCTTGAGAGAGCAGTTTGGAAACACTCCTTTTGTAGAATCTGCAAGTGTTTATTTGGATCGCTTTTGCGCCTATGCTGGAAAAGGAAATATCTTCACCTAAAAACAACACAGAAGCATTCTCAGAAACTTCTGTGTGATGAGTGCATTCAACTCACAGACTTGAACGTTTCTTTTGATAGGACAGTTTTCAAACACTCCTTTTGGAGAATCTGCAAGTGTTTATTTCTAGCGCTTTGGGGCCTAGGCTGGAAAAGGAAGTATCTTCACATAACAACTACACAGAAGCATTCTCAGACACTTCTTTGTGATGAGTGCATTCAACTCACAGACTTGAGCCTTTCTTTTGAAAGAGCAGTTTTGAAACACTCTTTTTGTAGAATCTGCAAGTGAATATTTGGAGCGCTTTAAAGCCTCTTCTGGGAAAAGAAATATCTTCACCTAAAAACAAGACAGAAGCATTCTGACAAACATCTGTGTGATTAGTGCATTCAACTCACAGACTTGAACATTCCCCCTGATAGGGCAGTTTGGAAACACTCCTTTTGTAGAATCTGCAAGTGTTTATTTGGAGCGCTTTGACGCCTACGATGGAAAAGGAAATATCTTCACATAAAATCTAGAAAGAAGGATTCTTAGAAACTTCTTTGTGATGAGTGCATTCTACTCACAGAGTTGAAGCCTCTTTTTCGTGGAAGAGTTTTCAACCTCTCTTTTTGTAGAATCTGCAAGTGCATATTTGGAGCGCTCCGAGGCCTATGCTGGGAAATGAAATATCTTCACCTAAAAACTACACAGAAGCATTCTCAGAAACTTCTGTGTGATGAGTGCATTCAACTCACAGACTTGAACGTTTCTTTTGATAGGACAGTTTTCAAACACTCCTTTCGTAGAATCTGCAAGTGTTTATTTCGAACGCTTTGAGGCCTACGCTGGAAAAGGAAGTATCTTCACATAACAACTACACAGAAGCATTCTCAGAAACTTCTTTGTGATGAGTGCATTCATCTCACAGACATGAGCCTTCCTTCTGAAAGAGCAGTTTTGAAACACTCTTTTTGTAGAGTCTGCAAGTTGATATTTGGAGGGCTTTGAGGCCTATGCTGGGAAAAGAAATATCTTCCCCTAAAAACTAGACAGAAGCATTCTCACAAACTTCTGTCTGATTAGTGCATTCAACTCACAGACTTCAACATTCCCTCTGATAGAGCAGTTTGGAAACAATCCTTTTGTAGAATCTGCAAGTGTTTATTTGGAGCGCTTTGACGCCTAGGCTGGAAAAGGAAATATCTTCACATAAAAACTAGACAGAAGCATTCTCAGAAACTTCTTTGGGATGAGTGCATTCTACTCACAGAGTTGAAGCCTCTTTTTGGTGGAAGAGTTTCCAAGCTCCCATTTTGTAGAATCTGCAAGTGCATATTTGGAGCGCTCCGAGGGCTACGCTGGGAAATGAAATATCTTCACCTAAAAACTACACAGAAGCATTCTCAGAAACTTCTGTGGGATGAGTGCATTCAACTCACAGATGAGCCTTTCTTTTGAAAGAACAGTTTTGAAACACTCTTTTTGTAGAATCTGCAAGTGGATATTTGGAGGGCTGTGAGGCCTATGCTGGGAAAAGAAATATCTTCACCTAAAAACTAGACAGAAGCATTCTCACAAACTTTTGTCTGATTAGTGCATTCAACTCACAGAGTTGAACATTCCCTCGTATAGAGCAGTTTGGAAACACTCCTTTTGTAGAATCTGCAAGTGTTTATTTGGAGCGCTTTGACGCCTATGCTGGAAAAGGAAATATCTTCACATAAAAACTAGACAGAAGCATTCTCAGTAACTTCTTTGTGATGAGTGCATTCTACTCACAGACTTGAACATTCCTCTTGAGAGAGCAGTTTGGAACACTCCTTTTGTAGAATCTGCAAGTGTTTATTTGGATCGCTTTGACGCCTATGCTGGAAAAGGAAATATCTTCACCTAAAAACTGCACAGAAGCATTCTCAGAAACTTCTGTGCGATGAGTGCATTCAACTCACAGACTTGAACGTTTCTTTTGATAGGATAGTTTTGAAACACTCCTTTTGTAGGATCTGCAAGTGTTTATTTCGAGCGCTTTGAGGCCTATGCTGGAAAAGGAAGTATCTTCACATAACAACTACACAGAAGCATTCTCAGACACTTCTTTGTGATGAGTGCATTCAACCCACAGACTTGAGCCTTTCTTTTGAAAAAGCAGTTTTGAAACAATCTTTTTGTAGAGTCTGCAAGTGGATATTTGGAGGCCTTTGAGGCCTATGCTGGGAAAAGAAATATCTTCACCTAAAAACTAGACAGAAGCATTCTCATAAACTTCTGACTGATTAGCGCATTCAACTCACCGACTTGAACATTCCCTCGGATAGAGCAGTTTGGAAACACTCCTTTGGGAGAATCTGCTAGTGTTTATGTGGAACGCTTTGAAGCCTATCCTGGAAAAGGAAATATATTCACATAAAAACTAGCCAGACGCATTCTCAGAAACTTCTTTGTGATGAGTGCATTCTACTCACCGACTTGAACATTCGTCTTGAGAGAGCAGTTTGGAAACACTCCTTTTGTAGAATCTGCAAGTGTTTATTTGGATCGCTTTCACGCCTATGCTGGAAAAGGAAATATCTTCACCTAGAAACTACACAGAAGCATTCTCAGAAACTTCTGTGTGATGAGTGCATTCAACTCACAGACTTGAACGTTTCTTTTTATAGGACACTTTTGAAACACTCCTTTCGTAAAATCTGCAAGTGTTTATTTCGAGCGCTTTGAGGCCTATGCTGGAAAAGGAAGTATCTTCACATAACAACTACACAGAAGCATTCTCAGAAACTTCTATGTGATGAGTGCATTCTATTCACAGAGTTGAAGTCTCTTTTTGGGGGAAGTGTTTTCAACCTCTGTTTTTGTAGAATCTGCAATTGCATATTTGGAGCGCTCCGAGGCCTATGCTGGGAAATGAAATATCTTCACCTAAAAACTACACAGAAGCATTCTCAGAAACTTCTGTGTGATGAGTGCATTCAACTCACAGACTTGAACGTTTCTTTTGATAGGACAGTTTTGAAACACTCCTTTCCTAGAATGTGCAAGTGTTTATTTCGAGCGCTTTGAGGCCTATGCTGGAAAAGGAAGCATCTTCACATAACAACTACACAGAAGCATTCTCAGAAACTTCTTTGTGATGAGTGCATTCAACTCACAGGCTTGAGCCTTCCTTTTGAAAGAGCAGTTTTGAAGCACTCTTTTTGTAGAGTCTGAATGTGGATATTAGGAGGGCTTTGAGGCCTACGCTGGGAAAAGAAATATCTTCACCTAAAAACTAGACAGAAACACTCTGACAAACATCTGTCTGATTAGTGCATTCAACTCACAGACTTGAACATTCCCTCTGATAGGGCAGTTTGGAAACACTCCTTTTGTAGAATCTGCAAGTGTTTATTTGGAGCGCTTTGACGCCTATGCTGGAAAAGGAAATATCTTCACAGAAAAACTAGCCAGAAGCATTCTCAGAAACTTCTTTGTAATAAGTGCATTCCACTCACAGACATGAACATTCCTCTTGAGAGAGAAGTTTGGAAACACTCCTTTTGTAGAATCTGCAAGTGTTTATTTGGATCGCTTTGACGCCTATGCTGGAAAAGGAAATATCTTCAACTAAAAACTACACAGAAGCATTTTCAGAAACTTCTGTGTGATGAGTGCATTCAACTCACCGACTTGAACGTTTCTTTTGATAGGACAGTTTTGAAACACTCCTTTTGTAGAATCTGCAAGTGTTTATTTCGAGCGGTTTGAGGCCTATGCTGGAAAAGGTAGTATCTTCACCCAAAAACTACACAGAAGCATTCTCAGAAACTTCTGTGTGATGAGTGCATTCAACTCACAGACTTCAGCCTTTCTTTTGAAAGAGCAGTTTTGAAACACTCTTTTTGTAGAATCTGCAAGTGGATATTTGGAGCGCTTAAAGGCCTATTCGGGGAAAAGAAATATCTTTACATAAAAACTAGACAGAAGCATTCTCACAAACTTCTGTGTGATTAGTGCATTCAACTCACAGAGTTGAACATTCCCTCGTATAGAGCAGTTTGGAAACACTCCTTTTGTAGAATCTGCAAGTGTTTATTTGCAGCGATTTGACGCCTATGCTGGAAAAGGAAATATCTTCACATAAAAACTAGACAGAAGCATTCTCAGAAACTTCTGTGTGACGACTGCATTCTACTCACAGAGTTGAAGCCTGTTTTTGGTGGAAGAGTTTTCAACCTCTCTTTTTGTAGAATCTGCAAGTGCATATTTGGAGCGCTTCGAGGCCTATGCTGGGAAATGAAATATCTTCACCTAAAAACTACACAGAAGCATTCTCAGAAACTTCTGTGTAATGAGTGCATTCAACTCACAGACTTGAACGTTTCTTTTGATAGGACAGTTTTGAAACACTCCTTTCGTAGAATCTGCAAGTGTTTATTTCGAGCGCTTTGAGGCCTAAGCTGGAAAAGGAAGTATCTTCACATAACAACTACACAGAAGCATTCTCAGAAACTTCTTTGTGATGAGTGCATTCAACTCACAGACTTGAGCCTTCCCTTTGAAAGAGCAGTTTTGAAGCACTCTGTTTGTAGAGTCTGCAAGTGGATATTTGGAGGGCTTTGAGGCCTATGCTGGGAAAAGAAATATTTTCATCTAAAAACTAGACAGAAGCATTCTCAGAAACTTCTGTCTGATTAGTGCATTCAACTCACGGACTTGAACATTCCCTCGGATAGAGCAGTTTGGAAACACTCCTTTTCTAGAATCTGCAAGTGCTTATTTGGATCGCTTTCACCCCTATGCAGGAAAAGGAAATATCTTCAACTAAAAACAACACAGAAGCATTCTCAGAAACTTCTGTGTGATGAGTGCATTCAAATCACAGACTTGAACGTTTCTATTGATAGGACAGTTTTGAAACACTCCTTTCGTAGAATCTGCAAGTGTTTATTTCGAGCGCTTTGAAGCCTATGGTGGAAAAGGAAGTATCTTCACATAACAACTACACAGAAGCATTCTCAGAAACTTCTTTGTGATGAGTGCATTCTACTCACAGAGTTGAAGCCTCTTTTTGGTGGAAGTGTTTTCAACCTCTGTTTTTGTAGAATCTGCACGTGCATATTTGGAGTGCTCCGAGGCCTATGCTGGGAAATGAAATATCTTCACCTAAAAACTACACAGAAGCATTCTCAGAAACTTCTGTGTGATGAGTGTATTCAACTCACGGACTTGAGCCTTCCTTTTGAAAGAGCAGTTTTGAAACACTCCTTTCGTAGAATCTGCAAGTGTTTATTACGAGCGCTTTGAGGCCTATGCTGGAAAAGGAACTATCCTCACATAACAATTACACAGAAGCATTCTCAGAAACTTCATTGTGATGAGTGCATTCAACTCACAGACTTTAGCCTTCCTTTTAAAAGAGCAGTTTTGAAGCACTCTTTTTGTAGAGTCTGCAAGTGGATATTTGGAGGGCTTTGAGGCCTGGGCTGGGAAAAGAAATATCTTCACATAAAAACTAGACAGAAGCATAATCAGAAACTTCTGTCTGATTAGTTCATTCAACTCACAGAGTTGAAAATTCCCTCGTATAGAGCAGTTTGGAAACACTCCTTTTGTAGAATCTGCAAGTGTTTATTTGGAGCGCTTTGACGCCTATGCTGGAAAAGGAAATATCTTCACATAAAAACTAGACAGAAGCATTCTCAGAAACTTCTTTGTGATGAGTGCATTCTACTCACAGACTTGAACATTCCTCTTGATAGAGCAGTTTGGAAACACTCCTTTTGTAGAATCTGCAAGTGTTTATTTGGATCGCTTTGACGCCTATGCTGGAAAAGGAAATATTTTCACCTAAAAACTACACAGAAGCATTCTCAGAAACTTCTGTGTGATGAGTGCATTCAACTCCCAGACTTGAACGTTTCTTTTGATAGGATAGTTTTGCAACACTCCTTTTGTAGAATCTGCAAGTGTTTATTTGGATCGCTTTCATGCCTATGCTGGAAAAGGATATATCTTCACCTAAAAATTACACAGAAGCATTCTCAGAAACTTCTGTGTGATGAGTGCATTCAACTCACACACTTGAACGTTTCTTTTGATAGGACACTTTTGAGACACTCCTTCGTAAAATCTGCAAGTGTTTATTTCGAGCGCTTTGAGGCCTATGCTGGAAAAGGAAGTATCTTCACATAAAAACTACACAGAAGCATTCTCAGAAACTTCTTTGTGATGAGTGCATTCATCTCACAGACTTGAGCCTTCCTTTTGAAAGAGCAGTTTTGAAACACTCTTTTTGTAGAGTCTGCAAGTTGATATTTGGTGAGCTTTGAGGCCTATGCTGGGAAAAGGAATATCTACACTTAAAAACTAGACAGAAGCATTCTCACAAACTTCTCTGTGATTAGTGCATTCAACTAACAGACTTGAATATTGCCTCTGATAGAGCAGTTTGGAAACAATCCTTTTGTAGAATCTGCAAGTGTTTATTTCGAGTGCTTTGACGCCTAGGCTGAAAAAGGAAATATCTTCACATAACAACTACACTGAAGCATTCTCAGAAACTTCTTTGTGATGAGTGCATTCTACTCACAGAGTTGAAGCCTCTTTTTGGTGGAAGTGTTTTCAACCTCTGTTTTTGTAGAATCTGCAATTGCATATTTGGAGCGCTCCGAGGCCTATGCTGGGAAATGAAATATCTTCAGCTGAAAACTACACAGAAGCATTCTCAGAAACTTCTGTGTGATGAGTGCATTCAACTCACAGACTTGAGCCTTCCTTTTGAAAGAGCAGTTTTGAAACACTCTTTTTGTAGAGTCTGCAAGAGGATATTTGGAGGGCTTGGAGGCCTATGCTGGGAAAAGAAATATCTGCACCTAAAAACTAGACAGAAGCATTCTCACAAACTTCTGTCTGATTAGTGCGTTCAACTCACAGACTTGAACATTCCCTCGGATAGAGCAGTTTGGAAACACTCCTTTTGTAGAATCTGCAAGTGTTTATTTGGAACGCTTTGACGCCTATGCTGGAAAAGGAAATATATTCACATAAAAACTAGGCAGAAGCATTCTCAGAAACTTCTTTGTGATGAGTGCATTCTACTCACAGGCTTGAACATTCCTCTTTAGAGAGCAGTTTGGAAACACTCCTTTTGTAGAATCTGCAAGTGTTTATTTGGATCGCTTTTGCGCCTATGCTGGAAAAGGAAATATCTTCACCTAAAAACAACACAGAAGCATTCTCAGAAACTTCTGTGTGATGAGTGCATTCAACTCACAGACTTGAACGTTTCTTTTGATAGGACAGTTTTCAAACACTCCTTTTGGAGAATCTGCAAGTGTTTATTTCTAGCGCTTTGGGGCCTAGGCTGGAAAAGGAAGTATCTTCACATAACAACTACACAGAAGCATTCTCAGACACTTCTTTGTGATGAGTGCATTCAACTCACAGACTTGAGCCTTTCTTTTGAAAGAGCAGTTTTGAAACACTCTTTTTGTAGAATCTGCAAGTGAATATTTGGAGCGCTTTAAAGCCTCTTCTGGGAAAAGAAATATCTTCACCTAAAAACAAGACAGAAGCATTCTGACAAACATCTGTGTGATTAGTGCATTCAACTCACAGACTTGAACATTCCCCCTGATAGGGCAGTTTGGAAACACTCCTTTTGTAGAATCTGCAAGTGTTTATTTGGAGCGCTTTGACGCCTACGATGGAAAAGGAAATATCTTCACATAAAATCTAGAAAGAAGGATTCTTAGAAACTTCTTTGTGATGAGTGCATTCTACTCACAGAGTTGAAGCCTCTTTTTCGTGGAAGAGTTTTCAACCTCTCTTTTTGTAGAATCTGCAAGTGCATATTTGGAGCGCTCCGAGGCCTATGCTGGGAAATGAAATATCTTCACCTAAAAACTACACAGAAGCATTCTCAGAAACTTCTGTGTGATGAGTGCATTCAACTCACAGACTTGAACGTTTCTTTTGATAGGACAGTTTTCAAACACTCCTTTCGTAGAATCTGCAAGTGTTTATTTCGAACGCTTTGAGGCCTACGCTGGAAAAGGAAGTATCTTCACATAACAACTACACAGAAGCATTCTCAGAAACTTCTTTGTGATGAGTGCATTCATCTCACAGACATGAGCCTTCCTTCTGAAAGAGCAGTTTTGAAACACTCTTTTTGTAGAGTCTGCAAGTTGATATTTGGAGGGCTTTGAGGCCTATGCTGGGAAAAGAAATATCTTCCCCTAAAAACTAGACAGAAGCATTCTCACAAACTTCTGTCTGATTAGTGCATTCAACTCACAGACTTCAACATTCCCTCTGATAGAGCAGTTTGGAAACAATCCTTTTGTAGAATCTGCAAGTGTTTATTTGGAGCGCTTTGACGCCTAGGCTGGAAAAGGAAATATCTTCACATAAAAACTAGACAGAAGCATTCTCAGAAACTTCTTTGGGATGAGTGCATTCTACTCACAGAGTTGAAGCCTCTTTTTGGTTGAAGAGTTTCCAAGCTCCCATTTTGTAGAATCTGCAAGTGCATATTTGGAGCGCTCCGAGGGCTACGCTGGGAAATGAAATATCTTCACCTAAAAACTACACAGAAGCATTCTCAGAAACTTCTGTGGGATGAGTGCATTCATCTCACAGACTTGAGCCTTCCTTTTGAAAGAACAGTTTTGAAACACTCTTTTTGTAGAGTCTGCAAGTTGATATTTGGTGAGCTTTGAGGCCTATGCTGGGAAAAGGAATATCTACACTTAAAAACTAGACAGAAGCATTCTCACAAACTTCTCTGTGATTAGTGCATTCAACTAACAGACTTGAATATTGCCTCTGATAGAGCAGTTTGGAAACAATCCTTTTGTAGAATCTGCAAGTGTTTATTTCGAGTGCTTTGACGCCTAGGCTGAAAAAGGAAATATCTTCACATAACAACTACACAGAAGCATTCTCAGAAACTTCTTTGTGATGAGTGCATTCTACTCACAGAGTTGAAGCCTCTTTTTGGTGGAAGTGTTTTCAACCTCTGTTTTTGTAGAATCTGCAATTGCATATTTGGAGCGCTCCGAGGCCTATGCTGGGAAATGAAATATCTTCAGCTGAAAACTACACAGAAGCATTCTCAGAAACTTCTGTGTGATGAGTGCATTCAACTCACAGACTTGAGCCTTCCTTTTGAAAGAGCAGTTTTGAAACACTCTTTTTGTAGAGTCTGCAAGAGGATATTTGGAGGGCTTGGAGGCCTATGCTGGGAAAAGAAATATCTGCACCTAAAAACTAGACAGAAGCATTCTCACAAACTTCTGTCTGATTAGTGCGTTCAACTCACAGACTTGAACATTCCCTCGGATAGAGCAGTTTGGAAACACTCCTTTTGTAGAATCTGCAAGTGTTTATTTGGAACGCTTTGACGCCTATGCTGGAAAAGGAAATATATTCACATAAAAACTAGGCAGAAGCATTCTCAGAAACTTCTTTGTGATGAGTGCATTCTACTCACAGGCTTGAACATTCCTCTTTAGAGAGCAGTTTGGAAACACTCCTTTTGTAGAATCTGCAAGTGTTTATTTGGATCGCTTTTGCGCCTATGCTGGAAAAGGAAATATCTTCACCTAAAAACAACACAGAAGCATTCTCAGAAACTTCTGTGTGATGAGTGCATTCAACTCACAGACTTGAACGTTTCTTTTGATAGGACAGTTTTCAAACACTCCTTTTGGAGAATCTGCAAGTGTTTATTTCTAGCGCTTTGGGGCCTAGGCTGGAAAAGGAAGTATCTTCACATAACAACTACACAGAAGCATTCTCAGACACTTCTTTGTGATGAGTGCATTCAACTCACAGACTTGAGCCTTTCTTTTGAAAGAGCAGTTTTGAAACACTCTTTTTGTAGAATCTGCAAGTGAATATTTGGAGCGCTTTAAAGCCTCTTCTGGGAAAAGAAATATCTTCACCTAAAAACAAGACAGAAGCATTCTGACAAACATCTGTGTGATTAGTGCATTCAACTCACAGACTTGAACATTCCCCCTGATAGGGCAGTTTGGAAACACTCCTTTTGTAGAATCTGCAAGTGTTTATTTGGAGCGCTTTGACGCCTACGATGGAAAAGGAAATATCTTCACATAAAATCTAGACAGAAGGATTCTTAGAAACTTCTTTGTGATGAGTGCATTCTACTCACAGAGTTGAAGCCTCTTTTTCGTGGAAGAGTTTTCAACCTCTCTTTTTGTAGAATCTGCAAGTGCATATTTGGAGCGCTCCGAGGCCTATGCTGGGAAATGAAATATCTTCACCTAAAAACTACACAGAAGCATTCTCAGAAACTTCTGTGTGATGAGTGCATTCAACTCACAGACTTGAACGTTTCTTTTGATAGGACAGTTTTCAAACACTCCTTTCGTAGAATCTGCAAGTGTTTATTTCGAACGCTTTGAGGCCTACGCTGGAAAAGGAAGTATCTTCACATAACAACTACACAGAAGCATTCTCAGAAACTTCTTTGTGATGAGTGCATTCATCTCACAGACATGAGCCTTCCTTTTGAAAGAGCAGTTTTGAAACACTCTTTTTGTAGAGTCTGCAAGTTGATATTTGGAGGGCTTTGAGGCCTATGCTGGGAAAAGAAATATCTTCACCTAAAAACTAGACAGAAGCATTCTCACAAACTTCTGTCTGATTAGTGCATTCAACTCACAGACTTCAACATTCCCTCTGATAGATCAGTTTGGAAACAATCCTTTTGTAGAATCTGCAAGTGTTTATTTGGAGCGCTTTGACGCCTATGCTGGAAAAGGAAATATCTTCACATAAAAACTAGACAGAAGCATTCTCAGAAACTTCTTTTGGATGAGTGCATTCTACTCACAGAATTGAAGCCTCTTTTTGGTGGAAGAGTTTTCAAGCTCCCATTTTGTAGAATCTGCAAGTGCATATTTGGAGCGCTCCGAGGGCTACGCTGGGAAATGAAATATCTTCACCTAAAAACTACACAGAAGCATTCTCAGAAACTTCTGTGGGATGAGTGCATTCAACTCACAGACGAGCCTTTCTTTTGAAAGAACAGTTTTGAAACACTCTTTTTGTAGAATCTGCAAGTGGATATTTGGAGGGCTATGAGGCCTATGCTGGGAAAAGAAATATCTTCACCTAAAAACTAGACAGAAGCATTCTCACAAACTTCTGTCTGATTAGTGCATTCAACTCACAGAGTTGAACATTCCCTCGTATAGAGCAGTTTGGAAACACTCCTTTTGTAGAATCTGCAAGTGTTTATTTGGAGCGCTTTGACGCCTATGCTGGAAAAGGAAATATCTTCACATAAAAACTAGACAGAAGCATTCTCAGTAACTTCTTTGTGATGAGTGCATTCTCCTCACAGACTTGAACATTCCTCTTGAGAGAGCAGTTTGGAAACACTCCTTTTGTAGAATCTGCAAGTGTTTATTTGGATCGCTTTGACGCCTATGCTGGAAAAGGAAATATCTTCACCTAAAAACTGCACAGAAGCATTCTCAGAAACTTCTGTGCGATGAGTGCATTCAACTCACAGACTTGAACGTTTCTTTTGATAGGATAGTTTTGAAACACTCCTTTTGTAGGATCTGCAAGTGTTTATTTCGAGCGCTTTGAGGCCTATGCTGGAAAAGGAAGTATCTTCACATAACAACTACACAGAAGCATTCTCAGACACTTCTTTGTGATGAGTGCATTCAACTCACAGACTTGAGCCTTTCTTTTGAAAGAGCAGTTTTGAAACAATCTTTTTGTAGAGTCTGCAAGTGGATATTTGGAGGCCTTTGAGGCCTATGCTGGGAAAAGAAATATCTTCACCTAAAAACTAGACAGAAGCATTCTCATAAACTTCTGTCTGATTAGCGCATTCAACTCACCGACTTGAACATTCCCTCGGATAGAGCAGTTTGGAAACACTCCTTTGGGAGAATCTGCTAGTGTTTATTTGGAACGCTTTGAAGCCTATCCTGGAAAAGGAAATATATTCACATAAAAACTAGCCAGACGCATTCTCAGAAACTTCTTTGTGATGAGTGCATTCTACTCACCGACTTGAACATTCGTCTTGAGAGAGCAGTTTGGAAACACTCCTTTTGTAGAATCTGCAAGTGTTTATTTGGATCGCTTTTGCGCCTATGCTGGAAAAGGAAATATCTTCACCTAAAAACAACACAGAAGCATTCTCAGAAACTTCTGTGTGATGAGTGCATTCAACTCACAGACTTGAACGTTTCTTTTGATAGGACAGTTTTCAAACACTCCTTTTGGAGAATCTGCAAGTGTTTATTTCTAGCGCTTTGGGGCCTAGGCTGGAAAAGGAAGTATCTTCACATAACAACTACACAGAAGCATTCTCAGACACTTCTTTGTGATGAGTGCATTCAACTCACAGACTTGAGCCTTTCTTTTGAAAGAGCAGTTTTGAAACACTCTTTTTGTAGAATCTGCAAGTGAATATTTGGAGCGCTTTAAAGCCTCTTCTGGGAAAAGAAATATCTTCACCTAAAAACAAGACAGAAGCATTCTGACAAACATCTGTGTGATTAGTGCATTCAACTCACAGACTTGAACATTCCCCCTGATAGGGCAGTTTGGAAACACTCCTTTTGTAGAATCTGCAAGTGTTTATTTGGAGCGCTTTGACGCCTACGATGGAAAAGGAAATATCTTCACATAAAATCTAGAAAGAAGGATTCTTAGAAACTTCTTTGTGATGAGTGCATTCTACTCACAGAGTTGAAGCCTCTTTTTCGTGGAAGAGTTTTCAACCTCTCTTTTTGTAGAATCTGCAAGTGCATATTTGGAGCGCTCCGAGGCCTATGCTGGGAAATGAAATATCTTCACCTAAAAACTACACAGAAGCATTCTCAGAAACTTCTGTGTGATGAGTGCATTCAACTCACAGACTTGAACGTTTCTTTTGATAGGACAGTTTTCAAACACTCCTTTCGTAGAATCTGCAAGTGTTTATTTCGAACGCTTTGAGGCCTACGCTGGAAAAGGAAGTATCTTCACATAACAACTACACAGAAGCATTCTCAGAAACTTCTTTGTGATGAGTGCATTCATCTCACAGACATGAGCCTTCCTTCTGAAAGAGCAGTTTTGAAACACTCTTTTTGTAGAGTCTGCAAGTTGATATTTGGAGGGCTTTGAGGCCTATGCTGGGAAAAGAAATATCTTCCCCTAAAAACTAGACAGAAGCATTCTCACAAACTTCTGTCTGATTAGTGCATTCAACTCACAGACTTCAACATTCCCTCTGATAGAGCAGTTTGGAAACAATCCTTTTGTAGAATCTGCAAGTGTTTATTTGGAGCGCTTTGACGCCTAGGCTGGAAAAGGAAATATCTTCACATAAAAACTAGACAGAAGCATTCTCAGAAACTTCTTTGGGATGAGTGCATTCTACTCACAGAGTTGAAGCCTCTTTTTGGTGGAAGAGTTTCCAAGCTCCCATTTTGTAGAATCTGCAAGTGCATATTTGGAGCGCTCCGAGGGCTACGCTGGGAAATGAAATATCTTCACCTAAAAACTACACAGAAGCATTCTCAGAAACTTCTGTGGGATGAGTGCATTCAACTCACAGATGAGCCTTTCTTTTGAAAGAACAGTTTTGAAACACTCTTTTTGTAGAATCTGCAAGTGGATATTTGGAGGGCTGTGAGGCCTATGCTGGGAAAAGAAATATCTTCACCTAAAAACTAGACAGAAGCATTCTCACAAACTTTTGTCTGATTAGTGCATTCAACTCACAGAGTTGAACATTCCCTCGTATAGAGCAGTTTGGAAACACTCCTTTTGTAGAATCTGCAAGTGTTTATTTGGAGCGCTTTGACGCCTATGCTGGAAAAGGAAATATCTTCACATAAAAACTAGACAGAAGCATTCTCAGTAACTTCTTTGTGATGAGTGCATTCTACTCACAGACTTGAACATTCCTCTTGAGAGAGCAGTTTGGAACACTCCTTTTGTAGAATCTGCAAGTGTTTATTTGGATCGCTTTGACGCCTATGCTGGAAAAGGAAATATCTTCACCTAAAAACTGCACAGAAGCATTCTCAGAAACTTCTGTGCGATGAGTGCATTCAACTCACAGACTTGAACGTTTCTTTTGATAGGATAGTTTTGAAACACTCCTTTTGTAGGATCTGCAAGTGTTTATTTCGAGCGCTTTGAGGCCTATGCTGGAAAAGGAAGTATCCTCACATAACAACTACACAGAAGCATTCTCAGACACTTCTTTGTGATGAGTGCATTCAACCCACAGACTTGAGCCTTTCTTTTGAAAAAGCAGTTTTGAAACAATCTTTTTGTAGAGTCTGCAAGTGGATATTTGGAGGCCTTTGAGGCCTATGCTGGGAAAAGAAATATCTTCACCTAAAAACTAGACAGAAGCATTCTCATAAACTTCTGACTGATTAGCGCATTCAACTCACCGACTTGAACATTCCCTCGGATAGAGCAGTTTGGAAACACTCCTTTGGGAGAATCTGCTAGTGTTTATTTGGAACGCTTTGAAGCCTATCCTGGAAAAGGAAATATATTCACATAAAAACTAGCCAGACGCATTCTCAGAAACTTCTTTGTGATGAGTGCATTCTACTCACCGACTTGAACATTCGTCTTGAGAGAGCAGTTTGGAAACACTCCTTTTGTAGAATCTGCAAGTGTTTATTTGGATCGCTTTCACGCCTATGCTGGAAAAGGAAATATCTTCACCTAGAAACTACACAGAAGCATTCTCAGAAACTTCTGTGTGATGAGTGCATTCAACTCACAGACTTGAACGTTTCTTTTTATAGGACACTTTTGAAACACTCCTTTCGTAAAATCTGCAAGTGTTTATTTCGAGCGCTTTGAGGCCTATGCTGGAAAAGGAAGTATCTTCACATAACAACTACACAGAAGCATTCTCAGAAACTTCTATGTGATGAGTGCATTCTATTCACAGAGTTGAAGTCTCTTTTTGGGGGAAGTGTTTTCAACCTCTGTTTTTGTAGAATCTGCAATTGCATATTTGGAGCGCTCCGAGGCCTATGCTGGGAAATGAAATATCTTCACCTAAAAACTACACAGAAGCATTCTCAGAAACTTCTGTGTGATGAGTGCATTCAACTCACAGACTTGAACGTTTCTTTTGATAGGACAGTTTTGAAACACTCCTTTCCTAGAATGTGCAAGTGTTTATTTCGAGCGCTTTGAGGCCTATGCTGGAAAAGGAAGCATCTTCACATAACAACTACACAGAAGCATTCTCAGAAACTTCTTTGTGATGAGTGCATTCAACTCACAGACTTGAGCCTTCCTTTTGAAAGAGCAGTTTTGAAGCACTCTTTTTGTAGAGTCTGAATGTGGATATTAGGAGGGCTTTGAGGCCTACGCTGGGAAAAGAAATATCTTCACCTAAAAACTAGACAGAAACACTCTGACAAACATCTGTCTGATTAGTGCATTCAACTCACAGACTTGAACATTCCCTCTGATAGGGCAGTTTGGAAACACTCCTTTTGTAGAATCTGCAAGTGTTTATTTGGAGCGCTTTGACGCCTATGCTGGAAAAGGAAATATCTTCACAGAAAAACTAGCCAGAAGCATTCTCAGAAACTTCTTTGTAATAAGTGCATTCCACTCACAGACATGAACATTCCTCTTGAGAGAGAAGTTTGGAAACACTCCTTTTGTAGAATCTGCAAGTGTTTATTTGGATCGCTTTGACGCCTATGCTGGAAAAGGAAATATCTTCAACTAAAAACTACACAGAAGCATTTTCAGAAACTTCTGTGTGATGAGTGCATTCAACTCACAGACTTGAACGTTTCTTTTGATAGGACAGTTTTGAAACACTCCTTTTGTAGAATCTGCAAGTGTTTATTTCGAGCGGTTTGAGGCCTATGCTGGAAAAGGAAGTATCTTCACCCAAAAACTACACAGAAGCATTCTCAGAAACTTCTGTGTGATGAGTGCATTCAACTCACAGACTTCAGCCTTTCTTTTGAAAGAGCAGTTTTGAAACACTCTTTTTGTAGAATCTGCAAGTGGATATTTGGAGCGCTTAAAGGCCTATTCGGGGAAAAGAAATATCTTTACATAAAAACTAGACAGAAGCATTCTCACAAACTTCTGTGTGATTAGTGCATTCAACTCACAGAGTTGAACATTCCCTCGTATAGAGCAGTTTGGAAACACTCCTTTTGTAGAATCTGCAAGTGTTTATTTGCAGCGATTTGACGCCTATGCTGGAAAAGGAAATATCTTCACATAAAAACTAGACAGAAGCATTCTCAGAAACTTCTGTGTGACGACTGCATTCTACTCACAGAGTTGAAGCCTGTTTTTGGTGGAAGAGTTTTCAACCTCTCTTTTTGTAGAATCTGCAAGTGCATATTTGGAGCGCTTCGAGGCCTATGCTGGGAAATGAAATATCTTCACCTAAAAACTACACAGAAGCATTCTCAGAAACTTCTGTGTAATGAGTGCATTCAACTCACAGACTTGAACGTTTCTTTTGATAGGACAGTTTTGAAACACTCCTTTCGTAGAATCTGCAAGTGTTTATTTCGAGCGCTTTGAGGCCTAAGCTGGAAAAGGAAGTATCTTCACATAACAACTACACAGAAGCATTCTCAGAAACTTCTTTGTGATGAGTGCATTCAACTCACAGACTTGAGCCTTCCCTTTGAAAGAGCAGTTTTGAAGCACTCTGTTTGTAGAGTCTGCAAGTGGATATTTGGAGGGCTTTGAGGCCTATGCTGGGAAAAGAAATATTTTCATCTAAAAACTAGACAGAAGCATTCTCAGAAACTTCTGTCTGATTAGTGCATTCAACTCACGGACTTGAACATTCCCTCGGATAGAGCAGTTTGGAAACACTCCTTTTCTAGAATCTGCAAGTGCTTATTTGGATCGCTTTCACCCCTATGCAGGAAAAGGAAATATCTTCAACTAAAAACAACACAGAAGCATTCTCAGAAACTTCTGTGTGATGAGTGCATTCAACTCACAGACTTGAACTTTTCTATTGATAGGACAGTTTTGAAACACTCCTTTCGTAGAATCTGCAAGTGTTTATTTCGAGCGCTTTGAAGCCTATGGTGGAAAAGGAAGTATCTTCACATAACAACTACACAGAAGCATTCTCAGAAACTTCTTTGTGATGAGTGCATTCTACTCACAGAGTTGAAGCCTCTTTTTGGTGGAAGTGTTTTCAACCTCTGTTTTTGTAGAATCTGCGCGTGCATATTTGGAGTGCTCCGAGGCCTATGCTGGGAAATGAAATATCTTCACCTAAAAACTACACAGAAGCATTCTCAGAAACTTCTGTGTGATGAGTGCATTCAACTCACGGACTTGAGCCTTCCTTTTGAAAGAGCAGTTTTGAAACACTCCTTTCGTAGAATCTGCAAGTGTTTATTTCGAGCGCTTTGAGGTCTATGCTGGAAAAGGAACTATCTTCACATAACAATTACACAGAAGCATTCTCAGAAACTTCTTTGTGATGAGTGCATTCAACTCACAGACTTTAGCCTTCCTTTTAAAAGAGCAGTTTTGAAGCACTCTTTTTGTAGAGTCTGCAAGTGGATAATTGGAGGGCTTTGAGGCCTGTGCTGGGAAAAGAAATATCTTCACATAAAAACTAGACAGAAGCATAATCAGAAACTTCTGTCTGATTAGTTCATTCAACTCACAGAGTTGAAAATTCCCTCGTATAGAGCAGTTTGGAAACACTCCTTTTGTAGAATCTGCAAGTGTTTATTAGGAGCGCTTTGACGCCTATGCTGGAAAAGGAAATATCTTCACATAAAAACTAGACAGAAGCATTCTCAGAAACTTCTTTGTGATGAGTGCATTCTACTCACAGACTTGAACATTCCTCTTGATAGAGCAGTTTGGAAACACTCCTTTTGTAGAATCTGCAAGTGTTTATTTGGATCGCTTTGACGCCTATGCTGGAAAAGGAAATATTTTCACCTAAAAACTACACAGAAGAAATCTCAGAAACTTCTGTGTGATGAGTGCATTCAACTCACAGACTTGAACGTTTCTTTTGATAGGATAGTTTTGCAACACTCCTTTTGTAGAATCTGCAAGTGTTTATTTGGATCGCTTTCATGCCTATGCTGGAAAAGGATATATCTTCACCTAAAAACTACACAGAAGCATTCTCAGAAACTTCTGTGTGATGAGTGCATTCAACTCACACACTTGAACGTTTCTTTTGATAGGACACTTTTGAAACACTCCTTCGTAAAATCTGCAAGTGTTTATTTCGAGCGCTTTGAGGCCTATGCTGGAAAAGGAAGTATCTTCACATAAAAACTACACAGAAGCATTCTCAGAAACTTCTTTGTGATGAGTGCATTCATCTCACAGACTTGAGCCTTCCTTTTGAAAGAGCAGTTTTGAAACACTCTTTTTGTAGAGTCTGCAAGTTGATATTTGGTGGGCTTTGAGGCCTATGCTGGGAAAAGGAATATCTTCACTTAAAAACTAGACAGAAGCATTCTCACAAACTTCTCTGTGATTAGTGCATTCAACTAACGGACTTGAATATTGCCTCTGATAGAGCAGTTTGGAAACAATCCTTTTGTAGAATCTGCAAGTGTTTATTTCGAGTGCTTTGACGCCTAGGCTGAAAAAGGAAATATCTTCACATAACAACTACACAGAAGCATTCTCAGAAACTTCTTTGTGATGAGTGCATTCTACTCACGGAGTTGAAGCCTCTTTTTGGTGGAAGTGTTTTCAACCTCTGTTTTTGTAGAATCTGCAATTGCATATTTGGAGCGCTCCGAGGCCTATGCTGGGAAATGAAATATCTTCAGCTGAAAACTACACAGAAGCATTCTCAGAAACTTCTGTGTGATGAGTGCATTCAACTCACAGACTTGAGCCTTCCTTTTGAAAGAGCAGTTTTGAAACACTCTTTTTGTAGAGTCTGCAAGTGGATATTTGGAGGGCTTGGAGGCCTATGCTGGGAAAAGAAATATCTGCACCTAAAAACTAGACAGAAGCATTCTCACAAACTTCTGTCTGATTAGTGCGTTCAACTCACAGACTTGAACATTCCCTCGGATAGAGCAGTTTGGAAACACTCCTTTTGTAGAATCTGCAAGTGTTTATTTGGAACGCTTTGACGCCTATGCTGGAAAAGGAAATATCTTCACCTAAAAACTGCACAGAAGCATTCTCAGAAACTTCTGTGCGATGAGTGCATTCAACTCACAGACTTGAACGTTTCTTTTGATAGGACACTTTTGAAACACTCCTTCGTAAAATCTGCAAGTATTTATTTCGAGCGCTTTGAGGCCTATGCTGGAAAAGGAAGTATCTTCACATAAAAACTACACAGAAGAATTCTCAGAAACTTCTGTGTGATGAGTGCATTCAACTCACAGACTTGAACGTTTCTTTTGATAGGACAGTTTTGAAACACTCCTTTCGTAGAATCTGCAAGTGTTTATTTCGAACGCTTTGAGGCCTACGCTGGAAAAGGAAGTATCTTCACATAACAACTACACAGAAGCATTCTCAGAAACTTCTTTGTGATGAGTGCATTCATCTCACAGACATGAGCCTTCCTTTTGAAAGAGCAGTTTTGAAACACTCTTTTTGTAGAGTCTGCAAGTTGATATTTGGAGGGCTTTGAGGCCTATGCTGGGAAAAGGAAAATCTTCACCTAAAAACTAGACAGAAGCATTCTCACAAACTTCTGTCTGATTAGTGCATTCAACTCACAGACTTCAACATTCCCTCTGATAGAGCAGTTTGGAAACAATCCTTTTGTAGAATCTGCAAGTGTTTATTTGGAGCGCTTTGACGCCTAGGCTGGAAAAGGAAATATCTTCACATAAAAACTAGACAGAAGCATTCTCAGAAACTTCTTTGGGATGAGTGCATTCTACTCACAGAGTTGAAGCCTCTTTTTGGTGGAAGAGTTTTCAAGCTCCCATTTTGTAGAATCTGCAAGTGCATATTTGGAGCGCTCCGAGGGCTACGCTGGGAAATGAAATATCTTCACCTAAAAACTACACAGAAGCATTCTCAGAAACTTCTGTGTGATGAGTGCATTCAACTCACAGACGAGCCTTTCTTTTGAAAGAACAGTTTTGAAACACTCTTTTTGTAGAATCTGCAAGTGGATATTTGGAGGGCTGTGAGGCCTATGCTGGGAAAAGAAATATCTTCACCTAAAAACTAGACAGAAGCATTCTCACAAACTTCTGTCTGATTAGTGCATTCAACTCACAGACTTCAACATTCCCTCTGATAGAGCAGTTTGGAAACACTCCTTTTGTAGAATCTGCAAGTGTTTATTTGGAGCGCTTTGACGCCTATGCTGGAAAAGGAAATATCTTCACATAAAAACTAGACAGAAGCATTCTCAGTAACTTCTTTGTGATGAGTGCATTCTACTCACAGACTTGAACATTCCTCTTGAGAGAGCAGTTTGGAAACACTCCTTTTGTAGAATCTGCAAGTGTTTATTTGGATCGCTTTGACGCCTATGCTGGAAAAGGAAATATCTTCACCTAAAAACTGCACAGAAGCATTCTCAGAAACTTCTGTGCGATGAGTGCATTCAACTCACAGACTTGAACGTTTCTTTTGATAGGATAGTTTTGAAACACTCCTTTTGTAGGATCTGCAAGTGTTTATTTCGAGCGCTTTGAGGCCTATGCTGGAAAAGGAAGTATCTTCACATAACAACTACACAGAAGCATTCTCAGACACTTCTTTGTGATGAGTGCATTCAACTCACAGACTTGAGCCTTTCTTTTGAAAGAGCAGTTTTGAAACAATCTTTTTGTAGAGTCTGCAAGTGGATATTTGGAGGCCTTTGAGGCCTGTGCTCGAAAAGAAATATCTTCACCTAAAAACTAGACAGAAGCATTCTCATAAACTTCTGTCTGATTAGCGCATTCAACTCACCGACTTGAACATTCCCTCGGATAGAGCAGTTTGGAAACACTCCTTTGGGAGAATCTGCTAGTGTTTATTTGGAACGCTTTGAAGCCTATCCTGGAAAAGGAAATATATTCACATAAAAACTAGCCAGACGCATTCTCAGAAACTTCTTTGTGATGAGTGCATTCTACTCACCGACTTGAACATTCGTCTTGAGAGAGCAGTTTGGAAACACTCCTTTTGTAGAATCTGCAAGTGTTTATTTGGATCGCTTTCACGCCTATGCTGGAAAAGGAAATATCTTCACCTAAAAACTACACAGAAGCATTCTCAGAAACTTCTGTGTGATGAGTGCATTCAACTCACAGACTTGAAAGTTTCTTTTGATAGGACACTTTTGAAACACTCCTTTCGTAGAATCTGCAAGTGTTTATTTCGAGCGCTTTGAGGCCTAAGCTGGAAAAGGAAGTATCTTCACATAACAACTACACAGAAGCATTCTCAGAAACTTCTTTGTGATGAGTGCATTCAACTCACAGACTTGAGCCTTCCCTTTGAAAGAGCAGTTTTGAAGCACTCTGTTTGTAGAGTCTGCAAGTGGATATTTGGAGGGCTTTGAGGCCTATGCTGGGAAAAGAAATATTTTCATCTAAAAACTAGACAGAAGCATTCTCAGAAACTTCTGTCTGATTAGTGCATTCAACTCACAGACTTGAACATTCCCTCGGATAGAACAGTTTGGAAGCACTCCTTTTGTAGAATCTGCAAGTGCTTATTTGGAACGCTTTTACGCACATGCTGGAAAAGGAAATATCTTCACATAAAAACTAGATAGAAGCATTCTCAGAAACTTCTTTGTGATGAGTCCATTCTACTCACAGACTTGAACATTCCTCTTGAGAGAGCAGTTTGGAAACACTCCTTTTGTAGAATCTGCAAGTGTTTATTTGGATCGCTTTCACCCCTATGCAGGAAAAGGAAATATCTTCAACTAAAAACAACACAGAAGCATTCTCAGAAACTTCTGTGTGATGAGTGCATTCAACTCACAGACTTGAACGTTTCTATTGATAGGACAGTTTTGAAACACTCCTTTCGTAGAATCTGCAAGTGTTTATTTCGAGCGCTTTGAAGCCTATGGTGGAAAAGGAAGTATCTTCACATAACAACTACACAGAAGCATTCTCAGAAACTTCTTTGTGATGAGTGCATTCTACTCACAGAGTTGAAGCCTCTTTTTGGTGGAAGTGTTTTCAACCTCTGTTTTTGTAGAATCTGCGCGTGCATATTTGGAGTGCTCCGAGGCCTATGCTGGGAAATGAAATATCTTCACCTAAAAACTACACAGAAGCATTCTCAGAAACTTCTGTGTGATGAGTGCATTCAACTCACGGACTTGAGCCTTCCTTTTGAAAGAGCAGTTTTGAAACACTCCTTTCGTAGAATCTGCAAGTGTTTATTTCGAGCGCTTTGAGGCCTATGCTGGAAAAGGAACTATCTTCACATAACAATTACACAGAAGCATTCTCAGAAACTTCTTTGTGATGAGTGCATTCAACTCACAGACTTTAGCCTTCCTTTTAAAAGAGCAGTTTTGAAGCACTCTTTTTGTAGAGTCTGCAAGTGGATATTTGGAGGGCTGTGAGGCCTGTGCTGGGAAAAGAAATATGTTCACATAAAAACTAGACAGAAGCATAATCAGAAACTTCTGTCTGATTAGTTCATTCAACTCACAGAGTTGAAAATTCCCTCGTATAGAGCAGTTTGGAAACACTCCTTTTGTAGAATCTGCAAGTGTTTATTTGGAGCGCTTTGACGCCTATGCTGGAAAAGGAAATATCTTCACATAAAAACTAGACAGAAGCATTCTCAGAAACTTCTTTGTGATGAGTGCATTCTACTCACAGACTTGAACATTCCTCTTGATAGAGCAGTTTGGAAACACTCCTTTTGTAGAATCTGCAAGTGTTTATTTGGATCGCTTTGACGCCTATGCTGGAAAAGGAAATATTTTCACCTAAAAACTACACAGAAGCAATCTCAGAAACTTCTGTGTGATGAGTGCATTCAACTCCCAGACTTGAACGTTTCTTTTGATAGGATAGTTTTGCAACACTCCTTTTGTAGAATCTGCAAGTGTTTATTTGGATCGCTTTCATGCCTATGCTGGAAAAGGATATATCTTCACCTAAAAACTACACAGAAGCATTCTCAGAAACTTCTGTGTGATGAGTGCATTCAACTCACACACTTGAACGTTTCTTTTGATAGGACACTTTTGAAACACTCCTTCGTAAAATCTGCAAGTGTTTATTTCGAGCGCTTTGAGGCCTATGCTGGAAAAGGAAGTATCTTCACATAAAAACTACACAGAAGCATTCTCAGAAACTTCTTTGTGATGAGTGCATTCATCTCACAGACTTCAGCCTTCCTTTTGAAAGAGCAGTTTTGAAACACTCTTTTTGTAGAGTCTGCAAGTTGATATTTGGTGGGCTTTGAGGCCTATGCTGGGAAAAGGAATATCTTCACTTAAAAACTAGACAGAAGCATTCTCACAAACTTCTCTGTGATTAGTGCATTCAACTAACAGACTTGAATATTGCCTCTGATAGAGCAGTTTGGAAACAATCCTTTTGTAGAATCTGCAAGTGTTTATTTCGAGTGCTTTGACGCCTAGGCTGAAAAAGGAAATATCTTCACATAACAACTACACAGAAGCATTCTCAGAAACTTCTTTGTGATGAGTGCATTCTACTCACAGAGTTGAAGCCTCTTTTTGGTGGAAGTGTTTTCAACCTCTGTTTTTGTAGAATCTGCGCGTGCATATTTGGAGTGCTCCGAGGCCTATGCTGGGAAATGAAATATCTTCAGCTAAAAACTACACAGAAGCATTCTCAGAAACTTCTGTGTGATGAGTGCATTCAACTCACAGACTTGAGCCTTCCTTTTGAAAGAGCAGTTTTGAAACACTCTTTTTGTAGAGTCTGCAAGTGGATATTTGGAGGGCTTGGAGGCCTATGCTGGGAAAAGAAATATCTGCACCTAAAAACTAGACAGAAGCATTCTCACAAACTTCTGTCTGATTAGTGCGTTCAACTCACAGACTTGAACATTCCCTCGGATAGAGCAGTTTGGAAACACTCCTTTTGTAGAATCTGCAAGTGTTTATTTGGAACGCTTTGACGCCTATGCTGGAAAAGGAAATATATTCACATAAAAACTAGGCAGAAGCATTCTCAGAAACTTCTTTGTGATGAGTGCATTCTACTCACAGGCTTGAAAATTCCTCTTTAGAGAGCAGTTTGGAAACACTCCTTTTGTAGAATCTGCAAGTGTTTATTTGGATCCCTTTCACGCCAATGCTGGAAAAGGAAATATCTTCACCTAAAAACTACACAGAAGTATTCTCAGAAACTTCTTTGTGATGAGTGCATTCTACTCACAGACTTGAACATTCCTCTTGAGAGAGCAGTTTGGAAACACTACTTTTGTAGAACCTGCAAGTGTTTATTTGGATCGCTTTTGCGCCTATGCTGGAAAAGGAAATATCTTCACCTAAAAACAACACAGAAGCATTCTCAGAAACTTCTGTGTGATGAGTGCATTCAACTCACAGACTTGAACGTTTCTTTTGATAGGACAGTTTTCAAACACTCCTTTTGGAGAATCTGCAAGTGTTTATTTCTAGCGCTTTGGGGCCTAGTCTGGAAAAGGAAGTATCTTCACATAACAACTACACAGAAGCATTCTCAGACACTTCTTTGTGATGAGTGCATTCAACTCACAGACTTGAGCCTTTCTTTTGAAAGAGCAGTTTTGAAACACTCTTTTTGTAGAATCTGCAAGTGAATATTTGGAGCGCTTTAAAGCCTCTTCTGGGAAAAGAAATATCTTCACCTAAAAACAAGACAGAAGCATTCTGACAAACATCTGTGTGATTAGTGCATTCAACTCACAGACTTGAACATTCCCCCTGATAGGGCAGTTTGGAAACACTCCTTTTGTAGAATCTGCAAGTGTTTATTTGGAGCGCTTTGACGCCTACGATGGAAAAGGAAATATCTTCACATAAAATCTAGACAGAAGGATTCTTAGAAACTTCTTTGTGATGAGTGCATTCTACTCACAGAGTTGAAGCCTCTTTTTCGTGGAAGAGTTTTCAACCTCTCTTTTTGTAGAATCTGCAAGTGCATATTTGGAGCGCTCCGAGGCCTATGCTGGGAAATGAAATATCTTCACCTAAAAACTACACAGAAGCATTCTCAGAAACTTCTGTGTGATGAGTGCATTCAACTCACAGACTTGAACGTTTCGTTTGATAGGACAGTTTTCAAACACTCCTTTCGTAGAATCTGCAAGTGTTTATTTCGAACGCTTTGAGGCCTACGCTGGAAAAGGAAGTATCTTCACATAACAACTACACAGAAGCATTCTCAGAAACTTCTTTGTGATGAGTGCATTCATCTCACAGACATGAGCCTTCCTTCTGAAAGAGCAGTTTTGAAAGACTCTTTTTGTAGAGTCTGCAAGTTGATATTTGGAGGGCTTTGAGGCCTATGCTGGGAAAAGAAATATCTTCACCTAGAAACTAGACAGAAGCATTCTCACAAACTTCTGTCTGATTAGTGCATTCAACTCACAGACTTCAACATTCCCTCTGATAGAGCAGTTTGGAAACAATCCTTTTGTAGAATCTGCAAGTGTTTATTTGGAGCGCTTTGACGCCTAGGCTGGAAAAGGAAATATCTTCACATAAAAACTAGACAGAAGCATTCTCAGAAACTTCTTTGGGATGAGTGCATTCTACTCACAGAGTTGAAGCCTCTTTTTGGTGGAAGAGTTTTCAAGCTCCCATTTTGTAGAATCTGCAAGTGCATATTTGGAGCGCTCCGAGGGCTACGCTGGGAAATGAAATATCTTCACCTAAAAACTACACAGAAGCATTCTCAGAAACTTCTGTGTGATGAGTGCATTCAACTCACAGACGAGCCTTTCTTTTGAAAGAACAGTTTTGAAACACTCTTTTTGTAGAATCTGCAAGTGGATATTTGGAGGGCTATGAGGCCTATGCTGGGAAAAGAAATATCTTCTCCTAAAAACTAGACAGAAGCATTCTCACAAACTTCTGTCTGATTAGTGCATTCAACTCACAGAGTTGAACATTCCCTCGTATAGAGCAGTTTGGAAACACTCCTTTTGTAGAATCTGCAAGTGTTTATTTGGAGCGCTTTGACGCCTATGCTGGAAAAGGAAATATCTTCACATAAAAACTAGACAGAAGCATTCTCAGTAACTTCTTTGTGATGAGTGCATTCTCCTCACAGACTTGAACATTCCTCTTGAGAGAGCAGTTTGGAAACACTCCTTTTGTAGAATCTGCAAGTGTTTATTTGGATCGCTTTGACGCCTATGCTGGAAAAGGAAATATCTTCACCTAAAAACTGCACAGAAGCATTCTCAGAAACTTCTGTGCGATGAGTGCATTCAACTCACAGACTTGAACGTTTCTTTTGATAGGATAGTTTTGAAACACTCCTTTTGTAGGATCTGCAAGTGTTTATTTGGACCGCTTTGAGGCCTATGCTGGAAAAGGAAGTATCTTCACATAACAACTACACAGAAGCATTCTCAGACACTTCTTTGTGATGAGTGCATTCAACTCACAGACTTGAGACTTTCTTTTGAAAGAGCAGTTTTGAAACAATCTTTTTGTAGAGTCTGCAAGTGGATATTTGGAGGCCTTTGAGGCCTATGCTGGGAAAAGAAATATCTTCACCTAAAAACTAGACAGAAGCATTCTCATAAACTTCTGTCTGATTAGCGCATTCAACTCACCGACTTGAACATTCCCTCGGATAGAGCAGTTTGGAAACACTCCTTTGGGAGAATCTGCTAGTGTTTATTTGGAACGCTTTGAAGCCTATCCTGGAAAAGGAAATATATTCACATAAAAACTAGCCAGACGCATTCTCAGAAACTTCTTTGTGATGAGTGCATTCTACTCACCGACTTGAACATTCGTCTTGAGAGAGCAGTTTGGAAACACTCCTTTTGTAGAATCTGCAAGTGTTTATTTGGATCGCTTTGACGCCTATGCTGGAAAAGGAAATATCTTCACCTAAAAACTACACAGCAGCATTCTCAGAAACTTCTGTGCGATGAGTGCATTCAACTCACAGACTTGAACGTTTCTTTTGATAGGATAGTTTTGAAACACTCCTTTTGTAGGATCTGCAATTGTTTATTTGGACCGCTTTGAGGCCTATGCTGGAAAAGGAAGTATCTTCACATAACAACTACACAGAAGCATTCTCAGACACTTCTTTGTGATGAGTGCATTCAACTCACAGACTTGAGCCTTTCTTTTGAAAGAGCAGTTTTGAAACAATCTTTTTGTAGAGTCTGCAAGTGGATATTTGGAGGCCTTTGAGGCCTATGCTGGGAAAAGAAATATCTTCACCTAAAAACTAGACAGAAGCATTCTCATAAACTTCTGTCTGATTAGCGCATTCAACTCACCGACTTGAACATTCCCTCGGATAGAGCCGTTTGGAAACACTCCTTTGGGAGAATCTGCTAGTGTTTATTTGGAACGCTTTGAAGCCTATCCTGGAAAAGGAAATATATTCACATAAAAACTAGCCAGACGCATTGTCAGAAACTTCTTTGTGATGAGTGCATTCTACTCACCGACTTGAACATTCGTCTTGAGAGAGCAGTTTGGAAACACTCCTTTTGTAGAATCTGCAAGTGTTTATTTGGATCGCTTTCACGCCTATGCTGGAAAAGGAAATATCTTCACCTAAAAACTACACAGAAGCATTCTCAGAAACTTCTGTGTGATGAGTGCATTCAACTCACAGACTTGAACGTTTCTTTTGATAGGACACTTTTGAAACACTCCTTTCGTAGAATCTGCAAGTGTTTATTTCGAGCGCTTTGAGGCCTAAGCTGGAAAAGGAAGTATCTTCACATAACAACTACACAGAAGCATTCTCAGAAACTTCTTTGTGATGAGTGCATTCAACTCACAGACTTGAGCCTTCCCTTTGAAAGAGCAGTTTTGAAGCACTGTGTTTGTAGAGTCTGCAAGTGGATATTTGGAGTTCTTTGAGGCCTATGCTGGGAAAAGAAATATTTTCATCTAAAAACTAGACAGAAGCATTCTCAGAAACTTCTGTCTGATTAGTGCATTCAACTCACAGACTTGAACATTCCCTCGGATAGAGCTGTTTGGAAACACTCCTTTTGTAGAATCTGCAAGTGCTTATTTGGAACGCTTTTACGCACATGCTGGAAAAGGAAATATCTTCACATAAAAACTAGATAGAAGCATTCTCAGAAACTTCTTTGTGATGAGTCCATTCTACTCACAGACTTGAACATTCCTCTTGAGAGAGCAGTTTGGAAACACTCCTTTTGTAGAATCTGCAAGTGTTTATTTGGATCGCTTTGACGCCTATGCTGGAAAAGGAAATATCTTCACCTAAAAACTGCACAGAAGCATTCTCAGAAACTTCTGTGCGATGAGTGCATTCAACTCACAGACTTGAACGTTTCTTTTGATAGGATAGTTTTGAAACACTCCTTTTGTAGGATCTGCAAGTGTTTATTTGGACCGCTTTGAGGCCTATGCTGGAAAAGGAAGTATCTTCACATAAAAACTACACAGAAGCATTCTCAGACACTTCTTTGTGATGAGTGCATTCAACTCACAGACTTGAGCCTTTCTTTTGAAAGAGCAGTTTTGAAACAATCTTTTTGTAGAGTCTGCAAGTGGATATTTGGAGGCCTTTGAGGCCTATGCTGGGAAAAGAAATATCTTCACCTAAAAACTAGACAGAAGCATTCTCATAAACTTCTGTCTGATTAGCGCATTCAACTCACCGACTTGAACATTCCCTCGGATAGAGCAGTTTGGAAACACTCCTTTGGGAGAATCTGCTAGTGTTTATTTGGAACGCTTTGAAGCCTATCCTGGAAAAGGAAATATATTCACATAAAAACTAGCCAGACGCATTCTCAGAAACTTCTTTGTGATGAGTGCATTCTACTCACCGACTTGAACATTCGTCTTGAGAGAGCAGTTGGGAAACACTCCTTTTGTAGAATCTGCAAGTGTTTATTTGGATCGCTTTCACGCCTATGCTGGAAAAGGAATTATCTTCACCTAAAAACTACACAGAAGCATTCTCAGAAACTTCTGTGCGATGAGTGCATTCAACTCACAGACTTGAACGTTTCTTTTGATAGGATAGTTTTGAAACACTCCTTTTGTAGGATCTGCAAGTGTTTATTTGGACCGCTTTGAGGCCTATGCTGGAAAAGGAAGTATCTTCACATAACAACTACACAGAAGCATTCTCAGACACTTCTTTGTGATGAGTGCATTCAACTCACAGACTTGAGCCTTTCTTTTGAAAGAGCAGTTTTGAAACAATCTTTTTGTAGAGTCTGCAAGTGGATATTTGGAGGCCTTTGAGGCCTATGCTGGGAAAAGAAATATCTTCACCTAAAAACTAGACAGAAGCATTCTCATAAACTTCTGTCTGATTAGCGCATTCAACTCACCGACTTGAACATTCCCTCGGATAGAGCCGTTTGGAAACACTCCTTTGGGAGAATCTGCTAGTGTTTATTTGGAACGCTTTGAAGCCTATCCTGGAAAAGGAAATATATTCACATAAAAACTAGCCAGACGCATTCTCAGAAACTTCTTTGTGATGAGTGCATTCTACTCACCGACTTGAACATTCGTCTTGAGAGACCAGTTTGGAAACACTCCTTTTGTAGAATCTGCAAGTGTTTATTTGGATCGCTTTCACGCCTATGCTGGAAAAGGAAATATCTTCACCTAAAAACTACACAGAAGCATTCTCAGAAACTTCTGTGTGATGAGTGCATTCAACTCACAGACTTGAACGTTTCTTTTGATAGGACACTTTTGAAACACTCCTTTCGTAGAATCTGCAAGTGTTTATTTCGAGCGCTTTGAGGCCTAAGCTGGAAAAGGAAGTATCTTCACATAACAACTACACAGAAGCATTCTCAGAAACTTCTTTGTGATGAGTGCATTCAACTCACAGACTTGAGCCTTCCCTTTGAAAGAGCAGTTTTGAAGCACTGTGTTTGTAGAGTCTGCAAGTGGATATTTGGAGTTCTTTGAGGCCTATGCTGGGAAAAGAAATATTTTCATCTAAAAACTAGACAGAAGCATTCTCAGAAACTTCTGTCTGATTAGTGCATTCAACTCACAGACTTGAACATTCCCTCGGATAGAGCTGTTTGGAAACACTCCTTTTGTAGAATCTGCAAGTGCTTATTTGGAACGCTTTTACGCACATGCTGGAAAAGGAAATATCTTCACATAAAAACTAGATAGAAGCATTCTCAGAAACTTCTTTGTGATGAGTCCATTCTACTCACAGACTTGAACATTCCTCTTGAGAGAGCAGTTTGGAAACACTCCTTTTGTAGAATCTGCAAGTGTTTATTTGGATCGCTTTGACGCCTATGCTCGAAAAGGAAATATTTTCACCTAAAAACTACACAGAAGCATTCTCAGAAACTTCTGTGTGATGAGTGCATTCAACTCACAGACTTGAACGTTTCTATTGATAGGACAGTTTTGAAACACTCCTTTCGTAGAATCTGCAAGTGTTTATTTCGAGCGCTTTGAAGCCTATGGTGGAAAAGGAAGTATCTTCACATAACAACTACACAGAAGCATTCTCAGAAACTTCTTTGTGATGAGTGCATTCTACTCACAGAGTTGAAGCCTCTTTTTGGTGGAAGTGTTTTCAACCTCTGTTTTTGTAGAATCTGCGCGTGCATATTTGGAGTGCTCCGAGGCCTATGCTGGGAAATGAAATATCTTCACCTAAAAACTACACAGAAGCATTCTCAGAAACTTCTGTGTGATGAGTGCATTCAACTCACGGACTTGAGCCTTCCTTTTGAAAGAGCAGTTTTGAAACACTCCTTTCGTAGAATCTGCAAGTGTTTATTTCGAGCGCTTTGAGGCCTATGCTGGAAAAGGAACTATCTTCACATAACAATTACACAGAAGCATTCTCAGAAACTTCTTTGTGATGAGTGCATTCAACTCACAGACTTTAGCCTTCCTTTTAAAAGAGCAGTTTTGAAGCACTCTTTTTGTAGAGTCTGCAAGTGGATAATTGGAGGGCTTTGAGGCCTGTGCTGGGAAAAGAAATATCTTCACATAAAAACTAGACAGAAGCATAATCAGAAACTTCTGTCTGATTAGTTCATTCAACTCACAGAGTTGAAAATTCCCTCGTATAGAGCAGTTTGGAAACACTCCTTTTGTAGAATCTGCAAGTGTTTATTAGGAGCGCTTTGACGCCTATGCTGGAAAAGGAAATATCTTCACATAAAAACTAGACAGAAGCATTCTCAGAAACTTCTTTGTGATGAGTGCATTCTACTCACAGACTTGAACATTCCTCTTGATAGAGCAG